>NC_091282.1:847256867-847988100 GCF_032444005.1 Ranitomeya imitator
AGCGCTTTGGATGCAGCGCCTGTCTGCTTCAGCCAAAGTGCTGCCATCTATTGAATGCAGGTGAATCCGCATGTGTTAACTGAATCATGCAGATTCACGGCGTTCAATACACTGTATGGGTGAAATTGACAAGCTGCGGTCTAGAAAGACGTGCCGTATGTCCGTCTCCATGGGTGAACCACGGGAGTCTCTGGATATGTATGGACATCGTGGACATTTATTTCACTATGCTGTAACATCTGGATGCTGCAGGTTGGATGCTGTTTACCTGTGCAGCGATTACTAATTGTGGGCACATACCCTAGTAATCTGACTCATTTCCTTAACCCTTTTTTGGCATTAGCCATAGTAATCCCATCATATACCCTGGGCATATTTGACCAGGGACTGATTATTTTGTCTGCGCGATTGCCCATGTACAACAGCTCCTCTGCCTTTGGATCGGGGACCCGCAGCGTGACGAGGGGACCCAATCATTGCCATGGTGACCCGATGTCGTCATGACAACATCTGGGATACCAGACCTAGAAAACTTACTGATCATGCCCAATGCATGATGAGCAAGTTTGCCTGTCAGTGCAGAGCTGACAGTTTCTGCAGCATTTGATGCTGCAGCATCCCCATGCTGTTGAAGTGATCATCCTGAAAAAATGATAGTCCTATAGTGGGACAAAGTAAAAAGTTAGAAAAAAAGTAAAAAAAACATTTTTAAATAATTGTAAAAATATTTAAACAAAAAAATCAAAAATAATACAAAAATCAAGATATTGTATATATAAAAAAAATATTTCAATGAAAAATATAAATAATAAAAGTACACATATTTGTTATTGCCACGTCTGCAATGACTCGACCTATAAAACTATCTCACTAGTTAACCCCTTTAGTGAACACTATAAAAAAAATAAAAAACAAGGCTAAAAACAATGCTTTATCATCATACTGCAGAACAAAAAGTGGAATAAAGCGCTATCAAAAAGACAGATATAAAGAAACATGGTACCGCTGAAAACATCATCTTGTCCCCCAAAAAAGTAACTGCAATACAGCTCCATCAGCAGAAAAATATAAAAGTTATAGCTCTCAGAATAAAGTGATGCAAAAATAATTATTTTTTCTATAAATGTTTTTATTGTATAAAAGCGCCAAAACAATAAATTAGGTATCACTGTAATCGTACTGACCCAAAGATTAAAACTGCCTTATCAATTTTACCATACACTGAATGGCTTGAACCCCCCAAAAAGAAATTCCTGAATTGCTGTTTTTTTGTTCATTCTGCATCATAAAAATCGGAATAGAAAGCAATCAAAAATGTCATGTACCCGAAAAAAGTACCAATAAAAACTACAACTCGTCCCGCAAAAAACAAGACCTCACATGACTCTGTGGGCCAAAATATGGAAAAATTATAGATCTCAAAAACTAATTTTTGCAATAAGTAAAATAACAGCTGCCAAACATAAAAACCTACACATAATACATAAAAATCTAAACATAAATCTGGTAACGCTGTAATCGCACCGACCTGAAGAATACAGTTGTCTAATCACTTATACACTGTGGACCCGTCTGATATGTGATCCGGCGGTGTCCGTCTTTTTAAGATTGCATAAAAGTGCCGTCGGCCACAGTTTTGGGCACTTTTGAAAAGAAAGACTTCGCTGAACTGAGGCCAGACGGAGGACAGAGTAAGGCTTCTTTCACACTAGCGTCGGGCTCGGCCCGTCGCAGTGCGTCGGGCCGAGGTTACTGACGCTAGTGTTGTCTCCGCCGCACAACGGGTGCAGCGGATGCTGCTTTTCAGCACATCCGCTGCCCCATTGTGAGGTGCGGGGAGGTGGGGGCGGAGTTCCGGCTGCGCATGCGCGGTCGGAAAAAGCAGTCCGTCGGCTGCAAAAAACGTTACATGGAACGTTTTTTGCGGCCTACGGTCCGCCACAACACGGCGACGGTTGCGTAATGTTAGTCAATGGAGAAAAAACGCATCCTGCAAACACTTTTGCAGGATGCGTTTTTTCTGCAAAACGACGCATTGTGACGGATTGCAGTTAACGCTAGTGTGAAAGTAGCCTAACTCTGCTGGCTCATTATGGTAAATGGATCCCTCGGGGGTTTCATCTGAATCACGTTACTCAGAGATTTAGATGAAACCCCAAAGTAATTGCTCAGCGTAGAGCGCCAGATAAATGTGATCCCAAATGCTATTGAAAATGTTCCCAAAAAAACTTCAACCCAATCCACAAAAAGAGCAAGCCCTCACTCAGTTCTGTCATCTGCTAATGGAAATATAGGGGCTTCCACATTACTGATAGCACAAAGGCTCAGGAAAAGCAAAATAGCTCCTCACCTGCCAAAAGAAATTCAGCAAATTCTGTGCTCCAAAATCCAAATGCCCCTTCCTTCTGAGCCCCACAGTGTACCTAAACCACATATTGCTTTCATGTTTGGCATTTCTGAAGTGATGAGAACCCGCCTAACGTACGAGTGCATGCCTCCAGAAGCATGGGTTAAGCATAACGTACTGGTGTCTGCAGTGTACTGGTCACTACAATGGCAGTTGGCAATTTTCAGTCAACAACATTCATGACTGCTTGTTTCTGGAAAAAAACTCATGGAGTCAAAATCGTCACTACACTTCCAAAATGGGGTCACTTGAGAGGGAATTCTGCTTTTCTAGCAATTAGGAGCTCTGTATATGTAGTCAGCAGACTGTTCTGGGAAAATCTGTGGTCCAGGAGGCAAATAGTGCTCCGTTCTTGCCGAGTCTCTCCGTATGGCTATGTAGTACTGCACACCCACATATGGGATATTGCCACATTCAGTAGAAATTATAGGACAAATTTTGGTAGTATTTTGACCCACTTCTTATGGGAAAATATAAAATCTGGGGCTAAAACAAACTTTTTGTGGTAAAAATGTAGTTATTTTGTCTTCACTGCCCAATGGTATAAAATTCTGTGACACACCCATAGTGTCAATATGATCATTGCACCTGTAGATTAATTCATTGAAAAGTGTACACTCCCTGACAGAAGTTATGTTGCTTATCCATGTTATGTAAATATAAGCTTATAACATGACGTTAAATTCATCCATTGGTTGTATAAATTATTCTTTTGAAAGCTGAAACCCTCTGAAATGTGGTTTAGGTTAAGAAAAGAAATTGGCATCAATGCAGAATTATTGATCAGTTAATGGACACAGAATGGTCTGATTTTGGCAAGACAAAAGTTTTGTCACCTGGTCATATAATGCACCCGATCCTAATTTACATCCTCACCTGTGCTCAGTAAATGATTGGTTAATTAGTGTATGTGTGTATAAAAAGAAACCCAGCACCCCAGACCTTCACTTGAACTGCAACTTGAGCTCTGACAACATGCCAAAAATCCACCAAGCGACCAAAGCCTGGATTATCAAGAGGCTGAAGACCAGATCCACTGCAGAGGTGGCTGGCACTTTTAATGTGTCTCAGCATCAAGTACAAAGAATTAAAAAAAGATTTGAAGAGACTGGAGATGTGTTTGACAAGCCCAGGTCCGGCAGATCCCGCAAGACAACTGCTCAGGGGGAACGTTTGTTGGTAGAAAATTCAAAGCAAGCCCCTCTTCCACTGCAGCAGAGCTCCAACAGGCCTGGTCACCTCAAGTCCCTGTGTCAACTAGAACAGTTTTGTAGGATTCTGTCTCGAAATGGCCTCTGTGGTCGAATCAGTGCCTAGAAGCCAGCACTAAACAAAAGGCAAATAAAAAACTGTGCGGCATTTGCAAAGTCCCACAGCCTGCTAAACAGATGGACTCTGGAAAAGTGGCAGAAGGTGGATATATCTGGTGAATCTTCAGTAGAATTACACCACAGCCGCCACAAATACTGCAGGAGATCTACTGGAGCCCGTATGGATCCAAAATACACCCAGAAAAGTTAAATTTGGTGATGGAAAGAGCATGGTCTGGGGTTACATTCAGTATGGGGGTGTGCGAAACATTTGCAAGGTGGAAGGCAATATCAATAGTCTAAAATATCAAGAAGTATTAGCTACCTCTTCCAAATATTCCAAATCATAAAAGGGGTCAAATTCTGCAGCAGGATGGTGCTCCATCTCATACATCCATCTCTACAATAAAGTTCCTCCAGGCAAAAAAGATCAAGGTGCTCAAGGACTGGCCAGCCCAGTCACCAGACGTGAACATCATTGAGCATGTTTGGGGTAGGATGAAAGAGGAAGCTTGGAAGACAAAACCAAAGAATCTAGATGAACTCTGGGCTCTGGGAGGCATGTAAGACTGCATTCTTTGCTATTCCTGATGACTTCATTAATAAATTGTATAAATCATTGTTGAACCGCATGGATGCAGTCCTTCAAGCTCATGGAAGTCATACAAAATATTAAATATGACTCTAATAGCACCACAACTTCATTCACCAATGCTATGCAACATATAGTTGTATCTTAAGTTAATTATTTGCTTGAATATCACATTACTTTCTGTGGGCGACAAAACCTTTGTCTTGCCAAAATCTGACCATTCTTTATCCATTGACTGATCAATATTTCTGCATTGATGCCAATTTATTTTCTTAACCTAAAACACATTTTGGAGGGTTTCAGCTTTCAAAAGAATAATTTATACAACCAATGGATGAATTTAACGTCAGGTTGTAAGCTTTTATTTATATAACATGGATAAGCGACATAACTTCTGTCAGGGAGTGTAGCTTGTAAAATGGGGTCCCTTTTGGGGGTTTCTGCTGTTCTGGCATCTCATAGGCTCTCCCAGTGGGTCGTGGCACCTGCAAACCACAACAGTAAAATCTGGCACTCCTTGCCTTCTGAGCTTTGCAATATGCCTGAAAAATATTTACCGATTACTTGGAGTGTATTGGCGCACTCAGGAAAAAATGGACCGCGGTATGTTGTAACAAAAATTCCTATTAACCCTTACAAAAATTAAAAACTTGGGGCTAAAACAACATTTTAGTGGTAAAAATGTAATGTATTCTTTCTTCATCGCTCAGTGGTCTAAAACTCTGTGAGGCACATGTTGTGTCAATATGATCCCTGCAAACCTAGTTGAATTCATAGGGGAGTGTAGTTTGTAAAATGAGTTCACATAATAGGGGTTCTGTTGTTCTGGCACCTCAGGGGCTCTACCAATGTGCCATTGCACCCCCAAACCATGCCAGCAAAAGCTGAGCTGCAATATGGTGCCTCCTCCCTTCTGAGCTTTGCAATGTGCTTCAAAAGTATTATTCCCCCACACATAGGGGTATCAGCATACTCAGGAGAAATTCCACGAGACATTGTATGGTGCAATTTTTCCTGTTACCCTTATGAAAATACAACATTTGGTGCTAAAATAAAATTTTTGTGGGGAAAATGTGATTTTGTTATTTTTATGACTCAACCTTATTAACTTTTGTGAAGCACCTGGGAATAGGGTTGAGCGAAACAGATCGGACAAATTCAAAAATCGCTGACTTTCGGCAAAGTCGGGTTTCATGAAACCCAACCCGATCCTAGTGTGGGATCGGCCATGAGGTTGGTGATCTTCGCGCCAAAGTCGTATGTCGTATGATGCTTTCAGCGCCATTTTTCAGCCAATGAAAAGGACGCAGAGTGTGGGCAGCGTGATGACATAGGTCTCGGTCCCCACCAACTTAGAGAAGGGCATGACAGTGATTGGCTTGATTTCTGCGGCATCACAGGGGCTATAAAGGGGCGTGCACGCTGACCACCATCTTACTTCTGCCGATCGTAGCATAGGGAGAGGTTGCCGCAGCTTCATCAGAAGAAGGGATATAGTTAGGGAGGAAAGATTAAGCCCCGAAACTGCTTGTGCTGTAGCGATTTCCACTGTCCAACACCACCATTTGTTTGCAGGGACAGTGGAGGCTATATTTTTGTGCATCAGCTCTGTAGCTTATTAGGCTGCCTTATAAGGCTCCCTGATAGCTGCATTGCTGTTTGCATGCCGCTGTGTAAACCAACTGCTTTTTTAAAAGCAAAAATCCTGTTGCTCCTTTCTGCACAGTTACCTTGTTTATTTGTCCACACTTTTGTGTGCAGTAGTCCTTTTTATTGCTGCCATACTTTTCCTGAGATCATTGTAGGGAGATTGAAATTGTACTACAGTCCTTGTATTTTTTCATATATCTTCCAGTCACTTTATGCCACTTACATTGTGTTGCTTTATACACTGGGCCTGAGTTTTGGTTCAGTCTCCCCCAAAAAAAGTGAGACTCAAATTCTCACAAAGTGGATATACTTCTGTCCTGTTAGTTTGTCGTATATCAGCCAGCCACTTTCTGTCACTTAGATTGCGTTGTTTTATACACTGGGCCTAAGTTGTGGTTCAGTCTCCCAAAAAAAAGGGGAGATTCATATTGTCACAAAGTGGATATAGTTCTGTCCTGTTAGTTTGTCGTATATCAGCCAGCCACTTTCTGCCACTTAGATTGCATTGTTATATACACTGGGCCAAAGTTGTGGTTCAGTCTCCCAAAAAAAAGAGGGAGATTCCAATTCTCACAAAGTGGATATACTTCTGTCCTGTTAGTTTGTCGTATATCAGCTAGCCACTTTCTGCCACTTAGATTGCGTTGTTATATACACTGGGCCAAAGTTGTGGTTCAGTCTCCCAAAAAAAGAGGTAGATTCAAATTCTCAAAAAGTGGATATACTTCTGTCCTGTTAGTTTGTCGTATATCAGCTAGCCACTTTCTGCCACTTAGATTGCGTTGTTATATACACTGGGCCTAAGTTGTGGTTCAGTCTCCCAAAAAAAAGAGGTAGATTCAAATTCTCAAAAAGTGGATATACTTCTGTCCTGTTAGTTTGTCGTATATCAGCCAGCCACTTTCTGCCACTTAGATTGCGTTGTTATATACACTGGGCCTAAGTTGTGGTTCAGTCTCCCCAAAAAAAGGGAGATTCAAATTCTCACAAAGTGGATATACTTCTGTCCTGTTAGTTTGTCGTATATCAGCCAGCCACTTTCTGCCACTTAGATTGCGTTGTTATATACACTGGGCCTAAGTTGTGGTTCAGTCTCCCAAAAAAAAAGGGAGATTCAAATGCTCACAAAGTGGATATACTTCTGTCCTGTTAGTTTGTCGTATATCAGCCAGCCACTTTCTGCCACTTAGATTGTGTTGTTATATACATTGGGCCTAAGTTGTGGTTTAGTCTCCCCAAAAAAAGAGGGAGATTCAAATTCTCACAAAGTGGATATACTTCTGTCCTGTTAGTTTGTCGTATATCAGCCAGCCACTTTCTGCCACTTAGATTGTGTTGTTATATACGCTGGGCCTAAGTTGTGGTTCAGTCTCCCAAAAAAAAGAGGGAGATTCAAATTCTCACAAAGTGGATATACTTCTGTCCTGTTAGTTTGTCGTATATCAGCCAGCCACTTTCTGCCACTTAGATTGCGTTGTTATATACACTGGGCCTAAGTTGTGGTTCAGTCTCCCAAAAAAAGAGGGAGATTCAAATTCTCACAAAGTGGATATACTTCTGTCCTGTTAGTTTGTCGTATATCAGCCAGCCACTTTCTGCCACTTAGATTGCGTTGTTATATACACTGGGCCTAAGTTGTGGTTCAGTCTCCCCCAAAAAAAGGGAGATTCAAATGCTCACAAAGTGGATATACTTCTGTCCTGTTAGTTTGTCGTATATCAGCCAGCCACTTTCAGCCACTTACATTGTGTTGTTTTTTGCACAGGGCCTGATTTTTTTGTTCAGTCTCCCAAAAAAAAACGTAGATTTAAAATCTCAACACGTTTAGATACACCTTCTACCTTGTTTTACAGTACCATATAACGGTTGTTATTTTGGTTAGATTTTCCAAAAAATGAGGAAGTCAGGTGGAAGAGGCCGTGGGTGGTGGTTGCAAGCTGGTACTAGTGGTGGTGCATCTGGTGGTAGTGGCAAAAGCACAATAGCACCTAAGGCTGGAGGTGTTGAGCCAGCGTCATCGTCTGGCTACACAAGGCCTCGAAGGCTCCCTTATCTGGGAGTAGGAAAACGGCTTTTAAAGCCAGAGCAGCAGGAAAAACGTTTGGCTTTTCTTGCTAACTCAGCCTCTAGCTCTTTCACCTCCTCTTCCGAAAGTTCAAAATATAAAAGCAGCGAATCGTCAGTGGATGCTCCGGTCAGGAACAAGACATTTCCTTGTGTCCTTCACCAAAACCAAGATGACCAAGTTGTTGACCTAGATTGTCAGTCATTGGGGGAAGAGAGTGCCGCTGCCAGTAGCTCTGAAGCGGAGGAGGATGATCCGCAGTAGCCATCTACATCGCAACAGCTGTCATCTGGCAGGCCCATATCAGGCCAAAAACGTTTGTCAAAAATAAAAACAGTTTTAGGACAGCGTGGCCATCCGGTGAAAGTAGCACAGCGTGAAATGCCTGAAAAGGTATTCCATAGTAGGAAGAGTGCAGTGTGGCAATTTTTTATCCAAGATCCGAATGATCAGTCAAAAGTTATCTGTAAGAAATGCTCAAAGATCTTTAGCAGAGGGAAGAATCTTCAAAATTTAAATGCAATGTGCATTCTTAGACATTGAACCAGCATGCACTTGCAAGCCTGGACTAACTACCAAATGTCCCATACCGTTGGTGCACCTGCTCAGAATGAAGGTAGTCAGCAACGCTACATTGCTTCCCTCACTGTAAGCCCACCGGCTAGGACACCACCAGCAGCAAATGTGGAGGTTTCTTCGCAAGGCTAAAGCAGTCAGGGAATCACAAGGTTATTGGTAGGATACACTTTCTGTAGGCCAACATCGAGAATACCATCACCAACCCTCTCTCAATCCGCCATGTCCACCACCACCACCGCTAGTTCCACCATATGCACCTCTCCAGTCCAGCTCACCCTACATGAGACTCTCGTTAGGAAAAGAAAGTACGCATCCTCTCATCCGCGTACACAGGGTTTGAACGCCCACATTGCTAGACTAATCTCGTTAGAGATGATGCCCTACCGGTTGGTTGAAAGCGAAGCTTTCAAAGCCCTGATGGCCTACGCAGTACCACGCTATGGCCTACCCAGTCGACACTTCTTTGCGAGAAAAGCCATCCCAGCCCTCCACCAGCATGTCAAAGACCGCATTGTCCATGCACTGAGGCTATCAGTCAGTAGAAAGGTGCACCTCACAACAGATGCATGGACCAGTAGGCATAGCCAGGGACGTTATGTGTCCATCACGGCACACTGGGTTAATGTGGTGCATGCAGGGTCCACAGGGGACAGCCATAGTGGGACACCTGCCTAGCCCACGGTCTAGGAAACAGTTGGCTGTAGGCGTTCACCACCCCTCCTCCTCCTCCTCCAGAAGCGAAAGCTCATCCACAGAGCGCAGTCGCATGACCACACCATCTGCAGCTGCCAGTGTTGCACACGAGGTTTCCCATTATCGAACAGGTAGTGGTTGGCGTCAGCAGGCTGTGTTAGAAATTAAGTGTTTTCGGCGACAACAGACACACCGCGGAAGTACTGGCCGAGTACTTGCAGCAACAAAGTCAGTCATGGCTGGGCAGTGTACATCTTGAGGCAGGCAAGGTAGTCAGTAATAACGGAAGGAATTTTATGGCTGCCATAGCCCTTTCAGAACTTAAACACATACCTTGCCTGGCTCACACCTTGAACCTGGTGGTGCAGTGCTTCCTCAAAAATTATCCGGAGTTACCAGTCCTGCTCCTGAAGGTGTGAAGACTTTGCTCGCACATCCACCGGTCGCCCGTACACTCCAACCGTATGCTGAACCAACAGTGATCACTGAGTCTTCCACAGCACCGCCTAATAATCGACGTTGCAACAAGGTGGAACTCCACACTGCACATGGTTCAGAGGCTGTGCGAACAGAGGCGTGCTGTAATTAATTTGTGGGAGGATACACATACACGGGCAGGCAGTTGGATGGCAGACATGGAGTTGTCTGGTGTGCAGTGGTCGAAGCTCCAAGACCTCTGTCAAGTCCTTCAGTGTTTTGAGGAATGCACACGGCTGGTAAGAGCAGACAACGCCATCATAAGCATGAGCATCCCACTAATGCGTTTGCTGATGCAAAGTTTGACGCACATTAAGGAGCTGGTGTCTGCAGCCAAGGAGGAGGAAAGCCTTGATGACAGTCAGCCATTGTCTGCTCAGGGAACTCTCCTGGACATGGTGGCGGACGAAGAGGAGGAGGAGGAGGAGGATGATGGGGATAAATATTTATGGGAGGAGGATGCTCCACAGGGGGCTCCTCAACCCAGCACAAGCAGTGAATTGACACCTGGAACATTGGCCCACATGGCTGAGTATGCCTTGCGTATCCTAAAAAGGGACCCCCGCATTATCAAAATGATGACCGATGACGATTACTGGTTGGCCTGCCTCCTGGATCCACGATATAAAGGAAAATTACAAAATATCATGCCACATGAGAACCTTGAGCAAATATTGGCTACCAAACAAGTAACTCTTGTAGACCATTTGGTTCAGGCATTCCCAGCACACAGCGGTGGTGATGGTTCTCACACGAGCCGTAGGGGGCAACATAGCAGAGGTGTTAGAGGTGCACAAATCTGAAGTGGCGTTGGACAGAGGGGTTTTATGACCAGGTTGTGGAGTGATTTTGCAATGACTGCTGACACGACAGGTAGTGCTGCATCGATTCAAAGTCACAGGAGACAGCATTTGTCCAGTATGGTTACGAACTACTTTTCCTCCCTTATCGATGTTCTCCCTCACAGGTCATTCCCCTTTGATTACTGGGCATCTAAAATAGACACCTGGCCTGAATGGGCAGAATATGCATTACAGGAGCTCGCTTGCCCTGTTTCTAGTGTGCTATCAGAAAGAGTCTTCAGTGCTGCTGGTTCAATACTGACCGAAAAAAGGACACGTCTGGCTACCTAGAATGTTGATGATCTAACCTTCATTAAAATGAACCAATCATGGGTTTCAAATTATTTTGCCCCACCTTCTCCTGCTGACACGTAGCTTGCCTGAAAAATGTCTTGCTTTTGGCCTCCTCTTACTGACTTCTCCAATTCCGCCGTTTGCAGCTGCTGAATGTCAACTATAGGCCATTTTTATACCTCCCTAAATGGGCTGACTCCCCCCACAGGCCCGTGGTCACCACCTGGTGCAAGCACCCGTGCGAATGCCATTTGCCTGGACAGGTGGGTGCGCCCACTCTTGGGCGACGGCACTGACACAGGGTCCCTCATAGTACAATGGAGTGTCTCTGACGGTGGTGGTGCACAACCAACATCAGACACACCGTCGTAATATGATAGGCCCTGTGCCAGTACCGACCCCCATGAGAGAGTGTTCCCCCCAGCTCGAACAGTGCTCTACCACTTGCAATACTTTCCTCTCCCTGCTCCACCACTGTGTTGTCTGTGCTGTTAAATCCTTCAATGGCACCGCCAATACAAATTTGTTGAAATGATAGATGATAGTTAAAATATACAGGGGCCCTGGCCTCCATTTAGACCAGTTAATACTGTGCGCCTACTACCACTGTCTGCTACTCAGCAGAGGACCCCACCCCAGTACCTATTTATGCCGCCTGTTTAGTCCTGTTACCAATTTTGAACTGCTTTTAGCCTACTTTTGTATTTGGGCCTACTAATCGTGTCTGCACCACTCATTACAGTTGTCCTCCACTGAACAAAGCTAGGCCGCCTGTTTAGTCCTGTTACCAATTTTGAACTGCATTTAGCCACCTTTTTTATTTTGGGCCTACTAACTGTGTCTGCACCACTCATTACAGTTGTCCTCCACTGAACAAAGCTATGCCGCCTGTTTAGTCCTGTTACCAATTTTTAACTGCATTTAGCCTACTTTTTTATTTTTAGCCTACTAACTGTGTCTGTGCCACTCATTACAGTTGTCCTCCACTGAACAAAGCTATGCCGCCTGTTTAGTCCTGTTACCAATTATGAACTGCATTTAGCCTACTTTTTTATTGTGAGCCTACAAACTGTGTCTGTGCCACTCATTACAGTTGTCCTCCACTGAACAAAGCAATGCCGCCTGTTTAGTCCTGTTACCAATTTTGAACTGCATTTAGCCTACTTTTTTATATTGGGCCTGCTAACTGTGTCTGCGCCACTCATTACAGTTGTCCTCCACTGAACAAAGCAATGCCGACTGTTTAGTTCTGTTACCAATTCTGAACTGCTTTTAGCCTACTTTTTTATTTTGGGCCTACTAACTGTGTCTGCGCCACTCATTACAGTTGTCCTCCACTGAACAAAGCAATGCCGCCTGTTTAGTCCTGTTACCAATTTTGAACTGCATTTAGCCTAATTTATTATTTGGGCCTATATCTATGTTTCCTCTTCATCCTGCCCATTGCCCAGCCACAACTAGATGAGTCTGCTGGTACAGTGACCCAGACCACTACATTCCCCTTGCACCCTACACAGCCTTAATCTGACCCTGCTGAAAGTTAGGGTCCCCTTCCCACATACTATACCACCTTACACGGGGACAAAGAGGAAGGTGCAGATGAAAGTGCAGGTTCCTTTATCAGATAGGGGGGCATACGTCACTGGCACAGGGCCCCTCAGTACGCAAAAGTGTCTCTGGCAGTGGGAGGCGCAACCCACCATCAAACACACCACCGTACTATGAGGGGCCCTGTGCCAGTGCCAAGTACCAACGAGTGCCCCCCCCCTGCTTGTTCAGGATCACAGCACTTGCAAAGTTGAAATACTTACCTCTCCCTGCTCCACCGCCGTGACGTATTCCGCTTTTCCTGGGCCCACGAAAATCTTGAGCCAGCCCTACCCACCACAACTTAAGCCAAATGACCCCCTGTTTTCAATGCCTAACTATCATTATGATAAAGTAAATTAAGATTGACAAGCTTAAGATATAAGAATTGATGTTTTTGGCATTAAAATTGGCACTGTAGGTGTTTTCCTGTCCTCCACTCACTGCCAACTTTGATTCCTCATTGACTTGCATTGGGTTTCATGTCTCGGTCGGCCCCCGACTTTTAGAAATAATCGGCCGATTTCACCCAACCCGACTTTTGACAAATTCAGGTTTCGCGAAACCCGACTCGATCCTAAAAAAGCAAAAGTCGCTCAACTCTACCTGGGAACTCACCATGCATCTAAATACATTCCTTGAGGGGTCTAGTTTCCAAAATGGGGTCACTTGTGTGGGTTTATCACTGTTTAGGTACAACAGGGTCTCTCCAAATGGGACTTGACGCCCACTAATGATTCCAGGAAATTTTACATTCAAAAGTCAAATGAAACTCCTTCCCTTTCGGGTCCTGCCGTTCGCCCAAACAGTAATTTTCTCTCTCATTTTGGGTATCGGCGTTCTCAAAAGAAATGTCACAATAAATTGTTTGGTGCAATTTCTCCTGTTACCCTTATGAAAATGCAATATTTTGTGCTAAAAACATATTTGTGGGGAAAATTTGATTTTTTTCTTATTTTTATGGCTCAACATTACAAACTTCTGTGATGCACCTGAAGGGTAATTTGGTCAGCACACATCTAGTTCAGTTCCCGGGTTTACTTTCCAAAATGGTGTCACTTGTGGGGGATTTTCACTTTTTAGGCACATCAGAGGCTCTCTGACATGGCGTCCACCATTTGTTCCACCAAATTTTGCATTAAAAAAGTCAAATGGCGCCCTTTCCCTTCTGAGCTCTGCCATACGCCCAACAGTGGTTTTCTCCCTCATATGGGGTATCTGCATACTCAGGAGAAATTACACAACAGATTTTGGGGTCTATTTTTTTCCTGAAAGGTTAATAAACTTCTTGAATGTGGTTTTGAGCACCTTGAGGGGTGCAGTTTTTATAAGGTTGAAACTTTTGGGTATTTTCTATTATATGGACCCCTCAAAATTACTTCAAATTTGATGTAGTCCCTTAAAAAAATGGTGTTGTAAAAATAAGAAATCATTGGTCAACTTTTAACCCTTATAACTTCCTAATAAACAAATTTTGGTTCCAAAATTGTGCTGATGTAAAGTAGACATGTGGGAAATGTTACTTATTAAGTATTTTGTGTGACATATCTCTGTTATTTAAGCACATGAAAATTCAAAGTTGGAAAATTGCGATATTTTCACCAAATTTCCATTTTTTTCACAAATAAACACAAGAAAAAGATTACGTACAAATTATATATGGGATCATGCTGCAGTGCAGGCCCCTACACTGGTGCCTGCCTGCAGAATGGGATGAGTGACCTGTCAGAAGCCTTACTGATGAATACCTAATCAGAACACTTCATGAAGACCCATCCCCCACAGGCCTCCCAGGAGAACAAGCACCTGATCATTAACTCAAAACTGAAAATTAAGATTAATCAACAACCACAAGATGGATTTTATCAACCCAGGTATCATTTAAATCAGTATAACGGCGCCGACCTGACACTGTCTGTAGGTTGCTGTGCACAATCCTGCTGACAGATTCCCTTTACATTTGGTAATGTATTGTAACACCAATGTAGGGATCTGAATTCAACTGGTATATTTACTAAATTTGCTACTTATTTTTTCGCAGTATTTTTTCTTGAACTATATTCGTTGCTCTGTTGCATCCAATGTGAATATACCCATTTTTTTGAACTATACATTATGGCAGTGGCCTTTTTTGTAATGCATATTCTGTATTGAAGTTTCATTTAGCCAAATGTAACTCACCAACTGTAATTGCCTTGATTTTGTGAGAATAATGGTGAATAGAGATGAGCGAATAAGTACACTGAGGATAAAATTTGAGTTGAATTTATTGAAATACGTGGTTTTTCATGAATTTGAACAATCCAGGATTCACTGTGCAAAAAAAAATGCATGATGATGCAAACTTTGGGCAGCCTAATGATGTTATGCATTGTAGAGTGAGTTCCCCATAATGCCCTAAAGCAATCCAATCACATATTATAGTGCAGCTAATGAGGGGAGCTAACTCTGGCAGCATACTACATAGGATACTACCAAGGAATGCCATTTTATACTTGTTCCATGTAGGGATAGGAGCTCAGAGCACACAGTAGAGATTGTGACTGGGTCAATGGCACTGTATGTGTGAGGAAATATGTGTCATTGAGACTGCTTTCCTCAGTGATCTAGAAACCCATAAGGTTCTTTTCAGGATGATATGTGCTGAAGGAGTTAAGTGGCCATGTTATTGGGTGGGTTTTTAGGTGAGTAGATAAGAGATGGGCAGGATGCCTACTCACCACATCTCCACCTCAAGGGTGTGGCAGGGGAAATAATGGAAGCCTCTAGGCTGATGCTCCTGTGAGAGCTGCAATATGTGTTGGCCCATAAGTGCTGGGCAGGACTGTATATGAACTTTTTATTTCCCTTTGAGCCAGAAAGGCTATTTTTTCTTTCCATTTTGGGTTTTTGGTTTGTGATACAATAAACCACCCAGAGACTTCAACCCCACGTGTGCCTGTGACTACATTGAGGAGCAGCTAAGTGAGCCAACCTTCCACAACTGGTGTTTTAGATGTGGGCAAATGTTCCAGGAGTACATGTAGCAATGGTGGACAAATCGTATGTCCTGGGTTAAGGCAGCTACGGAGATGGAATAGTGGGAACAGCAACAGCATCAGGTACAGCAGGAGATTAACAAACTTCTAATGCAACAGCTGCAACAACAGTAAAGGCAGATGGAACTACTGATGGGAGAGATCCGCAGCAGAGAAACCGCCCCTTCCCCATATCAAGGAGATGACTCCTGCGTCCGGAAAGCAGTAAGACAAGCCATGAAGAAGATGACCCCAGGGGATAATATAGAGGCATTTTTCACTGTCTTTGAACGGGTTGCAGAGCGGGAGAGGCTGCCCCCGAAGCAGTGGGCGGAGGGTGCTTGCCCTCATCTGACAGGTGAACCGCAGAAAGCCTATTTTGACTTGGCCTTGCAGGATGCCTTGGAATATGCCAAGTTGAAAATAGAGATTTTGGCACGCTCAGAGGTGACTATGTCTGTCTAAGCCCAGAGGGTTCATCACTGGACATATTGTGGTGACAAACCTCCCCGCTCACAAATGTTTGACTTGTTGCAATTGGTCGAGCGGGTCATCATGGACAGATTTATTCACTCTCTTCCCACACAGGTGCACACCTGGGTTGCCCAAGGAGACCCGGTGGCCTGGTGGGCCTCAAAGTTAGGTACCAAGTGGTTGAGAGGTCCCTGATTAAGTCAAGGGGTGGTACATCTCCATACTGGGATATCCAGCAGGAGCACGAGTCCGAAAAGAGGGGTAACTGAGCCAGCACTGGGGGAAGTCCGAGGTCCCAAGGAGCTGCTGAGGGGCTACCAAAGGCTGCTGGTAAAGACCTGATCTGGTGGTGTCACGGTCCTGGACGCATAGCGGCCTGTTGTCCTATGTCTGCCGAGCAGATGGATAGTAGCCTAGGCAGGCACTGCTCATATTATGCCTACCCAGCCTGCAGGGTAGACTATCAGCCCGGAGAGGGGTCGCAGCAAAGGCCCCTCAAACATAAATGGAGTACTGGTATCAAGACTCTTAAACTTTGGGAGTTTGGTTACCTTGATAAGGGCCCCGCTTCCCCACCAGTTGATCCCAGGAAAACATGTGGGCATATGCTGTATCCAAAAGGATGCCAAAGACTACCTTGTCACCAGAGTCTTGATTAAAATGAGCCATGGTACAGAGTTACATGAAATTGGAGTAGTCAGAGACTTACTACACCTTGTGATAATCGAGCGGGACTTCTGTTATGACCTGGTGGTTTAGGAACAACATGAGACAAGCTCTGAAGGAGGTGGTATCTGTACTGACCGCAGACCCTGAACCTAGCAGCGCAACTAGAAATAGCCGTGGGGGGTACCTGACGCTCCCTAGACCCCTCGGCACAGCCTAAGATCTAAATTCCCCTAAAGATGGAAACAGGAAACCTATCTTGCCTCAGAGAAAATCCCCAAAGTAAAGATAGCCCCCCACAAATATTGACGGTGAGAGGAGGGGAAAATAACATACGCAGAGATGAAATCAGATTTTAGCATAGGAGGCCAGTCTAGCTTGATAGATAGGACAGGAAAGGATACTGAGCGGTCAGTATAAAAACTACAAAACAATCCACACAGAGTTTACAAATTTTCCACACCTGACTAAAGGTGTGGAGGGTAAATCTGCTTCCCAGAGCTTCCAGCTAACAGAAAAAATCCATAATGACAAGCTGGACAAAAATAGAATGCACAGAACAATAAGTCCACAACATGTGGACTGAAATGAGCAAAGCCAGAACTTATCTTTGCAGAACTGGTCAGGAAACCAGTAGAATCCAAGCAGAGATGTGAATCCAGCCTGAAAACATTGACAAGTGGCATAGGCTGAAGACTAGAGCCAGGTTAAATAGCAGAGCCAGGAGAGACGATTAGTGAAAGCAGCTGCTAAAGCTAAACCCAAGGAGCGGCAGTTCCACTCAAAACCACCAGATGGAGCCCAAGGACAGAATTCACAAAAGTGCCATTTACAACCACTGGAGGGAGCCCAAGAACGGAATTCACAACAGTACCCCCCCCCTTGAGGAGGGGTCACCGAACCCTCACCAGAGCCCCCAGGCCGATCAGGACGAGCCAAGTGAAAAGCACGAACCAAATCGGTAGCATGGACATCGGAGGCAACAACCCAAGAATTATCCTCCTGGCCATAACCCTTCCACTTGACAAGATACTGGAGCCTCCGCCTTGAAAAACGAGAATCCAAAATCTTCTCAACCTCATATTCCAACTCTCCATCAACCAACACCGGGGCAGGAGAGTCAACCGAGGGAACAACGGGCACCACATATCTCCACAACAAAGATCTATGGAAAACATTATGAATGGCAAAAGAGGCTGGAAAAGCCAAACGAAAAGATACCGGATTAATAATTTCAGAAATTTTATAAGCACCAATAAACCGAGGCTTAAACTTAGGAGAAGAAACCTTCATAGGAACATGACGAGAAGACAACCAAACCAAATCCCCCACACGAAGCCGGGGACCAAAACGCCGACGGCGGTTAGCAAAACGTTGAGCCCTTTCCTGAGACAACGTCAAATTGTCCACCACATGAGTCCAAATCTGCTGCAGCCTGTCCACCACAGAATCAACACCAGGACAATCAGAAGGCTCAACCTGCCCAGAAGAAAAACGAGGATGAAAACCAAAATTACAAAAGAAAGGTGAAACCAAAGTAGCCGAACTAGCCCGATTATTAAGGGCAAACTCGGCCAACGGCAAGAAAGACATCCAATCATCCTGATCAGCAGACACAAAGCATCTCAAATAGGTCTCCAAGGTCTGATTAGTTCGCTCAGTTTGGCCATTAGTCTGAGGATGAAACGCCGAAGAAAAAGACAAATCAATGCCCATCCTAGCACAAAAGGCCCGCCAAAATCTAGAGACAAACTGAGAACCTCTGTCAGACACAATATTCTCCGGAATGCCATGCAAACGAAACACCATGCTGAAAAAACAATGGAACCAGATCTGAGGGGGAAGGCAACTTAGGCAAAGGTACCAAATGGACCATTTTAGAGAACCGGTCACAAACAACCCAGATAACAGACAACTTCTGGGAAACAGGAAGATCCGAAATAAAATCCATGGAAATATGCGTCCAGGGCCTCTCAGGGACCGGCAAAGGCAAAAGCAACCCACTAGCGCGGGAACAGCAAGGCTTGGCCCGGGCGCAAGTCCCACAGGACTGCACAAAAGCACGCACATCGTGAGACAAGGAAGGCCACCAAAAGGACCTAGCAACCAAATCTCTGGTACCAAAAATCCCAGGATGACCAGCCAACACTAAACAATGAACCTCAGAAATTACCTTACTTGTCCATCTATCAGGATCAAACAGCTTCCCCATTGGACAGCGGTCAGGCCTATCAGCCTGAAATTCCTGAAGCACCCGACGCAAATCAGGGGAGATAGCAGAAAGAATCACCCCCTCCTTAAGAATGCCAACCGGCTCAAGGACTCCAGGAGAATCAGGCGAAAAACTCCTAGAGAGGGCATCAGCCTTAACATTCTTAGATCCCGGAAGATACGAGACCACAAAATCAAAATGGGAGAAAAACAGGGACCATCGAGCCTGTCTAGGATTCAGCCGCTCGACTCGAGGTAAATCAGATTCTTATGATCGGTCAGGACCACAACACGGTGTTTAGCTCCCTCAAGCCAATGTCGCCACTCCTCAAACGCCCACTTCATAGCCAACAACTCCCGATTGCCGACATCATAATTGCGTTCTGCAGGCGAAAACTTTCTGGAAAAAAAAGCACACGGTTTCATCAAAGAACCATCAGACTCCCTCTGAGACAAGACGGCTCCTGCCCCAATCTCAGAAGCGTTGACCTCAACCTGAAAAGGAAGAGAAACATCCGGTTGACGCAACACAGGGGCAGAAGTAAATCGGCGTTTAAGCTCTTGAAAGGCCTCAACAGCCTCCGAGGACCAATTCGTCACATCAGCGCCCTTCTTCGTCAAATCAGTAAGGGGCTTAATCACACTGGAAAAGTTGGCAATGAAACGGCGATAGAAATTAGCAAAGCCCAAAAATTTTTGAGGACCCTTCACAGATGTGGGTTGGATCCAGTCATGAATAGCTTGGACGTTAACAGGATCCATTTCTATAGACGAGGGAGAAAAAACAAAACCCAAAAAAGAGACCTTCTGAACTCCGAATATGCACTTAGACCCCTTCACAAATAAAGCATTATCACGAAAGATCTGGAACACCATCCTGACCTGCTTCACATGAGACTCCCAATCATTGGAAAAAATCAAAATATCATCCAAATATACGACCATGAATTTATCAAGATAATTGCGGAAAATATCATGCATGAAAGACTGGAACACAGATGGAGCATTAGAGAGCCCAAAAGGCATCACAAGGTATTCAAAATGGCCTTCGGGCGTATTAAATGCAGTTTTCCATTCGTCACCCTGTTTAATACGAACAAGATTATATGCCCCTCGGAGGTCAATCTTAGTAAACCAACTAGCCCCCTTAATCTGAGCAAACAAATCAGTAAGCAAAGGCAAGGGGTATTGGAATTTGACCGTGATCTTATTAAGAAGACGATAATCAATACAGGGTCTCAAGGAGCCATCCTTCTTAGCAACAAAAAAGAAACCCGCTCCCAATGGTGACGAAGACGACCGAATATGCCCTTTCTCCAAAGATTCCTTAACATAGCTCCGCATGGCAGCATGCTCTAGCACAGACAGATTGAAAAGTCGGCCCTTAGGGAACTTACAACCAGGAATCAAGTTAATAGCACAATCACAGTCCCTATGTGGAGGAAGGGAACTGGACTTGGGCTCATCAAATACATCCTGGAAATCCAACAAAAACTCAGGGACCTCAGAAGAGGGGGAAGAGGAAATTGACATCAAAGGAACGTCACTATGTACCCCTTGACAACCCCAACTAGTCACAGACATAGTTTTCCAATCCAGCACCGGATTATGTTCCTGTAACCATGGAAATCCCAGCACAACAACATCATGCAGGTTATGCAACACCAGAAAACGGCAATCTTCCTGATGTGCAGGAGCCATGTATTTAGTCATCTGTGTCCAGTACTGAGGTTTATCCTTAGCCAAGGGTGTAGCATCAATGCCCCTCAAAGGAATAGGGCTCTGCAAAGGCTGCAAGGAAAAACCACAGCGCCTGGCGAATTCTAAGTCCATTAAGTTCAGGGCAGCGCCTGAATCCACAAATGCCATGACAGAAAAGGACGACAATGAGCAAATCAGGGTCACAGATAAGAGAAATTTAGGTTGTATCGTACTAATGGTAACAGACCTAGCGACTCTCTTAGTACGCTTAGGGCAATCAGAGATAACATGAGCCGAATCACCACAGTAAAAACACAGCCTATTCTGACGTCTGAATTCCTGCCGTTCTATTCTAGTCAAAATCCTATCACATTGCATAGGTTCAGGACTATGCTCAGAGGATACTGCCATATGGTGCACAGCTTTGCGCTCGCGCAGACGCCGATCAATCTGAATGGCTAGAGACATAGATTCGTTCAAACCGGCAGGCGTAGGAAAGCCCACCATAACATCTTTAAGGGTTTCAGAAAGACCTTTTCTGAAAATAGCAGCCAGAGCCTCTTCATTCCATTTAGTGAGCACAGACCATTTTCTAAATTTCTGGCAGTATAACTCTGCCGCTTCCTGACCTTGACACAGGGCCAACAGTGTTTTCTCAGCATGCTCTACAGAGTTAGGTTCGTCATACAATAATCCGAGCGCTTGAAAAAATGCGTCTACATTCAATAATGCCGGATTCCCTGTTTCACGAGAAAAAGCCCAGTCTTGCGGATCACCACGCAGCAAGGATATGATGATTTTCACCTGCTGAATGGGATCACCTGAAGAACGGGGTTTCAAAGCAAAAAACAATTTGCAGTTATTTTTAAAGTTCAAAAACTTGGATCTGTCCCCAAAGAACAAATCCGGAGTAGGAATTCTGGGCTCTAAAGCCGGAGTCTGGACAACATAGTCCTGGATACTCTGTAGTCTTGCAGCCAGTTGATCCACACGAGAAAACAAACCCTGAACATCCATGCCAGAGCATATATCCTGCACCACCCAGATATCAAGAGGAAAAAAGAGGCAAACCAGAGCACAGAAAAAAAAATGGTTCAGAACTTTCTTTTCCTTCTTTTGAGATACATTTAATTCATTTTTGGCCACTTGTACTGTTATGATCTGGTGGTTTAGGAACAACATGAGACAAGCTCTGAAGGAGGTGGTATCTGTACTGAACGCAGACCCTGAACCTAGCAGCGCAACTAGAAATAGCCGTGGGGGGTACCTGACGCTCCCTAGACCCCTCGGCACAGCCTAAGATCTAACTTCCCCTAAAGATGGAAACAGGAAACCTATCTTGCCTCAGAGAAAATCCCCAAAGGAAAGATAGCCCCCCACAAATATTGACGGTGAGAGGAGGGGAAAATAACATACGCAGAGATGAAATCAGATTTTAGCTTAGGAGGCCAGTCTAGCTTGATAGATAGGACAGGAAAGGATACTGTGCGGTCAGTATAAAAACTACAAAACAATCCACACAGAGTTTACAAAATCTCCACACCTGCCTAAAGGTGTGGAGGGTAAATCTGCTTCCCAGAGCTTCCAGCTAACAGAAAAAATCCATAATGACAAGCTGGACAAAAATAGAATGCACAGAACACTAAGTCCACAACATGTGGACTGAAATGAGCAAAGCCAGAACTTATCTTTGCAGAACTGGTCAGGAAACCAGGAGAATCCAAGCAGAGATGTGAATCCAGCCAAAGAACATTGACAAGTGGCATAGGCTGAAGACAAGAGCCAGGTTAAATAGCAGAGCCAGGAGAGACGATTAGTGAAAGCAGCTGCTAAAGCTAAACCCAAGGAGCGGCAGTTCCACTCAAAACCACCAGAGGGAGCCCAAGGGCAGAATACACAAAAGTGCCATTTACAACCACCGGAGGGAGCCCAAGAACGGAATTCACAACAGACTTCAGCCTGTTCTGGGACTTGAGGGAAAAGGCCGGGTTGCTGTTGTGAATTCTGTTGTCGGGCTCCCTCCTGTGGTCATGAATGGTACTTCGGCTGGTTCTGTCCATGGACTTCCTCTGGTGGGTGTTTCTGAGTTTCCTTCCACAGGTGACGAGGTGTATTCGTTAGCTGGCTGCTCTATTTAACTCCACTTAGATCTTTGCTCCATGCCACCTGTCAATGTTCCAGTATTGGTCTAGTTCACTCCTGGATCGTTCTTGTGACCTGTCTTCCCAGCAGAAGCTAAGTTCCAGCTTGTATTTCTTTGGTTTGCTATTTTTCTGTCCAGCTTGCTATTTTTATTGTTGTCTTGCTTGCTGGAAGCTCTGGGACGCAGAGGGAGCGCCTCCGCACCGTGAGTCGTTGCGGAGGGTCTTTTTTGCGCCCTCTGCGTGGTCTTTTTGTAGGTTTTTGTGCTGTCCGCAAAGTAACCTTTCCTATCCTCGGTCTGTTCAGTAAGTCGGGCCTCACTTTGCTAAATCTATTTCATCTCTGTGTTTGTATTTTCATCTTTACTCACAGTCATTATATGTGGGGGGCTGCCTTTTCCTTTGGGGAATTTCTCTGAGGCAAGGTAGGCTTTATTTTTCTAGCTTCAGGGCTAGCTAGTTCCTTAGCCTGTGCCGAGTTGCATAGGGAGCGTTAGGCGCAATCCACGGCTATTTCTAGTGTGTTTGATAGGATTAGGGATTGCGGTCAGCAGAGTTCCCACGTCCCAGAGCTCGTCCTTTATTATCAGTAACTATCAGGTCATTCCGTGTGCTCTTAACCACCAGGTCCATTATTGTCCTGACCACCAGGTCATAACAGGTTGCCCAGTGGCTCATGCAGGAGCCAGCGCCACTCTGCAGAATCCCAGTCGGAGATGGTGGAGTTCCCCTTGTGTGTCCTAGCTGGTGATGAGGATGAAACAGTGACCAATGAGGCCGAGGTTCCTGAGCTGGGGTTTCTGTATTTAGTGTTATAGTCCTCAGAATAAAGCGATACAAAAATAATTATTTTTTCTATAAACTTGTTTTTATCGTATAAAAGTGTCAAAACATAAAAAAATTATATAAATGAGATATCTCTTTAATCGTACTGATCTGAAGAATAAAACTGCTTTATCAATTTTACCAAACGTGGAATGGTATAAACGCCCCCCCAAAAAGAAATTAATGAATAGCTGTTTTTTTGTCATTCTGCCTCACAAAAATCGGTATAAAAAGCGATCAAAAAATGTCACGTGCCCGAAAATGGAACCAATAAAAACGTCAACTCGCCCCGCAAAAACAAGACCTCACATGACTCTGTGGACCAAAATATGGAAAAATTATAGCTCTCAAAATGTGGAGACGCAAAAACTATTTTTTGCAATAAAAAGCGTCTTTTAGTGTGTGACGGCTGCCAATCATAAAAAAAATAAGAAAAACATTATAAATAGTAAATCAAACCCCCTTCATCACTCCCTTAGTTAGTGAAAAATAATAAAATTAAAATAAAGTTTTTTTTTCCATTTTCCCAATAGGATTAGGGCTAGGGTTAGGGCTAGGGTTAGGGCTAGGGTTAGGGCTAGGGTTAAGGCTAAGGTTAGGGTATAGGCTTGGGTTAAGGCTAGGGCTAGAGTTAGGATTAGAGCTAGGGTTAGGGTTAGGGCTAGGGTTAGGGCTAGGTTTGGGGTTAGGGCTAGGGTTGGGGCTAGGTTTAGGGTGGGGCTAGGGTTAGGGCTCAGTTAGAATTGGGGGTTTCCACTGTTTAGGCACATCGAGGACTCTCCAAACGTGACATGGCATCCGATCTCAATTCCAGCCAATTCTGCTCTGAAAAAGAAAAACAGTGCTCCTTCCCTTCCGAGCTCTCCCATGCGCCCAAACGGGTTTACCCCAACATATGGGGTATCAGCGTACTCAGGACAAATTAGACAACAACTTTTGGGGTCCAATTTATCTTTGGGAAAATAAAAATTTGGGGGCTAAAAAAACATTTTTTGGGGAAAAAATAAGTAAGGAGTCGAGTTCCCGTCGCTGCACAGGGGGAATCTCGAACCATGCCTGCTGCGGTCTCTCATTCTGCATCAGCCGCAGTGGAACCTGCTCAGCGGAGACGTCGGTCCCAGTGTCTTGCTCAGTCTCACTCTGTGCAAAAGGTTACTGCTGTTTTTCCTGCTTCTGCCATTGAAGCTAGTGCTGGGCAGCGGCGAGCAGACTCTTTTGGGACTAAGTCCTGCTTTTCCCCTTCTGAGCATGCCCAGGGTAAGATCTCCCATTGGAGATCGAGGGTCACATGCTCAGATACTGCAGTAGATCCCATTGGTCCTCCAGTAAGGTCCTGAAGGTGCTCAACTTCTGTGGCAGCCTCCCATTGGTCCTTCTGGGAAGGTCCTGTACATGCTGCAGCTATAAAAGGTTTGCATGGCCCCACCGCCATGCGCTAGTATACAATTGCAATCGTGTGTGTTGATGAGTGCAAGTCGTTCCTTAAAAAACCTATCCCTTGTGTATGACTGTTCGCGTAAGGTGTATGGCTGCTATCTAGTGCCCGGCTGAACTCACATCGTTAACACACGAAACAGTGTCTACTGCTGTGACCGCCAGTACGGCGCCACACGCCATTAGAGTGCTTCTTTAGCCCAAGTCTGGGTGGTTAGTGGCGTCCGACAGTACGGCACAGCTTGCACTCTCATGCTATTTAATTATTAGTTTTGTTACCTGCGGTACTGCGGCCCTGTGACGCAACAGGGTTCACTTCTTTCACACAGGGTGAAGCTAACCCGTGTGTATCCTCATTGTACTGCCATATAGTCCGTCATTGCTTAGCAGCAGGTACCATCTCTGCACGGTGGACCCCGGGCTGCGAACGCACCTTATTCCTTTTCTCTAATTATTTGGTGCGTTCCGCTAGCCCTAACATAATGATTTTTCTTATTTTCACGGCTCTGCATTATAAACTGTAGTGAAACACTTGGGGGTTCAAAGTTCTCACAACACATCTATATAAGTTCCTTGGAGGGTCTATTTTCCAAAATGGGGTCACTTGTGGGGGGTTTCTACTGTTTAGTTACATCAGAGGCTCTGCAAATGCAATGTGACGCCTGCAGACCAATCCATCTAACTTTGCATTCCAAATGGTGCTCCTTCCCTTCCGAGCTCTGCCATGCACCCAAACAGGGGTCCCCCCCCAACATATGGAGTATCAGCGTACTCAGGACAAATTGGACAACAACTTTTGAGGTCCAATTTCTCCTGTTACCCTTGGGAAAATACAAAACTGGGGGCTAAAAAATAATTTTTGTGGAAAAAAATGATTTTTTATTTTCATGGCTCTGCATTACAAATTGTAGTGAAACACATGGGGGTTCAAAGTTCTCACAACACATCTAGATAAGTTCCTTGGGCAGTCTATTTTCCAATATGGGGTCACTTTTGGGGGGGTTTCTACTGTTTAGGTACATTGTGGGAAAAAAATAATTTTTATTTTCACGGCTCTGCGTTATAAACAGTAGTGAAACACTTGGGGGTTCAAAGCTCTCACAACACATGTAGATAAGTTCCTTAGAGGGTCTACTTTCTAAAATTGTGTAACTTTTTTGGGGTTTCAATGTTTAGGCACATCAGTGGCTCTCCAAACGCAACATGGCGTCCCATCTCAATTCCTGTCAATTTTGCATTGAAAAGTCAAACGGCGCTCCTTCGCTTCTGAGCTCTGCCATGCGCTCAAACAGTGGTTTAGTCCCACATATGGGGTATCAGTGTACTCAAGACAAATTGAACAACATCTTTTGGGGTCCAATTTCTTCTCTTACCCTTGAGAAAATAAAAAATTGGGAGCGAAAAGATAATTTTTGTGAAAAAATAAGATTTTCTATTTTTACGACTCTGCATTATAAACTTCTGTGAAGCACATGGTGGGTCAAACTGCTCACCACACATCTAGATAAGTTCCTTAGGGAGATTACCTACACTGCATGGGCGTCCTCAATTATGCAGGTATCAGCACACAGTACATGTACAGGTACCCCTGTTTTGGCATCTGTCTTAGTCATGTTTCTCTGGTCTTATATAGTGATTTACACTATGTAGTAACTCTAGTTTCACCCAGACCTTCAAGTGGCCAGCTTTCAAGGTTGTATGAAACTGAGATAACATGGAGTCATCAGACGAGGAGCCATAAACCCCTACAATATAAAAGCCACAAGGATTTAGATCGAACCACCACAGGCAGAGTTTCAGTAAAACTTAATGTTTTACAATGACAAACAGCAAACATATAGAGGCTTAGAACTGTTTGTGAAGTGAATAAACAAACATTTCTTAAGATTGTGTCAGTATGAGCATTGTCTGTCACATCTGCAAATGTTTTACAAGAAATGCAGCTATGTGATTGTCTGAATGCATTCAGTATACAGTACGGTATACAGTATTTTAATCTGGATTCCAAATCACTCTCAAGTAGAGAAACTAATATAGTTGACAAAGAAATATTTGTAATGAAATACTGAGTCAAACTAACAGCATTGCTTTATCAAATTTACATGAAGTGTATTGTGTCCAATGTGAACAACCAGGCAACACAAAAAGGAGCTTTTCAAATGAGCTTTTTAAGGTACACAAATTTTATGAAGTCTTTGCCAACAAGGATGTGGTTTCACCAATGGGGGTACTTTTTAAAAAAATATAATTTCTAAAGATAAAGAGGGAAAACACTGGCGCTGCAGGCAGTTGCTTGTGAAGAGACAATCGCTTACTGTAGAATGCTGCTGATGAATACAACAGGTTCTGTGTGGACCTGTTAGATAAGTAGTATAGATACTTGGAAGGAAAGATATATAGCATTCACCTGCGCTGTCTACAATACATATGCAAATAAAATAAATGTGTATGGTAAAGTGGATATAAGTTTAAAAAGCACTTACTCATTAGATCATCATTGATTATGAGGTATATTTTTTGATAAACCCTTATAGGTGCTGGTAGAATCTTTTCGAGGATGAGAGAGAAAAAAGCAGATGCTTTTATGTTACTCAAATTCATAAATATAGTAGAATAGTGGGATATAGAATTTCTACTCACTTAGGTACTGAATGGCAATATGCGGTTGGGGACTGTGATTCGTTTGTGTCCACAATTATTACTGGTGTCGTGATGACTAAAAATGCTTTTTCCAAGGTTGAATGGTCCCCCCTGCTTAGAAGGATATGCACCCTTTTACAAATGTGATTCTAAATGCGTGTGATCCATTTCTCACAATATTGAATTTGTATACTTACTACTGATAACGTCAGGAGTGAAGCAGGGTTTCGTTGGTGATGGATATGTAAGTTGCCGTCAGGTGGTGTTTGAAGTAGGTTACTTTAGACAGTTACCCGTGCATAAAAAATGAGTGGCAATCTTCCTCCAGTGAGACAGTTAATAGTACTGATATATTACGGCTTATGCATGCATATGTAATTGGGCTGTACTCACTGTCTCGCTAGTGTGGAAAGGAGCAGTTCCGAGGACTCTGTGTTGCCGCTGTACCACCGCCGTAGCAGGACGGTGGGTTAGGACAATAGATGCGGCAAGAGCCACAAGACTGCAAAACCTCGCGTACCCCCAGGCGGAAGCAACCCTGAGGTAATGGTAGGAGAGGTGGGTGGAGCTACAGGTGACGTCACCAAGCTACGGGGCCAGAGAGAGCAGGTGTGCTGGAGCAGCTAACCAACCAACGCATTTCAAGGGCTCTAGCTCTCTTCGTCAGGGTTATTGCTGCTCCCAAGTTTGTCTGCTCTTCTGTACGGCACTTGTTCAATTAAAGGATCGCTCCTACATAAAATAATTGGTTTGCACCTTTAAAGGAAAGTTGCTGGTGTGTATTTATGTGCTTGGATATGGATCTTAATGGAATTGCCAACTAATTGGAGCTGAGATACATAATAATGTAAAACTTGAAATTGCTAAAAGGTGCAAACCAATTATTTTATGTAGGGGCCTGACGAAGGCAGACGCTGAAACGCGCGTTGGGGCAAGGCACATCCTAGGGACTCTTACAATAATTCTCAGCATGTAAATACCAGGTGGCTTCCTTTTTTCTTCTCTCTTTGTTCTATGCCCATTTCATTGTATAAGGGTCATATCACGTTGACACCACTCTGATCTCCGTTTTATGCTTTGAACATTGTTTAATGTCATTTATTTCCTGCCACCCCATCAAATATGTACATGCACTTTATTTAGCCATACACTTTCTGGTATTCTTGCTTGACGTATTATGTATAATATGGTTATTATTATTTATCTCACTGGTTCTATGGTATTTATACATAGATACGGACAACCAGCAGAGGGCGCCCTCTTATGATCTCGAGCAAGGGAGCTTTCTAGGAAAGTTCCCACGATCTAGGAACAGCCAGCAGAGGGCGCCTCACCGCAAATGAAGCTAAATATAGATCATTGACCTATATTTAGCTTCATTCGCCGGGGTTTTGCAGAAATGAGCATCCTGCATTAGCGGAGCTTGTGTCTGCAAAATATTTTAACCCCTTCAGATGGATCTACATCGTTGGACGTGCCAGATCCTCGGAAGGTATGTATATTGTTGGTTTATTTTTATTTTTTTGTTACAGATCGAGGGTCTTCAGTGAGTGGATTGAGAGTAGAATAAATTAATACAACAGCCTTTGTGATTTTTTCAATAAATAAATTTTTAATAATGTGTGTGTGTTTTTTTGTTAACCCTTTCCTAGTATTGGATTAATAATGGATAGGTGTCATAATTGACGCCTCTCCATTATTAATTTGGCTTAATGTCACCTTACAATAGCAAGGTGGCATTAACCCTTCATTACCCCATATCCCACCGCTACACGGGAAAGGGAAGAGAGTGGCCAAGTGCCAGAATAGGCGCATCTTCCAGATGTGCCTTTTCTGGGATGGCTGGGGGCAGGTGTTTTTAGCCAGGGGGGGCCAATAACCGTGGACCCTCTCCAGGCTATTAATATCTGCCCTCGGTCACTGGCTTTACTACTCTGGCAGAGAAAATTGTGCGGGAGCCCACGCCAATTTTTTCCGCCATTTAACCCCTTATTTTACTAGCTAGAACGGCCAAATTTTGCATAGACACACTACTGACATTAGTAGTGTGGAATATGCAAAAAAAATGGTGATATGAGATGGTTTACTGTATGTAAACCAGGTCTCATATCATGTCGGGTTTAGGAAGGAGAAAGCAAAAGCCGGTAATTGAATTACCGGCTTTCTGCTATCTCGCGCTGTATGAAGTAATAATATATATACATATATGTGTCTCCCTGACATATATATATATATGTATATATATATAGAGAGAGAGAGAGAGAGACAGTATATATGTTTTTTTTTTTTTACACATGGATCCCTTGTATAGCGGTATGTCGGTTTTGCAAGCCTGCGATAAAAACACGCATTACGGCTGCCATACGGATTACATACGGAGGATGCCATGCGCAAAAAACGGTGACACACCCTGCCTACAGAGGAGCTACGGACCACTATTTTGGGGACTTTTCAGCGTATTACGGCCGTAATATACGGACCGTATTGTTTTACGCTGTGTGTGACGCCGGCCTAGCAGACAGCAAAAAAGTAGTGCACCGGCCTACAATGACAAATCTTGGAGCACGCAGATATATGAGAGCTGTCACGGAAATAACACACTGGCAAATATGTGGCCTTTTTATTTTTTTATTTTTTGCTTAATAGTGCTGTATATATTTAGAGTATCAGACAGCAAAAAAAGTGGTCCACCGGCCTACAATGCCCAAAGTTGGAACACGCAGATATATGAGCACTGTCATAGAAATACCGCACTGGAAAATATGTGGCCTTTTTAGGTTTTTTTATGCTAAATAGTGCTGTATATAATTAGAGTATCAGACAGCAAAAAAAGTGGTCCACCGGCCTACAATGACCAAACTTGGAGCACACAGATATATGAGGGCTATCACGGAAATGCCACACTGGTAAATATGTGGCCTCTTTATATTTTTTTGCTAAATAGTGCTGTATATAATTACAGTGACAGACAGCAAAAAAAGTGGTCCACCGGCCTACAATGCCCAAACTTGGAACACGCAGATATATGAGGGCTGTGTTAGGGGTCGAGTTCCCTCCTCTGCACAGGGGGAATCTCGGGCCATCTCCATTGTGGTCTCCCATTCTTCTCCTGTTGCAGTGGAGCCTGCTCAGCAGAGATGTCGGTCCCAGTGGCTCGCTCAGTCTGACACTGTGCAAATGGTTACTGCTGACTTTCCAGCTTCTGCCATTGTAGCCAGTGCTGGGCAGCGGCGTGCAGACGCTTTTGGGACTAAGTCCTGCTTTTCCCCTTCTGAGCATGCCCAGGGTAAGATCTCTCGGAGATTGGGGGTCACATGCTTAGATACTGCAGCAAATCCCATTGGTCCTCTAGGAAGGTCCTGAAGTTGCTCAACTTCTGTGGCAGCCTCCCATTGGTCCTTCTGGGAAGGTCCTGTACTTGCTGCAGCTATAAAAGGTTCGCATGTCCACACGGCCATGCGCTAGTATCAATTCATGTCATGAGTTTTGCGCCAATGTGGTCATACATGTGTGTATTCAGGGCCCCGGCTGAAATAAGCCACTAGAATACCAGCACCTCCGGTGAGGAGATTGTGTGCATGTATTTAGGGCCCCGGCTGAAATAAGCTACTAGAATACCGGCTCCTCCAATGAGGAGATTGTATGAGTGCCTCTTTGACTGCGTGACCACAGACTGCTATCTGCTCGGTAGTTGCTGTGTATTCCTGTGAGCTAAACAGGACACAGTGCTTTCTTTATAGGCGACTCTTTTAAGTAACAGAGTTCGCTTCTTCTGCCATATAGTGCCGCCAATTGCCAGCAGCAGGTTCTTTCCAGCACGGTGAACCCCGGGCTGCGAACGCACCAACTATCATCTCATTATTTACTCGTTGCGTTCCGTCAGCCCCTAACAGGCTGTGAGGGAAATACCACAATGGCAAATATGTGGCATTTTTATATTTTTTTATGCTAAACAGTACTGTATATAATTGCAGTAACAGACAGCAAAAAAAGTGGTCCACCGGCCTACAATGCCCAAACTTGGAACACACAGATATATGAGCACAATCATGGAAATACCACACTGGCAAATATATGGCCTTTTTATATTTTTTATGCTAAATAGTGCTGTATATAATTACAGTAACAGACAGCAAAAAAAGTGGTCCACCGGCCTACAATGCCCAAACTTGGAACACGCAGATATATGAGGGCTGTCACGGAAATTCCACACTGGCAAATATGTGGCCTTTTTAATATTTTTTTTATGCTAAATAGTGCTGTATATAATTACAGTAACAGACAGCAAAAAAAGTGGTCCACCGGCCTACAATGCCCAAACTTGGAACAGGCAGATATTTGAGCGCTGTCAAAGAAATACCACAGTGCCACATATATGGCCTTTTTATATTTTTTTTATCCTAAATAGTGCTGTATATAATTAGAGTATCAAACAGCAAAAAAAGTGGTCCACTGGCCTACAATGACCAAACTTGGAGCACGCAGATATATGAGGGCTGTCACGGAAATACCACACTGGCAAATATGTTTGCCTTTTTAGATTTTTTTTTATGCTAAATAGTGCTGTATATAATGAGAGCAACAGACTGCAAAAAAAGTGGGACACCGGTCTACAATGAGAAAACTTGGAGCATGCAGATATATGAGGGCTGTCACGGGAATACCACACTGGCAAATATGTGGCCTTGTTATATTATTTTATGCTAAATAGTGCTGTATATAATTACATTAACAGACAGCAATAAAAGTGGTCCACTGGCCTACAATGCCCAAACTTGGAACACGCAGATGTATGAGGGCTGTCACAGAAATACCACACTGGCAAATATGTGGCCTTTTTATATTTTCTATGCTAAATAGTGCTGTATATAATTAGAGTATCAGACACCAAAAAAAGTGGTACACCGGCCTACAATGATCAAACTTGGAGCACGCAGATATATGAGGGCTGTCACGGAAATGCCACACTGGCAAATATGTGTCCTGGTTTTTTTTTAAATGCAAAGTAGTGCTGTATATAATAAGAGTAACAGACAGCAAAAACAGTGGCAAAATGGCCTAAAATGCCAAAACTTATGAGCACGCACATATATGAGGCCTTTTTTGGTGAATTTAAAACACCAAAAAAAAGTGGCACAAGTCTTGCACACACAACTATGCTACTATGTATGCCTGACAAAGTATGATTTTTAAACAGGCCTCAGTCTGACATAACACACTGTTTGTTTTTTTGAGGGGAGTGAATTTTTGGGAAAAAAATATAAATGCAACTAGGTATATAGTAAGGAAGCTGCAGCAGCAGACAGTTATGGAGCTTTGGGAGGGATGCAGTGGGAGCCATCTACGCACATGCAGTGCCTGCAGGCCTTGCACTGATGTGGATATGCTGTGCCCTGCCTATATAGTGCTGCAATATCGGGACCCACGAATTAGCCCTAAAAAGAACTGTTGGTTGCTCAGGAGTTGTGAATTTAAGAGTTGCAGACCTACATTAACTATAAAAACCACGATTTTGACCCTATCTCGGCAGCAGCCCTACTCCCTACTCTTGCTGAATCCGGAGCATAATGTGGCGAGCAGGGTGGCGCCAGGTCTCTTATACTCGGGATGATGCTGTGCGGCCAAGCCAATCACTGCACGACCAGAAAAAAAATGGCTGCGGCGTTTCATGGCCTGGCAGACAATCCACGCAGCTTGATTAGGTCTCTAAAGTCCACCAAAAATGCTGGGTCGAGACACCAGTTACGGCCGAATAATCCCGGAAATGCTCGGTACACCCAGCATAGTGATACGAGTAATGAGTAGTGGCGAGCACCTTCGCTCATCACTAGTGGTAGTAGTTTGACTTGAGGGAAAACTCAGTCAACTCTTCTACAGAGCTCCCCCATTCAGCTAGATAACAGGCCAAGGGTACATTGTTCCCCTGTATAGCAGTTTTTTCTGAAAGTCCTTCAGACAAAACAACTTTAATTTGCATCATCTGCCATACCAAGCTGAGAAGAGAAAAGAACACTGCCAAACTGAGCATCAACAGCATGCAGAAGCACATGGCAACCAAGCACCTCAGTAGGTGGACAGAATGCCTGGGTACAAAATGTGTACCTGAGAGTGAAACTACTGCCGTTTCCCCTGTGTTACAGCCTTCCTAATATGATATCCAGGAAGCAGGTACTGATGCATCCTGCTCACAATCTGCGGTGGCACAGCAACATCCAGTTCATTGTCCCAGTGCGGCGTTCAGTTGTCCCTGCCCCAGATGTTTCACAGGAAGCAGAAGTGTCTACCCACAGGCCCAAACACTAAATGCTCCTAGTGGGAACTGAGTCTTTCTGCGACCTCTTGGCATTGGCAGCCCCATGGTACTCGATTCCCAGCCGACACTATTTTTCCCGTTGTGCCATCCCAGCATTACATAAGCATGTGTTACACAATATCAGCCGTGCTCTGGCCAACACAGTCACTGGGAAGGCCACCTATCCACAGACACATGGATAAGTTCTTGTGGGCAGGGACACTACATTTCCCTAGCAGCACACTGAGTAAACCTAGTAAACCTGAGTAAACCTAGTGGAGTCTGGGACATCACACATCTTACCCACACCAAGAATAGCACGCCTAACTTCCATCAGGGCTTCAGTTTCTTCATATGCCAGTTCCTTTCCCTCCTCCTCCTCCTCAGCGGAACTAGCCTCCCCAGCTGGGAGCTCTGCAGCACTGCCTTGGTGAAGCAGGAGCATCCTCTGCTGATGCTCATCTGTTTAGGTGATAAAGCTCACAATGCAGAGCTGTTGAAAGGGATAAAAGTGGCTCTCTCTGCTGAACCTCCAACCAGGTTTGGTTGTGTGCGATTATGGGAGTAACTTGGTGGAGGCTTTAAAGCTCGAAAAGCTGGTACATGTTCCATGCATGGCCCACATGCTTAACTTGGTAGTACAGTGGTTTTTAAAAGATACCCTGACTTGCTGGACCTACTTGCCAATGTAAGCCATATCAGCGCCTCTTTCCAAAAGTCATCTCAGGCTTTCATCGGTCTGGCTGCGCTGCAGCAGTGCTTTAATTTACCTCGTCACTGACTGATTTGCGACCGGCCCACATGCTGGAATTTGACATTTCATATGTTGTCAAGGCTTAGTGAGCAGCAGAGTACAGTGTCTGAATTCCAGCTTCTGAATTCCTGTCAGAGTAAGACTCAGCCCCCACACATAACAACTCCCAAGTGCATGTGGATCACTGACATGTCTGAGGTTCTTCAAAATTTTGAGTGCTGCACCAATATGATGAGTGCTGATGATGCTATTATCAGCGTAACCATCCCGCTGCTATGTCTATTAAAATGTTCGCTGAAGAATCTCAAAGAGGAAGCTTTGAATACTGAGCAGGTGGCTATGGAGCAAGATTTTACAGTGGTTGATACCACACAGCCCAGCCTCAGACAATATTCTTAGGCCACATTGAGTGATCATGAGGAACAGGAAGAGGAGGGGAAGGATGAGGAGGATAAGGAGTTTTTGGTCTGCGCTTCAGAGGGGACTCCCAATTCCAGTTTCATACCTGTCCAACATGGATGACCTGAAGAGTAAGAGGAGGATGATGAGGAAGAGGCAAATCATTGTGAGGAGAAGAGGATGGTTAGAATTCATCCTGGTGGGGACACTGAACATTTGACTCTTTGTAGTCTGCCACACATAGCAGAGTTCATGATCAGATGACTTTCCCAAGAACCTCGCATGAAAGACATTTTGTCCACCTGAAATACTGCCTGTGCACCTGTCCTGACCCACGGTACAAAGAGAAAATTCCATCTTTCATGATGGAGGCAGACGTGCCATTTTCAGTGCATGCATGCCAGAGGACCGTTGTTGAAGAGTTACTGAAAAGATTACCCTCAGACAACACTGCTGGAAAAGGTACCAGCTCTTTTCACCCACAAGGATTACATGAGAGGGACAGACACAACAGGTGCAACTCAGGGGGGATCAAAAATGTCCACCAACTGAGCTATTTTCATGAAACTGTCACATCAGCAAAGGGCTATCTGTGGGCGTAACTATGACAAGGAGGGAGATGTTGAACAAGATGGTGAAGCAGTACTTAAGAGACCATACCAGCATCCTTCCTAATTCTTCAGTTCCCTTTAACTATTGGTTGTCTAAGCTGCACACTTAGCCCGACCTCTCCTTGTATGCTTTGGAGGTTCTGTCACACCCTGCCGTGAGTGTGTTGTCTGAGCAGGTTTTTATCTCGGCAAGTGCAATCATAAAACCTCTTTGGGAGCTATTTTATTTGGAATCTTGATCTTTTAATTGTTTACATAATGCTGTGATGCATTGTATCTATTTACTTGTATGTACAACCTTTATATGTCATGTAGTGGATGTATGGTGCCAATTCTCTGGTTTCCCACTATTTTAAATTCTTTTTGTCTTTGTCTTTATTTTGCAAATATAATTTTGTATTTTTTTTATTATTAATGGTTCTTTGTGTACATTTTTTGAACGTAAACTCTGTCTCTATTTGTGCAACAACACTAGCAGCAGAACTTAGGCCGTTCAGATGGGACACTGACGGTGCAAATGATGTAGCTGAAGGTACGCTGCAAAGGGGACATTGTTTTCAAATGTCGGGAGGCCAGGGCGTGTTTAAACAGATATTCTCAGCCATGACTGTGGCCCTGGCAATCCCTCACACTTGGCTTAGTTGGCAGGATCCCGCAGCCTTGCAAAGTGGGGATTACGTCAAGAAAGAAGAACCTGAAACCCTGGATTTGACTGACACCTTGTTTGTGACCAAGATGGCGACCATAAAGATGGCAGAAAATGGCACCAAAAATACGAGAATGATGACTGTGATCCCACTCTTCGTGGGCATTCCGTTTCAGAAGCTGTCTGGTGACACCCCCGGTCTGCCCATGGTGGGCGCGTCTGAGATGGAGAAAATCCCGACCCTTACTTCAGAATACCGAAAAATGGGTGGAGTGGTCAGAGGTTGCCCCACCTTGAAATGGGTGGGGTCCAAAAGAAAACCCCGTTTACAGCTGCCAGCGGCTGCTGGAGCATCAGCATCAGGAGCCTGAACCTTTTCGCCGGGATCCAGCACTTCCAAGCCATCGGGGATGAGAAACAGAGACAGCCCCAGAGGAGCCCACGCCGAATATGAAGGCCAAGCCGGAACTTCAGCATCGGGAGCCGAAGTGAAGAGCTGCGTCCGCAGAAATATCTGGTGGTCGCAGGACAGGCGCAGCCAGGATGCTGAGCCGGGGGGGGGTGAGTGAACCTCGGCCCCAAACCCCGGAAAGCAGGCCCACGGCTAATAATATCCTGACCCTCGGCACATAGTGATTTCACCAAGCGACGGGGGCCCGTTTCCATCTCCCAAACAGGTCGCCTGGATTGCAGGAGTAATTAAGCTAAAGAAACAGCGTGAAAAAGAGGTCTGGGTGGAACTGCGCCAACACGGAGGGGGCGCTATGGCCTGGCGTCGCACTCGTGGGCAATTAGTTTTTGTAGACGTTGCTCATGGGTACGGCTTTATACGAGAGGAAGCCACAAATGACAAGGTATATGTCAATGTCGCTTCCATAAAATACTGCAGACTCCTGGATGAATGAGATTGTGTCACCTTTACTAAATAGGACAGCCCGCGGGGGTACTTCGCGGTGGCTGTGACCCTGAACCAAGGGGCAGAACTAGAGCAGAATGCAGCTCTGGAGCAGGCCCAGTCAGCTCCATGTGTCAGAGCCACTGCTAGATCCACCCATGGAAACCCGTGTTTGGGACTGCGTGACCAAACACTATATGTTCGGTACAGTCCCAAGCTTTACAGTTCAGGTTCGCCCATCCCTAATTGTTTAATCTCAAGAACTATTGATCTGATGGATTGATCATGTTATTGTAAATATGTTTGATTCCGGTAGATGGGACTGGGATTTGCTGTACTGTAGCTGTCACAGGAAGAACTGTAAACCAGGAACCTACCACAAGAGAAAGAACTCAGATAGGACCCTGACAGTGCAGATGAGGTAGCTTAACCCCTTTACCCCCAAGGGTGGTTTGCACGTTAATGACCGGGCCAATTTTTACAATTCTGACCACTGTCCCTTTATGAGGTTATAACTCTGGAACGCTTCAATGGATCCTGGTGATTCTGACATTGTTTTCTCGTGACATATTGTACTTCATGACAATGGTAAAAATTATTTGATATAACCTGCGTTTATTTGTGAAAAAAACGGAAATTTGGCGAAAATTATGAAAATTTCGCAATTTTCCAACTTTGAATTTTTATGCAATTAAATCACAGAGATATGTCACACAAAATACTTAATAAGTAACATTTCCCACATGTCTACTTTACATCAGCACAATTTTGGAACCAAAATTTTTTTTTGTTAGGGAGTTATAAGGGTTAAAAGTTGACCAGCAATTTCTCATTTCTACAACACCATTTTATTTTAGGGACCACATCTCATTTGAAGTCATTTTGAGGGGTCTATATGATAGAAAATACCCAAGTGTGACACCATTCTAAAAACTACACCCCTCAAGGTGCTCAAAACCATATTCAAGAAGTTTATTAACCCTTCTGGTGCTTCACAGGAATTTTTTGAATGTTTAAATAAAAATGAACATTTAACTTTTTTTCACAAAAAATGTAATTCAGCTCCAATTTGTTTTATTTTACCAAGGGTAACAGGAGAAAATGGACCCCAAACATTGTTGTACAATTTGTCCTGAGTATGCCAATACCCCACATGTGGGGGTAAACCACTGTTTGGGCGCATGGCAGAGCTCGGAAGCGAAGGAGTGCCATTTGACTTTTCAATGCAAAATTGACTGGAATTGAGATGGGACGCCATGTTTCGTTTGGAGAGCCCCTGATGTGGCTAAACATTGAAACCCCCCACAAGTGACACCATTTTGGAAAGTAGACCCCCTAAGGAACTTATCTAGAGGTGTGGTGAGCACTTTGACCCAACAAGTGCTTCACAGAAGTTTATAATGTAGAACCGTAAAAATAAAAAATCATATTTTTTCACAAAAATTATCTTTTTGCCCCCAATTTTTTATTTTCCCAAGGGTAAGAGAAGAAATTGGACCCCAAAAGTTGTTGTACAATTTGTCCTGAGTACGCTGATAGCCCATATGTGGGGGTAAACCACTGTTTGGGCGGATGGGAGAGCTCGGAAGGGAAGGAGCGCCGTTTGACTTTTCAATGCAAAATTGACAGGAATTGAGATGGGACGTCATGTTGCGTTTGAAGAGCCACTGATGTGCCTAAACATTGAAACCCCCCACAAGTGACACCATTTTGGAAAGTAGACCCCCTAAGGAACTTATCTAGAGGTGTGGTGAGCACTTTGACCCACCAAGTGCTTCACAGAAGTTTATAATGTAGAACCGTAAAAATAAAAAATCATATTTTTTCACAAAAATTATCTTTTTGCCCCCAATTTTTTATTTTCCCAAGGGTAAGAGAAGAAATTGGACCCCAAAAGTTGTTGTACAATTTGTCCTGAGTACGCGGATACCCCATATGTGGGGGTAAACCACTGTTTGGGTGGATGGGAGAGCTCGGAAGGGAAGGAGCGCCGTTTGACTTTTCAAAGCAAAATTGACAGGAATTGAGATGGGACGCCATGTTGCGTTTGAAGAGCCACTGATGTGCCTAAACATTGAAACCCCCCACAAATGACACCATTTTGGAAAGTAGACCCCCTAAGGAACTTATCTAGAGGTGTGGTGAGCACTTTGACCCACCAAGTGCTTCACAGAAGTTTATAATGCAGAGCCGTAAAAATAAAACAAAATTTTTTTCCCACAAAAATTATTTTTTTAGCCCCCAGTTTTGTATTTTCCTGAGGGTAACAGGAGAAATTGGACCCCAAAATTTGTTGCCCAATTTGTCCTGAGTGCGATGATACACCATATGTGGGGGGAACCACTGTTTGGGCACATGGGAGGGCTCAGAAGGGAAGGAGTGCCATTTGAATGCAGACTTAGATGGAATGGTCTGCAGGTGTCACATTGCGTTTGCAGAGCCCCTAATGTACCTAAACAGTAGAAACCCCCCACAAGTGACACCATTTTGGAAAGTAGACCCCCTTAGGAACTTATCTAGATGTGTGCTGAGCGCTTTGACCCACCAAGGGCTTCACAGAAGTTTATAATGGAGAGCCGTAAAAATAAAACAAAAACTTTTTCCCACAAAAATTATTTTTTAGCCCCCAGTTTTGTATTTTCCCGAGGGTAAAAGGAGAAATTCGACCCCACAATTTGTTGTCCAATTTGTCCTGAGTGCGCTGATACCCCATATGTGGGGGGGAACCACTGTTTGGGCGCATGGGAGGGCTCGGAAGGGAAGGAGCTCCATTTGGAATGAGGACTTAGATGGAATGGTCTGCAGGTGTCACATTGCATTTGCAGAGCCCCTAATGTACCTAAACAGTAGAAACCTCCCACAAGTGACACCATTTTGGAAACTAGACCCCCTAAGGAACTCATCTAGATGTGTTGTGATAGCTTTGAACCCCCAAGTGTTTCACTACAGTTTGTAACGCAGAGCCGTGAAAATTAAAAAAAAAAATCTTTCCCCCCAAAATTATTTTTTAGCCCCCAGTTTTGTATTTTCCCGAGGGTAAGAGGAGAAATTCGACCCCAAAAGTTGTTGTCCAATTTGTCCTGAGTGCGCTGATACCCCATATGTGGGGGGGAACCACTGTTTGGGCGCATGGGAGGGCTCGGAAGGGAAGGAGCTCCATTTGGAATGAGGACTTAGATGGAATGGTCTGCAGGTGTCACATTGCATTTGCAGAGCCCCTAATGTACCTAAACAGTAGAAACCTCCCACAAGTGACACCATTTTGGAAACTAGACCCCCTAAGGAACTCATCTAGATGTGTTGTGATAGCTTTGAACCCCCAAGTGTTTCACTACAGTTTGTAACGCAGAGCCGTGAAAATTAAAAAAAAAAATCTTTCCCCCCAAAATTATTTTTTAGCCCCCAGTTTTGTATTTTCCCGAGGGTAAGAGGAGAAATTCGACCCCAAAAGTTGTTGTCCAATTTGTCCTGAGTACGCTGATACCCCGTATGTTGGGGGAAACCAACGTTTGAGCGCATGGCAGAGCTCGGAAGGGAAGGAGCGCCATTTGGAATGCAGACTTAGATGGAATGGTCTGCAGACGTCACATTGCGTTTGCAGAACCCCTAATGTACCTAAACAGTAGAAACCCCCCACAAGTGACCCCATATTGGAAACTAGACCCCCCAGGGAACTAATCTAGATGTGTTGTGAGAACTTTGAACCCCCAAGTGTTTCACTACAGTTTATAACGCAGAGCCGTGAAAATAAAAAATCTTTTTTTTTCCCACAAAAAATATGTTTTAGCCCCGAGTTTTGTATTTTCCCAAGGGTAGCAGGAGAAATTGGACCCCAAAAGTTGTTGTCCTATTTGTCCTGAGTACGCTGATACCCCATATGTTGGGGTAAACCCCTGTTTGGGCACACGGGAGAGCTCGGAAGGGAAGAAGCACTGTTTTACTTTTTCAACGCAGAATTGGCTGGAATTGAGATCGGACGCCATGTCGCGTTTGGAGAGCCCCTGATGTGCCTAAACAGTGGAAACCCCCCAATTATAACTGAAACCCTAATCCAAACACATCCCTAACCCTAATCCCAACAGTAACCCTAACCACACCTCTAACCCTGACACACCCCTAACCCTAATCCCAACCCTATTCCCAACCGTAAATGTAATCTAAACCCTAACTGTAACTTTAGCCCCAACCCAAACTGTAGCCCTAGCCCTAACCCTAGCCCTAACCCTAGCCCTAACCCTAGCCCTAACCCTAGCCCTAACCCTAACCCTAGCCCTAGCCCTAACCCTAGCCCTAGCCCTAACCCTAGCCCTAACCCTAGCCCTAACCCTAGCCCTAACTCTAACCCTAGCCCTAATGGGAAAATGGAAATAAATACATTTTTTAAATTTTTCCCTAACTAAGGGGGTGATGAAGGGGGGTTTGATTTACTTTTATAGCGGGTTTTTTAGCGGATTTTTATGATTGGCAGCCGTCACACACTGAAAGACGCTTTTTATTGCAAAAAATATTTTTTGCGTTACCACATTTTGAGAGCTATAATTTTTCTATATTCTGGTCCACAGAGTCATGTGAGGTCTTGGTTTTTGCGGGACGAGTTGATGTTTTTATTGGTAACATTTTCGGGCACGTGACATTTTTTGATCGCTTTTTATTCCGATTTTTGTGAGGCAGAATGACCAAAAACCAGCTATTCATGAATTTCTTTTGGGGGAGGCGTTTATACCGTTCCGCGTTTGGTAAAATTGATGAAGCAGTTTTATTCTTCGGGTCAGTACGATTACAGCGACACCTCATATATATCATTTTTTTATGTTTTGGCGCTTTTATACGATAAAAACTATTTTATAGAAAAAATAATTATTTTTGCATCGCTTTATTCTCAGGACTATAACTTTTTTATTTTTTTGCTGATGATGCTGTATGGCGGCTCGTTTTTTGCGGGACAAGATGACGTTTTCAGCGGTACCATGGTTAGTTATATCTGTCTTTTTGATCGCGTGTTATTCCACTTTTTGTTCGGCGGTATGATAATAAAGCGTTGTTTTTTGCCTCGTTTTTTTTTTTTTTTTCTTACGGTGTTTACTGAAGGGGTTAACTAGTGGGCCAGTTTTATAGGTCGGGTCGTTACGGACGCGGCGATACTAAATATGTGCACTTTTATTGTTTTTTTTTTTTTATTTAGATAAAGAAATGTATTTATGGGAATAATTTTTTTTTTTTTTTTTCATTATTTTGGAATATTTTTTTTTATTTTTTTTTACACATTTGAAATTTTTTTTTTTTACTTTTTTACTTTGTCCCAGGGGGGGACATCACAGATCAGTGATCTGACAGTTTGCACAGCACTCTGTCAGATCACTGATCTGATAGGAGTGCAGGCTGCTTCACAGTGCCTGCTCTGAGCAGGCTCTGTGAAGCCACCTCCCTCCCTGCAGGACCCGGATCCGCGGCCATCTTGGATCCGGGGCTGGAGGGAGCAGGGAGGGAGGTGAGACCCTCGCAGCAACGCGATCACATCGCGTTGCTGCGGGGGGCTCAGGGAAGCCCGCAGGGAGCCCCCTCCCTGCGCGGTGCTTCCCTGTACCGCCGGCACATCGCGATCATCTTTGATCGCGGTGTGCCGGGGGTTAATGTGCCGGGGGCAGTCCGTGACCGCTCCTGGCACATAGTGCCGGATGTCAGCTGCGATAAACAGCTGACACCCGGCCGCGATCGGCGGCGCTCCCCCCGTGAGCGCTGCCGATCGCATATGACGTACTATTGCGTCCTTGGGAAGTAAAGCCCACCCCACATGGACGCAATAGTACGTCTAATGGCAGAAAGGGGTTAAAGTACACTGCAAAGGGGACATTGTTTTCATGTGACGGGAGGCCAGGGCACGTGTAAACAGATATTCTCAGCCACGACTATGGCCCTGGCACTCTCCCACAATAATATTAATTCTAACTTTTGGAATGTCATCGCACAGGCGGGTACCATGGGAGGGTGGATTATAGCGATCAAGGGGGGTACAAGACAAACTGTTAGTAAAGGAGCAGGAGCAAAGGAACAAATGGAGGAGGATGAGGAGGAAGAGGTGATGGGCATGCAACAGTCAGGAGATAAAGAGAATAATGATCCCCTCTTTGTTGTCCGTGGTTAGTGGGAGAGGATGGAGGAAGCAAGCGTAAGTCTTTCCCCACCACCAACACACCATGTACTTGAACCACATGGAAGTGGCGACACATGAGCGCCTTTTTGCTGCACTATCTGCAACATGATTTCTGGCCTTATTGTTAGTATTAGAAATAGTGCTGAATTTGATTACTCGGTTGCCACTCTATTAGTTCTGTGATACAAGAGTAAATTTATCCAGATGCTTCACCCCCTCGAGAGGGACGCGTGCATTCTGAAGTATCGAAACTCGCTTGTAGACAATCTTAAGAATGACTTTTTACAGAACAGCAGCAAGGCACACAATGTGCATAGCAGATATTGTAAGATAACGTCGTTAACGCAAAAACATTAGCAGCAGTGTAAGTGGCAGAGGCAGCACGTTGGCTTACTGGTTAACACTGCAGCCTTGCCGGACTGGGTCAAAACTCCACCAAGGACAACAACTGCAAGGATTTTGTTTGTCCTCCCCATGTTTGTGTGAGTTTCCTTCGGTTACTCAGGATTTCTCCCACACTCCAAAGATATACTGATAGGAAATTTAAAATGTAAGCCCCAATGCGGACAGTGCCGAAAATGTCAAACATGTCTGTAAAGCGCTGTGTAATTAATGGCGCTATATAAGTGAAAAAAATAACAATAAAATAAGCAATTTCTGTGAGTTGTTTCACACATTTTTTAGACCAGCAAGAGCACCAGCAGAACAGAATACAAGTCTGACACGTAATAAATGACTGGAGAAGATGTGCAGGAGTATTTTGAGCTTAATATCAATGCCTTGGGGGGGTTTGGACCCTTTGTATTTTGGTCTTCAAAAATAGAATACTGGCCCGAGCTTGCCTGTCACGCCTTAGAGTTTTGTCATGCCCGGCAAACAGCGTTCTCTCAGAACATGTCTTCAGCGCTGTTGGTGGTGTCCCGACGGATAAGCGCATCAGCCTTTCCCAAATGTGGCATTGTTTAAGGACTACTTTATTAGCACAAAGAATTTAAATTTTCAAATGTGGCCTTCTGATTTGTCACTGATTCACAGTTTTAGCACAAATGATTTGGAGTAGCTAATTGGGCCTTGTGGCTGCACCAAAATATTAAGTCTGGCAATTTGTAAGTGGAAACCTGGCCTTTTGATTTGCCAGAGAAACACAGTTTTAGCACAACCTATTTGGAGTAGCTAATTGGCCCTCCAGACTGCAACCCAATATTAGTCCTAACAATTTTTTAAATGTGAATCTGGCCTTCTGATTTGCCCCATAAACATTGTTTTAGCTCAAACAATTTGGAGTAGCTTATTGGGCTTCGTCGCTGCACCCCAATTTTAGGCCTAACGATTTTTAAGTGGAAATCTGGCCTTCTGATTTGCCACTAAAACAAAGTTTTACAACAAACAATTTGGAGTATCTAATGAGGCTCCCGTAGACTGCCACAGATTTTTTGCACAATCGACTTCGAAGATCGATTTCACACAGGACACTTTCAGCACCAGCAATAGTGTAGGAGTGACCTCTCTGCACTGTGATACTGAGTAAATGGTGCCAGCAAAACAAGATATTTGATTTTGATATGGCCAGGCACATGTGACTTCGGCATCCAATCACAGAAGACCTTGTGTCATGACGCTGTGGATTGTTTCTGCACCCTGACTGATTGCCAGAATTAATACTCAAAAAGTTAAGAGGAGCAAAAAGCGTGCCCCACTCCTATAACCTCTCCACATGCTCATCTAACCTCTCTACACCCCCTCCCATCAGCAAACACATCCCCCCATACCCTCCGGTCATCATGGAGCACCACTGTCATAGACAATATAATAAAATATTAGTGGAAATGTGATGATTTACTTTAAACTGTGACCGATTTTTGACGACTTTGAGTAAAAATGCTTGTGAAAGCGAACACGAATCAGAATGTGCTATGTTCATGGCAAATTTGAAATTGGAGAAAGTTTTCTGAACATGTTGGCTCACCTCTAGTCAGGAGCAAACACATTGGAGGCAATATGTCATGGTGGTAACCCACACTCCCCTCAGCACCAATCTACTCACCGAGATTATTGTGCAGATTCTTGAGAGCTACCTTTGCCATGTTATCTCTGCCCAATAGGATAACTGTGCACAACTACTCCCCTGGGTGGAGTTTTCCTACAGCTATGTTGGAGAGTCTTCCAGAGCATCTTAATTATTTGTGGTATACTTTCAACATCCTCAAGTGACCGTTCCTACATCTGCTTCCCCCGGGGTACCAGCAGCTGACTCCTTGTATGGTGACATCCTGCAGATCTGGCAGCCGAAGCAGACTCCCTCATTAAGGCTGTGTCTCAGAAGAAGACTTATATTGACAAGAATAGAGGTGCTCCACCTCAGTATCATCCTGGTGATAAAGTCTGGCTGCCAACCAAGAATATTCACCTGAAGGTGCCTTCATACAAGTTAATCCCGCAGTACCTCGGTCCATACAAAATCATAAGGCAACTTAATCAGGTGACCTACCATCTTTAATTCCCTATGAATCTACAGATTCTATACGCCTTTCATGTCTCATTCTTGAAGCCTGTGGTCTTGAATCATTTATTGTTGCTGAGGGTCCCGTTGACGTCTTCAAGATTAAAGACATGCTGGATACTACAAAAGCAGACTCTATATTATATAATGCACTCCCATAGACAGACTCTATATAGTATAATGCAGAACCCATAGGCAGACTCTATATAATATAAAGTGCCCCCATAAAAAATACAATATTCACCTCTCCTCCTGGTTCCATCTTGGGACAGCGGGTGCCAAATAACTACCGCTGTCAGTGTTTGCATCAGTGATGTGAGATACTGAGAGGGGGGAATGATTGGAGCAAGAGCGTAATGCTCCCACTCTCATCAATGCGGTCAACTGTATCGGCATCTAGTTTGATGACGGGTGAGGGGGCCCACTCCTGGCACCGGTGCCCCTTCCTACTCAGGGGCCCTATAACGGCTTAGTGACAGTGCAGGGAGATTGAGTCTTTGTTATCTGCCGTTGAATGTCATTTTATAGGCACTCTGTATAGAAACCACCGATACAGTTACAGTAGTGTAGCTCTGTGTGGACCCCTCAGAGAGCGGGGCGTGGGGCAACTTCCCCCTCTGCCCCCCGATAGCTACACTACTGCTTGAACCCCAAGCCTGGACAACCCCTTTAAGGATGTGTCTGTCTGTAGCTACCTAATTCTACAGTCCCCCCCCGATTAACCAGAGTGTGTTGGCATATCCTACATGCCACTACATTTTATCATGCTAGTAATAGCAATGGATATATTTTGAAACCACTGAATGTAAATACGCTATAGCAATGTTTGGTAGCCTAAAACTTAATAAGACTCCCCTGAAGAATCTTTTTTTTTGCAGAGGAAATGCATTGGGAGCAGCACACCTTGCATCTGACCATATCGAGGACATAACAAAGTAAAAATGGGATGGCTGTATCAGACCAGACTATCTGACTCCTTATCCTAATGTCAGGTGAGAGTGTTTCAATCTCTTATTTGTATGTACCGTATATTATTGGGTAGGATTATGTACTCTCTCTGACAGGAGTACTTTCATTACACTGACTGACCTGCATCAAGTGCTACTAAAAGTGTGTATGTTACCATATAATACTGCCAGGAAGGACCCTTCTTATATGTTGGTCAGTGTAAGAGACTTGGCATGTATTTTTTGGATGGGTAGGTGAAAGGGTCTTTTTTTTTTGCACTGTCTTTCCACTTTAGATCCTGTTGGACGAACAGATTTATATACGAGTTGTTTTATCTGATTAGAGATTGAAAGTTAAGTTTTAGGCTACCACACACTGCTGTAGCGCATACACATTGTATCATTGCAAATCCCAACAAGACAGAATATTATCACTAAATAGAATATTATGGAGCTGGGTTTTTTCACAAAAAGAAGGCAGAAAACAGTCATTTATGAAGATGCTCTGCCCGCCTTTTCTTGTCCCACGCTGGACTGCTTGACAGTATTAGTATAAGTCAGTTTACGAGCACCCTCCCATTCATCCTCCGCTTTTGTCTCTCTTTGTGCTGGTAAATCTTTGTATAGACTGTATATAGCAGTGACCATCAATCAGCACTGAAGGGAACAGCTTGTTGTTACCATTGAACTTTGTACCTGATATTCTCACCTGTGTCTGAACCTATTCAGGGTTTAAAAAATAAAAGCAGTGATTGTCTGTTTGAAGGACTTGTTGGCTATGTTTTTAACCCCAAAAGGTATAATTTTTTTTTTTTTTTCATTTTTGCATTGTTGCATTCTAGGAGATATAATATTTTTAATTTTTCATCACAGTAGCTGCATGAAGGTTTGTATTTTGAGGGTGTGATGGTGAGATATGGTATGTGGGGATTATTTTGTTTGTATTAATGTTTTACTGATGTTCATGGTGTTCTCTTGTAGGATGAGTTTTTTGCTAATTGATGAATGGCTGTTGTTGCCATCTGATGTCAACCCCCAGAGTACTGTACTGTTTGCTGATATACTAATGACATATTGACCTAGCTTGTTGAAACAATGTGCCCCTGCTCCCTGTGACCTCCTCCCCCCACCCCCGACCTGTGAATGAGGAGGGGGACTTTTAAAATATCAGGGAGGTGAGACACAAGATCAGATCCAGTGTGTAACTATGATGTGATGACAGCACCTAAGAGAGGAAGGAGAGTATATGGTCCATCTTATCCTCTGTCTGCTGGATTATTGGACTCTCATCTCCTTGGACATTTATCCTGTTGCTGGACTACATTCGTGTTCTGGACTATTGGATCCTCAGTGTGGTTGATTGTTTATGGACCTTTTAGTTTTGCTTATAATAAAGGTCTTGAAATTGTTCACATTTCCCTCGCTCTGTTGATTGTGTGGTATTGGAGAAGGACCCCGTGACAACTGGTGGCAGTGGAGGGATCAGCAGAGTGTAACCCAATGGAGAACCACCCATAGAGTGAGTATAGAAATTGGACTGCATCCAGTTTACAGGAGAGAGCCAGAGATCTGGGCCTGAACTACCAGGGACTGACTAAAGAAGTCTTAATTGACCTACTGGTGGGTGCTAGCCCGGCCACCTCTTCCCAGATGTCTGAAGGACAAGCACTGGAGACAGGGATCCCCACCCTGAAAAGCCAGTGGTTGGTGTGGTGCGAAGAAGAGAAGGCAGTTCTGCACCCAGCCGTCTCTCAGGACTATAAGGAGGAGGCTGCCCACCAGGCGCACAGGAGACAAGAAGCAATGGAGCTTGAAAGAGGGAGTAATGCAATATGGAGTGTAAACTCAATGATCCGGGAGCCTGTACGGATCACCTGGACAGAATTTAAGCCATTTGATGAGGCTTTCGGAGATGTGGAGGGGTTCTTCAAGGACTTTGAGCAGCAGTGTGCTGTGATGGAAGTTGCCCACTCTGGCTGGATGCGTTTGTTAGTGGGACTCCTGAACTGAAGCATGGCGGAGGCTTACCGAACCATTGACTCACAGCAGAATCGGGATTATAACATTGTAAAGCGCACTATCCTGGATTACCATGCTATTACCCCAGACTCATATATGGCCAAGTTCCGAGACCTCCCATGCACAACAGGGGGATCGTTTAGGATGTATGCACATAGGATGTCCCAGGCATGTCGGAGATGGCTGGAAGCAGAAAACGCCTTTACTGTGGAAGATGGTATACAGGATTTCCTTATAGAACAATTTCTTGCCAAGTGCCCCTCAGAGGTACGGGAATGGGTCCGGGAGCACACGCCGTGTACCATGGATTGAGCTGCAGCCTTGGCCGATGAAGCCCTTACTATCTGACCTTAATATCTGCCCTTCCACCTAGTCGCAAGCCGATGACCATCCTGGGACCGAACAGTTCCGACCATGACCCAGGGGTATCACAAAGAGGAGATGTTATGGGTGTGGGCAACCTGGACATTTGCAGTCTGGCTGTCCCTCAAGGATTCGGAGGGAGCCGCACGCAGCCCCACCTTGTCCAGTGCATCTTGTGCACTCCATCCTACCTGAGGAAGAGTAACCAACACCCCCACCAGAGTGGATCACCGACCACGGCACCATAGATACCCCTCCTGGAGTGTACGGACTCCGGTCTTTGTCCTTTAGCTACCCAGAGCAAAGATAACTCCACCTGTAGGATGTCTTAATTGATGGATACAAAGTGTCAGGATTTAGAGACACGGGGGCATTCCTGACTATAGCTGATCCCCGTGTGGTTCGACCTGAGGCAATTCACCAGGGTCTGGGAACTCCCATTGTCCTGGGTGGGGGGGCACAAATATATACAGCGAGCTTTGGTGCATTTGGATTATGGTTTTGGAGAAAAACTGTGTTGGATTGGAGTTATGGGAGGACTTACTGCAGATATCCTCCTTGGAAATGACATTGGGGACTTACAGTGTCATTTTGTGGGAGCAGTCAGTCGACTACAGGCCCTTCAAGCACCACAGCATCCGGACCTCACCGGGGAGCAATCTGTTTGGCCAGAAGCAGGGCCGGCTCCAGGTTTTTGAGGGCCCCGGGCGAACGAGTCTCAGTGGGCCCCCCCCCCTTTAACACATACCCGAGTCACTCACTGCTTCGCCGGCCCGTCCGTCGCCCTCGTTGTGGACACAGGAGAGGGTGCACCGACCGTGCACCTCACTGCAGCTGCTGCTTGTCTTCTCCTGCTTGGCGCTGCCGCTGCTGGACCAGTCCTCATGTCCTGGGTGGTGGACGACGTATAACACACAGCCCACGCAGTATATAACACACAGCCCACGCAGTATATAATGCACAGGCACAGCCCACGCAGTATATAACACACAGCCCACGCAGTATATAACGCACAGGCACAGCCCACGCAGTATATAACGCACAGCCCACGCAGTATATAACGCACAGGCACAGCCCACGCAGTATATAACACACAGCCCACGCAGTATATAACGCACAGGCACAGCCCACGCAGTATATAACGCACAGCCCACGCAGTATATAACGCACAGGCACAGCCCACGCAGTATATAACACACAGCCCACGCAGTATATAACGCACAGGCACAGCCCACGCAGTATATAACGCACAGCCCACGCAGTATATAACGCACAGGCACAGCCCACGCAGTATATAACGCACAGGCACAGCCCACGCAGTATATAACACACAGCCCACGCAGTATATAACGCACAGGCACAGCCCACGCAGTATATAACACACAGCCCACGCAGTATATAACGCACAGGCACAGCCCACGCAGTATATAACGCACAGCCCACGCAGTATATAACGCACAGGCACAGCCCACGCAGTATATAACACACAGCCCACGCAGTATATAACGCACAGGCACAGCCCACGCAGTATATAACGCACAGCCCACGCAGTATATAACGCACAGGCACAGCCCACGCAGTATATAACACACAGCCCACGCAGTATATAACGCACAGGCACAGCCCACGCAGTATATAACGCACAGCCCACGCAGTATATAACGCACAGGCACAGCCCACGCAGTATATAACGCACAGGCACAGCCCACGCAGTATATAACACACAGCCCACGCAGTATATAACGCACAGGCACAGCCCACGCAGTATATAACACACAGCCCACGCAGTATATAACGCACAGGCACAGCCCACGCAGTATATAACGCACAGCCCACGCAGTATATAACGCACAGCCCATGCAGTATATAACGCACAGCCCACGCAGTATATAACGCACAGGCACAGCCCACGCAGTATATAACGCACAGCCCACGCAGTATATAACGCACAGCCCATGCAGTATATAACGCACAGCCCACGCAGTATACAGCACAGCGCACGTAGTAATATCACAGCCCCGTGACGTAGTATATAAGGCAACACCTAAAATGGGTGAAACTGGCTGTCTGAGATGAGATTGTGAAAGTAAAAGGGTCAGTGAGACACACAGCAGACCCTGGCTCAGCAGCAGGCTGCATCCCATATTCCCCCTCCCCCGCAAAGTGCAGACGAGTCACTGACTCACTCACTGCTTCGCCGGCCCGTCCATCGCCCTCGTTGTGGACACAGCAGGAGAGGGTGCACCGTCCTCACTGCAGCACAGCTGCTGCTCGTCTTCTCCTGCTTGGTGCTGCCGCTGCTGGACCTGTCCTCATGTCCTGGACCTGGATGGTGGACGCTGGACGACGAGGGGCTCTCTCTGTCTTCTTGCTCTTAGGATGAAGAGCCGACCGGAAGTAGCAGGAGAGATGACCCAGCGTCGCCCGGAAGTATATTGTGTATCCATGGTGAGGGCCTGCGGAGGTGAGTATTGCTGCTATTGCAGCTGCGCAGCACCAAGCGCCAGCGAAACGGCACAGACAGAGCTCTGTGCCCCCTGCAGCCGAGGCGCCGCCAGGCGCCGGGGGGGGGGTGATGTCCGATTTGATATGAGTCACTCACTGAAGACAGTCAAACACAACACACAGCAGGGATGTAGTGAGTCACGTGTGCTACCATAAATGGGCCCCCCGTCTCGCCAGGGCCCCGGCACTTGCCCGGGTGCGCCGGGTGCTGACGCCGGCCCTGGCCAGAAGGTCCGTGGGCCTCTCACTCTTCTGAAAGAACAATTGGAGGGAGATATCGCAGACATTGGAACACCCATCATTCTCTAGAGTTTAGAGACTGTCTCGCCCAGTTAGCTACCTTGGCTAATGAACATTAGCAAATGGCCCAGTCCAGTAAAAAAAAACTGGTATGACCGTAAAGCCAGGACCCAGGAATTTATGGAAGGACAACAAGTGCTCATGATTATTGCAACCCCTGCCATTGTACAAGGAACTATAAACAGTGGAGCAAAGTGGACTAAAGTGAGCAGGCCAAAGGTCTGTGTAGACCTCATAGCATGCTCACTTATTAAGAGGGGGGAGAGGTTGTGATGGTGGGATATGGTATTTGGGGATCATTTGGTTGGTATTAATGTTTTACTGATGTTCATGGTGTTCTCTTGTAGGATGAGTTATTTGCTAATTGATGAATGGCTGTTGTTGCCATCTGATGTTAGCCTCCAGAGTACTGTACTGTTTGCTAATATGCTAATGACATATTGACCTAGCTTGTTGAAATAATGCGCCCCTGCGACTTCCTCTCCCCCACACCCCGACCTGTGAATGTGGAGGGGGACTTTTAAAATATCAGGGAGGTGAGACACAAGATCAGATCCTGTGTGGAACTATGATGTGATCACACAGCACTTAAGAGAGGAAGGAGAGTATATGGACCATCTTATCCTCGGTCTGCTGGATTATTGGACCCTCATCTCCTTGGACATTTATCCTGTTGCTGAACTGCATTCGTGTTCTGGACTATTGTATCCTCAGTGTGGTGGTTGTTTATGGACCTTTTAGTTTTGTTTATAATAAAGGTCTTGGGATTTTTCACACTTCCCTCGCTCTGTTGATTGTGTGGTATCGTGACAGAGGGATATATTGTATTTGTTAGTAGCACCATTGTGACGTGCATATAACAATTTTTATTCAGTGAGTCAACGCAACTACGACAGTGGCACTTTTATATTGTTTTATTTATGTTTTATATCTTAAAAAAAATAAAGACACTGACATTTGTTTTTTGTCACCCTATTCTGAGAGCCATACATGTAACATTTTTTCATCAAAAGAGCTATATGAGGGCTTTTTTTCCTGTACCATTTTCTGTTCAGATTCTTTTTTTAACACCATTCACAATTTGGATTAATTGGCATGTTAGCATTGGTTTGCAAGTTGATGCTAGAATAACAATTCAGATTTTTGTAGTCTTTTAATATTTTATTACTTTCAAATAATGTTTTTTGGGGGGTCCACATTCTAAAGCTTATAACTCTTTTATTTTTCCATCGACAAATTTTGGTGGGAGGGCTTATTTTTGGTGTGACAAATTTTGGTGGGAGGGCTTATTTTTCGAAGAATAAACTAATTTCACTAGAACTGTTTTGGTACATATGACTTGACTTGAAAATGTGTGACTATAGGCACATTTAACCATTTGTAACCCATCCCCTTAACTAATAAATAAAGACTTAAGTCACGGTGTGATGTTGGAATGTAAAGGACACAGCAGCCTCGGTAATTTAATAAAATACAATAACAAACAGTCTTTAAGTAACCATCAAAAGGAGGGGGGAGATTGAAGATTAACACAATTCCAATGCACTGCAACAACCGCTACTCCACACCACCCCCAGCCACTCCACACCACCCCCAGCCACTCCACACGACCCCCCAGCCGCTCCGCATCGGCTTGGGGCACTCAGCTGGATACTGCCTAAACCAAGTTGTCTTGCTGAGACATAACCTAGTAGGGTCCCGCTTCTACTTTATGATATTCTTCAAACACCTAGGGAGTCACTCCCGACACTGGACTTCTTGTGTCCTTTATTGCCACCACTACCTTAAACCCTCCTCATTTTACGCCAAACGCTGTGACAAATATATAACAAAACACATCAAATTTAAAAAAAAAAAAAAAGATAGGGCTGGAGGTCGGGATGTTCCAGCTACATCTCTACATGTGGAATGGACATGCCACAGCAGCACCCCCTTTTATCCAGCTCCCAACAGGACCTCCCATCAGCCTATCCTGTAATCCTTTCCCAAATATTTGCATCTCCCTATATTCCTCCCACATAAGCTTCCTTCGATCCCACACTTCTGCACTTAACCCCCACCTGCCAACTATTGAGGCCTAGTAGACATACTAAGACATGCAGCCCTACCATTTATTTCCGTTGTTAAGGAGTTGCAGTCTTGGTTTAACTTCGAAATTTGTGACTATAGGCCCATTTAACCATTTGTAACCCATCCCCTTAACTAATAAATATAGGCATAACACACTGTGTGACGTTGGAATGTTAAGGCCACAGCAGCCTCGTTTATTCAATAAAATACAATAACAAATAGTCTTAAAGTAACCATCAATAGGAGGGGCGGTTGAAGGTTAACAACATTCCAATATACTGCAACAACACCACCCCCAGCCCTACCGCATCAGCTGTTTGCTGCCTAAACCAAGATGTCCCGCTGGGACCTAGCCCAGAAGGAACACGCTTCCACTTTATAATAATCTTAAACACCTAGGTAGATAATGCCGGCACTGGACTCCCCAGTCCTTTATTGCCACCATCACCTTCAAACTCCTCTTCCTTTTTGCTACAGCAAACAATCTTTAAACCTTATGCATGTGACTCCCGCAACACCAAAATCACCAATTGACAGGAATTGAGATGGGACGCCATGTTGCGTTTGGAGAGCCACTGATGTGCCTAAACATTGAAACCCCCCACAAGTGACACCATTTTGGAAAGTAGACCCACTAAGGAACTTATCTAGATGTGTGGTGAGCACTAAGACCCACCAAGGGCTTCACAGAAGTTTATAGTGCAGAGCCATAAAAATAAAACAAAATTTTTTTCCCACAAAAATTATTTTTTAGCCCCCAGTTTTGTATTTTCCCAAGGGTAACAGGAGAAATTGGACCCTAAATATTGTTGTCCAATTTGTCCTGAGTACGCTGATACCCGATATGTGGGGGGGGGGGGAACCACCGTTTGAGCGCATGGCAGAGCTTGGAAGGGAAGGAGCATCATTTGGAATGCAGACTTAGATGGATTGGTCTGCAGGCGTCACATTGCGTTTGCAGAGCCCCTAATGTACCTAAACAGTAGAAACCCCCCACAAGTGACACCATTTTGGAAAGTAGACCCCCTAAGGAACTCATCTAGATATGATGTGAGAGCTTTGAACCCCCAAGTGTTTCACTACAGTTTATAACGCAGAGCCGCGCAAATAAAAAATATTTTTTTTCCACAAAAATTATTTTTTAGCCCCCAGTTTTGTATATTTCCAAGGGTAACAGGAGAAATTGGACCCTAAATATTGTTGTCCAATTTGTCCTGAGTACGCTGATACCCGATATGTGGGGGGGGGGGGGAACCACTGTTTGAGCGCATGGCAGAGCTCGGAAGGGAAGGAGCATCATTTGGAATGCAGACTTAGATGGATTGGTCTGCAGGCGTCACTGTCATGATCCCAATGGCAGGGGATCACAAAAGGACAAGCACAAAAAACAAAAAAAGGCTCTAGGGTGATGGAAACTGAGCTGACCGCGATCCTGAACCTAACACACAACTAGCTGTAGCCGGGGAACGTGCCTACGATGATTCCTAGACATCTCGCGCCAGCCGAAGGACTAACTTCCCCTATTAGAAGAAACGCGACCTCTCTTGCCTCCAGAGAAACACCCCACAGAAATAGCAGCCCCCCACATGTAATGACGGTGAAATGAGAGGAAAGCACATACGTAGTTATGAAAACAGATTCAGCAAAATGAGGCCCGCTAAAGCTAGATAGCAGAGGATACAAAAGTGAACTGCGCGGTCAGCGAAAAACCCTACAAAAAACCATCCTGAAATTACTTGAACTCATGTGCCAACTCATGGAACATGAGGAGTAATATCAGCCCACTAGAGCAACCAGCAAAAAGGAAACACATATCTGCAAGCTGGACTAAGACAAAAATTAAGCAAAACGTGGAACAGGAAAAACAAAAACTTAGGTTGTCCTGAAGATTACAGAAGCGGGAAGCAGAGGTAACAAGACACACTGATTACATTGATAGCCGGCGAGGAAATGACAAGAAAGCCAGGTTAAATAGGAAACTCCCATATCCTGATAGAACAGGTGGACACCAGAGACCGCAGAAAACACAAGTCACCCAGTACCATCTGTAACCACCAGAGGGAGCCCAAAAACAGAATCCACAACAGTACCCCCCCCCTTGAGGAGGGGTCACCGAACCCTCACGAGAACCACCAGGGCGACCAGGATGAGCCCTATGAAATGCATGGACCAAATCAGCAGCATGAACATCAGAGGCAACCACCCAAGAATTATCCTCCTGACCATAACCCTTCCACTTGACCAAATATTGGAGTTTCCGTCTGGAAACACGAGAATCCAAGATCTTCTCCACAACATACTCCAATTCTCCCTCCACCAGCACCGGAGCAGGAGGTTCAAGCGAAGGAACAACAGGTACCTCATACCTCCGCAACAACGACCGATGGAACACATTATGAATAGCAAACGATGCCGGGAGATCCAAACGAAACGACACAGGGTTAAGAATTTCCAAGATCCTATAGGGACCGATGAACCGAGGCTTGAACTTAGGAGAAGAGACCTTCATAGGAACAAAACGAGAAGACAACCACACCAAGTCCCCAACATGAAGTCGAGGACCCACGCGGTGACGGCGATTAGCAAACTGCTGAGCCCTCTCCTGGGACAACTTCAAATTGTCCACCACATGACTCCAAATCTGATGCAATCTATCCACCACTATGTCCACTCCAGGACAATCAGAAGGCTCCACCTGACCAGAGGAAAAACGAGGATGAAACCCTGAATTACAAAAGAAAGGAGAAACCAAGGTAGCAGAACTAGCCCGATTATTAAGGGCAAATTCGGCAAGCGGCAAAAAGGTAACCCAGTCATCTTGATCAGCAGAAACAAAACACCTTAAATAAGTTTCCAAGGTCTGATTAGTTCGTTCCGTCTGGCCATTCATCTGAGGATGGAATGCAGACGAAAAGGACAAATCAATGCCCATCTTAGCACAGAACGTCCGCCAAAATCTAGACACAAACTGGGATCCCCTGTCAGAAACGATGTTCTCCGGAATCCCATGCAAACGAACCACGTTCTGAAAAAACAGAGGGACCAACTCAGAGGAGGAAGGTAACTTAGGCAAGGGTACCAGATGAACCATCTTAGAAAAGCGGTCACACACAACCCAGATGACGGACATTTTTTGAGAGACAGGGAGATCCGAAATAAAGTCCATGGAAATGTGCGTCCAAGGCCTCTTCGGGATAGGCAAAGGTGACAACAATCCACTGGCCCGAGAACAGCAAGGCTTAGCCCGAGCGCAAACTTCACAAGACTGCACAAAAGAACGCACATCCCTCGACAAGGAAGGCCACCAAAAAGACCTGGCCACCAAGTCTCTAGTACCAAATATTCCAGGATGACCTGCCAACACAGAAGAATGGACCTCGGAGATGACTCTACTGGTCCAATTATCCGGAACAAACAGTCTTTCAGGCGGACAACGATCGGGTTTATCCGCCTGAAACTCCTTCAAAGCACGTCGCAAGTCTGGGGAGACAGCCGACAAAATCACCCCATCCCTAAGGATACCAGTGGGCTCAGAATTTCCAGGGGAGTCAGGCACAAAACTCCTAGAAAGAGCATCCGCCTTCACATTCTTTGAACCTGGCAGGTACGAAACTACAAAATCGAAACGGGAGAAAAACAGTGACCAACGAGCCTGTCTAGGATTCAGACGCTTGGCAGACTCAAGGTAAATCAGATTTTTGTGATCAGTCAAGACCACCACACGATGTCTAGCACCCTCAAGCCAATAACGCCACTCCTCAAATGCCCACTTCATGGCCAAAAGCTCCCGATTACCAACATCATAATTCCGCTCAGTGGGCGAAAACTTTCTAGAAAAGAACGCACATGGCTTCATCACTGAGCAATCGGAGCTTCTCTGCGACAAAACCGCCCCCGCTCCAATCTCGGAAGCATCAACCTCAACCTGAAAAGGAAGCGAAACATCTGGCTGACGCAACACAGGAGCAGAAGAAAACCGGCGCTTAAGTTCCTGAAAGGCCTCCACAGCCGCAGGAGACCAATCAGCAACATCAGCACCCTTCTTAGTCAAATCCGTCAAAGGCTTAACAACACTAGAAAAATTAGTTATGAAACGACGATAAAAATTAGCAAAGCCCAAGAACTTCTGTAGACTCTTAAGAGATGTAGGCTGCGTCCAGTCACAAATAGCCTGAACCTTGACGGGATCCATCTCAATAGTAGAAGGGGAAAAAATATACCCCAAAAAAGAAATCTTCTGGACTCCAAAGAGACACTTTGAACCTTTTACAAACAAAGAATTGGCCCGCAGGACCTGAAACACCTTCCTGACCTGCTGAACATGGGACTCCCAGTCATCAGAAAAAACCAAAACATCATCCAAATACACAATCATAAATTTATCCAGATATTCACGGAAAATATCATGCATAAAGGACTGGAAGACAGAAGGAGCATTAGAAAGTCCAAAAGGCATCACCAAATACTCAAAATGGCCCTCAGGCGTATTAAATGCGGTTTTCCACTCATCACCCTGCTTTATCCGCACAAGATTATACGCACCCCGAAGATCAATCTTAGTGAACCATTTAGCCCCCTTAATGCGAGCGAACAAATCAGTCAACAATGGCAAAGGATACTGATATTTGACTGTAATCTTATTCAAAAGACGATAATCTATACAAGGCCTCAAGGAACCATCTTTTTTGGCCACGAAAAAAAAACCTGCTCCCAAAGGGGACGAAGATGGACGGATATGTCCCTTTTCCAAGGACTCCTTAACATAATCCCGCATAGCAGTATGCTCTGGCACTGACAGATTGAACAAACATCCTTTAGGAAATTTACTGCCAGGAATCAAATCTATAGCACAATCGCAATCCCTGTGAGGAGGAAGCGAATTGAGCTTAGGCTCCTCAAAAACATCCCGATAATCAGACAAAAATACAGGAACTTCAGAAGGAGTAGATGAAGCGATAGAAATCGGAGGTGCATCATCATGAACCCCCTGACATCCCCAGCTTAACACAGACATCGTTTTCCAGTCCAAGACTGGGTTATGAGTTTGTAACCATGGCAGACCAAGCACTAAGACATCATGTAAATTATACAGTACCAGGAAGCGAATCACCTCCTGATGAACGGGAGTCATACGCATGGTCACTTGTGTCCAGTACTGAGGTTTGTTCATAGCCAAAGGTGTAGAGTCAATTCCTTTCAAAGGAATAGGGACTTCCAGAGGCTCCAGACTAAACCCACAGCGGTTGGCAAATGACCAATCCATAAGACTCAGGGCAGCGCCTGAATCCACATAGGCATCGACGGAAATGGCTGATAATGAACAAATCAGAGTCACAGACAGAATGAACTTAGACTGTAAAGTACTAATGGCAACAGACTTATCAACCTTTTTTGTGTGTTTAGAGCATGCTGATATAACATGAGCTGAATCACCACAATAAAAACACAACCCATTTTTCCGCCTATAGTTTTGCCGTTCACTTCTGGACTGAATTCTATCACATTGCATTGTCTCAGGTGCCTGTTCAAAAGACACCGCCAAATGGTGCACAGGTTTGCGCTCCCGTAAACGCCGATCAATCTGAATAGCCATAGTCATAGACTCATTCAGACCTGTAGGCGCAGGGAACCCCACCATAACATCTTTAATGGCCTCAGAAAGGCCATCTCTGAATCTTGCAGCCAGGGCGCACTCATTCCACTGAGTAAGCACCGACCATTTCCGAAATTTCTGACAATATATTTCTGCTTCATCTTGCCCCTGAGAGAGAGCCAATAAAGCTTTTTCAGCCTGAATCTCTAGGTTAGGTTCCTCATAGAGCAAACCCAATGCCAGAAAAAACGCATCCACATTGAGCAACGCAGGATCCCCTGGTGCCAATGCAAATGCCCAATTCTGAGGGTCACCCCGCAGGAAAGATATAACAATTTTGACTTGCTGAGCAGGGTCTCCAGAGGAGCGAGATTTTAAAGAAAGAAACAACTTGCAATTGTTCCTAAAATTCAGAAAACTAGATCTATCTCCAGAAAAAAAACTCTGGGATAGGAATTCTAGGTTCAGACATAGGAGCATGTACAACAAAATCTTGTATATTTTGAACCTTAGCAGCAAGATTATTCAGGCTGGAAGCCAAACTCTGGACGTCCATGATAAACAGCTGAGGTCAGAGCCATTCAGGGATTAAGAGGAGGTAAGACGCAGCCAGGCTGCAATTAAGGCTAGGCAGCAAACTCTGAGGGGAAAAAAAAAAAAAAAAACTTCCTCACACTACTTTTCCTCCTACTTCAGCCAATACAATTACCACTTTCTGGCCGGCTATACTGTCATGATCCCAATGGCAGGGGATCACAAAAGGACAAGCACAAAAAACAAAACAAGCTCTAGGGTGATGGAAACTGAGCTGACCGCGATCCTGAACCTAACACACAACTAGCTGTAGCCGGGGAACGTGCCTACGATGATTCCTAGACGTCTCGCGCCAGCCGAAGGACTAACTTCCCCTATTAGAAGAAACACAGACCTCTCTTGCCTCCAGAGAAACACCCCACAGAAATAGCAGCCCCCCACATGTAATGACGGTGAAATGAGAGGAAAGCACATACGTAGTTATGAAAACAGATTCAGCAAAATGAGGCCCGCTAAAGCTAGATAGCAGAGGATACAAAAGTGAACTGCGCGGTCAGCGAAAAACCCTACAAAAAACCATCCTGAAATTACTTGAACTCATGTGCCAACTCATGGAACATGAGGAGTAATATCAGCCCACTAGAGCAACCAGCAAAAAGGAAACACATATCTGCAAGCTGGACTAAGACAAAAATTAAGCAAAACGTGGAACAGGAAAAACAAAAACTTAGCTTGTCCTGAAGATTACAGAAGCGGGAAGCAGAGATAACAAGACACACTGATTACATTGATAGCCGGCGAGGAAATGACAAGAAAGCCAGGTTAAATAGGAAACTCCCATATCCTGATAGAACAGGTGGACACCAGAGACCGCAGAAAACACAAGTCACCCAGTACCATCTGTAACCACCAGAGGGAGCCCAAAAACAGAATCCACAACACGTCACATTGCGTTTGCAGAGCCCCATATGTACCTAAAAAGTAGAAACCCGCCACAAGTGATCCCCTATTGGAAACTAGACCCCCCAAGGAACCTATCTAGATGTGTTGTGAGAACTTTGAACCCCCAAGTGTTTCACTACAGTTTATATCGCAGAGCCGTGAAAATAAAAAATCCTTTTTTTTCCCACAAGAATTATTTTTTAGCCCCCAGTTTTGTATTTTCCCAAGGTTAACAGGAGAAATTGGATCCCAAAAGTTGTTGTCCAATTTGTCCTGAGTACGCTGATGCCCCATATGTTGGGGTAAACCCCTGTTTGGGCACACGGGAGAGCTCGGAAGGGAAGGAGCACTGTTTTACTTTTTCAACGCAGAATTGGCTGGAATTGAGATCGGACGCCATGTCGCGTTTGGAGAGCCCCTGATGTGCCTAAACAGTGGAAACCCCCCAATTATAACTGAAACCCTAATCCAAACACACCCCTAACCCTAATCCCAACGGTAACCCTAACCACACCTCTAACCCAGACACACCCCTAACCCTAATCCCAACCCTATTCCCAACCGTAAATGTAATCCAAACCCTAACTTTAGCCCCAACCCTAACTTTAGCCCCAACCCTAACTGTAGCCTTAACCCTAGCCCCAACCCCAACCCTAATCCTAACCCTAATCCTAACCCTAACCCTAACCCTAGCCCTAACCCTAGCCCTAACCCTAACCCTAGCCCTAACCCTAGCCCTAACCCTAACCCTAGCCCTAACCCTAGCCCTAACCCTAGCCCTAGCCCTAACCCTAGCCCTAACCCTAGCCCTAGCCCTAACCCTAACCCTAACCCTAACCCTAGCCCTAACCCTAACCCTAGCCCTAATGGGAGAATGGAAATAAATACATTTTTAAAAAATTTAAATTTTTCCCTAACTAAGGGGGTGATGAAGGAGAGTTTGATTTACTTTTATAGCGGGTTTTTTAGCGGATTTTTATGATTGGCAGCCGTCACACACTAAAAGACGCTTTTTTTTGCAAAAAATATTTTTTGCGTTACCACATTTTGAGAGCTATAATTTTTCCATATTTTAGTCCACAGAGTCATGTGAGGTCTTGTTTTTTGTGGGACGAGTTGACTTTTTTATTGCTAACATTTTCGGGTACATGACATTTCTTGATCGCTTTTTATTCCGATTTTTGTGGGGCAGAATGACCAAAAACCAGCTATTCATGAATTTCTTTTGGGGGAGGTGTTTATACCGTTCCGCATTTGGTAAAATGGATAAAGCAGTTTTATTCTTCGGGTCAGTACGATTACAGCGATCAATACCTCATTTATATCATTTTTTTATGTTTTGGCGCTTTTATACGATAAAAACTATTTTATAGAAAAAATAATTATTTTTGCATCGCTTTATTCTGAGGACTATAACTTTTTTATTTTTTGCTGATGATGATGCATGGCGGCTCGTTTTTTGCGGGACAAGATGATGCTTTCAGAGGTACCATGGTTATTTATATCTGTCTTTTTGATCGCGTATTATTCCACTTTTTGTTCGGTGGTATGATAATAAAGCGTTTTTTGCCTCGTTTTTTTTTTTCTTACGGTGTTTACTGAAGGGGTTAACTAGGGATATAGTTTTATAGGTGGGGTCATTACGGACGCGGCGATACTAAATATGTGTACTTTTATTGTTTTTTTTTATTTAGATAAAGAAATGAATTTATGGGAATAATATATTTATTTTTTTTTTCATTATTTAGGATTTTTTTTTTTTTTTTTTTTTTACACGTGTGGAAATTTTTTTTTTTACTTTTTTACTTTGTCCCAGGTGGGGACATCACAGATCGGTGGTCTGAGAGTGTGCACAGCACTCTGTCAGATCAACGATCTGACTTGCAGCACTGCAGGCTTCACAGTGCCTGCTCTGAGCAGGCTCTGTGAAGCCACCTCCCTCCCTGCAGGACCCGGATGCCACGGCCATATTGGATCCGGATCTGGAGCAGGGAGGGAGGTGAGGAGACCCTTGCAGCAACGCAATCACATCACGTTGCTGCGGGGGGCTCAGGGAAGCCCGCAGGGAGCCCCCTCCCTGCGTGATGCTTCCCTGTACCGCCGGCACACTGCGATCATGTTTGATCGCGGTGTGCCGGGGGTTAATGTGTCGGGGGCAGTCCGTGACCACTTCTGGCACATAGTGCCGGATGTCAGCTGCGATAGGCAGCTGACACCCAGCCGCGATCGGCCGCGCTCCCCCTGTGAGCGCGGCCGATCGCGCTGGACGTACTATTCCGTCCTTGGGAAGTAGGGCCCACCCCACATGGACGGAATAGTACGTCCATTGGCAGAAAGGGGTTAAGATAAGAAAGCACAGGTGATATTTTTATTGTTGTAAGGAGGTACAGGGTCATTATTATAAGAGGTCAAGAGGGAGCATTACTAAAGGAGGCACAGGGGAATTATTATAAGGTATCATTGTCGTTTAAGTAGAGGTAGTAGAATGTGATGGAAAATCAGTAAAGTAAAAATGTTTGTGTTACATTCTGCAGGAATGAGTTATAGATGGAATGAGAGATCATGGTGGTTGGGACCGAATGCAAAGGAAAATGGAAAATGAATTACAACAATCAGCAAGAACGTCACTGGTGAGAACCTGAACAATTTACACATATATGGTCTGCAGAGCATGGATGTAGACTTGTTGTTACCATTATATCATAACTTTATGGTGGTATCAATGTTAGTACAGTGTTTTTGGTTAAAGTGGTTGTCCAATCTTCAAGATAAAGTCAGCAGTAACTAAATTTTGCTCTATTATTGGTATATTGGTCTTGTAGGAAATCTTGATTTCCTCCAGGCAGGGTAATATATCATCCAGGGTTATCTGGCACGGGCATACTAGGACGGCCTCTCTCAGGCCTCAGGCATAGCAAAGGATCAGCAGGAGAACATACAACATCGATCTCGGATAGACGTCATCACAGGGTGGACCCCAAGGAACCAGTGAAACATCGCGTCACAGGCAAGACATCAAGACACAAGCTAGACACCAGGACACAGGCTGGACATCAGGACACAGACTGGACATCAGGATATCGGACACAGGAAGGACATCAGGACATCAGGACACAGGCTAGACATCTGGACACAGGCTGGACCTCAGGACGTCGGACCCAGATTGAAAATCAGGTCATCTGACACAGGCTGGACATCTGGACACAGGCTTGGACCTCAGGACATCGGACACAGACAGGACTTCAGGACATCAGGACACAGGCTAGACATCAGGACATCAGGAAACAGGAGAGACATCTGGGACACTGTCGTGGTAGCCCAAGGCATCGGAAAGACATCTGGGACACAGGCGTTGCAGCCCAGGGCATCAGTTACATCAGGACATCAGGAATACCGGAATGACATCTGGGACACAATTGTGGCAGCCCAGGGCATTGGAGACATCTGGGACACAGGCGTGGCAGCCCAGGGTATCAGTTACATCAGGACATCAGGGATACCGGATAGACATCTGGGACACTGGCATGGCAGCCCAGGTCATCGGCTGGGACAAGGATGGCACAGGACCAGGCAGCGGTGGTCATCAGGTTCCTAGCTACGGCCGTCAGGTTCCGGTCATCGACCTAGGAAGGAACTCAAGTGGGATGGTGCACCGCTGGACTGGACCTGGGCCGGACGAAGTTAGAACCGCACAGCAGAATGAGCACAGCGTAGTAAAAGCTCAGCAAGAACACCGGACTCCATCTTTAAAAGATGAGGCCACGAAGTTCACAGTCACTGGGTACGGGGTGCCAGACACAAAAGGACTTCAGGAACATAACACAGAGGACACAGTTCAACAGGCGGAAAAACAAGATACTAACAGATCGGGGTACTTTGCCCCCAGAACAGGTGGAAAAACAAGATACTAACGGATCTGAGTACTCTGCCCCCAGAACAGGCAGAAAAACAAGACACTAACGGATCTGAGTACTCTGCCCCCAGAACAGGTGGAAAAACAAGATACTAACAGATCTGGGAACTCTGCCCCCTGAACAGGTGGAAAACAGGTATTGGCACTCCCAGAACATACTGCAGACAGAACGGGGGCAAGACTCAGAAACACAATGCAATGCTCTGACCAAACCCAATAGGAAAGGAAGAGTTTATATAGCAGCTGCCCCTCAGTGATAGGCTAAGGAAAGCAACACAGGTGCACACGCAAACCCTAATAAAAGCAGGGTAGGTGTGACCACACGTACCCTAAGCACAAACAGAAACTATTACAGCACAGAGACTGTAGCTTAGGGCACCTGGCAGTGACTGCTAGGCTGAACACACATGGAAAGTCATGTACCAGCTGCAGAGGACCTTGCAACCCACGGATAGCTTCCACAGTGGCAGCCAGGGACCGCACATGTGGGTTGTCATGCAGCAGGGCAAAGACATCACAGCACATGTACAGCTATGCAGCGGCACAGGGAACTGAGCCGCATCAATACAGATTACAGACTACAGTATCCCCGCAAATTAGGGAGAGAGGAGCAAAGGGTTAAAGCAGAGACATGCAGAGTAACGCCAAAGAAACAAGGTATAAACCCACCGTAAACTCGGATTGACAGCCTTCCTCTGCCTAAACTGTTCATCATTGTGAAGCCAAGCTGTTCCGCCGCTTCACCAATCGAATCCAGAAAGCAGAATAAGACCGGAGTCACACATAATGTAAAAAAATAAAAATTGGTCTCTTTTACATGGATGAGAATCGCACAAATGTTTCATAAACAGTGATCCATGTGCAATACGAGGATGCGATTTCCGTGTGACATCCGTATGGCATCGATATGGTGAGATTTTCTCACCGGCTTGCAAAATGGACATATAACGGTTTTTAGACCTGAAAAAAAAAGAAAAAGGGAAAGCTGACAGCACTCACTTACTGGGGCGCCTGTCCAAGTCCAGGGAACCTTCCAGGACCATTAGAGATTTAAGTAATAAAAAAAAAATTAATTCATCTTCAACAACCCTATTTATTGGCCCTAAAACAAGTGGCAGCCACCAATCTATGCAGTAGAGTCCGTGCTTGTGTTGGTGTATTTCTTCTTTCTGAGCAACATGTCAGACCTACTTACTTTTAACACAACAGAGCGAATGCTTTACAACTGGGTTTTGCCCCAACATTTTGGGGAACCATACTCAGTGATTGTGACTCCATGGAGGCGTGCTTCCTGCTTTTCTCTACAGTGTGGCAAAGAAATTTGCATGCCAAGCTTCCTGATAATGGATGAGTCAATTTCCTTTCGCCTGGAGAAGTCTTCCGTGTTCCTCGCAACTCACACTCATAGTCCGTGTGTAATCTGTTTTTTTCACGCACCCATAGATTTGCATTGGCGATTCTCGGCCTAGAAACGCTGACAATCGCAGTGTGCTGCAATTTCACTTCGATCCTGAATACGGCCAAGAAAACAACGGATGATAGGAGCTGCCCCATAGATTAACATTGGTCCGAGTGCCATGCGATTTTTTATCGCATAGCACTCGTCCATATTACGGTCTAGTGTGACACCAGCCTAAGACCAAACATTTCTCAGGGGCCTTCTCACCAATCATACTCGCTAAAGTAGTAAAAACTTGTAACCAATTGTTAAAAGTATGAGGAATAATCCTGTTAAACTTCTCAAATGGTAACAGAGAAAAAAATATCTACATATTCGTCTTTCCATATTTTTCTCTAACCCCCTGCTTCAAATGAGCACCCAAGGGGCCATCAACGCACCCATAAACCTCCCCTTTAGCCCTGTCATCCAAACGAACCGTATCCACTCCTGCTCCAGAGGCAGCCGGCGTTACAATTGATCCGCTAACTGAAACTGGAGACTATGCAACCTGTCTTCGACCCTATACTAACAGCATTGCCTTGCCAAACCTCACTAGGCCCCAACTCCAGGGCCAACAAACCTCTAACAATATTAAAAAATTCTGCCATCATATTGGCCGCTCTCAAAAGATCACCCAACACAAGAATAGCATCCGCCTTACTACCGCTCACACTCCTATCCCTCTATACCTCATATGACACATTCATTTGAAGTGAATGCAAAACAAATGACTCACCAGGCTGACTGCATATCCCCCGCAGCAATCACCATCAATCGCCTCACCACCAGACAAGAACTGACCCGCTTCATCCTATCCAGGTTCAGGCTCAGGGACCTCGACAAGCGGAGCTGATGTGGTCAACCCGCCGCTATATTTGGACCTTCTGCTGTGAACTGGATGCTGACTGGGAGTAGGAGAGACTTCAGCTGCACACCTGCAGCCCGCATCCCTGACAGTGATCTGCCCTCTTTTGGATCTGCTATTCTGAGGTACTGCCCCAGCACCTTCTTGCATGGCTCATCTCTGGTGCCCCTGATTCTCCCTCCTGATCTACACAGAAGATGACAGAGGAGGCTGAACCTCCCAACTACTGTCTGGGCCCTGTGTGACCGCACAGACTGCTCTTCTGGGTGCACAACCAGGTCAAGTGACCCCCTTGATGTCACGCGACTCTCATTATGCAGTCCTGCCCACCTCTACTTCCTGGTCAGGCTGACACTGTGCATTCCTCCCAGAGCGGCAGGAGGCTAGTGCCAGCTAGGTACATACCGCCGCATCTGAAGAATCCCATTAAGGGGCTCCAAAGATGGGGAATGGACCGGGGGGGTCATTTCTGGGCTCAGCCTGTCCAGAATCCTGGATCTCCTGGAACACTGATGTCCCTTCAGTGCTCCACTCTGTCAGCTGACCCTGAAGCCACTGCTGGCCCCGGCTCTCTGCCAAGGACCAAATATCCTGAAAAAGGGCCTCCATCTACATGATCCTGGATCCAGCTACAGCTCCACATGTGAAATGGACATCCCACAGCAGCACCCCTTTTTTACCCAGCTCCCAACAGGACCTCCGATCAGCCTATCCAGCAATCCTTTCCCAAACATTTTCCCCTTTTCTCTTCCCATATAAACTCCCCTTCTATCCCACACTTCTGCACTTAACCCCTAACTTCCAACTATTGAGGCCTAGCACACATACTAAGTCAGGTGGCCATCCCTTTTATTCCCTTTGTTAAGGGGTTGCAGTCCTGTCCATTACTTTTCGATCACTCTTTATTTTTTTTTGTGAGTTTATTTTTTTGTGAGGCTGGATAAACAAAAAAAAAAGCAAGTCCAATATTTTTTTCTCATATCTTTTCTTGCAGGGTTTAACATGGAGGATAAATAATTGCATAGTTTTATAGTGTGGGTCAATATGATTATGGTGATGCACATTTTTTTTCCATGTAAAAGTTTTAGACAAGGGCGGAATTTTTTTAACTGAATCAGACACAGCCATGCAAGAGGCTTAAAATTGGTCTGAGGAACAGCCAAACCCTTTTATAAAGGAGAAGTTGTGGAAGACAGTTAGAACAGCCAGGGAGCCCTAATATAGGAAGGACTGGCACCATGACAAGATAGAGGGTGGGAGTGAGAGGGTTAGCATAAATGTCAAGGGCACAGAAGTGTAATGTGGCCAGTGGGGTAGGGCTAAGGGAAGTGTCATAGGGTCATAGGACCTTTATAAGGTGTGGGAGGAGCAATTTACCTCTTCTTTCTTCCGGTCAGTGAGACACACAGGACAGGACATGATATAGGCAGCTGTTGCAGCGTCTGGAGTAATGGCAGATCTAGCAGAGCTGATGAAGATTGTGCATGCGGCGGTGGCGGTCCATGGATCAAACATCATGCAGAAGCAGCTACATGTGGTCTGCAGGGACCCTCCTGGAGCTGCGGTAACTTCTTGCCCCCTGGGGCGCGCGCTTGGCAGTCACGGCTGCCAGAGTGTTATGCATCCCAGGGAGCCCAGAGTAGCAGGAAAATATCTAGGCGTCCCCAGGGCTGGAGGAGATGGCCACATGCTTTGCATCTCACCCAGACACTGGGAAGATTCCTCACCAAAGATGCAGCATTCCAGAAGTGGGTGTGGCCAAGATGCGGATTACATCTGGTTTGCGGACTACTGGGATTTGGAGCAGAGGCACGGTAGCCCCCAGTGATGGACAGGAGAGGAGCTTATCGTGGCAAAAAAGCAGAGAGGAGCGGCCCTTCCATACATGGCGGGGGGTTGCGGTCAGCGGGTGTGCTGGAGATGAGCGCAGTGGCACATGCGGCAGCAGTCTCAGTCCGGGCATGCAGAGCTCCATCTACAGGCGAGTCCTATGATCAGAATGTAGCTATGGAAATGACAGCTTCTGGGAGCGTGGATTAGGACGCAGCAGCATCGGCGGACGAAGAGCTGGAAGTAAGCAGCGTGGCGGTTGATCCAAGGATTGCTCTGAGGTAGCCTTGTGAGCATGTTAATAATGTATTCAATTTTCCTTTTTTAACAAATGTTGCTAGTGGTAGTGGTGTTAGTAACTGAAAAGGGGTGATACATGATAGGCCTGATCATAACGCTAGTTCATCTGATTTGTGGGGTCAATTGTTTGGGGTTTTACAGGGATTAGTAGCAGAGCACGTAGGGTTGAATAACATGCAGTCCCTGACAGGGGTGGTGGCAAAGCAGTCTGCAGTGGTGAAAAAGGGGATTCCAAGTGGGCAGCAGAAGGCTGGTATGTCTGGGACAGGTCTGGAAAATAACTCAAAAGAGAAAGAAAAGGAGGATGAGGTAGTGCGTTCAGATGATCGGGCAAGAAGTGAGATTTATGTATGTTTTGAAGTCCCCTTGTGGGCGCATCTGAGGCAGGAGGTAAAGGATAAAATTTGGGAATGGGAGTATGTGGAAATATTTTCACTGCTTCCTTTGGAAAAATGTAACTTGGATAAAGTAAAGCCTAGTGATATTAAGAAGGGAAGAGATGAGGAGGAAAAAAGGAGGTATCAGCTGATACCAAGGACGTTCGCAAACTGGTTACAGGCATTTGCTATTCTAGCAAGTATGATAGAGGAGAAGTAGTCATTTATTGCTTGGAAATTCAGAGACATGTTGTCAGAAGTTTACAGACTAAAAGAACAATTTACATTTTACTCAAAAATATACCTATAAAGAGAAAAATCAGACAAACTGAAAATGTTGCAGTGGTTTCTTAATTTTTTTCCAGAGCTGTACATTCTCATGGTGTCCTAAAATGATAATCCAGGTAGGTTGATCCCTTGTGCAGGATGAAAGAAAAGGATGGCACCATCATATGAAAGCCTCACATTACCTCACAATGTTCTCTCAAGGATCCATCACACAAGTTCCTCAATGTGCTCCCAATGCGTTTTATTTGAGAATCGTCAGGTTAAGCAGGAAACGGGTAAGGGGGAAGACACCAGCCTAAATGGCTAGAATATGCAGGTTCCGACACAGTAATGTGCAGGGAAGTAAATGTGCCTGATACTGCATGTACAGAGAATATTGGAGTTACAATTTCTTGCCAATTATTCGTATCCTATTTGGCCTGGGATTATAAAACTCTATTTCCTTTTTCATCAGGGACTCAATGTGAAATCAAATCTTCCTAAAGACTCAAGGAGAAAGCTGGCACCTAGCTCATAAGGGGGGGGGGTCAAGCCTCAAAGGCTGTGAGTGACAGATCTCCCAACTTGAGCCAATTCAGAGCAGAATAAAGGATTGATTGCAATATTGAGTCATGCTGACACTGCCAAAGAACATTCTAAAAGCATAATTCCATATAGAGTTACATTATAGAGATACTACACACCCTAGCCGAACATCATGCATATTTCAAAGATCTCCAGGACATGGCAAACGCCTTACAGGGTGTCGATCTGTTCTAGCACCCCAGGGAGGGGAATAATATAAAATGGGTAGTGGGAACGAGCAAAGATGTGTTTAATCTCAATGCGTAATACTAAACAAGTCTCATTAAGGAGGCGATACGCGTGGGGTTAAGGTCCACTGTCTCTCCCCCTGGACACCTCAGCTTATCGGACATAGGTTGGTACAGGTTTGGGTTGGGGATATCTTGCCCTCACTGCTTAGGCTCTTTTTTTTTCTTCCTTCATATGGGCAGGTGGGTGGTCATTATTTGGCACACTTGCCTGTGGGTTCTGCGGGATATATATCCCTTTTATAATAGGCTTGTATTCAGAGTCCTCATGAGCCATTAGGTAGGTGTTTACCAGCATACATGTCCATATAGGGTGTATATTCCCTATGGACATATTGATAAGCTGTATAATTATTGCTATGTATATATACATGTATTTATGTCCAGGTGGTTTACATTGGTTCTATGTTTTTAATTGTTTTTATTGTCTATGCCAATAAAGTGTTTTTTGCATGTTCATATACCGGGTGGTGTGCAATTTTTGTAGCAGCGTCTTTCTTCTCCTTTTTTGTAATCTCAATGCGTAGCAGGGGCCTGGGAAGATTCGATGGCCCCAGAATTGTCTCCCTAGGACAGTCCATTAAAGAGTTATGACTCATCTTAGGTGTGGAGTTTTTAGCTGCTAGAGGCAAAGGGGGATTTAGGTTCAGCCTAGAGAGCAGGAGGGGAGTGACCCAAAGGGGATAAAGACTAGTGTAAGGCCATGTGGTCTCTTTCTCTGTTATGCTTGCAGTTCACTTCAAAAGTGTGGGCTGCATCGAGTAACATGCTGTGAAGGACCTAGGACCCAGCTGGCAACCCATGTCCCCTGTAGCCCCGCACACACATGGTCGAACATAAACCATAATTGACATGATTCATCTGCTTATATCTTTTGTTCTACCACTATTGTGTTTGCATATTTGACCTATATATGTATAACTATAGTGTATTGTCTAGTGTGACCTTAAGGCAATTAAATAAATTTAACCTGCTCTTTAATCATGGTCCATGAAACCACACATACATTTCTCAGTTTAACTTTCCATGCTACTGGGGCTGGATTTCATGTAATCCTGTTAACAGACCAGACTTATATCTAATGAGGAACTGGTGGCAGTCCTACTGGATTGGCAGCTCTCTGTTTCACTGGTGCTAGTAAAAGGGGCCTCTCAGCCACTCAGGGTTGTGAGCGAGTTTGGGGCAACATCAGTGGCTGTGTGGGCCACGTCCTCTCATTCTCTGTGACTCCTGGGGCCAGTGTGGACAGGGGGCATCTGTTTCAAACAGTACAAAGCTGAATTTACTTGTCCCAAGGGGGTGCAGAACATCACGAGGGTGAAAGTGGAGAGACCGCATTACATGAGTTGTTTGACGTAATAGTGATGTCAGGAGGTGTGGCGAGGTGCAGGTTCATCATAGCTTTTTTAAATTACATTGGCACCAAGGCATACTATGGCGCCTGGGTTTACCTCACATCCAGTCCGCAAGCTAGTGGACCGCATGGACCGGACACAATCGTCATCATCATGCGAAGAGACGTCACGTCAAGTGCGTGGACTGCACAGATGGCATGCACACATCATCTCTTGCACTCACACGGAGGTAATGTAAGCTAATCAAAAAACTCCATACAGAGAGTCTGGAAGTGTCCATATATGGGTAAGAGAGCATGCCTATATGACAACTTAACTTAAAAGCCCCATTCAAATATGAAACAAAGTAAAAGAGGAAACAACAAAGGTATTCCAGCCTTCCCAGAGTTAGAAAAGGTAATTATTCCAGAACCACACAATGGGGCAGAATAATAAATTGCTAAAGAGATGGCATTAAAAGCAGTTAAAAAAGCTCCAACTAGTTTTTCCATTTTTCTGACTAATTTGAATAACTTTTTTGGTCAGTCCTTTATACCTGAATGTTACCACTCTGCAAATTCCTGCAAATCTCTCACTTCATGCAAATCTCAATACGAAAAACATCTGAGGGTATCCTACAGACAAAAATTTATTGAAAGCCTACCTCCTCCAATGGCTTGCTACATTGGGACAGTCATCACCCTACACTGCTGATTAAAAGAATTTCAAAGGGCCTGTTTTTTAGGGTCCAGCGCAATTGCTCTTCAGATAACGATTTTGAAGACCAACCTAAGGATCTCCCTGAACAACTCCTTGATAGGGGGTATTCCTATGATATTTTGAAGAGGGCTTACAATGAAACAAAGAAAAAAGGACAGGACACAGCTCCTAATTCCAGGTCTCCCAGAAGATGGCCAGACCCACTTCATTACATCACCATCTTAAACAACGGTTCAGAAAATGTCCACTCAATCCTTCCAAAACATTGGCCAATTTTACTAATGGATGGGGACATTGGCAAGATGGACAACCCACGCCTCTTCATTACATTCAAAAAGGGGAGATCTGTAGGACATAGGCTGGTAAATAACCAATTCGTCCCCCCAGAAACAAACAACTTGACTATCCTCTAATCTTGTTAAAATACAGTGGGTGCAGTGCATGGCCAGTATTAGGCTATGTGCACACGTTGCAGATTTTTCTGCGGATCGGCAGCGGATTTGACGCTGCAGATCTGCAGCTGTTTTCCATGCATTGTACAGTACAATGTAAACGAATGGAAAACAAAATCCGCAGTGAACATGCTGCGGAAAAAATTGCGCGGAAACGCAGTGGTATTTTTTCCGCAGTAGGTTGATTCTTTGTGCAGATTCCACAGCGGTTTACACCTGCTCTTCAATAGGAATCTGCAGGTGTAAAACCGCAGGTGGAATCCGCACAAAAACTGCACAAAAACCGAGGAAAATCAGTGGTAAATCCGCATTTAATCCGCAGTACAGTTTACCTGCGGATTTTGCAAAAACAGTGCGGAAAAATGTCCACACCAATTTGCAACGTGTGCACATAGCCTCAAAAATAGGTAGTACCTTCACTACTAAGGTAACAGGAAAAGAATACCAAATCTGCTTCTTAATCACCTGTTGCATGTAAGGAAGATAACACGTGAACTGAGGAGGAGGATTGGGGAACATGTTAGGGACATAGCGAATCAGAAAGATACACCCCTGGCAAGATACATGAACACCATTCAATGGCAATGTCTCACTTCTGAGTTTTATGGGGATTGATAAGGTTAATGTCACAGGTGTGTCAGATGCAACAGACTGTCGCCGGTGATATTCACATTTTTCCTTTGTGAAGGCTTGGAGCTATAGCAGTCAGGGTCACCAGAAAAATGCCCACAGGAAAAATTGCCCACACACAAAATTGCCCACATACAAAATTGCCCACACAAAAAATTGCAGCATCACAAATTTTCAGGTCTATGACATTTGAGGTGCAAGGTGAGGATGTTCACATGATATGTGAAAAATGCCCACAGAAAATTGCCCACAGACATGAATACCCACAGGAAAACAGTAGAGAGTTATAGGAGAAATGCTCTGCATTACAGAGAATAGTATAGATCTATATGTTAAATGCTCTGAAGGACAGGGGGATAGTATGCAGGTATACGTGAGATGCTCTGAAGGGCAGAAGAATAAGGCTGGCATCACACTAGTGTATGGCACCCGATGTGATATGCTATTGACCCTTGGCTCCTGCTCTGCTGCGAGCAGGAGGCGAGTGTCATGCGTCTGTGCTCCAAGCCTCTCACACAGCTGTGGAGAAGGTGGAGAAATTTATTTCTCCATATCCTCAATTGTCGGGGTCAGCGTATATATCGCACATCACTCGGATAATATCCGAGTGATGTGTGCTGTGTCACTCGCACCCACAGGCTTATATGGGTGTGCGTGAGCCGACACTCGGCCGAGTGTCGATGACAATCCCAGCATGCTGCAATTTCACTCGCACACTGAAAACGGCCGAGAACAAAAACGCTAATGTGAGCTGCCCCATAGATGAATACTGGTCCGAGTGCTATGAGATCTTTTATCACATAGCACTCGTCCATATTCATCGCTATTGTGACTCCGGCCTAATATAGAATTATAGGTGAGATGCTCTGCAGGACAGAAGAAAATAGCATAGCTCTATAGATTAAATGCTCTGCAGGAAAGGGGGAAAGTAAGCAGGTATACGTGAGATGCTCTGCATGGCAGAATAATAATCTAGAATTGCAGATTAGATGCTCTGCAGGACAGAGAATAGTATAGAATTATAGGTTAAATGCTCTGCAGGACAGGGGGATAGTATACAGGTATAGGTGAGATGCTCTGCAGGACAGAGAATAATATAGATTTATAGGCTAAATGCTCTGCAGGACAGGAGGATAGTATACAGGTATAGGTGAGATGCTCTGCGGGGCAGGAGAATAATATAGAATTATAGGTAAGATGCTCTGCAGGACAGAGAATAAGATAGATTTATAGGCTAAATGTTCTGCAGGACAGAGAATAATATAGATTTATAGGCTAAATGCTCTGCAGGACAGAAAATAGTATAAAATTATGGGAGAGATGCTATGCAGACCAGAAGAAGAATATAGCATAGATATACTGTATAGGTTAAATGCTCTGCAGCACAGGGGGGCAGTATGCAGGTATACGCGATATGCTCTGCAGGGCAGAATAATAATATACAATTACAGATGAGATGTTCTGCAGGACAGAGAATAAGATAGATTTATAGGCTAAATGCTCTGCAGGACAGAGAATAGTATAGAATTATAGGAGAGATGCTATGCAGACCAGAAGAAAATAGCATAGATCTATAGTTTAACTGCTCTGCAGGATAGAGTGACAGTATGCGGGAATACATGAGATGCTCTGCAGGGCAGAAGAATAATATAGAATTACAGATGAGATGCTCTGCAGGACAGAGAATAGTATAGAATTATAGGTTAAATGCTCTGCAGGACAGGGGGATAGTATACAGGTATAGGTGAGAAGCTTTGCAGGGCAGGAGAATAATATAGAATTATAGGTGAGAATTATAGGTGAGATGCTCTGCAGGATAGAGAACGGTATAGAATTATAGGCAAGATGTTCTGCACGACATAGAATAATATAGATTTATAGGCTAAATGCTCTGAATGACAGAGAATAGTATAGAATTTTAGGAGAGATGCTATGCAGACCAGAAGACGATAGCATAGATCTATAGGTTAAATGCTCTGCAGAACAGGGGGACAGTATGCAGGTATACGCGAGATGCTCTGCAGGGCAGGAGAATAATATAGAATTACAGATGAGATGCTCTGCAGGACAGAGAATAGTATAGAATTATTGGTTAAATGCTCCGCAGGACTGGGGGATAGTATACAGGTATAGGTGAAATGCTCTGCAGAACAGGAGAATAATATAGAATTATTGGTGAGATGCTCTGCAGGTGCGGTCACCGAAGCTCTGCCCCCTGGCGGAATGAACTCATTTGAACTGTAGCATGGGAAAGTTTCTAAATCTTGTTGTTTTTTTGTTTCGTTTTTTTTTTTTTTTTTTTTTTACAGAAGAACGAGGACTTCACGTTGGATTGAGCTGTTTCGTTTCGTTAATGGCTATTTCGTCTCAAGACCCAAGCTTCACTTGGAATTAATGAGACTCTCACTTTTAGTTGCATTCTGTAAATAAGGGACATTCTGGGACTTTTAGGGACAGTTGACATAGACTGGGGGCATCACATTGTTTAGTTAGGGTACCAACCCCCTTGCCAGGCACATATCCAGTGACAGCATGACATAGGTTGTAATAATATCTATTTACATCTACAATAATACTCCCCTTTCCTCCCCACCCGACCATTTTCTGTTGTGCCTATCCAGTCCTATTTTTGTTACATCTTCTGATTGCCAATTCATTGCTATGTGATATATCTGCTTTTGAAGACTCTTAGTCTATGAGAGCATGTATTTTTTACTGCCTTTAATACCATCTCTTCCTCTAACTCTGGGAGGACTGGAGTACCTTTGTTGCTTCCCCTTTCTTTTGTTTCATATTTGAATTGGGGGGGGGGGGGGGCTTTTGGTTTGATTGTAATATGGACACACCCCCTTCCCCATATATGGACACTTCCAGATTCTCTGCTCAGAGTCTTTTGATTAGCATACTTTACCTCCATGTGAGCTCCGGATATGATGTGTGCATGCCATCTGTGCGGTCCATGCACAGGATGTGACGTCTGTTCATGTGCGCTTTGCAGCCGCATGCATGATGATGACATTTGCATCCCATCTGTGCAGTCCACTAGGTTGCGCACCCAGTTCTTTGTAACAGATTAATTATAACAAATATTTACATATGAGGATATATGTCAGTTGTGTCTATACTTTGTGTGTCAAACAGCCATGAGGCTATTTTTAACTTTTCATAATTGTGAGGAAAATGTATGTCACGATAATGTAAAAACCATAGCTGAGGGATTTTTGCACTTCTAACCATGGTTCCAAAAGCATGGCAGCTGTAAAAAAAACCTCTCTCCCCCCCCCACCCCCCCGAATACAACAAACCAGCCCTATGGCAAACACTGGGTAATTTGAAGCTGGTGTGTGAGCAGGGTGTGGCTTTAAACTGCAGGTGACCAATCCTGCAAAGCCACCTGTGGTCCCTCCCTTCTCAGTCAGGAATTTCTTTGTCTCCAGGGTCTGAAAACGTAAAGATCTCTGACCTCATTGAATATCATTAACCAGCCCTTTAGTATGTCCTGAGGCTGGAGTATATACAGTTATATGAAAAAGTTTGGGCACCCCTATTAATCTTAAGCTTAATGTTTTATAAAAATTGTTTTTTTTTTGCAACAGCTATTTCAGTTTCATATATCTAATAACTGTTGGACACAGTAATGTTTCTGCCTTGAAATGAGGTTTATTGTACTAACAGAAAATGTGCAATCTGCATTCAAACAAAATTTGACAGGTGCATAAGTATGGGAACCCTTATCATTTTCTTGTTTTAAATACTCCTACATACTTTTTACTGACTTACTAAAGCACTTTTTTTTTGTTTTCTAACCTCATTGAGCTTTGAGCTTCATAGCCAGGTGTATGCAATCATGAGAAAAGCTACTTAAAGTGGCCACTTGCAAGTTGTTCTCCTGTTTGAATCTCCTCTGAAGAGTGGCATCATGGGCTCCTCAAAACAAATATCTAATGATCTGAAAACAAAGATTGTTCAACATAGTTGTTCAGGGGAAGGATACAAAAAGCTGTCTCAGAGATTTAACCTGTCAATTTCCACTGTGAGGAACATAGTAAGGAAATGGAAGAACACAGGTACAGTTCTTGTTAAGGCCAGAAGTGGCAGGCCAATAAAAACATCAGAAAGGCAGAGAAGAAGAATGGTGAGATCAGTCAAGGACAATCCTCAGTCCACCTCCAGAGAGCTGCAGCATCAACTTGCTGCAGATGGTGTCACTGTGCATCGGTCAACTATACAACGCACTTTGCACAAGGAGAAACTGTATGGGAGAGTGATGCAAAAGAAGCCGTTTCTGCAAGCACGCCACAAACAGAGTCGGCTGAGGTATGCAAAAGCACATTTGGAGAAGCCAATTTCTTTTTGGAAGAAGGTCCTGTGGATTGATGAAACCAAGATTGAGTTGGTTGGTCATACAAAAAGGAATTATGCATGGCAGCCAAAAAAACACAGCATTCCAAGAAAAACACCTGCTACCCACAGTAAAATATGGTGGAGGTTCCATCATGCTTTGGGGCTGTGTGGCCAATGCTGGCACCGGAAATCTTGTCAAAGTTGAGGGACGCATGGATTCCTCTCAGTATCAGCAGATTCTTGACAATAATGTTCATGAATCAGTGACAAAGTTGAAGTTACGCAGGGGATGGATCTTTCAGCAAGACAGTGATCCAAAACAACGCTCCAAATCTACTCAGGCATTCATGCAGAGGAACAATTACACTGTTTTGGAATGGCTATCCCAGTCCCCAGACCTGAATATCATTGAACATCTGTGGGATAATTTGAAGAGTGCGGTCCATGCTCGGCGACCATCAAACTTAACTGAACTGAAATTGTTTTGTAAAGAGGAATGGTCAAAAATACCTTCATCCAGGATCCAGGAACTCATTAAAAGCTACAGGAAGCGACTAGAGGCTGTTATTTTTGCAAAAGGAGGATCTACTAAATATTAATGTCACTTTTCTGGTGAGGTGCCCATACTTATGCACCTGTCAAATTTTGTTTGAATGCAGATTGCACATTTTCTGTTAGTATAATAATCCTCATTTCAAGGCAGAAACATTACTGTGTCCAACAGTTATTAGATATATGAAACTGAAATAGCTGTTGCAAAAAAAAAACAATTTTTATAAAACATTAAGCTTAAGATTAATAGGGGTGCCCAAACTTTTTCATATAACTGTAAGCCCCCACACTTAACCCAGCCTGCAGTCTGAGTTTTTTTGCCTGAGTACTGGATCTGTACTATGCATTGGGACATTTGGGGTCTGCCTGCAGCATGGTTTTGCCTGACATGAACTGAGAACATGTAAGTGTTGATTTTCTCATTTAATCCCTTTATTTTATAATTATCTTGTTCATATTTCAATTGTCTCAAATTGTAACATCTTTATATGACTTTTTCTAAACACTGCCTTAAATCTTTTATGGAGTATATTTAAAATACTAGATTCGTTCTTCTGCTCTAAAATGTACACTAAGTCTTCTGAAGGAAATTACGCTACTGTTTTGGGTTAGCTTCGGACCCGTTTAATCGAAGCTGGTGGCAGCATACCTTTTTGCTGGGCCTTTGGGAGTCATTGTAGCGACTGCCGCGTTGATAATTATTGTTCCTGCCTGAGTGGGAGTAGTTATATTGCCTCACTGCAGCGTGCCCAATAGCCAGTACACAGCAGGCAGCCTTTATGGCAACTAATTACCCTAGGTGCAGTACCTAATCTGACCTGAAAGTAAGGGGGGTGCCAGAAAGCTGCAAGTTTCAAGTGGAACTGCAAGTGGGATATACATAAATCCCTGCAGTTCATGGTATATTGAAGAGCAGTGGGATAAGTAAAATAAGCCCCTGCTGTAAGCTAAGAGGTCAATAGCCTTGTGTGTGTTTTTTCATCACATTGTCACAGTAGAGGGATAACTAAGGAAAGCCCCCTGCACATGTGATAGCCGTCTGTTGGCCTAAAGTCACCCCGATCCGTGACGTGGGGGTGACGATCTTGGTGTGAATCGTGACAATAATCATTAAAAGTTATGTTTTATAATCTCTACCCTGCTGAATCTGTTCCTGGTACCCAGATTGGCAAGTGTTATTAGCTAATGAGCAATGACTCATAATTGTAGTACTGCTTCCCTCCATTCTTGTGTCTACTGTGATTCATTTTTGTATACCTTAAAAGTGATCGAGGTGCCAGTTCGGTGTTAAACGTGTTGCACGGAATACAATATAAGTCTTGCTACTTTTTGTTTTCGAATATTTTCCACCATTGCCTATTCTACCTACATTCTACTGTGCATGTCTTAGGCCGGGATCACACATACGTGAGATATGGCCGAGTCTCGCAGGTGACATCCCTGCTCTGGTGCCGGCACTCCGGAGCGGAGTGTACAGCGGCACAGCAACACATGGAGCTGCACGCTCCACTCCCAAGTGCCGGCGCCAGAGGAGGGATTTCACCTGCAAGACTCGGCCATATCTCACGTATGTGTGATCCCGGCCTTATAGGTCTGGCCACTGCTGGAGCAGTTTTCAGCTGATCATTGGGGATGACGGACACTCACCAAGTCCTAGACTTAATTTATGGGGTGTGTGTCTCCAGAAGCAGAAGCTGGGCATTATGTAAAAATTTACCACTAAAATGGCATATTTACAGTTTTCAAAGTATAAAAGAATGCAGTCAGAATCAAAGTAGTCAATCGGAGATTAATTTCTTTTGTTCTGGTCCCTTTTTTATCTAAGTGGTGAAAAAAAAATTCCAAACTTTGCTAAAAACAAACAAACAAAAAATTGCGCCGTTTTCCGATACCCGTAGCGTCTCCATTTTTTCGTGATCTCAGGTTGGGTGAGGGCTTATTTTTTGGATGCCGACTTAATGTTATTAATGATACCACTTTTGTGCAGATACATTCTTTTGAATCGTTATTGCATTTTTGCGACCAAAAAAACGTAATTCTGGAGGTTTTATTTTTTTTATCGCTATGCAGTTTAGCGATCAGGTTAATCCTTTTTTCTATTGATAGATCGGGCGATTCTGAACGCGGCGATGCAAAATATGTGTCGGTTTGATTTTTTTATTTTATTTTGAATGGGGCGAAGGGGGGTGAATTGAACTTTTTTTTCATATTTTTAAAAACATTTTTTTTTTATTTTGGCATGCTTTAATAGCCTCCATGGAAGGCTAGAAGCTGCCACAACTTGGCTCTGCTACATAGAGGCGATGCTCAGATTGCCTCTATGTAGCAGAATTACTGCTTTGCTATGAGTGCCGTCCACATGGTGGCGCTTATAACAATCCGTCATCAACAAACATGGCTGTCATGCCGACGCGTATATCCGGCCGCGCGTTAAATGCTGCTGTCAGAGTTTGAAGGTGGCATTTAACTAGTTAATAGTGCGGGCGGATAGCGATTCTGCCGGTGCCTATTGTGGGCACACCTCAATGCGGAGCTTCTGACATCGTGACGTACTATCCCGTCCGTCGTCAGAAAGGGGTTAATCTCATATTGGGTATCGTTGCATTTGGCAGAAATTGTGTAACATATTTTTGGGTGAATTTTACTGTTAAAAATGAAAAATATGAGGGTAAAGCAATATTTTAGTTGAAACACATGTAATATAAAATTTTTCCATTCAATTTTGCATTAATTCTTGTGAAGCACCTAAAGAGTTAAACTTCCTAAATGCGGACTCGAATACCGCAAGGAGTGCAGTTAGTAAAAAAAGAGATAAAAGAATGAACCAGCTCACCAACAGCGGCATATGGTTTGGTGAAGCACGGAAGTCGTGTGGTCACACGTGTAGTACTGATGAGAAAAAGGAGAGGTGTTCCAATTTCTTTGAAATGCTTCTTAAAAAACCATGGCAAAGTCCACATGGCAAGATATAGTTACACGTTTCAAACACTCAAGGCATCCGTTATCAAACTATACGTGAACAGGTCCTATACAGCTTTTATACAAAATGTGACCAATGAATGAGAGAGTTCAAATCACATGACAAACACGCTAATCGCATTCAATTTCCAAGTGCAAAAAAAAAGGGGAAGAGGGGGAAGCAAAGCAAAGGAAAGGAATAGAAATAAGAGGAAAAAGTATGAAATACATAAAATCATGTCAGTACATGCATATACTATCCTTGCGACCATTCCGACCCGCAGGATGGTATGTTCCCAAATAAAAAATCCAAAATGCTTCCCTGGTCATTAGAAGTCTCATCATAGTATGTAAGGTTGAAGGAAGACTTTGAAGGCAGCCATACACAGACTAATGCCTGCCAAACCCACTAATATGGGACCAGCATCTAAGCTGTTAGTCATAAATCATCTTTCTAGTTTACATTCCATCACAAGCTGCATCAAAGAACTACTGTGCATTTTTTCCATTATGTTTCACAACTTTATGAGGCAAAGAAAATGCTAAGTTCTGAATATATGAGCAGCAAAGTGGTTTTATAGCTATAGTACAAAATAATAGGAGTCTTTTAAAGCATTTTTTCATGCATTTTTCAAAATGGATCCAGTAAAAAACAACAACTCATAAACACTTTCTATATGCAAAGATGGTTGGAAAAAAAACTGTTGCACGGTTTTCTCATGTAGGAGAACGGGCTGCAAATAGTCTGTGAGAAGGCCAATAACATTTACTACTGATACTATTGTCTTCTTTCTCATTGTACAGACATAGCATTTATCTTGGTGTCCAGTTTTACAACAGGCAAAGCATGTTAGCTTTTCATAATGGCTGTTTTGGTTATATTTACAGCCTCCAGTGTTTGCTAATCAGTAATATAAAAGAAACAGGTCTTACCACTCTTGGCTTACAATCCAATGCTTTTCTTGCAAGCAAACATTTTTTTTAGAGACACCCACTGAATTTACAGGGCGAATCTTATCAAAGAAACAGATCAGAGTAGTTCACGCTGTCATTTTTTTCTAAGTGTGGACTGTGGATCGTATGTAAAAACTCTCATGTGAGATACCCCATTGACTTGCATTGACTTTGTTCATATGATGCCTGTATACTATAATTTTCATGTATGGATAACAAACACATAAAATACACTTGTCTGAATGAGTACTTAAACTTAATATTTAGAATTGAGAGTCCTCAGTGGTTGATACCTTTTAATGGCTAACTGAAAAAATGGTAACAAATTGCAAGCTTTCGAGACTACTCAGTTCTAAATATTTTTCTATCTACTGGCTAACATGGTACCGAGATATATATCTTTCCTGTCCTTAAACTTAGGCATTTTGTGTTGCATGGCCTTGAGCACATGATACAATGGTTAATCTGTCCTTTCTTTTTCAGCTCCTTGTCACAATTCACGCCTAGAAGGTTAACTTTTTCTTCTCCAGACAATCATTCTTCCAGATGTCCCAAATAGTCTGAAGGAAATTCATTAGCTATAATAGCTTTGCAATAAAAGGGATTGAACCGCAAAGAAGAACAGGGCTTGGACTGTAGAGGACTAAGGTAAAGCAAGGGCCCGGACTGTACCCCCACCGGGGCTCAAGGGAGGGTCTCGGGACTCAGGTTGTTTGCTAGGCCTGAGCTGTGGGTGCTAAGGGGTTAATGGGGTATAATGTTTATGGAACATGACTGTTAAGGGGAAGGGAATAGAGAAAACCAGTGTCATCGGGCTTATCTGATTGGTGGAAGGGTTAATTTCCAGGAAAGTATATTTATGGACTTGCCTTTAGGGGATGACCTTCTTCTCCAGTGGCCTTTTTACCCAGAACATTGTCCCCTTGGAAAAATAGAAGTACTGCTTAAGGAGATCTGGACACTGACAGTGCTCAGGGAGGTCCAGACCTAGGGAGAGACTGAGACTGAGCCATGGGGTGGCCTCACTGACCTTACATAGTAGTTACTAGTAGTTACATAGTTACCAAGGTTGAAGGAAGACTTTAAGTCCATCTAGTTCAACTCATAGCCTAACCTAACATGCCCTAACATGTTGATCCAGAGGAAAGCAAAAAAAAACTCATGTGGCAAAGAGTAAGCTCCACAAATTTCTTCCCGACTCCACATACGGCAATCAGACTAGTTACCTGGATGAACGCCCTATCAAGGAATCTAGTCTATATAAGCTGTAACCTGTAACATTATACTTTTCAAGAAAGGTATCCAGTCCCCTCTTAAATTTTAGTAATTAATCACTCATTACAACATCATACGGCAGAGAGTTCCATGGTCTCACTGCTCTTACGGTAAAGAATCCACATCTGTTATTATGCTTAAACCTTCTTTCCTCCAGACGTAGAGGATGCCCCTTGTCCCTATCTCAGGTCTATGATTAAAAAGATCATCAGAAAGTTCTTTGTACTGTCCCCTCATATATTTATACATTAAAATAAGATCACCCCTTAGGCTTCGTTTTTCCAAACTAAATAGCCCCAAGTGTAATAACCTATCTTGGTATTGCAGACCCCCAGTCCTCTTCTAACATTGGTCGCTCTTCTCTGCACCCGCTCCAGTTCATCTATGTCCTTCTTATACACCAGAGACCAGAACTGTGCACAGTATTCTAAGTATGGTCGAACTAGTGACTTGTATAGAAGTAACATTATGTTCTCCTCATGAGCATCTATGCCTCTTTTAATGCATCCCATTATTTTATTTGCCTTTGTAGCAGCTGCCTGACACTGGCCACTGAATGAGTTTCATCCACCCATACACCCAGGTCTTTTTCATTGACGGTTTTGCCCAGAGTTTTAGAATTAAGCACATAATTATACATCTTATTACTTCTACCCAAGTGCATTACATTTATCCCCATTAAAGCTCATTTGCCATTTATCAGCCCAAGCTTCTAGTTTACATAAATCATCCTGTAATATAAAATTGTCCTCCTCTGTATTGATTACCCTGCAGAGTTTAGTGTCATCTGCAAATATTGAAATTCTACTCTGAATGCCCCCTACAAGGTCATTAATAAATATGTTAAAAAGAAGAGGGCCCAATACTGACCCCTTTGGTACCCCACTGCTAACCGCTACCCAATCCGAGTGTGCTCCATTAATAACCACCCTTTGTTTCCTATCCCTGAGCCAGCTCTCAACCCACTTACACATATTTTTCCCTATCCCCATTATTGTCATTTTATGTGTCAACCTTTTGTGTGGCACCGTATCAAAAGCTTTTGAAAAGTCCATATACACTACATCCACTGGGTTCCCCTGCTCCAGACCTGGAGCAGAATTTGAAGCTTCTCAAGGGACCCTTTAGGGACAGCTGCTCTCCCCAGCCTTGAGCCATCGCACATCGCTCTGCAAGGAATCCTCAGCACTGGCTTGGTCCAGGAGTTGAGATGAGTGACATCACTGGCCCCTCCCCTCCTCTGGGATTACAGCGTGAGATCTCGGTGACGTCTCTCATGTCACTTGACTGAACTGTACACTCAGAAATGTGGGTGGGGCTAACGCAAAGGAAATAGGCTGCGGTGATCAGCAATGTAGGGGGTGCAGTCTCCCCTGGCAAAAAGAGCGCTGCATCACAGGTCTGGCAGATCTGCGAGAGGTGCCAGGTCAAGAATAAAAATGTCCCTGAGCCTGTTAATGCCTCAGGGAAAGACCAGTCATTAACCAACATCGACAGCAGCAACAGCGATGGCCATGGAAGTCAAGCAATGGCTGTTCTGAGGAATCCTCGTAGTCAACCTAGTAAGTCAAAACATGGTTTGCATGCACCTCGGGTGAATGTGGCGAATGCGGTTTTAGACAATGGGGATGTTAGGTGTATGGGAATGCTAGTCTAATTGTCGGCAGTGGTGTCAGAGTGGCTGATGTGGTTTTTTAATGGTTAGGTGTTTTTGGCGTTTACTGCAACAGAGAGGGACCAGAGGACCGCAGCGTTTTATATCACGCACAGCTGCACTGATTACAAGCACTTCCCCTTCATATTAAACAGTGCAAATTTCTTTTAGCATTGCATGGGTTAAACTGTTCAGCTTAGAGTTTCTGAAGCCTTCCTGCTTGCATGATCTCAGCTGTTCAGTATTTGCCACTTGACTCTCCTATATATACTTGCCTCTGGCAATCTGGATTGCCAATGTTAGTCTTATACTGTCTAGCTTGAAGTCTAGGTGTTGGTTGTTAGTAGAGGTGTTTGGAATGTTAATCTGAGATTGTTGCTTGGTGTTTCTGCTGTGTGTAACTCCTCATCCTCTCCTATTTTGTCTGGCTCCCTTTTCTCCCTGGTATTCGTCTCTGTTGTCTGTGAGTGCATATTTGTATGTTTGGAACCTTTATTTATCCCTGTACTTCCTCCCTTGTAAGTCTGGTTTGTGTATATACATACACTATTACTTCCAACTTCCCTGGGTAGAGGAGGAAGACAGATATGCTATCTGTATTTTATTAATACCTTGTATTTATTTTTATTTAACTTTTCTGTCTGGTGCAATCCCCATTAGGAAATGTGCTCCGCTATTATTAATGCCATCCAGTGCACATCTTGCCACATGGATGCAATCGTTGAGCAGCCGGTCGAGGGTGCATACTGCTGTGTGAGATGTGAGCACATTGTGCATTTGGAAGCCCAAATTCTGAATCTAAATGTGCAGCTGGCAACACTGAGATCCATAGACAATATGGAAAGGAGTCTTCTGCTCACTGAGCAGACGCTCAATGGGATTTATGAGGGGGGATGGTGGGATGGAGCTGCAGTACAGTGAGGCAGTTAGCTGGGTAACAGTTAGAAAGCAGGGTAGAGGGAAGAGTGCCAGGGAGGCTAGTGCTTACCTGGCTCACCCTAATAAGTTTGCTAAGTTGGCAGATGAGGGAGGTGCCAGTACAGGGGTAGCACTGCTGCAGCCAGGCATGTCCTCTGAAAGCCGGAGGAGTGTGTGCTCCAGTAAGGGGGAAATAGGAGAGCAGTGCAGGCCAGACAGGTGCTGGTAGTGGGGGACTCAATTATTAGGGGAACAGATAGGGCAATCTGTCACAAAGAAAGTTATGGTCAAACTGTGGGCTGCCTACCTGGCACTCGAGATCGACACATCGCTGATCGGGTTGACAGATTACTGGGAGGGGCTGGTGAGGACCCAGCGGTCATGGTGCACATTGGCACAAATGACAAAGTTAGAGGTAAGTGGAAGGTCCTTAAAGATGATTTCAGGGAATTAGGCTGCAAGCTGAAAGCAAGGACCTCCAAGGTGGTATTTTTCAAAATACTGCCTGTACCACGTGCCACACCAGAGAGGCAATGGTAGATTAGGGTCGTTAATAAGTGGCTCAAGAATTGGTGTAGGAAGGAGGGGTTTGGGTTCCTGGAGAACTGGGCTGACTTGTCTTGGCTACAGGTTCTATGCTAGGGAGGGGCTGCACCTCAATGGGTATGGTGCAGCTGTGCTGTGGGAGAAAAAGGCTAAAAAGTTGGAGGAGTGTTTAAACTAGGGAATGGGGGAAGGGAATTCATTTTATAGGAGGTGATGATAGTGCAGATAGAGACCTGGGCACAAATAAGGAAGTTGGGGGTGGCGGTGGCATGGGGGGGTGGGGTTAGAAAAGTTAATAATTTAAGAAAGAATAGAGGTACAGAGAGATGCATAAAGTGCATGTATACCAATGCCAGAAGCCTCACCAGCAAAAAGGAGGAATTAATGTTGTTCGAGCATAACTATGACATGGTGGGTATATCTGAAACATGGCTTGATCAGAGCCATGACTGGGCTGTTACCTTGCAGGGCTATAGTCTGTTCAGAAATGACCGAACGGATAAGCGAGGGGGAGGTGTGTGTCTATATGTAAAATCATCCCTAAAACCTATCCTGCATGATAATACGCTGTACAGACCAAAAGTTTGGACACACCTTCTCAGTTAAAGATTTTTCGGTATTTTCGTGACTATGAAAATTGTACATTCACACTGAAGGCATCAAAACTATGAATTAACACATGTGGAATTATATACTTAACAAAAAAGTGTGAAACAACTGAAATTATGTCTTATATTCTAGGTTCTTCAAAGTAGCCACCTTTTTCTTCAAGAGGTAGTCACCGGGAATGGTCTTCCAACAATCTTGAAGGAGTTCCCAGAGATGCTTGGCACTTGTTGGCCCTTTTGCCTTCACTCTGCGGTCCAGCTCAACCCAAACCATCTCGATTGGGATCAGGTCTGGTGACTGTGGAGGCCAGGTCAACTGGTGTAGCATCCCATCACTCTCCTTCTTGGTCAAATAGCCCTTACTCAGCCTGTAGGTGTGTTTGGGGTCATTGTCCTGTTGAAAAATAAATGATGGTCCAACTAAACGCAAACCGGGTGGAATAGCAAGCCATTGCAAGATGCTGTGGTAGCCATGCTGGTTCAGTATGCCTTCAATCTATATATATAATTGTCTAAGGGTTTTTTCGTCTGTCTGTCTGTCTGTCTGTCCTGGAAATCCCGATGATGTCATAAAGGTTGCCTCGACCAATCAGCGACGGGCACAGTCTGCCGCGAATTCGCCTCGACCAATCAGCGACGGGCACAGTGTCGACGTAGATGTCATAATGGTTGCCATGGTGATGATGATGTCATAAAGGTTGCCTCGACCAATCAGCGACGGGCACAGTCTGCCGCAAATTCTGGAATCATCATTGTCCATACACTACGGGGACATGCATATTCTAGAATACCCGATGCGTTAGAATCGGGCCACAATCTAGTTTTGAATAAATCCCCAACAGTGTCACCAGCAAAGCACCCCCACATCATCACACCTCCTCCTCCATGCTTCACAGTGGGAACCAGGAATGTAGAGTCCATCCGTTCACCTTTTCTGCGTCGCTCAAAGACATGGTGGTTGGAACTAAAGATCTCAAATTTGGACTCATCAGACCAAAGCACAGATTTCCACTGGCCTAATGTCCATTCCTTGTGTTCTTTAGCCCAAACAAGTCTCTTCTGCTTGTTGCCTGTCCTTAGCAGTGGATTTCTAGCAGCTATTTTACCATAAAGGCCTGCTGCACGAAGTCTCCTCTTAACAGTTGTTGTAGAGATGTGTCTGCTGCTAGAACTCTGTGTGGCATTGGCCTGGTCTCTAATCTGAGCTTCTGTTAAGCTGCGATTTCTGAGGCTGGTGTCTCGGATAAACTTATCCTCAGAAGCAGAGGTGACTCTTGGTCTTCCTTTCCTGGGGCGGTCCTCATGTGAGCCAGTTTTTTGGTAGTGCTTGATGGTTTTTGCCACTGCACTTGGGGACACTTTCAAAGTTTTCTCAATTTTTCAGACTGACTGACCTTCATTTCTTAAAGTAATGATAGCCACTCGTTTTTCTTTACTTAGCTGCTTTTTCTTGCCATAATACAAATTCTAACAGTCTATTCAGTAGGACTATCAGCTGTGTATCTACCAGACTTCTGCACAACACAACTGATGGTCCCAACCCCATTTATAAGGCAAGGAATCCCACTTATTAAACCTGATAGGGCACACCTGTGAAGTGAAAACCATTCCCGGTGACTCCCTCTTGAAGCTCATCAAGAGAATGCCAAGAGTGTGCAAAGCAGTCATCAAAGCAAAAGGTGGCTACTTTGAAGAACCTAGAATATAAGACATAATTTCAGTTGTTTCACACTTTTTTGTTAAGTATATAATTCCACATGTGTTAATTCATAGTTTTGATGCCTTCAGTGTGAATGTACAATTTTCATAGTCATGAAAATGCAGAAAAATCTTTAAATGAGAAGGTGTGTCCAAACTTTTGGTCCGTACTGTAGGTGAATCTGATGAAAATGTAAAGTCCCTGTCGGTGGAGATAAGGGGAGGGTGAAAAAATAATAAATTACTGATAGGAGTGAGTTATAAGTCTCAAAAAATAATGGAAGCAACGGAGAATATCCTCGTAAAGCAAATAGATGAAGCTGTGACTCAAGGAGAAGTCATTATTATGGGGGACTTCAACAACCCTGAAATAGATTGGGGAACAGAAACCTGCAGTACCAGCAAAGGTAATCGGTTTTTGACAACTATGAGAGACAAGTACCTTTCACAACTGGTACAGGACCCAACAAGAAGGGGGGCACTGCTAGACCTAATATTAACCAACAGGCCAGACCGCATATCAAATATAAGGGTTGGGGGTCACTTGGGTAATAGTGATCACAAAATAATAAGTTTTCATGTATCCTTTAATAAGATGTGTAGTAGAGGGGTTGCAAGGACACTAAACTTCCGGAGGGCAAATTTCCAACGGATGAGAGATGATCTTGGTGCAATTAACTTGGACGATATCCTGAGACATAAAAATACACAAAGAAAATGAGAGACGTTTATTAGCATCCTGGATAGGACCTGTGCACAGTATATACCGTATGGGAAAAACATACTAGAAATAGAAGGAAACCACTATGGCTAAATAGAGCTGTAAGGGGTGCAATAAGTGACAAAAAGAAAGCATTTAGAGAATTAAAGGAAGTAGGTAGTGATGAGGCATTAAATAAATACAGAAAATTAAATAAATTCTATAAAAAGCAAATCAAGGCAGCAAAAATTGAGACAGAGAGACTCATTGCCAGAGAGAGTAAAAATAATCCCAAAATATTCTTTAACTACATAAACAGTAAGAAACTGAAAAATGATAGTGTTGGCCCCCGTAAAAATAGTCTGTATTGGGCCCTCTTCTTTTTAACATATTTATTAATGACCTTGTAGGGGGCATACAGAGCAGAATTTCAATATTTGCAGATGACACTAAACTCTGCAGGGTAATCACTACAGTGGATGACAATTTTATATTACAGGATGATTTATGTAAACTAGAAGCTTGGGCTGATAAATGGCAAATGAGCTTTAATGGGGATAAATGTAAGGTCATGCACTTTGGTAGAAGTAATAAGATGTATAACTATGTGCAAAACCATCAATGAAAAAGATCTGGATGTATGGGTGGATGACAAACTCACATTTAGTGGCCAGTGTCAGGCAGCTGCTACAAAGGCAAAAAAAATAATGGGATGCATTAAAAGAGGCATAGATGCTCATGAGGAGAACATAATTTTACCTCTATACAAGTCACTAGTTTGGCCACACTTAGAATACTGTGTACAGTTCTAGTCTCCGGTGTATAAGAAAGACATATCTGAACTACAGCGGGTGCAGAGAAGAGCGACCAATGTTAGAAGAGGACTGGGGGTCTGCAATACCAAGATAGGTTATTACACTTGGGGCTATTTAGTTTCGAAAAACGAAGACTAAAGGTACCTTCACACTCAGCGACGCTGCAGCGATACCGACAACGATGTCGATCGCTGCAGCGTCGCTGTTTGGTCGCTAGAGAGCTGTCACACAGACAGCTCTCCAGCGACCTACGATCCCGAGGTCCCCGGGTAACCAGGGTAAACATTGGGTTACTAAGCACAGGGCCGCGCTTAGTAACCCGATGTTTACCCTGGTTACCAGCGTAAAAGTAAAAAAAACAAACACTACATACTTACCTACCGCTGTCTGTCCTCCGGCGCTCTGCTTCTCTGCACTCCTTCTGCACTGGCTGTGAGCACAGCGGCCGGAAAGCAGAGCGGTGACGTCACCGCTCTGCTTTCCGGCTGACCGACGCTCACAGCCAGTGCAGGAGGAGTGCAGAGAAATCTAAATCAGCTAGACTCCAAAGTCAAAGGAACCAAAAGAAAAACTACAATGTGATAAGCGGATTCCTATATATAGTTAAAATATAACTTTTATTTCTATCTTTCTTAAAAAGTGCAAACATATAGTGCCAACAAAGGTGCAAAGTGCATATGTACAACACGAAAGACACATATAAAAACGCATCAGCGTATCACCGCCAAAGAGAACAGTAATGCCTAGTAACAATGACTAGCATTACATACAGATCTAATGATGTCCGTGAATCCGTAACCCTCTAGATCTCACAGTTTATAGATCTGTATATACACAAAATACGGTAGGATAACGTACCAGAAAACTATATTATTGCCAGTTTTCAAAACTTATTGGTGACCACTGTTGTGATACACACATTCCTACCAGGCGGTATGATCCTATTACAATGCTCATATATCCACAGTGACCCAGTGGTTATGTAGACCTCCTAAATACATATATATATTAGGTATGGTACCACATACGTCACCAACATCTATATAAAAAAAATAATACTCATCAGTCTTCTGCCGGTTACCATCTGGACCTTATGCAGTGCTGAGTTACAGTGGCCCGTTCAGGCGGTTTAATTCTTCCAACCGCATCCTTCACTTTGGGTCCACCTTGCTAAAGAGTGCCTCCCAACGCGTTTCATATATTATACTCATCAGGGGATTGTGTCACCTTTACGCATAGTAAATGAGCATGATGCTGTGGCGGCTCGTCTTCCGCCTCTTTTTATAGCCTGCTCACCGGCGTTTCTCACCTCGTGCTTCCGGACGCCGTGAGCCTCACTTCCGGTGTACCTGAATCTGTGCACCATGAATTATTGGATCGCACCTTTAGTTCCGGACATCAGACGTCGGCACAACATGCCGTAACGTCATATCCGGTGGGCGGGCTCTGTCCTTGTATGCCGCCCGGTTACTAGTGCGTCCCAGCGCTTTGCGCTTTGCTTAATGAAGGAGAGTGGACAACTGTCACTCAAAACTCTCCCGCATTGCTACACATAACGGGAGCGTATCTTCAAACCCCCTGAGTCCCCACTAGGGTATATGCAGATAAAACTACCACTTTAATAAAACGATACCAGCATGGTTTGAGGGTTGGAAGAGCCTTCAGAAAAAGGGACCCATCACCCATACGAAAAATACACACATATCTAAATATAAACTCTGCCAAAAAGATATGCAACTAAAACATATGTAGGCAAAACACAGCGAATCTCCAACCATAGAAAAGACAGTAAAGGGTGCAGCTATTCACATACCCTCACAAAGCCCTCTCTAAATCCATTCCTACCTATCGCGGAGGTTGGCACCCTAAACCTGCGCAGTGGCGCCCCCACTCGACGGCGGCTGTCCCTATTGCTAGAATGCCCTGTTGTTCCCTATCTCTACAGGAAGGAAGAGAAGCTAATATGGTCATTCAGGCCGTGTGGTGCTGTAGTTTGAAGGCGAAAAATCCACTTGCTTTCTCTCTGTAAGATATTCCTATCCCAGTCTCCACTCCTCTGGGGCTGATACACTCTGTCTATGCCCATGAATTTAACCATCTTTAGGTCACCCTGATGAACCCTATTGATGTGATTAGCGACTGGAGTGTCTCTTTTGTTGATGGTGTCACAGTGATGTTCTCCAATTCTTCTCCTGAGCTCTCTGCTTGTCTTCCCAATATATTCAAGTCCACAGTCACAAGTCATTTTATAAATCACCCCCTTGGTCTTACAATTTATAAAGTGGTTGACATAGAAAGTTTTCCCTGTGACATTGCTAGAGAAAGTTCTGCCCTGTTGTATAGACTGGCAGTATTTGCAGTTCCCACATCTATAGCATCCCCTAGTTGGACCACCTAGCCAGGTCGTTTGTGTTTGGGGAGGGGCAAAGTGGCTGTGGACTACACTGTCCTTTATTGAGCGGCCCTTCCTGAACGTAATCTGTGGGGTTGGTGTGATAATATCCTTGAGATCATTATCCATATGTAAAATATGCCAATGTTTTTTAACGATCTCACGTAGATCGCCTGCCCCGTTTGAATATTTTGTAATCAGTCTTATGCTGTTTTCGTTTTCTTTTTTTGGGGTAGGGGTCAAGAGATCCCTTCTTTGTCTTGTTACAGATGACTTATAGGCCTCTTTTAAGATTTTGTTAGGGTATCCCCTCTCCAGGAAACGTTCCTTCAGGTCCTCAGCTTGTTTAAAATACGTGGCATTGTCAGAGCAATTCCTCCGCACACGTAAATATTGACCTTTAGGAATACCTCTCTTGAGTGGTATTGGGTGATTGGATTCCCACCTCAAGAGAGAATTTGTTGCTGTTGGTTTTCTGAAGGTACTCGTGACTAGTTGACCCCCTTCTCCCCTCTCAATCAGAACATCCAAAAAAGGCAATTTTAATGGGTCTACCTCAAAAGTGAAATGAAGACCCAGCTCATTGTGGTTCAAGTCTGCCACAAAAGCCGAAAAACTTGTCTCGTCCCCTTTCCAGATGACGAAAACGTCATCAATATATCTTAGCCATAGTATGACGCTATTGTCGGTAGGTGTAATGTCCTTAAAAACGACATTTTCTTCCCACCAGCCCAGGAGCAGGTTTGCATACGAGGGGGCACACGGGCTCCCCATCGCGGTGCCCCTGAGCTGGTGGTAATATTTACCGTCAAATAGAAAATAGTTTCTAGTGAGGCAAAACTCCAAAGCCTGTTTCACAAACAAATTATGTTCAGTATACTGCCGTCCTCTCATGCCCAGGTAGTAGTCCACTGCCGCGATGCCCTTACTGTGTGGGATTGAAGAGTAGAGTGCCTCTACGTCTATAGAGCATAGTAGCATGTCTGCATCCAATTCTATGTTGTCAAGTTTAAGAAGGAGATCCGCTGTGTCGCGTACATACGAACTTAAAGAGGTCACAAAAGGCCTCAAGATTTGGTCTAGATATAGGCCAAGATTCTGAGTAAGGCTACCAATACCGGACACTATCGGTCTCCCTTTCAACGGATTGGTGCCCTTATGTACTTTAGGTAAACAATAAAAGGTAGCTGTTACCGGATGCATAGGTATTAAAAAATCTCTCTCATTTGAGTCAATAAGTTTTTTACTAAATGCTTCTGTTTCCAATTTTTTAAGTTGGCCTGAATACATCGTGGTGGGATTAGTCTCCAATCTCTTGTAACCCATTCCCTCATGGAGGAGGGAGTAGCACAGTGCCCTATATTGGGCCACATCCATGACCACCACGTTGCCTCCTTTATCAGAAGGTTTTATCACTCGTTTGTGGTCCTTTTCAAGTTCACACAGACTGTCCATTTCTGCCTTAGTCATATTGTGTGATTGTCTCTTGTGGTTTTTAAACTCCAAATCCCTCAACTCCTGGGTAACCATATTCAGAAAAACGTCAATAGGGCCTATGTCCCTTGTGAATGGGGGCATGCATTTACTCTTATTTTTCAGAGTTGTGAAAGGTCCCTCTCCTAGGTCATTCGGATCTATATCCCCTAGATGGAAAATAAATCTGACGTCACTTAAAAGATCCCCATCAATGCCCAATTCAGTACATCGTTTTTTATCTTCATTAATGAAGAACTTTCTCCATTTCAATTGTCGGACAAATAGGTTTAGGTCCTTTATAGCCTCAAAACTTTCATAATCTGTTGTGGGGACAAAAGACAGACCTTTGCTAAGGACCGCCATTTGTGCCTCACTCAGAGGTTTAGAAGACAGGTTAATAATGTTTTGTCCTATACAGGGTTTCGGGGGTTGAACCGATTCCTCAGGAGATAACTGAGATCTAAAAAACGGTCCCCCTGAGGTGAGCCCCTGTTAGATCCTCTACCTCCCCGTCCGCCTCCTCTCCCTCTAGCCTTCCCCCTTTGATTCTTAAATCTAACCTCTAATCTGAAAATTCCGCCTCTGAGGATGATGGATCTGTCTCTTGGGGTCTAGTATGCTTGGGGATCACTGGTAGGCTACGGCTATCGTAGGCTTTATTATCCCTAAAGTCCTGCAGATCTCTTATGAAAAATTTATGTTTCTTTTCTTTAAGATGATATTGAAATTTTTCTATAGTGTTTTGCAGACTCTTTTCTTTAGCACCGAATTCCGGTTCGGTGGAAAAACCTTTTGTGATGTCTATTTGCTCTTTTAGACTCTCGTTAAGTTTTGTCAGCATCATTTTTTCTTCCTCTAGGAGTAGTCTCATTAATTTTAGGGAACTGTCAGTCACTTCTTTTTCCCATTTATTGAGTAGTTCTGTATTTTTATATCTGAAACCTGGGGAGATGGGGATTCTAAGGTGTCTCGGTACAATCCCTGCTTTAATATAGTTATCAAGGCTTTGCACCTCCCACCACGATGTAATTTGTTCTTTATAGAGTTTTGTAAGTTCTCTAAAGGCCGAATTGAAAGAGGGTGTATATTTTTTCTGGGTGAAGGTGCCTTCCGAAAAAACGCTCCTAGCCTCATTAATCCATGTGCTGGTATCAATACCTGTGGTTAAGAAACATGCCATACCCGCACAACAAATCTAAATCAGCTAGACTCCAAAGTCAAAGGAACCAAAAGAAAAACTACAATGTGATAAGCGGATTCCTATATATAGTTAAAATATAACTTTTATTTCTATCTTTCTTAAAAAGTGCAAACATATAGTGCCAACAAAGGTGCAAAGTGCATACGTACAACACGAAAGACACATATAAAAACGCATCAGCGTATCACCGCCAAAGAGAACAGTAATGCCTAGTAACAATGACTAGCATTACATACAGATCTAATGATGTCCGTGAATCCGTAACCCTCTAGATCTCACAGTTTATAGATCTGTATATACACAAAATACGGTAGGATAACGTACCAGAAAACTATATTATTGCCAGTCTTCAAAACTTATTGGTGACCACTGTTGTGATACACACATTCCTACCAGGCGGTATGATCCTATTACAATCATACCGCCTGGTAGGAATGTGTGTATCACAACAGTGGTCACCAATAAGTTTTGAAGACTGGCAATAATATAGTTTTCTGGTACATTATCCTACCGTATTTTGTGTATATACAGATCTATAAACTGTGAGATCTAGAGGGTTACGGATTCACGGACATCATTAGATCTGTATGTAATGCTAGTCATTGTTACTAGGCATTACTGTTCTCTTTGGCGGTGATACGCTGATGCGTTTTTATATGTGTCTTTCGTGTTGTACGTATGCACTTTGCACCTTTGTTGGCACTATATGTTTGCACTTTTTAAGAAGGAGTGCAGAGAAGCAGAGCGCCGGGGACAGACAGCGGTAGGTAAGTATGTAGTGTTTGTTTTTTTTACTTTTACGCTGGTAACCAGGGTAAACATCGAGTTACTAAGCGCGGCCCTGAGCTTAGTAACCCGATGTTTACCCTGGTTACCAGTGAAGACATCGCTGGATCGGTGTCACACACGCCGATCCAGCGATGTCTGCAGGGAGTCCAGCGACGAAATAAAGTTCTGGACTTTCCTCAGCGACCAACGATCTCCCAGCAGGGGCCTGATCGTTGGTCGCTGTCACACAGAACGATTTCCTTAACGATATCGTTGCTACATCACAAAAAGCAACGATATCGTTAACGATATCGTTATGTGTGAAGGTACCTTAAGGGGTGATCTTATTTTAATGTATAAATATATGAGAGGACAGTACAAAGAACTTTTTGATGATCTTTTTAATCATAGACCTGAGATAGGGACAAGGGGCATCCTCTAAGTCTGGAGGAAAGAAGGTTTAAGCATAATAACAGATGTGGATTCTTTACTGTAAGAGCAGTGAGACCATGGAACTCTCTGCCGTATGATGTTGTAATGAGTGATTAATTACTAAAATTTAAGAGGGGACTGGATACCTTTCTTGAAAAGTATAATGTTACAGGTTATATAGACTAGATTCCTTGATAGGGCGTTCATCCAGGTAACTAGTCTGATTGCCGTATGTGGAGTCGGGAAGAAATTTTTTTTCCCCAATGTGGAGCTTACTCTTTGCCACATGAGGTTTTTTTGCTTTCCTCTGGATCAACATGTTAGGGCATGTTAGGTTAGGCTATGAGTTGAACTAGATGGACTTAAAGTCTTCCTTCAAACTTAATAACTTTGTTACTATGTTACTATGTTACTATGATATAGGGATGATTCAGGAGGTCAGCAAGGTACATGGCCCTGACATCTTCACCATCACAAGTAATCTGGGGAGGAGGCATAGCTAGGGCGCCCCTAGTGTTAGGGATAGGTAAAAAGCCCCTGGCCCCAAGTATTCTGACAACAGAATTATGACAGTAATGCTTTGAGAACCGGGATGGTGTTTTGAATTCTGTGGCAGAGCTCCCTCCTGTGGTCACAAGTGGTACTTCGGCTGATTCTCTCTGTGAGCTTCCGTTGGTGGAGGAAAGTGGTACTGCGGCTTCTGAGTTTCCTTCCTCAGGTGATGTGGTGAAGTCGTTAGGTGCTGCTCTATTTAACTCCACCTAGTGCTTTGATCCTGGCCTCCAGTCAATGTTCTAGTATTGGACCTGTTTCCTCCTGGATCGTTCCTGTGGCCTGCTGCTCTGCATAGCTAAGTTTTGCTTTGCTATTTTGTTTGCTGTTTTTTTCTGTCCAGCTTGTCTATTTGTTTTTTCCTGCTTGCTGGAAGCTCTGGGACGCAGAGGGTGTACCTCCGTGCCGTTAGTTTGGTACGGAGGGTCTTTTTGCCCCCTTTGCGTGGTTTTTGTAGGGTTTTGTGTTGACCGCAAAGTTACCTTTCCTATCCTCGCTCTGTTCAGAAAGTCGGGCCTCACTTTGCTAAATCTATTTCATCACTACGTTTGTCTTTTCATCTTAACTCACAGTCATTATATGTGGGGGCTGCCTTTTCCTTTGGGGTATTTCTCTGAGGCAAGGTAGGCTTATTTTCTGTCTTCAGGCTAGCTAGTTTCTCAGGCTGTGCTGAGTTGCATAGGGAGCGTTAGGCGCAATCCACGGCTGCCTCTAGTGTGGTTGGAGAGGATTAGGGATTGCGGTCAGCAGAGTTCCCACATCTCAGAGCTCGTTCTATGTTTTTGGGTTATTGTCAGGTCACTGTATGTGCTCTGACCTCTATGTCCATTGTGGTACTGAATTACCTTATCATAACAGTACTGGAGGCCCAAAGTACTAATGATTCTCAATAGAGGGAAAAAAGAAGTTCTGAGACCATTTTTTTTTCTCTGCACTGTGTTTTGCCTTTTTTTTCCCCTAGACATTTGGGTGGTTCAGGACACAGGTGTAGTGATGGACATTAAAGGTCTGTCTTCATGTGTGGATCAGCTCACGGCAAGAGTACAAAATATTCAAGACTTTGTGGTTCAGAATTCTATGTTAGAACCGAGAATTCCTATTCCTGATTTGTTTTTTGGAGATAGAACTAAATTTCTGAGTTTCAAAAATAATTGTAAACTATTTCTGGCTTTGAAACCTCGCTCCTCTGGTGACCCAGTTCAACAAGTTAGGATCATTATTTCTTTTTTACGTGGCGACCCTCAGGACTGGGCATTTTGTCTTGCGTCAGGAGATCCTGCATTAAGTAATATCGATGCGTTTTTCCTGGCGCTCGGATTGCTGTACGATGAACCTAATTCAGTGGATCAGGCAGAGAAAAACTTGCTGGCTCTGTGTCAGGGTCAGGATGAGATAGAGGTATATTGTCAGAAATTTAGAAAGTGGTCCGTACTCACTCAATGGAATGAAGGTGCGCTCGCAGCTATTTTCAGAAAAGGTCTCTCTGAAGCCCTTAAGGATGTCATGGTGGGATTTCCTATGCCTGCTGGTCTGAATGAGTCTATGTCTTTGGCCATTCAGATCGGTCGACGCTTGCGTGAGCGTAAATCTGTGCACCATTTGGCGGTATTACCTGAGCTTAAACCTGAGCCTGTGCAGTGCGATAGGACTTTGACCAGAGTTGAACGGCAAGAACACAGACGTCTGAATGGGCTGTGTTTCTACTGTGGTGATTCCACTCATGCTATCTCTGATTGTCCTAAGTGCACTAAGCGGTTCGCTAGGTCTGCCACCATTGGTACGGTACAGTCAAAATTTCTTCTGTCCGTTACCTTGATCTGCTCTTTGTCATCGTATTCTGTCATGGCATTTGTGGATTCAGGCGCTGCCCTGAATTTGATGGACTTGGAGTATGCTAGGCGTTGTGGGTTTTTCTTGGAGCCCTTGCAGTGTCCTATTCCACTGAGAGGAATTGATGCTACGCCTTTGGCCAAGAATAAGCCTCAGTACTGGACCCAGCTGACCATGTGCATGGCTCCTGCACATCAGGAGGTTATTCGCTTTCTGGTGTTGCATAATCTGCATGATGTGGTCGTGTTGGGGTTGCCATGGCTACAAGTCCATAATCCAGTATTAGATTGGAAATCCATGTCTGTGTCCAGCTGGGGTTGTCAGGGGGTACATGGTGATGTCCCATTTCTGACTATTTCATCATCCACCCCTTCTGAGGTTCCAGAGTTCTTGTCTGATTACCGGGATGTATTTGATGAGCCCAAGTCCGATACCCTACCTCCGCATAGGGATTGTGATTGTGCTATCAATTTGATTCCTGGTAGTAAATTCCCAAAAGGTCAACTGTTTAATTTATCTGTGCCTGAGCACGCCGCTATGCGGAGTTATGTGAAGGAGTCCTTGGAGAAGGGGCATATTCGCCCGTCATCGTCGCCATTAGGAGCAGGGTTCTTTTTTGTAGCCAAGAAGGATGGTTCACTGAGACCTTGTATAGATTACCGCCTTCTAAATAAGATCACGGTTAAATTTCAGTACCCCTTGCCGTTGTTATCTGATTTGTTTGCTCGGATTAAGGGGGCTAGTTGGTTCACCAAGATAGATCTTCGTGGTGCGTATAATCTTGTGCGTATTAAGCGAGGCGATGAATGGAAAACTGCATTTAATACGCCCGAGGGCCATTTTGAGTATCTAGTAATGCCATTCGGACTTGCCAATGCTCCATCAGTGTTTCAGTCCTTTATGCATGACATCTTCCGAAAGTACCTGGATAAATTCCTGATTGTGTACTTGGATGACATTTTGATCTTCTCGGATGATTGGGAGTCTCATGTGAAGCAGGTCAGAACGGTGTTTCAGGTCCTGCGTGCTAATTTTTTGTTTGTGAAGGGCTCAAAGTGTCTCTTTGGTGTTCAGAAGGTTTCATTTTTGGGGTTCATCTTTTCCCCTTCTGCTATCGAGATGGACCCTGTTAAGGTCCAAGCCATCCATGATTGGACTCAGCCGACATCTCTGAAAAGTCTGCAAAAGTTCCTGGGCTTTGCTAATTTTTATCGTCGCTTCATCTGCAATTTTTCTAGTATTGCTAAACCATTGACCGATTTGACCAAGAAGGGTGCTGATGTGGTCAATTGGTCTTCTGCTGCTGTGGAAGCTTTTCAAGAGTTGAAGCGTCGTTTTTCTTCTGCCCCTGTGTTATGTCAACCAGATGTTTTGCTTCCGTTCCAGGTCGAGGTTGATGCTTCTGAGATTGGAGCAGGGGCTGTTTTGTCGCAGAGAGGTTCTGATTAGGGTTGAGCGACCTTGACCTTTTTAGAGTCGAGCCGTGTTTCGCGAAACCCGACTATCTTAGAAGTCGAGTCGAGTGGAATCGGCCGATTATCGCGAAAAGTCGGGTATCGCCCGAAACACGAAACCCAATGCAAGTCAATGGGGGAGCATAGTCGGCAGTGAGTGGAGGCCAGGAAAACACCTACACTGCCCATTTTAATGGCAAAAACATCCATTCTTGTTAAAGAAGCTTGTCAATCGTAATTTACCTTATAATAATTGGAAGGCATTTGAAATTGGGGGTCATTTGGCTAAAGTTGTGGGGGGTAGGGCTGGTTCAAGTAATTAGTGGGCCCAGTAAATCTGGACCACGTTACGGCAGTGGAGCAGGGAGAGGTAAGTATTTCAACTTTGCAAGTGCTGTGATCCTGAGCAAGCAGGGGGGGCCCACTCATTGGCATTGGCACTGGCACAGGGCCCCTCAAAGTACAGCGGTGTGTTTGCACGGCGGGGGCGCCTCCCACCGGCAGCAACACTTTTGCGTACTATGAGAGGCCCTGTGCCAGTGACGTCGCCAACTAGTATTCCTCCCCCCACCTGATGAAGGAACCTGCACTTTCATCTGCACCTTCCTCTTTGTCCCCGTGTAAGGTGGTATGGTATGCGGGAAGAGGAACATGACTTTCAGCAGGGTCACAATCTTGCTGTGTAGCGTGCACGGGGAATTTTGCGTTATGGGTCAATGTACCAGCAGACTCATCTATCACTGGCTGGGCAATGGGCAGGATGAGGAGGAAACACAGATATAGGCCCAAAGAATAAAGTGGGCTAAATGCAGTTCAAAATTGGTAACACAGGACTAACCAGGGGGCATTGCAGTGGAGGACAACTGGAATGAGAGGCTGACACAGAGAGTAGGCCCAAATCAGTAAGTAGTCGACATGCAGTTCAAAATTGGCAACCGTAGTAAACAGGCGGCCCAGCTTTGTTCAGTTGAGGAGAACAGCAAGGAGTGGCAGACACCGATAGTAGGCCCCAACCCAACTAGTAGGCCAAATGCAGTCTAACATTAACAACTACTTAACGAGAGCCAGAAAATGGAATTTCAGGACAGGAAACCAGGAGAACAGCAAGGAGTGGCAGACACCGATAGTAGGCCCCAAACCAACTAGTACGCCAAATGCAGTTGTTCCATTTAACCACAATTTAATGAGAGCCTGAAGATAGAAGTTCAGGAAAGGCAACCTGGAGAACACCTTGGAGTGTAACACACCATCTCTCTACACCCCATACCCAATTTGTAGGCCTAATGCAGTGTAGTTTCCAAGAACTACTAAACGAGAGCCGGAAGATCGAAGCTCAGGAAAGGCAACCTGGAGAACACCTTGGAGTGTAACACACCATCTCTCTACACCCCATACACAATTTGTAGGCCTAATGCAGTGTAGTTTCCAACAACTACTAAACGAGAGCATGAAGATCGAAGCATTGGCGAGGAAACCTGGGGAACACCTTGGAGTGGAACACACCATCTCTCTACACCCCATACCCAATTTGTAGGCCTAATGCAGCGTAGTTTCCAACAACTACTAAACGAGAGCCGGAAGATCGAAGCTCAGGAAAGGCAACCTGGAGAACACCTTGGAGTGGAACACACCATCTCTCTACACCCCATACCCAATTTGTAGGCCTAATGCAGCGTAGTTTCCAACAACTACTAAACGAGAGCCGGAAGATCGAAGCTCAGGAAAGGCAACCTGGAGAACACCTTGGAGTGGAACTCACCATCTCTCTACACCCCATACCCAATTTGTAGGCCTAATGCAGTGTAGTTTCCAACAACTACTAAACGAGAGCATTAAGATCGAAGCAATGGCGAGGAAACCTGGGGCACACCTTGGAGTGGAACACACCATCTCTCTACACCCCATACCCAATTTGTAGGCCTAATGCAGTGTAGTTTCCAACAACTACTAAACGAGAGCATTAAGATCGAAGCAATGGCGAGGAAACCTGGGGCACACCTTGGGGAGGCAGACACCGTTAGTAGGCCCTACCAAAGTTGTACCCCCAATGCAGTTTTAAAATTCCTAGAGGCTGAAAACAAGACTATTGACGCTCAGCTTTTTTCAAAGGAACACAGCTGAATTGAGTGGCGCAGACAGACACAGGTAGTAGGACTTAACCCAAAAATGTGGCTTACTGCAGCTTAAAAAAGTTACAGGGGTACACAAGCAGCAGTGCTCTGGGCAGTGGAGGACAATTTCAATAGTGGACCGCAGACAGATTTTGTACGCCTACTATTAAAAAAAGGATGCTCTATGCAATTAAAAATAGGTTCCAGGGGTCCACGGGCAGCAGTGGTGTGGTCAGTGGAGGCCTAGTGGAAGGAGTGACTGCAGACAGGCATCGAAGGCCTAAAATAATAACACATGGCTGTAGGCAATTTTAAATTGGTTCCAGGGGTACACGGGCAGCAGTGGCCTGGTCAGTGTAGTAGTAGTAGAAAGAACGGACCGCAGACAGGCATCGAAGGCCTAAAATAAAAAAATTGGGCTGGCTGTAGGCAATTTTAAATTGGTTCCAGGGGTACACGGGCAGCAGTGGTGTGGTCAGTGGAGGCATATTGTAAGGAGTGACCGCAGACAGGCATCGAAGGCCTAAAATAATAACACATGGCTGTAGGCAATTTTAAATTGGTTCCAGGGGTACACGGGCAGCAGTTGTGTGGTCAGTGGAGGCCTAGTGGAAGGAGTGACCGCAGACAGGCATCGAAGGCCTAAAATAATAACACATGGCTGTAGGCAATTTTAAATTGGTTCCAGGGGTACACGGGCAGCAGTGGTGTGGTCAGTGGAGGCCTAGTGGAAGGAGTGACCGCAGACAGGCATCGAAGGCCTAAAATAAAAAAATTGGGCAGGCTGTAGGCAATTTTAAATTGGTTCCAGGGGTACACGGGCAGCAGTGGTGTGGTCAGTGGAGGCATATTGTAAGGAGTGACCGCAGACAGGCATCGAAGGCCTAAAATAATAACACATGGCTGTAGGCAATTTTAAATTGGTTCCAGGGGTCCACGGGCAGCAGTGGTGTGGTCAGTGGAGGCCTAGTGGAAGGAGTGACCGCAGACAGGCATCGAAGGCCTAAAATAATAACACATGGCTGTAGGCAATTTTAAATTGGTTCCAGGGGTACACGGGCAGCAGTGGTGTGGTCAGTGGAGGCCTAGTGGAAGGAGTGACCGCAGACAGGCATCGAAGGCCTAAAATAAAAAAATTGGGCAGGCTGTAGGCAATTTTAAATTGGTTCCAGGGGTACACGGGCAGCAGTGGTGTGGTCAGTGGAGGCATATTGTAAGGAGTGACCGCAGACAGGCATCGAAGGCCTAAAATAATAACACATGGCTGTAGGCAATTTTAAATTGGTTCCAGGGGTCCACGGGCAGCAGTGGTGTGGTCAGTGGAGGCCTAGTGGAAGGAGTGACCGCAGACAGGCATCGAAGGCCTAAAAAAATAACACATGGCTGTAGGCAATTTTAAATTGGTTCCAGGGGTACACGGGCAGCAGTGGTGTGGTCAGTGGAGGCCTAGTGGAAGGAGTGACCGCAGACAGGCATCGAAGGCCTAAAATAAAAAAATTGGGCAGGCTGTAGGCAATTTTAAATTGGTTCCAGGGGTACACGGGCAGCAGTGGTGTGGTCAGTGGAGGCCTAGTGGAAGGAGTGACCGCAGACAGGCATCGAAGGCCTAAAATAATAACACATGGCTGTAGGCAATTTTAAATTGGTTCCAGGGGTACACGGGCAGCAGTGGTGTGGTCAGTGGAGGCCTAGTGGAAGGAGTGACCGCAGACAGGCTTCGAAGGCCTAACATAACAAAAATGTTAATTACAATGGTATTGTCAGTGGCAGGCATTGAAGGATGTCAGCGCATAGACTAAACATTGGTGGAGCTGTGAGATAATTTTGCAAGTGGTAGAGCACTGTTTGAGCTGTGGGGGGGGGAACTGTCTTGTGGCCGGCGGTACATGCCCAGGGCCCCTCATATTACAACGGTGTGTCTGACGTTGGGTGCGCACCACCACCGCCAGAGACACTTTATTGTACTAGGAGGGACCCAGTGGCAGTGCCGTCGACCAAAAGCGGGCACACCCACCTCTTCAGACAAACAGCACTCTCACGGGTGCTGTCGCCAAGTGTCGATACCACGGCCTCGTGTGGGTAGTTTGGCCATTTAGTGAGGTGTAAACATGTCGTATGCTGGACAATCAGGTGCAGAAAATTACGAGATTGGAAAAGGCATTCAGAATAGTCCACAGGCAAGACTTTTTCATAGGAAAGCTAGGTGTCGGCCGGGCAAGGTGGGGCAAAAGATTTCGAAATCCAGTTGTGGTTCATTTTAATGAAGGTTAGATCATCTACATTTTGGGTAGCCAGACGAGTCCTTTTTTCTGTTAGTATTGAACCTGCAGCACTGAATACTCTTTCTGATAGGACACTAGCTGCCGGGCAAGCAAGCTCCTGCAATGCATATTCTGCCAATTCTGGCCAGGTGTCTAATTTTGATGCCCAGTAATCAAATGGGAATGACGGTTGAGGGAGAACATCGATAAGGGATGAAAAATAGTTTGTAACCATACTGGACAAATGTTGTCTCCTGTCACTTTGAATTGATGCTGCAGTACCTGTCCTGTCTGCGGTCATAGCAAAATCACTCCACAACCTGGTCAGAAAACCCCTCTGGCCAACGCCACTTCTGATTTCTGCCCCTCTAACTCCTCTGGTCTGCTGGCCCCTGCAGCTCGTGTGAGAACGATCACGGGCGCTGTGTGCAGGGAATGCCAGAAGCAAACGGTCAACAAGAGTTGATTGTTTGGTTGCTAATATTAGTTCCAAGTTCTCATGTGGCATTATATTTTGCAATTTGCCTTTATAGCGAGGATCAAGGAGGCAGGCCAACCAGTAATCGTCATCGTTCATCATTTTAGTTATGCGTGTGTCCCTTTTGAGGATACGTAAGGCATAATCCGCCATGTGGGCCAAAGTTCCAGTTCTCAAATCTGCGGTTGTGCTTGGTTGAGGGGCAGTTTCAGGCAAATCCACGTCACTTGTGTCCCTCCAAAAACCAGAACCCGGCCTTGCCGCGCCACCAATTTCCAGTGGCCCCGGAAAAGCTTCCTCATTAAAAATATAATCATCCCCATCATCCTCCTCGTCCTCCTCCTCCTCTTCGCCCACTAACTCGTCCTGTACACTGCCCTGGCCAGACAATGGCTGACTGTCATCAAGGCTTTCCTCTTCCTCAGCTGCAGACGCCTGATCCTTTATGTGCGTCAAACTTTGCATCAGCAGACGCATTAGGGGGATGCTCATGCTTATTATGGCGTTGTCTGCACTAACCAGCCGCGTGCATTCCTCAAAACACTGAAGGACTTGACACATGTCTTGAATCTTCGACCACTGCACACCTGACAACTCCATGTCTGCCATCCTACTGCCTGCCCGTGTATGTGTATCCTCCCACAAAAACATAACAGCCCACCTCTGTTCGCACAGTCTCTGAAGCATGTGCAGTGTTGAGTTCCACCTTGTTGCAACGTCTATGATTAGGCGATGCTGGGGAAGGTTCAAAGAACGCTGATAGGTCTGCATACGGCTGGAGTGTACGGGCGAACGGCGGATATGTGAGCAAAGTCCACGCACTTTGAGGAGCAGGTCGGATAACCCCGGATAACTTTTCAGGAAGCACTGCACCACCAGCTTTAAGGTGTGAGCCAGGCAAGGAATGTGTTTCAGTTGGGAAAGGGAGATGGCAGCCATGAAATTCCTTCCGTTATCACTCACTACCTTGCCTGCCTCAAGATCTACAGTGCCCAGCCACGACTGCGTTTCTTTCTGCAAGAACTCGGACAGAACTTCCGCGGTGTGTCTGTTGTCGCCCAAACACTTCATAGCCAATACAGCCTGCTGACGTTTGCCAGTAGCTGCCCCATAATGGGAGACCTGGTGTGCAACAGTGGCAGCTGCGGATGGAGTGGTTGTGCGACTGCGGTCTGTGGACGAGCTCTCGCTTCTGCAGGAGGACGAAGAGGAGGAGGAGGGGGTGCGAACGGCTACAGCCAACTGTTGCCTAGACCGTGGGCTAGGCAGAACTGTCCCAAACTTGCTGTCCCCTGTGGACCCTGCATCCACAACATTCACCCAGTGTGCCGTGATGGACACGTAACGTCCCTGGCCATGCCTACTGGTCCATGCATCTGTTGTCAGGTGCACCTTTGTGCTCACAGATTGCCTGAGTGCATGGACGATGCGCTCTTTAACATGCTGGTGGAGGGCTGGGATGGCTTTTCTGGAAAAAAAGTGTCGACTGGGTAGCTCGTAGCGTGGTACAGCGTAGTCCATCAGGGCTTTGAAAGCTTCGCTTTCAACTAACCGGTAGGGCATCATCTCTAACGAGATTAGTCTAGCTATGTGGGCGTTCAAACCCTGTGTACGCGGATGCGAGGCTAAGTACTTCCTTTTTCTAACCATAGTCTCATGTAGGGTGAGCTGGACTGGAGAGCTGGAGATCGTGGAACTAGCGGGGGTGCCGGTGGACATGGCAGACTGAGAGACGGTGGGAGATGGTATTGTTGCCGCCGGTGCCCTAGATGCAGTGTTTCCTACTACGAAACTGGTGATTCCCTGACCCTGACTGCTTTGGCCTGGCAAAGAAACCTGCACAGATACTGCAGGTGGTGCGGAAAATGGTGGCCCTAGACTGCCGGAAGGGATGTTGCGTTGCTGACTAGCTTCATTGGCCGAGGGTGCTACAACCTTAAGGGACGTTTGGTAGTTAGTCCAGGCTTGCAAATGCATGGTGGTTAAATGTCTATGCATGCAACTTGTATTGAGACTTTTCAGATTCTGTCCTCTGCTTAAGGTATATACACATAGGCGTCAGCAGGTAATATACATGAGGCGACTCAACATTAATGCTACACAGGAGATATTATGAGTCAAATAGTTGCCAAAAATACTATTAGTAAAGCATATTTATTAGATTTCCACTGAAAATCATACATATCATATATCATAGAAATTTTATAAAAGGATGTGACTGCATCCGTAGGTGCAATAATCCAGGTATAGCCAACAGAAACACAATAAGTAATTAATTACAATGTACATAATGCTGAGGTATACACAAGTGCAAATAGCCCATATGCATAACAGACAGACAACAGCGATGAGCGTTACATCTACATAATAGCCCTAACAATGCCCATATAGCTGCCACACATCAAATGTAAATGGGCCGCACAATGTGAAAGAAAGACTAGTAAATAAATAAAGGGTTAATTACCCATAGGTTACACGGTGTCCCGTCTGGCTCCTGGATGAACCCCAACGCGCGTTTCACGTGTACGTATTGTCGCTTCCTCAGGGGGCGTGCTTAAGGTAGTTGAACATTTTTGACAGATGACTTTGCGCTGATCAATTGGATGTTGTTTAAAAAAATGCCAGACTGCACTCTTTCTAGCATCGGATACCTTTTCAGGCATTGCAGACTGAGCTTTAACCGGATGGCCACGCTGTCCTCCAACAGGTTTTGGCTTTGCCACGCGTTTTGGGCAAGATACGGGCCCGGCAGACGGAACCTGTTGCGATGTTGATGCCTGCTGCGGCCCCTCCTCCTCCGCTTCAGAACTGCTGCCGCCTGCACCCTGTTCCCCCAATGGCTGCCAATCGGGGTCAAGAACTGGGTCATCTATTACCTCTTCTTGTAGCTCGTGTGCAACTTCGTCTGTGTCACCGTGTCGGTCGGTGGTATAGCGTTCGTGATGGGGCAACATAGTCTCATCAGGGTCTGATTCTTGATCATTACCCTGCGAGGGCAATGTTGTGGTCTGAGTCAAAGGACCAGCATAGTAGTCTGGCTGTGGCTGTGCATCAGTGCACTCCATGTCAGATTCAACTTGTAATGGGCATGGACTGTTAACTGCTTCACTTTCTAAGCCAGGGACGGTATGTGTAAAGAGCTCCATGGAGTAACCCGTTGTGTCGCCTGCTGCATTCTTCTCTGTTGTTGTTTTTGCTGAAGAGGACAAGGAAGCGACTTGTCCCTGACCGTGAACATCCACTAACGACGCGCTGCTTTGACATTTACCAGTTTCACGAGAGGAGGCAAAAGAGCTAGAGGCTGAGTCAGCAAGATAAGCCAAAACTTGCTCTTGCTGCTCCGGCTTTAAAAGCGGTTTTCCTACTCCCAGAAAAGGGAGCGTTCGAGGCCTTGTGTAGCCAGACGATGAACCTGGCTCCACAGCTCCAGACTTAGGTGCAATATTTTTTTTCCCACGACCAGCTGATGCTCCACCACTACCACTACCCTCATTACCAGCTGACAATGAACGCCCCCGGCCACGACCTCTTCCACCAGACTTCCTCATTGTTTTAAAAACGTAAACAAACTAACGGTATTTGTTGCTGTCACACAACTTACACGGTGAGCTATAACTTCAGTATGATTTAGCTACCCCTTTACAGGTGAGTGAGACCACAACGAAAATCAGGCACAATGTTACACACTCTGTTGTTGGTGGCAACAAATGAGAGAGATGCCACACACGCAGGACTGTCACTGAAGCACAAATGTAAATATTAATCTCCCACTGATTTGTTTTTTTTTTTTTTCAGGGAGACTTTAGGAAAAAAAAATAATAGAATAAAATGATTTTTTCAGGAAGAATTTAGAAACCAAATAAAATAAAATGATTTTTTTAGGGAGAATTTAGAAAACAAATAAAACAAAAAAAGGCTTTCTATGGCCCACTGAGTGAGAGATGACGCACACAGGAGTCAGGAGTGGCACACAAGCCCAGAGGCCAATATTTATCTCCCACTGATTGATGTAGTGATTTTTTCAGGTAGATTTTGGAACCCAAATCAAGCTAAAAAAATAATAGGCTTTCTATGGCCCACAATCGGAGAGAGAGAGAGAGATGGCACACCCAGGAGTCAAGACTGGCACACAAGCAGAAAGGGCAATATTAATCTCCCACTGATTTGTTTTTTGTTTTTTTCAGGGAGACTTTAGGAAAAAAAAATAATAGAATAAAATGATTTTTTCAGGAAGAATTTAGAAACCAAATAAAATAAAATGATTTTTTCAGGGAGAATTTAGAAAACAAATAAAACAAAAAAAGGCTTTCTATGGCCCACTGAGTGAGAGATGACGCACACAGGAGTCAGGAGTGGCACACAAGCCCAGAGGCCAATATTTATCTCCCACTGATTGATGTAGTGATTTTTTCAGGTAGATTTTGGAACCCAAATCAAGCTAAAAAAATAATAGGCTTTCTATGGCCCACAATTGGAGAGAGAGAGAGACATGGCACACCCAGGAGTCAAGACTGGCACACAAGCAGAAAGGGCAATATTAATCTCCCACTGATTTGTTTTTTTTGTTTTTTTCAGGGAGACTTTAGGGAAAAAAAATAATAGAATAAAATGATTTTTTCAGGAAGAATTTAGAAACCAAATAAAATAAAATGATTTTTTCAGGGAGAATTTAGAAAACAAATAAAACAAAAAAAGGCTTTCTATGGCCCACTGAGTGAGAGATGACGCACACAGGAGTCAGGAGTGGCACACAAGCCCAGAGGCCAATATTTATCTCCCACTGATTGATGTAGTGATTTTTTCAGGTAGATTTTGGAACCCAGATCAAGCTAAAAAAATAATAGGCTTTCTATGGCCCACAATTGGAGAGAGAGAGAGAGAGATGGCACACCCAGGAGTCAAGACTGGCACACAAGCAGAAAGGGCAATATTAATCTCCCACTGATTTGTTTTTTGTTTTTTTTTCAGGGAGACTTTAGGAAAAAAAAATAATAGAATAAAATGATTTTTTCAGGAAGAATTTAGAAACCAAATAAAATAAAATGATTTTTTCAGGGAGAATTTAGAAAACAAATAAAACAAAAAAAGGCTTTCTATGGCCCACTGAGTGAGAGATGACGCACACAGGAGTCAGGAGTGGCACACAAGCCCAGAGGCCAATATTTATCTCCCACTGATTGATGTAGTGATTTTTTCAGGTAGATTTTGGAACCCAAATCAAGCTAAAAAAATAATAGGCTTTCTATGGCCCACAATTGGAGAGAGAGAGAGAGATGGCACACCCAGGAGTCAAGACTGGCACACAAGCAGAAAGGGCAATATTAATCTCCCACTGATTTGTTTTTTGTTTTTTTCAGGGAGACTTTAGGAAAAAAAAATAATAGAATAAAATGATTTTTTCAGGAAGAATTTAGAAACCAAATAAAATAAAATGATTTTTTCAGGGAGAATTTAGAAAACAAATAAAACAAAAAAGGCTTTCTATGGCCCACTGAGTGAGAGATGACGCACACAGGAGTCAGGAGTGGCACACAAGCCCAGAGGCCAATATTTATCTCCCACTGATTGATGTAGTGATTTTTTCAGGTAGATTTTGGAACCCAAATCAAGCTAAAAAAATAATAGGCTTTCTATGGCCCACAATTGGAGAGAGAGAGAGAAATGGCACACCCAGGAGTCAAGACTGGCACACAAGCAGAAAGGGCAATATTAATCTCCCACTGATTTGTTTTTTGTTTTTTTTCAGGGAGACTTTAGGAAAAAAAAATAATAGAATAAAATGATTTTTTCAGGAAGAATTTAGAAACCAAATAAAATAAAATGATTTTTTCAGGGAGAATTTAGAAAACAAATTAAAAAAAAGGCTTTCTATGGCCCACTGAGTGAGAGATGACGCACACAGGAGTCAGGAGTGGCACACAAGCCCAGAGGCCAATATTTATCTCCCACTGATTGATTTATTGATTTTTTCAGGTAGAATTTAGAACCCAAATCAACCAAAAACATAAATAGGCTTTCTATGGCCCACTATTTGTGAGAGAGATGGCACGCTCAGGACTGGCACACAAGCCCAGAGGCCAATATTAATCTCCCACTTTTTATTTTTTTTTCATGGAAAATTTATAAACCCAATAAAAAAATAAATAAATAGGCTTTCTATGGCCCACTATCTGAGAGAGAGAGATGGCACGCTTAGGACTGGCACACAAGCCCAAAGGCCAATATTAATCTCCCACTGATTGATTTATTGATTTTTTCAGGTAGAATTTAGAACCCAAATAAAGCAAAAAAAAAAAAATGGGCTTTCTATGGCCCACTGAGTGAGTGATGATGCACACAGGAGTCAGGAGTGGCACACAAGCCCTGAGGCCAATATTTTTCTCCCACTGATTGATGTAGTGATTTTTTCAGGTAGATTTTAGAACCCAAATCAAGCAAAAAAATAAATAGGCTTTCTATGGCCCACTGACTGAGAGATGGCACACACAGGAGTCAAGAGTGGCACACAAGCCCTGAGGCCAATATTTTTCTCCCACTGATTGATGTAGTGATTTTTTCAGGTAGATTTTATAACCCAAATCAAGGAAAAAAATAAATAGGCTTTCTATGGCCCACTGAGTGAGAGATGGCACACACAGGGATGGCACTCTAGCAGAAATGTCAATCTTAATTTCCCACAAAAAAAAAAAAACAGGGAGTGTCCAACAATTACTATCTCCCTGCAGTAATCTCAGCCAGGTATGGCAGGTAGCAATAAGGAGTGGACTGATGCACAAATTAAATAAAAAGTGTGGACAAACAAAAAAGATAGCTGTGCAGAAAGGAAGGAACAAGAGGATTTGTGCTTTGAAAAAAGCAGTTGGTTTGCACAGCGGCGTACACACAGCAATGCAGCTATCAGGGAGCCTTCTAGGGCAGCCCAATGAGCTACAGCGCTGAGGGGAAAAAAAAAAATGTAGCTTCCACTGTCCCTGCACACCGAAGGTGGTGTTGGGCAGTGGAAATCGCTACAGCACAAGCGGTTTGGTGGTTAATGGACCCTGCCTAACGCTATCCCTGCTTCTGACGAAGCGGCAGCAACCTCTCCCTAAGCTCAGATCAGCAGCAGTAACATGGCGGTCGGCGGGAACGCCCCTTTATAGCCCCTGTGACGCCGCAGACAACAAGCCAATCACTGCAATGCCCTTCTCTAAGATGGTGCGGACCAGGACCTATGTCATCACGCTGCCCACACTCTGCGTTTACCTTCATTGGCTGAGAAATGGCGCTTTTCGCGTCATTGAAACGCGACTTTGGCACGAAAGTCGCGTACCGCATGGCCGACCCCGCACAGGGGTCGAATCGGGTTTCATGAAACCCGACTTTGCCAAAAGTCGGCGACTTTTGAAAATGAACAACCCGTTTCGCTCAACCCTAGTTCTGATTGCTCGGTGATGAAACCATGCGCCTTTCGCCTGCTGAGCGAAATTATGATGCGGGCAATCGAGAGTTGCTGGCCATGAAGTGGGCATTCGAGGAGTGGCGTCATTGGCTTGAAGGAGCTAAGCATCGCGTGGTGGTCTTGACTGATCATAAGAACTTGACTTATCTCGAGTCTGCCAAGCGGTTGAATCCTAGACAGGCTCGTTGGTCGCTGTTTTTTGCCCATTTTGACTTTGTGATTTCGTACCTTCCGGGCTCTAAAAATGTGAAGGCGGATGCTCTGTCTAGGAGTTTTGTGCCCGACTCTCCGGGTTTATCTGAGCCGGCGGGTATCCTCAAAGAGGGAGTAATTGTGTCTGCCATCTCCCCTGATTTGCGGCGGGTGCTGCAAAAATTTCAGGCTAATAAACCTGATCGTTGCCCAGCAGAGAAACTGTTTGTCCCTGATAGGTGGGCGAATAAAGTTATCTCTGAGGTTCATTGTTCGGTGTTGGCCGGTCATCCTGGAATCTTTGGTACCAGAGAGTTAGTGGCTAGATCCTTTTGGTGGCCATCTCTGTCGCGGGATGTGTGTTCTTTTGTGCAGTCCTGTGGGAGTTGTGCTCGGGCTAAGCCCTGCTGTTCTCGTGCCAGTGGGTTGCTTTTGCCCTTGCCGGTCCCGAAGAGGCCTTGGACACATATCTCTATGGATTTTATTTCAGATCTTCCCGTCTCTCAAAAGATGTCAGTCATTTGGGTGGTCTGTGATCGCTTCTCTAAGATGGTCCATTTGGTACCCTTGTCTAAATTACCTTCCTCCTCTGATTTGGTGCCATTGTTCCTCCAGCATGTGGTTCGTTTACATGGCATTCCAGAGAATATCGTTTCTGACAGAGGTTCCCAGTTTGTTTCGAGGTTTTGGCGAGCCTTTTGTGGTAGGATGGGTATAGACTTGTCTTTTTCCTCGGCTTTCCATCCTCAGACTAATGGCCAGACCGAACGAACCAACCAGACCTTGGAAACATATCTGAGATGCTTTGTTTCTGCTGATCATGATGACTGGGTGTCCTTTTTGCCTTTGGCTGAGTTCGCCCTTAATAATCGGGCCAGCTCGGCTACCTTGGTTTCGCCGTTTTTCTGCAACTCTGGGTTCCATCCTCGTTTCTCTTCAGGGCAGGTTGAGTCTTCGGACTGTCCTGGTGTGGATACTGTGGTGGACAGGTTGCAGCAGATTTGGACTCATGTAGTGGACAATTTGACCTTGTCCCAGGAGAAGGCTCAACGTTTCGCTAATCGCAGACGCTGTGTGGGTCCCCGACTTCGTGTTGGGGATTTGGTTTGGTTATCTTCTCGTCATATTCCTATGAAGGTTTCCTCTCCTAAGTTTAAACCTCGTTTCATTGGTCCGTATAGGATTTCTGAGGTTCTTAATCCTGTGTCTTTTCGTCTGACCCTTCCAGATTCTTTTTCCATACATAACGTATTCCATAGGTCATTGTTGCGGAGATACGTGGCACCTATGGTTCCATCTGTTGATCCTCCTGCCCCGGTTTTGGTGGAGGGGGAGTTGGAGTATATTGTGGAGAAGATTTTGGATTCTCGTGTTTCAAGACGGAAACTCCAGTATCTGGTTAAGTGGAAGAGTTATGCTCAGGAAGACAATTCCTGGGTCTTTGCCTCTGATGTCCATGCTCCCGATCTTGTTCGTCCTGGCTCGTCCTGGTCATCCTGGGGGCTCTGGTGGGGGTTTGGTGACCCCTCCTCAAGGGGGGGTACTGTTGTGAATTCTGTGGCAGAGCTCCCTCCTGTGGTCACAAGTGGTACTTCGGCTGATTCTCTCTGTGAGCTTCCGTTGGTGGAGGAAAGTGGTACTGCGGCTTCTGAGTTTTCTTCCTCAGGTGATGTGGTGAAGTCGTTAGGTGCTGCTCTATTTAACTCCACCTAGTGCTTTGATCCTGGCCTCCAGTCAATGTTCTAGTATTGGACCTGTTTCCTCCTGGATCGTTCCTGTGGCCTGCTGCTCTGCATAGCTAAGTTTTGCTTTGCTATTTTGTTTGCTGTTTTTTTCTGTCCAGCTTGTCTATTTGTTTTTTCCTGCTTGCTGGAAGCTCTGGGACGCAGAGGGTCTACCTCCGTGCCGTTAGTTCGGTACGGAGGGTCTTTTTGCCCCCTTTGCGTGGTTTTTGTAGGGTTTTGTGTTGACCGCAAAGTTACCTTTCCTATCCTCGCTCTGTTCAGAAAGTCGGGCCTCACTTTGCTAAATCTATTTCATCACTACGTTTGTCTTTTCATCTTAACTCACAGTCATTATATGTGGGGGCTGCCTTTTCCTTTGGGGTATTTCTCTGAGGCAAGGTAGGCTTATTTTCTGTCTTCAGGCTAGCTAGTTTCTCAGGCTGTGCCGAGTTGCATAGGGAGCGTTAGGCGCAATCCACGGCTGCCTCTAGTGTGGTTGGAGAGGATTAGGGATTGCGGTCAGCAGAGTTCCCACGTCTCAGAGCTCGTTCTATGTTTTTGGGTTATTGTCAGGTCACTGTATGTGCTCTGACCTCTATGTCCATTGTGGTACTGAATTACCTTATCATAACAGGATGGCAACCATTGCGGTACCTCCGATTGTGGTTAATAAACCTGTTGCTGCACCATCTGCTTCGAGTTTGATGGTTGATATGGTATATTTAGATGACAGAGCTAGTGGTGAGGTTTATGTGTGCTTTGATGGCTCTTTGGGGGCTTATTTAAAGCAAGATGCTAGATAGAAAATAAGGAAAGATGAATATGTTGAAATATTTTGTTTGCTACTGCTAGAGAAGTTTAGCCTGGATAGGGTGAAACCAGATGAAAGTAAAAAGGATAAAGAGGTGTTATTGCCTCATTCCTTGTACATTTCATAACTAGTTACAGGCATTCACTACATTGGCGAGAAAGCTCCTGAGTCTTGATAACTGTTCAATGTTGTTCTGCTATTTAGATTCAATTGGTGAAGCATATCACATTTATGGGGGCACGACCTGGCTTCGCAGTGATGAGCAGTTTAGGCAAAGAAAGGTGGTTAGTCTGTGCATATGGTGGGACCATAAAGATATTAGCTTGTGGTTATGTTTGATGGCAGCACTTAGGTCCGCTTCACAGTCCTTTTCCGTGAGTTCTGGGGCTGCTGCCAATACAGCTACATCCTCCTAAGGCCTATGTTAGCAGTTTAAACATGAATGTTCAGATTCTGGAGGGTCCCACAGCCACACTAAGTGTTTTAAAAAAGAAAGATGAATCCGACCTGGTGTCACAGCACGGGCACTTCATCCTCTAGGGGAGTGAGCATAGCTCTCGAAAAGAACCTACCCATTATAATGAGAAACACACTATCTGACCCGAATGGTAGATATATTATGGTAAAGGGCCTACTAGCTAACACTACAATTACCTTATGCAACCTTTATGCGCCCAATAGCAATCAAATTGAATAGCTTATTAAAATCCTACATACCCTCTGCTTATTTTTTGAAGGTCTCCTTATTGCAAGGGGAGACCTCAATATCCCACTTAATCCACTAGTAGCTACGTCATCTGGCCAATCTTCTATCTCCCAAAAAACCTTAAGAAAACTACACCTTAATTTGCAATCCCTTAATTTAACAGACCCATGGAGAACTCTGCACCCTTCGACCAAGGAATTCACTTTTTTCTCTCCCCCACACAATAGCTATCACAGACTAGACTATCTCCTGACGCAATCCCCAAACCTTCAACTTGTTAAATCAGCAAATATCGATGTCATGTCAATTTCGGACCATGCCCCAATATTTTTCTTGGACCTTAAGCGAAACGCTCTTAGATTCTAACAACCCACATTACTAAGCTTTCCAATTCTCTCAACCTTTTTATCCAAAAAAACTCTCATTCATGCCCATCTCAGCCTATGGTTTGGGAGGCTCATAAGGCCGTTATGATATGAGAACTTGTGGCATTGGCCTCACACTTAAAGAAGAAACAATCGAGAAATTATTTCTATCCTGCATCAAATTAACTAATTTGAAACCCTCCATAAATGATTTAGCAACTAAGGTACAAGAGGAACTAATTAAGCTATGACAAGCCCTTAGAGATTTATTAACTATCTACTCAGCCAAGATTTATATAAAAAGCCATCAGAAGTTTTACCTTCATTGCAATAAAGGCAGCAAATTTACGACCTCAATACTACAGAAATGCAATGATAAAACCTTCATAAAGCAAGTTAACTCCACTGATGGCTCAACAGCCATTAAGACTGCCGATATTGCCAAAGAGTTTAAAAATTTCTTTGAAGGGCTATATAATCTTGGCACACCAATGATACTTTAGATGCAACTGCGGCTTCAGAAAATAATTCCACGTTCCTTGACCCTTTACAATTGCCTAAGCTTCCCCAGAAGATCACTCCCTGCTAACAGCTCCGCTTACTGCTCAGGAGATACTAGAATCTTTATCGACTATCCCCAATGGAAAAGCCCCTAGCCCTGATGGACTTCCTATGTCATACTACAAAAAATGTATCAAATCCATTATTCCACATTTGATGACACTGTTTATTTCTTATTTAGCTGGACATCCCTTGACTAAACAATCCTTAGAAGCCTTCATCTCTGTCCTCCCAAAATACGGGAAAGATCCTAATCTCTGTGCCAGTTACAGACCGATTTCTTTGCTTAACTCCTTAAGCCCCGAGGGTGGTTTGCACGTTAATGACCGGGCCAATTTTTACAATTCTGACCACTGTCCCTTTATGAGGTTATAACTCTGGAACGCTTCAAAGGATCTTGGCGATTCTGACATTGTTTTCTCGGGACGTATTGTACTTCATGTTAGTGGTAAAATTTATTCGATATAACTTGCGTTTATTTGTGAAAAAAATGGAAATTTGGCGAAAATTTTGAAAATTTCTCAATTTTCCAACTTTGAATTTTTATACCCTTAAATCACAGAGATATGTCATGCAAAATACTTAATAAGTAACATTTCCCACATGTCTACTTTACATCACCACAATTTTGGAACAAAATTTTTTTTTGTTAGGGAGTTATAAGGGTTAAAAGTTGACCAGCAATTTCTCATTTTTGCAACACCATTTTTTTTTAGGGACCACATCTCATTTGAAGTCATTTTGAGGGGTCTATATGATAGAAAATACCCAAGTGTGACACCATTCTAAAATCTACACCCCTCAAGGTGCTCAAAACCACATTCAAGAAGTTTATTAACCCTTCAGGTGTTTTACAGGAATTTTTGGAATGTTTAAATAAAAATGAACATTTAACTTTTTTTCACACAAAATTTATTTCAGCTCCAATTTGTTTTATTTTACCAAGGGTAACAGGAGAAAATGGACCCCAAAAGTTGTTGTACAATTTGTCCTGAGTACGTTGATACCCCATATGTGGGAATAAACCACTGTTTGGGCGCATGGCAGAGCTCGGAAGGAAAGGAGCGCCATTTGACTTTTCAATGCAAAATTGACTGGAATTGAGATGGGACGCCATGTTGCGTTTGGAGAGCCCCTGATGTGCCTAAACATTGAAACCCCCCACAAGTGACACCATTTTGGAAAGTAGACCCCTTAAGGAACTTATCTAGATGTGTGGTGAGCACTTTGACCCACCAAGTGCTTCATAGAAGTTTATAATGCAGAGCCGTAAAAATAAAAAATCATATTTTTTCACAAAAATGATCTTTTTGACCCCAATTTTTTATTTTCACAAAAGTTGTTGTGAAATTTGTCCTGAGTACGCTGATACCCCATATGTGGGTGTAAACCATTGTTTGGGCGCATGGCAGAGCTCGGAAGGGAAGGAGCGCCATTTGACTTTTCAATGCAAAATTGACTGGAATTGAGATGGGACACCATGTTGGGTTTGGAGAGCCCCTGATGTGCCTAAACATTGAAACCACCCAAAAGTGACACCATTTTGGAAAGTAGACCCCCTAAGGAACTTATCTAGATGTGTTTTGAGAGCTTTGAGCCCCCAAGTGTTTCACTACAGTTTATAACGCAGAGCCGTGAAAATAAAAATTCTTTTTTTTTTTTCACAAAAATGATTTTTAGTCCCCAGTTTTGTATTTTCACAAGGGTAACAGGATAAATTGGACCCCAAAAGTTGTTGTCCAATTTGTCCTGAGTACGCTGATATCCCATATGTGGGGGGAAGCACTGTTTGGGCGCATGGCAGAGCTCGGAAGGGAAGGAGCGCCATTTGGAATACAGACTTAGATGGATTGGTCTGCAGGCGTCACGTTGCATTTGCAGAGCCCCTGATGTACCCAAACAGTAGAAACCCCCCACAAGTGACCCCATATTGGAAACTAGACCCCCCAAGGAACTTATCTAGATGTGTTGTGAGAACTTTGAACCCCCAAGTGTTTCACTACAGTTTATAACGCAGAGCCGTGAAAATAAAAATTCTTTTTTTCTCACAAAAATGATTTTTTAGCCCCCAGTTATGTATTTTCACAAGGGTAACAGGATAAATTGGACCCAAAAGTTGTTGTCCAATTTGTCCTGTGTATGCTGATACCCCATATGTGGGGGGAAGCACTGTTTGGGCGCATGGCAGAGCTCAGAAGGGAAGGAGCGCCATTTGGAATACAGACTTAGATGGATTGGTCTGCAGGCGTCACGTTGCATTTGCAGAGCCCCTGATGTACCCAAACAGTAGAAACCTCCCACAAGTGACCCAATATTGGAAACTAGACCCCCCAAGGAACTTATCTAGATGTGTTGTGAGAACTTTGAACCCCCAAGTGTTTCACTGCAGTTTACAACGCAGAACCGCGAAAATAAAAAAAATCTTATTTTTCCCACAAAAATGATTTTTAGCCCCCCACATTTTTTTTCCCAAGGATAACAAGAGAACTTGGACCCCAAAAGTTGTTGTCCAATTTGTCCTGAGTACGCTGATACCCCATATGTTGAGGTAAACCCCTGTTTGGGCGCACCGGAGAGCTCAGAAGGGAAGGAGCACTGTTTTACTTTTTCAACACAGAATTGGCTGGAATTGAGATCAGACGCCATGTCGCGTTTGGAGAGCCCCTGATGTGCCTGAACAGTGGAAACTCCCCAATTCTACCTGAAACCCTAACCCTAACACACCCCTAACCCTAATCCCAACGGTAACCCTAACCACACCCCTAACCCTGACACACCCCTAATTCTAATCCCAACCCTAATCCCAACCGTAAATATAATCCAAACCCTAACCCTAACTTTAGCCCCAACCCTAACCCTAACTTTAGCTCCAACTCTAACCCCAACCCTAACCCTAGCCCTAACCCTAGGCCCAACCCTAACCCCAACCCTAGCCCCAACCCTAGCCCTAACCCTAGCCCTAACCCTAGCCCCAACCCTAACCCTAGCCCTAACCCTAGCCCTAACCCTAAACCTAGCCCTGATGGGGAAATGGAAATAAATACATTTTTTTAATTTTATTATTTTTCCCTAACTAAGGGGGTGATGAAGTGGGGTTTGATTTACTTTTATAGCGTTTTTTATATCGGATTTTTATGATTGGCAGCCGTCACACACTAAAATACGCTTTTTTTATAGCAAAAAAGTTTTTGCGTCTCCACATTTTGAGACCTATAATTTTTCCATATTTTGGTCCACAGAGTCATGTGAGGTCTTGTTTTTTGCGGGACGAGTTGACGTTTTTATTGGTAACATTTTTGGACACGTGACAGTTTTTGATCACTTTTTATTCCAATTTTTGTGAGGCAGAATGACCAAAAACCAGCTATTCATGAATTTCTTTTGGGGGAGGCGTTTATACCGTTCCGCGTTTGGTAAAGTGGATGAAGCAGTTTTATTTGTAGTGTCAGTACGATTACAGCGATACCTCATTTATATCATTTTGTTATGTTTTGGCGCTTTTATACGATAAAAGCTATTTTATAGAAAAAATAATTATTTTGGCATCGCTTTATTCTCAGGACTATAACTTTTTTATTTTTTTGCTTATTATGCTTTGTGGCACCTCGTTTTTTGCAGGACAAGATGACGTTTTCAGCGGTATCATGTTTATTTATATCCGTCTTTTTGATCGCGTGTTATTCCACTTTTTGTTCGGCGGTATGATAATAAAGCGTTGTTTTTTGGCTCGTTTTTTTTTCTTACGGTGTTCACTGAAGGGGTTAACTTGTGGGACAGTTTTATAGGTCGGGTCGTTACGGACGCGGCGATACTAAATATGTGTACATTTATTGTTTTTTTTTTTTTGTTTTTTTTTTAGATAAAGAAATGTATTTATGGGAATAATATTTTTTATTTATTTATTTATTTAGTAATTTTTATTTTTTTTACACATGTGGAAATTTTTTTTTTTACTTTGTCCCAGGGGGGGACATCACAGATCGCCGATCTTACAGTTTGCACAGCACTTTGTAAGATCGGCGATCTCACTGACATCGCTGCAGGCTTACCAGCACCTGCAGGCGACCCGGAAGTACTCCCTGCAGGATCCGGATGCAGCCCCGCGGCCATTTTGGATCCGGGGACTGCAGGGAGAAGACGCTCAGTACAAGGTGAGCACATCACCTTGTACCGATCATCTCAGGGAAGCACGCAGGGAGCCCCCTCCCTGCGCGATGCTTCCCTGTACCGCCGGCACATCACGATCATGTTTGATCGCGGTGTGCCGGGGGTTAATGTGCCGGGAGCGGTCCATGACCACTCCTGGCACATAGTGCCGGATATCAGCTGCGATAGTCAGCTGACACCCGGCCGCGATCGGCCGCGCTCCCCCCGTGAGCGCGGCCAATCGCATATGACGTACTATCCCATCACTGGGAATTAAGTCCCAGGTCACCTGGACGGGATAGTACGTCATATGGGATTAAGGGGTTAATGCTGATACTAAGCTGTGGGACAAAATTCTGGCTAGGAGACTTGGCGATGTCCTCCCAAAGTTAATCCATACAGACCAGGCCAGGTTCGTGAGGTGCAGGGAGGGCATGGACAATTCAGAGAAGATCATTTAATCTATAGCTTTGCCTCAACCCCAGGTATCCCGCTGGCCCTGTTGTTCATTGTTGCCAAAAAGGCATTCGACAGGGTCAGCTGGAGATATATGGAGAGGGTACTAGGGAAATTTGGTTTTCCGCTGCAATTTGTTTCTGCAATATTCTCCCTGTACTCACAACCCACGGCCAGGGTGAGAGTTAATGGCACTCTGTCTCAGAGCTTTAGTATTAACAATGGTACTAGACAGGGGTGTCCATTGTCTCCCTCTTTATTCACCCTGACCATAGAGACACTTATTCAAAAGATCAGACAAGAGGAATGCATCAAAGGTCTAAGGATTGGGAGCACAGAAATGAAAACGTTAGCTTTTGCAGATGATTTATTATTTCTCACAACCAATCCGCTCTTAGCCTTTCCAACAATACTTAGCATATTAAATCAATTTGGCCATATATCCAATTTTAAACTCAATCCTACTAATTTGGAAGCCCTCAATATAACCATACCAAGTTCCCATATAGCCATCCTCCGCAAATATTCACCCTTTAACTGGCCCATGCAAACATTAAAATACTTGGGAGTATTTACCACTAAACACCCTACACTTTTAGGCTATGTGCACACGTTCAGGTTTTTTGTGTTTTTTTCGCGTTTTTTTGTGGTAAAAACGCTATAAAAACTCATTAAAAATGCATACATTATGCATCCTATCATTTAGAATGCATTCTGCATGTTTTGTATACATGATGCATTTTTTCCGCGAAAAAAACACATCACGGTAAAAAAAGCAGCATGTTCATTAATTTTGCAGATTTTTCCCGCTATTCTATGCATTTGGGAAAAAATGCATAAAAAACGCACCAAAAAGGCGTCAAAAGCGCATCAAAAACGCGGTAAAATAACGGTAAAAACGCATGCGGATTTCTGGCAGAAATGTCCAGTTTTTGTCGGGAAAATTTCTGCAAGAAATCATGACGTGTGCATATACCCTTATACCACGCTAATTACATTCCACTTTTGAAGAAGGTGGAAACATTAACAAAATCTTATGATTTGCCTACCCTCTCCTGGATGGGGCATATTAATGTATTTAAAGCCTATATACTACCCATAATTCTCTGTACAGGGCGGGATGCACGCATGCATCCCATAAACAAAGCATCACAGAAGCTAAGCATCAAGAAAAAGCAGTTATTCCTTGGCAAAGAAATAACATCCATCTTCTCTCTTCACACAGGTATAGCTCCCCTCTGCTTGCAGTCTCATCTGCTGCAATATATTCCAATGGTACAACCAACCTCTGCTTGCTGTTTCATCTGCTGCAATATATTCTAATGGTACAACTCCCCTCTGCTTGCTGTCTCATCTGCTGCAATATATTCTAATGGTACATCTTCCGTCTGCTTGCTGTCTCACCTGCTGCAATATGTTCTAATGATACAACTCCACTCTTTTTGCTGTCTCATCCGTTGCAATATATTCTAATGATACAACTCCTCTCTGCTTGCTGTCTCATCTGTGGCAATATATTCTATTGGTACAACTCCCCTGTGCTTGCTGTCTGATCTGTTGCAATATATTCTAATGGTACAAATTCCCTCTGCTAGTGTCTCATCTGTTGCAATATATTCTAATGGTACAACTTCCCCTGCTTGCTGTCTCATCTGCTGCAATATATTCTAATGGTATAAATACCTTCTGCTTGCTGTCTCATCTGCTGCAAAATATTTTAATGGTACATCTTCCGTCTGCTTGCTGTCTCATCTGTTGCAATATATTCTAATAGTACAACTTCCTTCTGCTTGCTGCCTCATCTGCTGCAATATATTCTAATGGTATAAATCCCCTCTGCTTGCTGTCTCACCTGCTGCAATATATTCTAATGGTACAACTCCCCTCTGCTTGCTGTCTCATCTGCTGCAATATGTTCTAATGGTACAACTCCCCTCTGCTTGCTTTCCCATCTGCTGCAATTTATTCTAATGGTGCAAATCCCCTCTACTTGCTGTCGCATCTACTGCAATATATTCTAATGGTACATCTCCGTCTGCTTCCTGTCTCATGTGCTGCAATATAGTCTAATGGTACAACTCCCCTCTGTTTGCTATCTCATCTGCTGCAATATATTCTAATGGTACAACTCTCTTATGCATACTGTCTACCCTGCTGCAATATGTTCTAATGGTACAACTCCCCTCTGCTTGCTGTCTCATCTGCTGCAATATATTCTAATGGTACAAATCCCCTCTACTTGCTGTCTCGTCTACTGCAATATATTCTAATGTTACATCTTCCGTCTGCTTGCTGTCTCATCTGCTGCAACATAGTCTAATGGTACAACTCCCCTCTGTTTGCTATCTCATCTGCTGCAATATATTCTAATGTTATAACTCCCCTCTGCTTGCTACCTCATCTGCTGCAATATATTCTAATGGTACAACTCTCTTATGCATTCTGTCTACCCTGTTGCAATATATTCTAATGGTACAACACCCCTCTGCTTGCTGTCTCATCTGCTGCAATATATTCTAATGGTACAACTCCCCTCTGCTTGCTGTCTCATCTGCTGCAATATATTTTAATGGTACAACTCCGATCTGTTTGCTGTCTCATCTGCTGCAATATATTCTAATGGTATAAATACCTTATGCTTGCTGTCTCATGTGCTGCAATATATTTTAATGGTACATCTTCCGTCTGCTTGCTGTCTCATCTGCTGCAATATATTCTAATGGTATAAATCCCCTCTGCTTGCTGTCTCATCTGCTGCAATATATTCTAATGGCACAACTCCCCTCTGCTTGCTGTCTCATCTGCTGCAATATGTTCTAATGGTACAACTCCCCTCTGCTTGCTTTCTCATCTGCTGCAATATATTCTAATAGTACAAATCCCCTCTACTTGCTGTCTCATCTAGTGCGATATATTCTAATGGTACAACACCCCTTTGCTTGCTGTCTCATCTGTTGCAATATATTCTAATGGTACAACTCGCACTGCTTGCTGTCTCATCTGCTGCAATATATTCTTATGGTACAAATCCCCTCTACTTGCTGTCTCATCTACTGCAATATATTCTAATGGTACATCTTCCATCTGCTTGCTGTCTCATCTGCTGCAATATAGTCTAATGGTACAACTCCCCTCTGTTTGCTGTCTCATCTGCTGCAATATGTTCTAATGGTACAACTCCCCTCTGCTTGCTGTCTCATCTGCTGCAATATATTCTAATGGTACAAATCCCCTCTACTTGCTGTCTCATCTACTGCAATATATTCTAATGGTACATCTTCCATCTGCTTGCTGTCTCATCTGCTGCAATATAGTCTAATGGTACAACTCCCCTCTGTTTGCTATCTCATCTGCTGCAAAATATTCTAATGGTACAACTCCCCTCTGCTTGCTGTCTCATCTGTTGCAATATATTCTAATGTTATAACTCCCCTCTGCTTGCTATCTCATCTGCTGCAATATATTCTAATGGTACAACTCCCTTATGCTTTCTGTTTCACCTGCTGCAATATATTCTAATGGTACAACTTCCCCTGCTTGCTGTCTCATCTGCTGCAATATATTCTAATGGTACAAATCCGCTCTGCTTGCTGTCTCTTCTGCTGCAATATATTCTAATGGTATAAATACCTTCTGATTGCTGTTACATATGCTGCAATATATTTTAATGGTACATCTTCCGTCTGCTTGCTGTCTCGTCTGTTGCAATATATTCTAATAGTACAACGCCCCTTTGCTTGCTGTCTCATCTGTTGCAATATATTATAATGGTACAACTCCCCCTGCTTGCTGTCTCATCTGCTGCAATATGTTCTAATGGTACAACTCCCCTCTGCTTGCTGTCTCATCTGCTGCAATATGTTCTAATGGTACAACTCCCCTCTGCTTGCTGTCTCATCTGCTGCAATATATTCTAATGGTACAAATCCCCTCTACTTGCTGTCTCGTCTACTGCAATATATTCTAATGGTACATCTTCCATCTGCTTGCTGTCTCATCTGCTGCAATATAGTCTAATGGTACAACTCCCCTCTGTTTTCTCTCTCATCTGCTGCAATATATTCTAATGTTATAACTCCTCTGTGCTTGCTATCTCATCTGCTGCAATATATTCTAATGGTACAACTCTCTTATGCATTCTGTCTACCCTTCTGCAATTTATTCTAATGGTAAAACACCCCTCTGCTTGCTGTCTCATCTGCTGCAATATATTCTAATGGTACAACTCCCCTCTGCTTGCTGTCTCATCTGCTGCAATATATTCTAATGGTACAACTCCCCTCTGCTTGCTGTCTCATCTGCTGCAATATATTCTAATGGTATAAATCCCCTCTGCTTGCTGTCTCATCTGCTGCAATATGTTCTAATGGTACAACTCCCCTCTGCTTGCTTTCCCATCTGCTGCTATATATTCTAATGGTGCAAATCCCCTCTACCTGCTGTCTCATCTAGTGCGATATATTCTAATGGTACAACACCCCTTTGCTTGCTGTCTCATCTGTTGCAATATATTATAATGGTAAAACTCCCCCTGCTTGCTGTCTCATCTGCTGCAATATGTTCTAATAGTACAACTCCCCTCTGCTTGCTGTCTCATCTGCTGCAATATATTCTAATGGTACAAATCCCCTCTACTTGCTGTCTCGTCTACTGCAATATATTCTAATGGTACATCTTCCGTCTGCTTGCTGTCTCATCTGCTGCAATATAGTCTAATGGTACAACTCCCTGCTGCTTGCTGTCTCATCTGCTGCAATATATTCTAATGTTATAACTCCCCTCTGCTTGCTATCTCATCTGCTGCAATATATTCTAATGGTACAACTCTGTTATGCATTCTGTCTACCCTGCTGCAATATATTCTAATGGTACAACACCCCTCTGCTTGCTGTCTCATCTGCTGCAATATATTCTAATGGTACAACTCCCCTCTGCTTGCTGTCTCATCTGCTGCAATATATTCTAATGGTACAACTCCCCTCTGCTTGCTGTCTCATGTGCTGCAATATATTTTAATGGTACATCTTCCGTCTGCTTGCTGTCTCATCTGTTGCAATATATTCTAATAATACAACTTCCTTCTGCTTGCTGTCTCATCTGCTGCAATATATTCTAATGGTATAAATCCCCTCTGCTTGCTGTCTCATCTGCTGCAATATATTCTAATGGTACAACTCCCCTCTGCTTGCTGTCTCATCTGCTGCAATATGTTCTAATGGTACAACTCCCCTCTGCTTGCTTTCTCATCTGCTGCAATATATTCTAATAGTACAAATCCCCTCTACTTGCTGTCTCATCTAGTGCGATATATTCTAATGGTACAATGCCCCTTTGCTTGCTGTCTCATCTGTTGCAATATATTCTAATGGTAAAACTCGCCGTGCTTGCTGTCTCATCTGCTGCAATATGTTCTAATGGTACAACTCCCCTCTGCTTGCTGTCTCATCTGCTGCAATATGTTCTAATGGTACCACTCCCCTCTGCTTGCTGTCTCATCTGCTGCAATATGTTCTAATGGTACAACTCCCCTCTGCTTGCTTTCTCATCTGCTGCAATATATTCTAATAGTGCAAATCCCCTCTACTTGCTGTCTCATCTAGTGCGATATATTCTAATGGTACAACGCCCCTTTGCTTGCTGTCTCATCTGTTGCAATATATTCTAATGGTACAACTCGCCCTGCTTGCTGTCTCATCTGCTGCAATATGTTCTAATGGTACAACTCCCCTCTGCTTGCTGTCTCATCTGCTGCAATATGTTCTAATGGTACAACTCCCCTTTGCTTGCTATCTCATCTGTTGCAAAATATTCTAATGGTACAACTCCCCTTTGCTTGCGGTCTCATCTGTTGCAATATATTCTAATGGTACAACTCCCCTCTGCTTGCTATCTCATCTGCTGCAATATATTCTAATGGTACAACTCCCCTCTTCTTGCTATCTCATCTGTTGCAATATACTCTAATGGTACAACTCCCCTCTGCTTGCGGTCTCATCTGTTGCAATATATTCTAATGGTACAACTCCCCTCTGCTTGCTATCTCATCTGCTGCAATATATTCTAATGGTACAACTCCCCTCTGCTTGCGGTCTCATCTGTTGCAATATATTCTAATGGTACAACTCCCCTTTGCTTGCTATCTCATCTGCTGCAATATATTCTAATGGTACAACTCCCCTCTGCTTGCTGTCTCATCTGCTGCAATATATTCTAATGGTACAACTCCCCTCTGCTTACTGTCTCATGTGCTGCAATATATTTTAATGGTACATCTTCCGTCTGCTTGCTGTCTCATCTGTTGCAATATATTCTAATAATACAACTTCCTTCTGCTTGCTGTCTCATCTGCTGCAATATATTCTAATGGTGTAAATCCCCTCTGCTTGCTTTCTCATCTGCTGCAATATATTCTAATAGTACAAATCCCCTCTACTTGCTGTCTCATCTAGTGCGATATATTCTAATGGTACAACGCCCCTTTGCTTGCTGTCTCATCTGTTGCAATATAGTCTAATGGTACAACTCGCCCTGCTTGCTGTCTCTTCTGCTGCAATATGTTCTAATGGTACAACTCCCCTCTGCTTGCTGTCTCATCTGCTGCAATATGTTCCAATGGTACAACTCCCCTCTGCTTGCTGTCTCATCTGCTGCAATATATTCTAATGGTACAAATCCCCTCTACTTGTTCTTTCATCTACTGCAATATATTCTAATGGTACATCTTCCATCTGCTTGCTGTCTCATCTGCTGCAATATAGTCTAATGGTACAACTCCCCTCTGTTTGCTATCTCATCTGCTGCAAAATATTCTAATGGTACAACTCCCCTCTGCTTGCTGTCTCATCTGTTGCAATATATTCTAATGTTATAACTCCCCTCTTCTTGCTATCTCATCTGCTGCAATATATTCTAATGGTACAACTTCTCCTGCTTGGCGTCTCATCTGCTGCAATATATTCTAATGGTACAAATACCCTCTGCTTGCTGTCTCATCTGCTGCAATATATTCTAATGGTATAAATACCTTCTGCTTCCTGTTACATCTGCTGCAATATATTTTAATGGTACATCTTCCGTCTGCTTGCTGTCTCATCTTTTGCAATATATTCTAATAGTACAACTTCCTTCTGCTTGCTGTCTAACCTGCTGCAATATATTCTAATGGGATAAATCCCCTCTGCTTGCTGTCTCATCTGCTGCAATATATTCTAATGGTACAACTCCCCTCTGCTTGCTGTCTCATCTGCTGCAATATGTTCTAATGGTACAACTCCCCTCTGCTTGCTTTCTCATCTGCTGCAATATATTCTAATAGTACAAATCCCCTCTACTTGCTGTCTCATCTAGTGCGATATATTCTAATGGTACAATGCCCCTTTGCTTGCTGTCTCATCTGTTGCAATATATTCTAATGGTAAAACTCGCCGTGCTTGCTGTCTCATCTGCTGCAATATGTTCTAATGGTACAACTCCCCTCTGCTTGCTGTCTCATCTGCTGCAATATGTTCTAATGGTACCACTCCCCTCTGCTTGCTGTATCATCTGCTGCAATATGTTCTAATGGTACAACTCCCCTCTGCTTGCTTTCTCATCTGCTGCAATATTTTCTAATAGTGCAAATCCCCTCTACTTGCTGTCTCATCTAGTGCGATATATTCTAATGGTACAACGCCCCTTTGCTTGCTGTCTCATCTGTTGCAATATATTCTAATGGTACAACTCGCCCTGCTTGCTGTCTCATCTGCTGCAATATGTTCTAATGGTACAACTCCCCTCTGCTTGCTGTCTCATCTGCTGCAATATGTTCTAATGGTACAACTCCCCTCTGCTTGCTATCTCATCTGTTGCAATATATTCTAATGGTACAACTCCCCTTTGCTTGCGGTCTCATCTGTTGCAATATATTCTAATGGTACATCTCCCCTCTGCTTGCTATCTCATCTGCTGCAATATATTCTAATGGTACAACTCCCCTCTGCTTGCTGTCTCATCTGCTGCAATATGTTCTAATGGTACAACTCCCCTCTGCTTGCTTTCTCATCTGCTGCAATATATTCTAATAGTACAAATCCCCTCTACTTGCTGTCTCATCTAGTGCGATATATTCTAATGGTACAATGCCCCTTTGCTTGCTGTCTCATCTGTTGCAATATGTTCTAATGGTACAACTCCCCTCTGCTTGCTATCTCATCTGTTGCAATATATTCTAATGGTACAACTCCCCTTTGCTTGCGGTCTCATCTGTTGCAATATATTCTAATGGTACAACTCCCCTCTGCTTGCTATCTCATCTGCTGCAATATATTCTAATGGTACAACTCCCCTCTGCTTGCTATCTCATCTGTTGCAATATACTCTAATGGTACAACTCCCCTCTGCTTGCGGTCTCATCTGTTGCAATATATTCTAATGGTACAACTCCCCTCTGCTTGCTATCTCATCTGCTGCAATATATTCTAATGGTACAACTCCCCTCTGCTTGCAGTCTCATCTGTTGCAATATATTCTAATGGTACATCTCCCCTCTGCTTGCTATCTCATCTGCTGCAATATATTCTAATGGTACAACTCCCCTCTGCTTGCTGTCTCATCTGCTGCAATATGTTCTAATGGTACAACTCCCCTCTGCTTGCTTTCTCATCTGCTGCAATATATTCTAATAGTACAAATCCCCTCTACTTGCTGTCTCATCTAGTGCGATATATTCTAATGGTACAATGCCCCTTTGCTTGCTGTCTCATCTGCTGCAATATGTTCTAATGGTACAACTCCCCTCTGCTTGCTATCTCATCTGTTGCAATATATTCTAATGGTACAACTCCCCTTTGCTTGCGGTCTCATCTGTTGCAATATATTCTAATGGTACAACTCCCCTCTGCTTGCTATCTCATCTGCTGCAATATATTCTAATGGTACAACTCCCCTCTGCTTGCTATCTCATCTGTTGCAATATACTCTAATGGTACAACTCCCCTCTGCTTGCGGTCTCATCTGTTGCAATATATTCTAATGGTACAACTCCCCTCTGCTTGCTATCTCATCTGCTGCAATATATTCTAATGGTACAACTCCCCTCTGCTTGCAGTCTCATCTGTTGCAATATATTCTAATGGTACAACTCCCCTTTGCTTGCTATCTCATCTGCTGCAATATATTCTAATGGTACAACTCCCCTCTGCTTGCTGTCTCATCTGCTGCAATATATTCTAATGGTACAACTACCCTCTGCTTACTGTCTCATGTGCTGCAATATATTTTAATGGTACATCTTCTGTCTGCTTGCTGTCTCATCTGTTGCAATATATTCTAATAATACAACTTCCTTCTGCTTGCTGACTCATCTGCTGCAATATATTCTAATGGTATAAATCCCCTCTGCTTGCTGTCTCATCTGCTGCAATATATTCTAATGGTACAACTCCCCTCTGCTTGCTGTCTCATCTGCTGCAATATGTTCTAATGATACAACTCCCCTCTGCTTGCTTTCTCATCTGCTGCAATATATTCTAATAGTACAAATCCCCTCTACTTGCTGTCTCATCTAGTGCGATATATTCTAATGGTACAACGCCCCTTTGCTTGCTGTCTCATCTGTTGCAATATACTCTAATGGTACAACTCGCCCTGCTTGCTGTCTCATCTGCTGCAATATGTTCTAATGGTACAACTCCCCTCTGCTTGCTGTCTCATCTGCTGCAATATGTTCCAATGGTACAACACCCCTCTGCTTGCTGTCTCATCTGCTGCAATATTTTCTATTGGTACAAATCCCCTCTACTTGTTCTTTCATCTACTGCAATATATTCTAATGGTACATCTTCCATCTGCTTGCTGTCTCATCTGCTGCAATATAGTCTAATGGTACAACTCCCCTCTGTTTGCTATCTCATCTGCTGCAAAATATTCTAATGGTACAACTCCCCTCTGCTTGCTGTCTCATCTGTTGCAATATATTCTAATGTTATAACTCCACTCTTCTTGCTATCTCATCTGCTGCAATATATTCTAATGGTATAACTCCCTTATGCTTTCTGTTTCACCTGCTGCAATATATTCTAATGGTACAACTTCTCCTGCTTGGTGTCTCATCTGCTGCAATATATTCTAATGGTACAAATACCCTCTGCTTGCTGTCTCATCTGCTGCAATATATTCCAATGGTATAAATACCTTCTGCTTGCTGTTACATCTGCTGCAATATATTTTAATGGTACATCTTCCGTCTGCTTGCTGTCTCATCTTTTGCAATATATTCTAATAGTACAACTTCCTTCTGCTTGCTGTCTAACCTGCTGCAATATATTCTAATGGTATAAATCCCCTCTGCTTGCTGTCTCATCTGCTGCAATATATTCTAATGGTACAACTCCCCTCTGCTTGCTGTCTCATCTGCTGCAATATATTCTAATGGTACAACTCCCCTCTGCTTGCTGTCTCATCTGCTGCAATATGTTCTAATGGTACAACTCCCCTCTGCTTGCTGTCTCATCTGCTGCAATATGTTCTAATGGTACAACTCCCCTCTGCTTGCTTTCCCATCTGCTGCAATATATTCTAATGGTGCAAATCCCCTCTACTTGCTGTCTCATCTAGTGCAATATATTCTAATGGTATAACGTCCCTTTGCTTGCTGTCTCATCTGTTGCAATATATTATAATAGTACAACTCCCCCTGCTTGCTGTCTCATCTGCTGCAATATGTTCTAATGGTACAACTCCCCTCTGCTTGCTGTCTCATCTGCTGCAATATGTTCTAATGGTACAAATCCCCTCTACTTGCTGTCTCGTCTACTGCAATATATTCTAATGGTATATCTTCCGTCTGCTGGCTGTCTCATCTGCTGCAATATAGTCTAATGGTACAACTCCCCTCTGTTTGCTATCTCATCTGCTGCAATATATTCTAATGTTATAACTCCCCTCTGCTTGCTATCTCATCTGCTGCAATATATTCTAATGGTACAACTCTCTTATGCTTTCTGTCTACCCGGCTGCAATATATTCTAATGGTACAACACCCCTCTGCTTGCTGTCTCATCTGCTGCAATATATTCTAATGGTACAACTCCCCTCTGCTTGCTGTCTCATCTGCTGCAATATATTCTAATGGTACAACTCCCCTCTGCTTGCTGTCTCATCTGCTGCAATATATTTTAATGGTACAACTCCCCTCTGTTTGCTGTCTAATCTGCTGCAATATATTCTAATGGTATAAATACCTTCTGCTTGCTGTCTCATGTGCTGCAATATATTTTAATGGTACATCTTCCATCTGCTTGCTGTCTCATCTGTTGCAATATATTCTAATAGTACAACTTCCTTCTGCTTGCTGTCTCATCTGCTGCAATATATTCTAATGGTATAAATCCCCTCTGCTTGCTGTCTCATCTGCTGCAATATATTCTAATGGTACAACTCCCCTCTGCTTGCTGTCTCATCTGCTGCAATATGTTCTAATGGTACAACTCCCCTCTGCTTGCTTTCTCATCTGCTGCAATATATTCTAATAGTGCAAATCCCCTCTACTTGCTGTCTCATCTAGTGCGATATATTCTAATGGTACAACGCCCCTTTGCTTGCTGTCTCATCTGTTGCAATATATTCTAATGGTACAACTCCCCTCTGCTTGCTATCTCATCTGTTGCAATATACTCTAATGGTACAACTCCCCTCTGCTTGCGGTCTCATCTGTTGCAATATATTCTAATGGTCCAACTCCCCTCTGCTTGCTATCTAATCTGCAATATATTCTAATGGTACAATTCCCTTATGCTTGCTATCTCATCTGCTGCAATATATTCTAATGGTACAACTCCCTTTCGCTTTCTGTCTCACCTGCTGCAATATATTTTAATGGTACAACTCCCCGCTGTTTGCTGTCTTATCTGCTGCAATATATGCTAATTGTACAAATCCCCTCTGCTTGCTGTCTCATCTGTTGCAATATATTCTAATGGTACAACTCCCTTACGCTTTCTGTCTCATCTGCTGCAATATATTCTAATGGTACAACTCCCCTCTGCTTGCTGTCTCATCTGCTGCAATATATTCTAATGGTATAAATCCCCTCTGCTTGCTGTCTCATCTGCTGCAATATGTTCTAATGGTACAACTCCCCTCTGCTTGCTTTCCCATCTGCTGCTATATATTCTAATGGTGCAAATCCCCTCTACCTGCTGTCTCATCTAGTGCGATATATTCTAATGGTACAACACCCCTTTGCTTGCTGTCTCATCTGTTGCAATATATTATAATGGTACAACTCCCCCTGCTTGCTGTCTCATCTGCTGCAATATGTTCTAATAGTACAACTCCCCTCTGCTTGCTGTCTCATCTGCTGCAATATATTCTAATGGTACAAATCCCCTCTACTTGCTGTCTCGTCTACTGCAATATATTCTAATGGTACATCTTCCGTCTGCTTGCTGTCTCATCTGCTGCAATATAGTCTAATGGTACAACTCCCTGCTGCTTGCTGTCTCATCTGCTGCAATATATTCTAATGTTATAACTCCCCTCTGCTTGCTATCTCATCTGCTGCAATATATTCTAATGGTACAACTCTGTTATGCATTCTGTCTACCCTGCTGCAATATATTCTAATGGTACAACACCCCTCTGCTTGCTGTCTCATCTGCTGCAATATATTCTAATGGTACAACTCCCCTCTGCTTGCTGTCTCATGTGCTGCAATATATTTTAATGGTACATCTTCCGTCTGCTTGCTGTCTCATCTGTTGCAATATATTCTAATAATACAACTTCCTTCTGCTTGCTGTCTCATCTGCTGCAATATATTCTAATGGTATAAATCCCCTCTGCTTGCTGTCTCATCTGCTGCAATATATTCTAATGGTACAACTCCCCTCTGCTTGCTGTCTCATCTGCTGCAATATGTTCTAATGGTACAACTCCCCTCTGCTTGCTTTCTCATCTGCTGCAATATATTCTAATAGTACAAATCCCCTCTACTTGCTGTCTCATCTAGTGCGATATATTCTAATGGTACAATGCCCCTTTGCTTGCTGTCTCATCTGTTGCAATATATTCTAATGGTAAAACTCGCCGTGCTTGCTGTCTCATCTGCTGCAATATGTTCTAATGGTACAACTCCCCTCTGCTTGCTGTCTCATCTGCTGCAATATGTTCTAATGGTACCACTCCCCTCTGCTTGCTGTCTCATCTGCTGCAATATGTTCTAATGGTACAATTCCCCTCTGCTTCCTTTCTCATCTGCTGCAATATATTCTAATAGTGCAAATCCCCTCTACTTGCTGTCTCATCTAGTGCGATATATTCTAATGGTACAGCGCCCCTTTGCTTGCTGTCTCATCTGTTGCAATATATTCTAATGGTACAACTCGCCCTGCTTGCTGTCTCATCTGCTGCAATATATTCTAATGGTACAACTCCCCTCTGCTTGCTGTCTCATCTGCTGCAATATGTTCTAATGGTACAACTCCCCTTTGCTTGCTATCTCATCTGTTGCAAAATATTCTAATGGTACAACTCCCCTTTGCTTGCTATCTCATCTGCTGCAATATATTCTAATGGTACAACTCCCCTCTTCTTGCTATCTCATCTGTTGCAATATACTCTAATGGTACAACTCCCCTCTGCTTGCGGTCTCATCTGTTGCAATATATTCTAATGGTACAACTCCCCTCTGCTTGCTATCTCATCTGCTGCAATATATTCTAATGGTACAACTCCCCTCTGCTTGCGGTCTCATCTGTTGCAATATATTCTAATGGTACAACTCCCCTTTGCTTGCTATCTCATCTGCTGCAATATATTCTAATGGTACAACTCCCCTCTGCTTGCTGTCTCATCTGCTGCAATATATTCTAATGGTACAACTCCCCTCTGCTTACTGTCTCATGTGCTGCAATATATTTTAATGGTACATCTTCCGTCTGCTTGCTGTCTCATCTGTTGCAATATATTCTAATAATACAACTTCCTTCTGCTTGCTGTCTCATCTGCTGCAATATATTTTAATGGTGTAAATCCCCTCTGCTTGCTTTCTCATCTGCTGCAATATATTCTAATAGTACAAATCCCCTCTACTTGCTGTCTCATCTAGTGCGATATATTCTAATGGTACAACGCCCCTTTGCTTGCTGTCTCATCTGTTGCAATATAGTCTAATGGTACAACTCGCCCTGCTTGCTGTCTTTTCTGCTGCAATATGTTCTAATGGTACAACTCCCCTCTGCTTGCTGTCTCATCTGCTGCAATATGTTCCAATGGTACAACTCCCCTCTGCTTGCTGTCTCATCTGCTGCAATATATTCTAATGGTACAAATCCCCTCTACTTGTTCTTTCATCTACTGCAATATATTCTAATGGTACATCTTCCAACTGCTTGCTGTCTCATCTGCTGCAATATAGTCTAATGGTACAACTCCCCTCTGTTTGCTATCTCATCTGCTGCAAAATATTCTAATGGTACAACTCCCCTCTGCTTGCTGTCTCATCTGTTGCAATATATTCTAATGTTATAACTCCCCTCTTCTTGCTATCTCATCTGCTGCAATATATTCTAATGGTACAACTTCTCCTGCTTGGTGTCTCATCTGCTGCAATATATTCTATTGGTACAAATACCCTCTGCTTGCTGTCTCATCTGCTGCAATATATTCTAATGGTATAAATACCTTCTGCTTGCTGTTACATCTGCTGCAATATATTTTAAAGGTACATCTTCCGTCTGCTTGCTGTCTCATCTTTTGCAATATATTCTAATAGTACAACTTCCTTCTGCTTGCTGTCTAACCTGCTGCAATATATTCTAATGGTATAAATCCCCTCTGCTTGCTGTCTCATCTGCTGCAATATATTCTAATGGTACAACTCCCCTCTGCTTGCTGTCTCATCTGCTGCAATATGTTCTAATGGTACAACTCCCCTCTGCTTGCTTTCTCATCTGCTGCAATATATTCTAATAGTACAAATCCCCTCTACTTGCTGTCTCATCTAGTGCGATATATTCTAATGGTACAATGCCCCTTTGCTTGCTGTCTCATCTGTTGCAATATATTCTAATGGTAAAACTCGCCGTGCTTGCTGTCTCATCTGCTGCAATATGTTCTAATGGTACAACTCCCCTCTGCTTGCTGTCTCATCTGCTGCAATATGTTCTAATGGTACCACTCCCCTCTGCTTGCTGTATCATCTGCTGCAATATGTTCTAATGGTACAACTCCCCTCTGCTTGCTTTCTCATCTGCTGCAATATATTCTAATAGTGCAAATCCCCTCTACTTGCTGTCTCATCTAGTGCGATATATTCTAATGGTACAACGCCCCTTTGCTTGCTGTCTCATCTGTTGCAATATATTCTAATGGTACAACTCGCCCTGCTTGCTGTCTCATCTGCTGCAATATGTTCTAATGGTACAACTCCCCTCTGCTTGCTGTCTCATCTGCTGCAATATATTCTAATGGTACAACTCCCCTCTGCTTGCTGTCTCATCTGCTGCAATATGTTCTAATGGTACAACTCCCCTCTGCTTGCTATCTCATCTGTTGCAATATACTCTAATGGTACAACTCCCCTCTGCTTGCGGTCTCATCTGTTGCAATATATTCTAATGGTACAACTCCCCTCTGCTTGCTATCTCATCTGCTGCAATATATTCTAATGGTACAACTCCCCTCTGCTTGCGGTCTCATCTGTTGCAATATATTCTAATGGTACAACTCCCCTTTGCTTGCTATCTCATCTGCTGCAATATATTCTAATGGTACAACTCCCCTCTGCTTGCTGTCTCATCTGCTGCAATATATTCTAATGGTACAACTCCCCTCTGCTTACTGTCTCATGTGCTGGAATATATTTTAATGGTACATCTTCCGTCTGCTTGCTGTCTCATCTGTTGCAATATATTCTAATAATACAACTTCCTTCTGCTTGCTGACTCATCTGCTGCAATATATTCTAATGGTACAACTCCCCTCTGCTTGCTGTCTCATCTGCTGCAATATGTTCTAATGATACAACTCCCCTCTGCTTGCTTTCTCATCTGCTGCAATATATTCTAATAGTACAAATCCCCTCTACTTGCTGTCTCATCTAGTGCGATATATTCTAATGGTACAACGCCCCTTTGCTTGCTGTCTCATCTGTTGCAATATAGTCTAATGGTACAACTCGCCCTGCTTGCTGTCTCATCTGCTGCAATATGTTCTAATGGTACAACTCCCCTCTGCTTGCTGTCTCATCTGCTGCAATATGTTCCAATGGTACAACACCCCTCTGCTTGCTGTCTCATCTGCTGCAATATTTTCTATTGGTACAAATCCCCTCTACTTGTTCTTTCATCTACTGCAATATATTCTAATGGTACATCTTCCATCTGCTTGCTGTCTCATCTGCTGCAATATAGTCTAATGGTACAACTCCCCTCTGTTTGCTATCTCATCTGCTGCAAAATATTCTAATGGTACAACTCCCCTCTGCTTGCTGTCTCATCTGTTGCAATATATTCTAATGTTATAACTCCCCTCTTCTTGCTATCTCATCTGCTGCAATATATTCTAATGGTATAACTCCCTTATGCTTTCTGTTTCACCTGCTGCAATATATTCTAATGGTACAACTTCTCCTGCTTGGTGTCTCATCTGCTGCAATATATTCTAATGGTACAAATACCCTCTGCTTGCTGTCTCATCTGCTGCAATATATTCCAATGGTACAACTCCCCTCTGCTTGCTGTCTCATCTGCTGCAATATATTCTAATGGTACAACTCCCCTCTGCTTGCTGTCTCATCTGCTGCAATATGTTCTAATGGTACAACTCCCCTCTGCTTGCTTTCCCATCTGCTGCAATATATTCTAATGGTGCAAATCCCCTCTACTTGCTGTCTCATCTAGTGCAATATATTCTAATGGTATAACGTCCCTTTGCTTGCTGTTTCATCTGTTGCAATATATTCTAATGGTACAACTCCCCCTGCTTGCTGTCTCATCTGCTGCAATATGTTCTAATGGTACAACTCCCCTCTGCTTGCTGTCTCATCTGCTGCAAAATATTCTAATGGTACAACTCCCCTCTGCTTGCTGTCTCATCTGTTGCAATATATTCTAATGTTATAACTCCCCTCTTCTTGCTATCTCATCTGCTGCAATATATTCTAATGGTACAACTTCTCCTGCTTGGTGTCTCATCTGCTGCAATATATTCTATTGGTACAAATACCCTCTGCTTGCTGTCTCATCTGCTGCAATATATTCTAATGGTATAAATACCTTCTGCTTGCTGTTACATCTGCTGCAATATATTTTAAAGGTACATCTTCCGTCTGCTTGCTGTCTCATCTTTTGCAATATATTCTAATAGTACAACTTCCTTCTGCTTGCTGTCTAACCTGCTGCAATATATTCTAATGGTATAAATCCCCTCTGCTTGCTGTCTCATCTGCTGCAATATATTCTAATGGTACAACTCCCCTCTGCTTGCTGTCTCATCTGCTGCAATATGTTCTAATGGTACAACTCCCCTCTGCTTGCTTTCTCATCTGCTGCAATATATTCTAATAGTACAAATCCCCTCTACTTGCTGTCTCATCTAGTGCGATATATTCTAATGGTACAATGCCCCTTTGCTTGCTGTCTCATCTGTTGCAATATATTCTAATGGTAAAACTCGCCGTGCTTGCTGTCTCATCTGCTGCAATATGTTCTAATGGTACAACTCCCCTCTGCTTGCTGTCTCATCTGCTGCAATATGTTCTAATGGTACCACTCCCCTCTGCTTGCTGTATCATCTGCTGCAATATGTTCTAATGGTACAACTCCCCTCTGCTTGCTTTCTCATCTGCTGCAATATATTCTAATAGTGCAAATCCCCTCTACTTGCTGTCTCATCTAGTGCGATATATTCTAATGGTACAACGCCCCTTTGCTTGCTGTCTCATCTGTTGCAATATATTCTAATGGTACAACTCGCCCTGCTTGCTGTCTCATCTGCTGCAATATGTTCTAATGGTACAACTCCCCTCTGCTTGCTGTCTCATCTGCTGCAATATGTTCTAATGGTACAACTCCCCTCTGCTTGCTATCTCATCTGTTGCAATATATTCTAATGGTACAACTCCCCTTTGCTTGCGGTCTCATCTGTTGCAATATATTCTAATGGTACAACTCCCCTCTGCTTGCTATCTCATCTGCTGCAATATATTCTAATGGTACAACTCCCCTCTGCTTGCTATCTCATCTGTTGCAATATACTCTAATGGTACAACTCCCCTCTGCTTGCGGTCTCATCTGTTGCAATATATTCTAATGGTACAACTCCCCTCTGCTTGCTATCTCATCTGCTGCAATATATTCTAATGGTACAACTCCCCTCTGCTTGCGGTCTCATCTGTTGCAATATATTCTAATGGTACAACTCCCCTTTGCTTGCTATCTCATCTGCTGCAATATATTCTAATGGTACAACTCCCCTCTGCTTGCTGTCTCATCTGCTGCAATATATTCTAATGGTACAACTCCCCTCTGCTTACTGTCTCATGTGCTGGAATATATTTTAATGGTACATCTTCCGTCTGCTTGCTGTCTCATCTGTTGCAATATATTCTAATAATACAACTTCCTTCTGCTTGCTGACTCATCTGCTGCAATATATTCTAATGGTACAACTCCCCTCTGCTTGCTGTCTCATCTGCTGCAATATGTTCTAATGATACAACTCCCCTCTGCTTGCTTTCTCATCTGCTGCAATATATTCTAATAGTACAAATCCCCTCTACTTGCTGTCTCATCTAGTGCGATATATTCTAATGGTACAACGCCCCTTTGCTTGCTGTCTCATCTGTTGCAATATAGTCTAATGGTACAACTCGCCCTGCTTGCTGTCTCATCTGCTGCAATATGTTCTAATGGTACAACTCCCCTCTGCTTGCTGTCTCATCTGCTGCAATATGTTCCAATGGTACAACACCCCTCTGCTTGCTGTCTCATCTGCTGCAATATTTTCTATTGGTACAAATCCCCTCTACTTGTTCTTTCATCTACTGCAATATATTCTAATGGTACATCTTCCATCTGCTTGCTGTCTCATCTGCTGCAATATAGTCTAATGGTACAACTCCCCTCTGTTTGCTATCTCATCTGCTGAAAAATATTCTAATGGTACAACTCCCCTCTGCTTGCTGTCTCATCTGTTGCAATATATTCTAATGTTATAACTCCCCTCTTCTTGCTATCTCATCTGCTGCAATATATTCTAATGGTATAACTCCCTTATGCTTTCTGTTTCACCTGCTGCAATATATTCTAATGGTACAACTTCTCCTGCTTGGTGTCTCATCTGCTGCAATATATTCTAATGGTACAAATACCCTCTGCTTGCTGTCTCATCTGCTGCAATATATTCCAATGGTACAACTCCCCTCTGCTTGCTGTCTCATCTGCTGCAATATATTCTAATGGTACAACTCCCCTCTGCTTGCTGTCTCATCTGCTGCAATATGTTCTAATGGTACAACTCCCCTCTGCTTGCTGTCTCATCTGCTGCAATATGTTCTAATGGTACAACTCCCCTCTGCTTGCTTTCCCATCTGCTGCAATATATTCTAATGGTGCAAATCCCCTCTACTTGCTGTCTCATCTAGTGCAATATATTCTAATGGTATAACGTCCCTTTGCTTGCTGTTTCATCTGTTGCAATATATTATAATAGTACAACTCCCCCTGCTTGCTGTCTCATCTGCTGCAATATGTTCTAATGGTACAACTCCCCTCTGCTTGCTGTCTCATCTGCTGCAATATGTTCTAATGGTACAAATCCCCTCTACTTGCTGTCTCGTCTACTGCAATATATTCTAATGGTATATCTTCCGTCTGCTGGCTGTCTCATCTGCTGCAATATAGTCTAATGGTACAACTCCCCTCTGTTTGCTATCTCATCTGCTGCAATATATTCTAATGTTATAACTCCCCTCTGCTTGCTATCTCATCTGCTGCAATATATTCTAATGGTACAACTCTCTTATGCTTTCTGTCTACCCTGCTGCAATATATTCTAATGGTACAACACCCCTCTGCTTGCTGTCTCATCTGCTGCAATATATTCTAATGGTACAACTCCCCTCTGCTTGCTGTCTCATCTGCTGCAATATATTCTAATGGTACAACTCCCCTCTGCTTGCTGTCTCATCTGCTGCAATATATTTTAATGGTACAACTCCCCTCTGTTTGCTGTCTAATCTGCAGCAATATATTCTAATGGTATAAATACCTTCTGCTTGCTGTCTCATGTGCTGCAATATATTTTAATGGTACATCTTCCATCTGCTTGCTGTCTCATCTGTTGCAATATATTCTAATAGTACAACTTCCTTCTGCTTGCTGTCTCATCTGCTGCAATATATTCTAATGGTACAACTCCCCTCTGCTTGCTGTCTCATCTGCTGCAATATGTTCTAATGGTACAACTCCCCTCTGCTTGCTTTCTCATCTGCTGCAATATATTCTAATAGTGCAAATCCCCTCTACTTGCTGTCTCATCTAGTGCGATATATTCTAATGGTACAACGCCCCTTTGCTTGCTGTCTCATCTGTTGCAATATATTCTAATGGTACAACTTGCCCTGCTTGCTGTCTCATCTGCTGCAATATGTTCTAATGGTACAACTCCCCTCTGCTTGCTGTCTCATCTGCTGCAATATGTTCTAATGGTAAAACTCCCCTCTGCTTGCTATCTCATCTGTTGCAATATATTCTAATGGTACAACTCCCCTCTGCTTGCGGTCTCATCTGTTGCCATATATTCTAATGGTACAACTCCCCTCTGCTTGCTATCTCATCTGCTGCAATATATTCTAATGGTACAACTCCCCTCTGCTTGCTATCTAATCTGTTGCAATATACTCTAATGGTACAACTCCCCTCTGCTTGCGGTCTCATCTGTTGCAATATATTCTAATGGTCCAACTCCCCTCTGCTTGCAATCTCATCTGCAATATATTCTAATGGTACAATTCCCTTATGCTTGCTATCTCATCTGCTGCAATATATTCTAATGGTACAACTCCCTTACGCTTTCTGTCTCACCTGCTGCAATATATTTTAATGGTACAACTCCCCGCTGTTTGCTGTCTTATCTGCTGCAATATATGCTAATGGTACAAATCCCCTCTGCTTGCTGTCTCATCTGTTGCAATATATTCTAATGGTACAACTCCCTTACGCTTTCTGTCTCATCTGCTGCAATATATTCTAATGGTACAACTCCCCTCTGCTTGCTGTTTCATCTGCTGCAATATATTTTAATGGTACAACTCCCCTGTTTGCTGTCTTATCTGCTGCAATATACGCTAATGGTACAAATCCTCTCTGCTTGCTGCCTCATCTGCTGCAATACATTCTAATGGTACAACTCCCCTTCTGTTTGCTGTCTTATCTGCTGCGATATATTCTAATGGTACAACTCCCCTCTGCTTGCTGTCTCATCTGCTGCAATATATTCTAATGATACAACTCCCCTCTGCTTGCTGTCTCATCTGCTGCAATATATTCTAATGGTACAACTCCCCTCTGCTTGCTGTCTCATCTGCTGCAATATATTTTAATGGTACAACTCCCCTCTGTTTGCTGTCTCATCTGCTGCAATATATTCTAATGGTACAAATCCCCTGTGCTTGCTGTCTCATCTGCTGCAATGCGTTCTAATGGTACAACTCCCCTCTGCTTGCTGACTCATCTGCTGCAATATATTCTAATGGTACAACTCCCCTCTGCTTGCTGTCTCATCTGCTGCAATACATTCTAATGGTACCACTCCCCATTTGCTTGCTGTCTTATCTGCTGCAATATATTCTAATGGTTCATCTCCCCTCTACTTGCTGTCTCATCTGTTGCAATATATGCTAATGGTACATCTCCCCTCTGCTTGCTATCTCATCTGCTGCAATATATTCTAATGGTACAACTCCCTTACGCTTTCTGTCTCACCTGCTGCAATATATTTTAATGGTACAACTCCCCTATGCTTGCTGTCTCATCTGCTGCAATATATTCTAATGGTACAACTCCCTTACGCTTTCTGTCTCACCTGCTGCAATATATTTTAATGGTACAAATCCCCTCTGCTTGCTGCCTCATCTGCTGCAATACAGTCTAATGGTACAAATCCCCTCTGCTTGCTGTCTCATCTGCTGCAATACGTTCTAATGGTATAACTCCCCTCTGCTTGCTGTCTCATCTGCTGCAATATATTCTAATGGTACAACTCCCCATCTGCTTGCTGTCTTATCTGCTGCAATTTATTCCAATGGTACAAATTCCCTCTGCTTGCGGTCTCATCTGTTGCAATATATTCTAATGGTACAACTCCCCTCTGCTTGCGGTCTCACCTGTTGCAATATATTCTAATGGTACAACTCCTCTCTGCTTGCTGTCTCATGTGTCACAATATATTCCAATGATACAACTCCCATGTGCTTGCTGTCTCATCTGCTGCAATATGTTCTAATGGTATAACTCCCCTCTGCTTGCTGTCTCATCTGCTGCAATATATTCTAATGGTACAAATCCCCTCTGCTTGCTGTCTCATCTGCTGCAATATATTCTAATGGTACAACTCCCCTCTGCTTGCTGTCTTATCTGCTACAATTTTTTCCAATGGTACAAATTCCCTCTACTTGCGGTCTCATCTGTTGCAATATATTCTAATGGTACAACTCCCCTCTGCTTGCGGTCTCACCTGTTGCAATATATTCTAATGGTACAACTCCCTTCTGCTTGCTGACTCATCTGCTGCAATATATTCTAATGGTACAACTCCTCTCTGCTTGCTGTCTCATCTGCTGCAATACATTCTAATGGTACCACTCCCCATTTGCTTGCTGTCTTATCTGCTGCAATATATTCTAATGGTTCAACTCCCCTCTACTTGCTGTCTCATCTGTTGCAATATATTCTAGTGGTACAACTCCCTTACGCTTTCTGTCTCACCTGCTGCAATATATTTTAATGGTACAACTCCCCTATGCTTGCTGTCTCATCTGCTGCAATATATTCTAATGGTACAACTCCCTTACGCTTTCTGTCTCACCTGCTGCAATATATTTTAATGGTACAAATCCCCTCTGCTTGCTGCCTCATCTGCTGCAATACAGTCTAATGGTACAAGTCCCCTCTGCTTGCTGTCTCATCTGCTGCAATACGTTCTAATGGTAGAACTCCCCTCTGCTTGCTGTCTCATCTGCTGCAATATATTCTAATGGTACAACTCCCCATCTGCTTGCTGTCTTATCTGCTGCAATTTATTCCAATGGTACAAATTCCCTCTGCTTGCGGTCTCATCTGTTGCAATATATTCTAATGGTACAACTCCCCTCTGCTTGCGGTCTCACCTGTTGCAATATATTCTAATGGTACAACTCCTCTCTGCTTGCTGTCTCATGTGTCACAATATATTCCAATGATACAACTCCCATGTGCTTGCTGTCTCATCTGCTGCAATATGTTCTAATGGTATAACTCCCCTCTGCTAGCTGTCTCATCTGCTGCAATATATTCTAATGGTACAAATCCCCTCTGCTTGCTTTCTCATCTGCTGCAATATATTCTAATGGTACAAATCCCCTGTGCTTGCTGTCTCATCTGCTCCAATACGTTCTAATGGTACAACTCCCCTCTGCTTGCTTTCTCATCTGCTGCAATATATTCTAATAGTGCAAATCCCCTCTACTTGCTGTCTCATCTAGTGCGATATATTCTAATGGTACAACGCCCCTTTGCTTGCTGTCTCATCTGTTGCAATATATTCTAATGGTACAACTCGCCCTGCTTGCTGTCTCATCTGCTGCAATATGTTCTAATGGTACAACTCCCCTCTGCTTGCTGTCTCATCTGCTGCAATATGTTCTAATGGTACAACTCCCCTCTGCTTGCTATCTCATCTGTTGCAATATATTCTAATGGTACAACTCCCCTTTGCTTGCGGTCTCATCTGTTGCAATATATTCTAATGGTACAACTCCCCTCTGCTTGCTATCTCATCTGCTGCAATATATTCTAATGGTACAACTCCCCTCTGCTTGCTATCTCATCTGTTGCAATATACTCTAATGGTACAACTCCCCTCTGCTTGCGGTCTCATCTGTTGCAATATATTCTAATGGTACAACTCCCCTCTGCTTGCTATCTCATCTGCTGCAATATATTCTAATGGTACAACTCCCCTCTGCTTGCGGTCTCATCTGTTGCAATATATTCTAATGGTACAACTCCCCTCTGCTTGCTGTCTCATCTCCTGCAATATATTCTAATGGTACAACTCCCCTCTGCTTACTGTCTCATGTGCTGCAATATATTTTAATGGTACATCTTCCGTCTGCTTGCTGTCTCATCTGTTGCAATATATTCTAATAATACAACTTCCTTCTGCTTGCTGACTCATCTGTTGCAATATATTCTAATGGTATAAATCCCCTCTGCTTGCTGTCTCATCTGCTGCAATATATTCTAATGGTACAACTCCCCTCTGCTTGCTGTCTCATCTGCTGCAATATGTTCTAATGATACAACTCCCCTCTGCTTGCTTTCTCATCTGCTGCAATATATTCTAATAGTACAAATCCCCTCTACTTGCTGTCTCATCTAGTGCGATATATTCTAATGGTACAACGCCCCTTTGCTTGCTGTCTCATCTGTTGCAATATAGTCTAATGGTACAACTCGCCCTGCTTGCTGTCTCATCTGCTGCAATATGTTCTAATGGTACAACTCCCCTCTGCTTGCTGTCTCATCTGCTGCAATATGTTCCAATGGTACAACACCCCTCTGCTTGCTGTCTCATCTGCTGCAATATTTTCTATTGGTAAAAATCCCCTCTACTTGTTCTTTCATCTACTGCAATATATTCTAATGGTACATCTTCCATCTGCTTGCTGTCTCATCTGCTGCAATATAGTCTAATGGTACAACTCCCCTCTGTTTGCTATCTCATCTGCTGCAAAATATTCTAATGGTACAACTCCCCTCTGCTTGCTGTCTCATCTGTTGCAATATATTCTAATGTTATAACTCCCCTCTTCTTGCTATCTCATCTGCTGCAATATATTCTAATGGTATAACTCCCTTATGCTTTCTGTTTCACCTGCTGCAATATATTCTAATGGTACAACTTCTCCTGCTTGGTGTCTCATCTGCTGCAATATATTCTAATGGTACAAATACCCTCTGCTTGCTGTCTCATCTGCTGCAATATATTCCAATGGTATAAATACCTTCTGCTTGCTGTTACATCTGCTGCAATATATTTTAATGGTACATCTTCCGTCTGCTTGCTGTCTAACCTGCTGCAATATATTCTAATGGTATAAATCCCCTCTGCTTGCTGTCTCATCTGCTGCAATATATTCTAATGGTACAACTCCCCTCTGCTTACTGTCTCTTCTGCTGCAATATGTTCTAATGGTACAACTCCCCTCTGCTTGCTGTCTCATCTGCTGCAATATAGTCTAATGGTACAACTCCCCTCTGTTTGCTATCTCATCTGCTGCAATATATTCTAATGTTATAACTCCCCTCTGCTTGCTATCTCATCTGCTGCAATATATTCTAATGGTACAACTCTCTTATGCTTTCTGTCTACCCTGCTGCAATATATTCTAATGGTACAACACCCCTCTGCTTGCTGTCTCATCTGCTGCAATATATTCTAATGGTACAACTCCCCTCTGCTTGCTGTCTCATCTGCTGCAATATATTCTAATGGTACAACTCCCCTCTGCTTGCTGTCTCATCTGCTGCAATATATTTTAATGGTACAACTCCCCTCTGTTTGCTGTCTAATCTGCTGCAATATATTCTAATGGTATAAATACCTTCTGCTTGCTGTCTCATGTGCTGCAATATATTTTAATGGTACATCTTCCATCTGCTTGCTGTCTCATCTGTTGCAATATATTCTAATAGTACAACTTCCTTCTGCTTGCTGTCTCATCTGGTGCAATATATTCCAATGGTATAAATCCCCTCTGCTTGCTGTCTCAACTGCTGCAATATATTCTAATGGTACAACTCCCCTCTGCTTGCTGTCTCATCTGCTGCAATATGTTCTAATGGTACAACTCCCCTCTGCTTGCTTTCTCATCTGCTGCAATATATTCTAATAGTGCAAATCCCCTCTACTTGCTGTCTCATCTAGTGCGATATATTCTAATGGTACAACGCCCCTTTGCTTGCTGTCTCATCTGTTGCAATATATTCTAATGGTACAACTCGCCCTGCTTGCTGTCTCATCTGCTGCAATATGTTCTAATGGTACAACTCCCCTCTGCTTGCTGTCTCATCTGCTGCAATATGTTCTAATGGTACAACTCCCCTCTGCTTGCTATCTCATCTGCTGCAATATATTCTAATGGTACAACTCCCCTCTGCTTGCTGTCTCATGTGTCACAATATATTCCAATGATACAACTCCCATGTGCTTGCTGTCTCATCTGCTGCAATATGTTCTAATGGTATAACTCCCCTCTGCTAGCTGTCTCATCTGCTGCAATATATTCTAATGGTACAAATCCCCTCTGCTTGCTTTCTCATCTGCTGCAATATATTCTAATGGTACAAATCCCCTGTGCTTGCTGTCTCATCTGCTCCAATACGTTCTAATGGTACAACTCCCCATCTGCTTGCTGTCTCATCTGCTGCAATATATTCCAATGGTACAAATCCCCTCTGCTTGCGGTCTCATCTGTTGCAATATATTCTAATGGTACAACTCCTCTCTGCTTGCGGTCTCATCTCTTGCAATATATTCTAATGGTACAACTCCCCTCTGCTTGCTGTCTTATCTGCTGCAATATATTCTAATGGTATAAATCCCCTCTGCTTGCTGTCTCATCTGCTGCAATATGTTCTAATGGTACAACTCCCCTCTGCTTGCTTTCCCATCTGCTGCAATATATTCTAATGGTGCAAATCCCCTCTACCTGCTGTCTCATCTAGTGCGATATATTCTAATGGTACAACACCCCTTTGCTTGCTGTCTCATCTGTTGCAATATATTATAATGGTACAACTCCCCCTGCTTGCTGTCTCATCTGCTGCAATATGTTCTAATAGTACAACTCCCCTCTGCTTGCTGTCTCATCTGCTGCAATATATTCTAATGGTACAAATCCCCTCTACTTGCTGTCTCGTCTACTGCAATATATTCTAATGGTTCATCTTCCGTCTGCTTGCTGTCTCATCTGCTGCAATATAGTCTAATGGTACAACTCCCTGCTGCTTGCTGTCTCATCTGCTGCAATATATTCTAATGTTATAACTCCCCTCTGCTTGCTATCTCATCTGCTGCAATATATTCTAATGGTACAACTCTGTTATGCATTCTGTCTACCCTGCTGCAATATATTCTAATGTACAACACCCCTCTGCTTGCTGTCTCATCTGCTGCAATATATTCTAATGGTACAACTCCCCTCTGCTTGCTGTCTCATCTGCTGCAATATATTCTAATTGTACAACTCCCCTCTGCTTGCTGTCTCATGTGCTGCAATATATTTTAATGGTACATCTTCCGTCTGCTTGCTGTCTCATCTGTTGCAATATATTCTAATAATACAACTTCCTTCTGCTTGCTGTCTCATCTGCTGCAATATATTCTAATGGTATAAATCCCCTCTGCTTGCTGTCTCATCTGCTGCAATATATTCTAATGGTACAACTCCCCTCTGCTTGCTGTCTCATCTGCTGCAATATGTTCTAATGGTACAACTCCCCTCTGCTTGCTTTCTCATCTGCTGCAATATATTCTAATAGTACAAATCCCCTCTACTTGCTGTCTCATCTAGTGCGATATATTCTAATGGTACAATGCCCCTTTGCTTGCTGTCTCATCTGTTGCAATATATTCTAATGGTAAAACTCGCCGTGCTTGCTGTCTCATCTGCTGCAATATGTTCTAATGGTACAACTCCCCTCTGCTTGCTGTCTCATCTGCTGCAATATGTTCTAATGGTACCACTTGTTGTGAATTCTGTGGCTGAATTCACTCCTGTGGTCACAAGTGGTACTGCAGCTTCTGAGCTTCCTCCCTCAGGTGTTCTGGTGAGCTCGTTAACTGCTTCATTACTTAACTCCGCCTGATGCTGCTATCCTTGCTCCTTGTCAATGTTTCAGTGTTGGATCTGAGCTTCTCCTGATTGTTCCTGTGACCTGGTGCTCTGTATAGCTAAGTGCCTTTTGCTTTTTTGTTGCTTTTTTTCTGTCCAGCTTGTCTTTTGTTTTGCTGGAAGCTCTGAGACGCAAAGGGTGTACCGCCGTGCCGTTAGTTCGGCACGGTGGGTTTTTTTTGCCCCCTTTGCGTGGTTTTGCTTTAGGGTTTTTTGTAGACTGCAAAGTTCGCTTTACTGTCCTCGCTCTGTCCTAGTATATCGGGCCCCACTTTGCTGAATCTATTTCATCCCTACGTTTTGTCTTTTCATCTTACTCACAGTCATTATATGTGGGGGGCTGCCTTTTCCTTTGGGGAATTTCTCTGGGGCAAGTCAGGCCTATTTTTCTATCTTCAGGCTAGCTAGTTTCTTAGGCTGTGCCGAGTTGCCTAGGTAGTTGTTAGGCGCAATCCACAGCCGCTTTTAGTTGTGTTTAGGATAGGATCAGGTGTGCAGTCTACAGAGTTTCCACGTCTCAGAGCTCGTTCTTGTATTTTTGGGTATTTGTCAGATCACTGTGTGCGCTCTGATCGCTAAGCACACTGTGTTTCTGGATTGCCTTCATAACACCTGTCATTAGCAAACATAACAGTACAAGGAGCCTAACTAATGATTCTCAATAGAGGGAAAGAAAAAGTTCTGACATCATTTTTTTTTTCTGCTCTGTGTTCACTTTTTTTTTTTCCCCTAGACATTTGGGTGATTCTGGACACAGGTGTGGACATGGATTTTCAGGGTCTGTGTTCTTCAATGGATAATCTCGTTATAAATGTACAAAAAATTCAAGATACTATTGATCAGAAATCTATGTTAGAACCAAGAATTCCTATTCCTGATTTGTTTTTTGGAGATAGAACTAAGTTTCTAAGTTTCAAAAATAATTGTAAGCTATTTCTGGCCTTGAAACCTCATTCTTCTGGTAATCCTATTCAACAGGTTTTGATTATTATTTCTTTTTTGCGCGGCGACCCTCAAGACTGGGCATTTTCTCTTGCGCCAGGAGACCCTGCATTGAGTAGTGTCGATGCGTTTTTCCTGGCGCTCGGATTGCTGTACGATGAGCCTAATTCAGTGGATCAGGCTGAGAAAAATTTGCTGGCTTTTTGCCAGGGTCAGGATGATATAGAAGTATATTGTCAGAAATTTAGGAAATGGTCAGTACTCACTCAGTGGAATGAATCTGCGCTGGCAGCTTTGTTCAGAAAGGGTCTCTCTGAGGCTCTTAAGGATGTCATGGTGGGATTTCCTATGCCTGCTGGTTTGAATGAGTCTTTGTCTTTGGCCATTCAGATCGGTCGACGCTTGCGCGAGCGTAAATCTGTGCACCATTTGGCGGTACTGCCTGAGGTTAAACCTGAGCCTATGCAGTGCGATAGGACTATGACTAGAGTTGAACGGCAGGAATACAGACGTCTGAATGGTCTGTGTTTCTACTGTGGTGATTCCACTCATGCTATTTCTGATTGTCCTAAGCGCACTAAGCGGTCCGCTAGGTCTGCCGTCATTGGTACTGTACAGTCCAAATTCCTTCTGTCCATTACCTTGATATGCTCTTTGTCGTCGTTTTCTGTCATGGCGTTTGTGGATTCGGGCGCTGCCCTGAATCTGATGGATTTGGATTATGCTAAACGTTGTGGGTTTTTCTTGGAGCATTTGCGGTGTCCTATTCCATTGAGAGGAATTGATGCTACACCTTTGGCCAAGAATAAACCTCAATACTGGGCCCAGCTGACTATGTGCATGGCTCCTGCACATCAGGAAGTTATTCGCTTTCTGGTGTTGCATAATCTGCATGATGTGGTCGTGTTGGGGTTGCCATGGCTACAAACCCATAATCCAGTATTGGATTGGAATTCCATGTCGGTATCCAGCTGGGGTTGTCAGGGGGTACATGGTGATGTTCCATTTTTGTCGATTTCGTCATCCACCCCTTCTGAGGTCCCAGAGTTCTTGTCTGATTATCAGGATGTATTTGAAGAGCCCAAGTCCGATGCTCTACCTCCGCATAGGGATTGTGATTGTGCTATCAATTTGATTCCTGGTAGTAAATTCCCTAAAGGTCGATTATTTAATTTATCCGTGCCCGAACACGCCGCTATGCGCAGTTATGTGAAGGAATCCCTGGAGAAGGGACATATTCGCCCATCGTCATCACCACTGGGAGCAGGGTTCTTCTTTGTAGCCAAGAAGGATGGTTCGCTGAGACCGTGTATTGATTACCGCCTTCTTAATAAGATCACTGTTAAATTTCAGTATCCCTTGCCATTGTTATCTGACTTGTTTGCTCGGATTAAGGGGGCTAGTTGGTTCACTAAGATAGATCTTCGTGGTGCGTATAATCTGGTGAGAATCAGGCAAGGAGATGAATGGAAAACTGCATTCAATACGCCCGAGGGTCATTTTGAGTATCTAGTGATGCCGTTCGGACTTGCCAATGCTCCATCTGTGTTTCAGTCTTTTATGCATGACATCTTCCGTGAGTATCTGGATAAATTCCTGATTGTTTACTTGGATGACATTTTGATCTTCTCAGATGATTGGGAGTCTCATGTGAAGCAGGTCAGAATGGTTTTTCAGGTCCTGCGTGCTAACTCTTTGTTTGTGAAGGGATCAAAGTGTCTCTTCGGTGTGCAGAAAGTTTCATTTTTAGGGTTCATCTTTACCCCTTCTACTATCGAGATGGATCCAGTTAAGGTCCAAGCCATCCAGGATTGGATTCAGCCGACATCTCTGAAAAGTCTGCAAAAGTTCCTGGGCTTTGCTAATTTTTATCGTCGCTTCATCTGTAATTTTTCTAGCATTGCCAAACCATTGACCGATTTGACCAAGAAGGGTGCTGATTTGGTTAATTGGTCTTCTGCTGCTGTGGAAGCTTTTCAGGAGTTGAAGCGTCGTTTTTGTTCTGCCCCTGTGTTGTGTCAGCCAGATGTTTCTCTTCCGTTCCAGGTCGAGGTTGATGCTTCTGAGATTGGAGCAGGGGCGGTTTTGTCACAGAGAGGTTCTGATTGCTCAGTGATGAAACCATGTGCTTTCTTTTCCAGGAAGTTTTCGCCCGCTGAGCGTAATTATGATGTGGGCAATCGAGAGTTGCTGGCCATGAAGTGGGCATTCGAGGAGTGGCGTCATTGGCTTGAAGGAGCTAAGCATCGCGTGGTGGTATTGACTGATCATAAGAACTTGACTTATCTCGAGTCTGCCAAGCGCTTGAATCCTAGACAGGCCCGTTGGTCGTTATTTTTTGCCCGCTTCGACTTTGTGATTTCGTACCTTCCGGGCTCTAAAAATGTGAAGGCGGATGCTCTGTCTAGGAGTTTTGTGCCCGACTCTCCGGGTTTATCTGAGCCAGCGGGTATCCTCAAGGAAGGAGTCATTGTGTCTGCCATCTCCCCTGATTTGCGGCGGGTGCTGCAAAAATTTCAGGCGAATAAACCTGATCGTTGTCCAGCAGAGAAACTGTTCGTCCCTGATAGGTGGACTAATAAACTTATCTCTGAACTTCATTGTTCGGTGTTGGCTGGTCATCCTGGAATCTTTGGTACCAGAGAGTTAGTGGCTAGATCCTTCTGGTGGCCATCTCTGTCATGGGATGTACGTACTTTTGTGCAGTCCTGTGGGATTTGTGCTAGGGCTAAGCCCTGCTGTTCTTGTGCCAGTGGGTTGCTTTTGCCCTTGCCGGTCCCAAAGAGGCCTTGGACACATATTTCGATGGATTTCATTTCTCACCTTCCCGTTTCTCAAAAGATGTCAGTCATTTGGGTGGTCTGTGATCGCTTTTCTAAAATGGTCCATCTGGTGCCCTTGGCTAAATTGCCTTCCTCCTCTGATTTGGTACCTTTGTTCTTTCAGCATGTGGTTCGGTTGCATGGCATTCCTGAGAATATTGTTTCTGACAGAGGTTCCCAGTTTGTTTCAAGGTTTTGGCGAGCCTTTTGTGGTAGGATGGGCATTGACCTATCCTTTTCCTCGGCTTTCCATCCTCAGACTAATGGCCAGACCGAACGAACCAATCAGACCTTGGAAACATATCTGAAATGTTTTGTTTCTGCAGACCAGGATGATTGGGTGTCCTTTTTGCCGTTGGCTGAGTTCGCCCTTAATAATCGGGCCAGCTCGGCTACCTTGGTTTCTCCATTTTTTTGCAATTCTGGGTTCCATCCTCGTTTCTCTTCAGGACAGGTTGAGTCTTCGGACTGTCCTGGTGTGGATTCTGTGGTGGATAGGTTGCAGCAGATCTGGACTCAGGTAGTGGACAATTTGATCTTGTCCCAGGAGAAAGCTCAACTTTTCGCTAATCGCAGACGCCGTGTGGGTCCCCGACTTCGTGTTGGGGATCTGGTTTGGTTATCTTCTCGTCATATTCCTATGAAGGTTTCCTCTCCTAAATTTAAACCTCGTTTTATTGGTCCGTATAGGATTTCTGAGGTTCTCAATCCTGTGTCTTTTCGTTTGACCCTCCCAGACTCCTTTTCCATACATAATGTATTCCATAGGTCGTTGTTGCGGAGATACGTGGCACCTATGGTTCCATCTGTTGAGCCTCCTGCCCCGGTTTTGGTGGAGGGGGAATTGGAGTATATTGTGGAGAAGATTTTGGATTCTCGTGTTTCTAGACGGAAACTCCAGTATCTGGTTAAATGGAAGGGTTATGCTCAGGAAGATAATTCCTGGGTTTTTGCCTCTGATGTTCATGCTTCCGATCTTGTTCGTGCCTTTCATGCGGCTCATCCTGGTCGGCCTGGGGGCTCTGGTGAGGGTTCGGTGACCCCTCCTCAAGGGGGGGGTACTGTTGTGAATTCTGTGGCTGAATTCACTCCTGTGGTCACAAGTGGTACTGCAGCTTCTGAGCTTCCTCCCTCAGGTGTTCTGGTGAGCTCGTTAACTGCTTCATTACTTAACTCCGCCTGATGCTGCTATCCTTGCTCCTTGTCAATGTTTCAGTGTTGGATCTGAGCTTCTCCTGATTGTTCCTGTGACCTGCTGCTCTGTATAGCTAAGTGCCTTTTGCTTTTTTGTTGCTTTTTTTCTGTCCAGCTTGTCTTTTGTTTTGCTGGAAGCTCTGAGACGCAAAGGGTGTACCGCCGTGCCGTTAGTTCGGCACGGTGGTTTTTTTTTGCCCCCTTTGCGTGGTTTTGCTTTAGGGTTTTTTGTAGACTGCAAAGTTCGCTTTACTGTCCTCGCTCTGTCCTAGTATATCGGGCCCCACTTTGCTGAATCTATTTCATCCCTACGTTTTGTCTTTTCATCTTACTCACAGTCATTATATGTGGGGGGCTGCCTTTTCCTTTGGGGAATTTCTCTGGGGCAAGTCAGGCCTATTTTTCTATCTTCAGGCTAGCTAGTTTCTTAGGCTGTGCCGAGTTGCCTAGGTAGTTGTTAGGCGCAATCCACAGCCGCTTTTAGTTGTGTTTAGGATAGGATCAGGTGTGCAGTCTACAGAGTTTCCACGTCTCAGAGCTCGTTCTTTTATTTTTGGGTATTTGTCAGATCACTGTGTGGGCTCTGATCGCTAAGCACACTGTGTTTCTGGATTGCCTTCATAACACCTGTCAATAGCAAACATAACAACCACTCCCCTCTGCTTGCTGTCTCATCTGCTGCAATATGTTCTAATGGTACAACTCCCCTCTGCTTGCTTTCTCATCTGCTGCAATATATTCTAATAGTGCAAATCCCCTCTACTTGCTGTCTCATCTAGTGCGATATATTCTAATGGTACAACGCCCCTTTGCTTGCTGTCTCATCTGTTGCAATATATTCTAATGGTACAACTCGCCCTGCTTGCTGTCTCATCTGCTGCAATATGTTCTAATGGTACAACTCCCCTCTGCTTGCTGTCTCATCTGCTGCAATATGTTCTAATGGTACAACTCCCCTCTGCTTGCTATCTCATCTGTTGCAATATATTCTAATGGTACAACTCCCCTTTGCTTGCGGTCTCATCTGTTGCAATATATTCTAATGGTACAACTCCCCTCTGCTTGCTATCTCATCTGCTGCAATATATTCTAATGGTACAACTCCCCTCTGCTTGCTATCTCATCTGTTGCAATATACTCTAATGGTACAACTCCCCTCTGCTTGCGGTCTCATCTGTTGCAATATATTCTAATGGTACAACTCCCCTCTGCTTGCTATCTCATCTGCTGCAATATATTCTAATGGTACAACTCCCCTCTGCTTGCGGTCTCATCTGTTGCAATATATTCTAATGGTACAACTCCCCTCTGCTTGCTATCTCATCTGCTGCAATATATTCTAATGGTACAACTCCCCTCTGCTTGCTGTCTCATCTGCTGCAATATATTCTAATGGTACAACTGCCCTCTGCTTACTGTCTCATGTGCTGCAATATATTTTAATGGTACATCTTCCGTCTGCTTGCTGTCTCATCTGTTGCAATATATTCTAATAATACAACTTCCTTCTGCTTGCTGTCTCATCTGCTGCAATATATTCTAATGGTATAAATCCCCTCTGCTTGCTGTCTCATCTGCTGCAATATATTCTAATGGTACAACTCCCCTCTGCTTGCTGTCTCATCTGCTGCAATATGTTCTAATGATACAACTCCCCTCTGCTTGCTTTCTCATCTGCTGCAATATATTCTAATAGTACAAATCCCCTCTACTTGCTGTCTCATCTAGTGCGATATATTCTAATGAAAAAAATACAATTTCTGATAAACCAGAATTAGTCTCAAATAGAAAAAAACAAAAGCAACTAACCTAAACAATAATCTTTATTTCAAAACCATTAGATTAAAACAAGCACGACATCCCAACTCCTTGTAGTAGGAGTGGGTTTAAAAAAACCCGGTCCTGGTGGGAAAAGGGCAAAAGTACATGGAGCAAAAAAATTGGAAAAAAGATCCTAAATATCCCTAATATCTGCTCCCTGCCTATCTGCGGAGGTTGGCACCCTCTTGGACGCAATATGGCGCCCCCGCTCCTCGTCGGCTAGCCCTCAATACCCTATAGGTCCCTCAATATGATGATGATCAATAGGGTAAACCGACAACCCACACACACCAAATACCAGGTAATAAATCACCAACATAAAAGCCCAGCCGGGCTGGTCTGACCGTACAGGGCCCTACACTCTATAATACTCCGTTGATAGCTATGGCTAATATGCCCTAGGGAATCCCTAATCAGGAAACCCTGCCTGTCAGCGGAGGTTGGCACCCTCTTGAACGCAAATGGCGCCCCCGCTCCACGGCGGCTGACCCTACTGACCCTCACTGTGTCCCTACAAACGTAGGTGAATACTACACACGAGGGGTGCCTGAGGGACTAAAACGGTGACCCGTGACTCTGAACCCTTCTAGCTTCGGACAGACCATACAAAATACATACAACATCACACACAAGCTGATATAAGCAACACTATATTGAGTATTTTGTTGCAAAAGACAATATATACATGAGTAGAGATAACTTTATTCTAATGGTATTGCAAAGAATAATATATTCACATAACCACAGGGTACTTGCAAAGAATAATATATTCACATAACCACAGGGTACTTCTAGGGTGCTTAAAGCGGGGTGACTGATAAACGTGATCCACCCACCATCCGAGGAGATGCACACATATAGATAGACCAAAATACACTCATGTTAAATACATGTCAAAAAGGTATCCAAGATTGGTGAAATATACATAAATAAAATTAGAAATAGAAAACCTGATCCACTTATCTGCGGTCAGGTTTCGCCTCTACGCGTTTCCCCCCCATGATGTGGTTCCTCAGGAGGCATATGGGAAAAAGATAGACTTCCGTGTGTTCAAGTCACATCAGAGATGAATGCTGTGCCCAGTTGTGGATGCAGGGAGTACACTGGCCAAAAATACCCCCCTTAAATAGTCCCTGCCTTTAAGATGAAGAAATATAGGGGCTGTAAATCATCCATACATACCGCTGTTTATACCGTCCCGTCACTACACAAGCGTGAGCAGCCCCATGGTAGCGGTATACACTCACCGCCGCCATTGCTGCGTGGCCCCTCAGCGTTGTATCACAGCGCGTGCGCCGCTCACAGGCGCTAGAGGTAAAAGTGCCCGGAACGCGACTGCGCATGCGCATGGCCGCCATTTTCCCGTGTATCATCTCCCACTAAAGAGAGACCACACAAACACACGGCCGCCATTTTCCTGTGTACCATCTCCAAATTGGAACACCACATAAGATATTTTAACTCTTAACGCCATTACTTAACGGCCCCTTGATTAACCAGCAGCCCATATACCATGTCCAGGCGCTAAAAGTAGAAGCGCCCAGGACGTGACTGCGCATGCGTACGGCCCCCATTCTCCCATGTGTCACTTCACACAAGGGAGGGACTGCGCAGGAATCCGGCCGCCATTTTCCTGTGTACCACCTCAAATCAAAGGAAAGACTGCGCAGGAGCAAAAGGACTAGGACCCTGACATAAGTCAGGCGTCATACTTACAACGCTAAAACGCGCAAGGGTCCCTACATTGCTCCTGCGCCACTAACATTAACCATATGTCCCATTGATCTCACCAAATCGTGGTATTCTATAATAAACTATATATGGGCTCCTACATAAAACTAATACCAAGAGGCATTAAAGTTGGACAAACATAATAAAGAATAGATATAATTCTACACAGATTTATTATTGCAGAATTTAATCTCCAAAGGGAGATGTGGGTACATGATGGTACATGACCTAAAAAGCGTACATTACATCCACAACCTATTAATCCAATTTCACTGATATATCGATAAATTGGGGTACCCATGAATGACGGATAAACAAAATACCCCCCAATATTTAAATAATTTTGCTGCACGCCATCTAATAGGCCTGCAGTCATACACAGTTGACATCAGGGAAGAAACGGGAGCAAAAAACAGAACTGGCGTAAACAATTCACACAAAGCAACCATAGGTTAACCGCTCATTCAGTCCTCCAGGGACCACTGACCCCATCCTAAAGATCCACTGGGTCTCTTTTTGGAGAATAACCCTATCCCAATCACCTCTCCTTCCATTTTGTTTTACCACCTCTAGGACACCGAACGAGAGAACCCTACTGTCACCCTGATGTGTCTCCCATACATGTCGTGCTATCGGGGTATCTCTAGCATTCTTTATGTCACCTAAGTGTTCCCCAATTCTCCTTCTTAGTTCTCTTTTCGTCTTTCCAATATAGTTTTTAGGGCATGTACATGTAGCCATATAGACCACACCAATGGTCTTACAGTTGGCAAAGTCCCTGCAGAAGAAAAGTCTTCCACTCGATGCGCTGGTAAAACTTTTACCTGGTGCTACGAAATCACAAAAGGAACAATTGCCGCATCTAAACGTACCATTGATACGCCTATCCAACCATGTACCTTCACGTTTAGGTCTTTTATAATGACTGTGTACGAGTCGATCTTTTAGGGATCTTCCCCTACGAAAGGTGATCTGGGGTCTATCCGGATTGAAACCTGCCAGAGTTTCATCCAGCTGTAGAATGCTCCAATGTTTTTTAAGGATGTTAAAAACCCGGTCGGACTGATTATCATAGGTTCCAATGATCCTCGTGATGTTATCGACCTCTGGTTTCTTATTGGTCTGTAGGAGAGCTCCTCTCTCCCTACCCAGAGCATTTCTAAAAGCAGGATCCAACACCTCGTCCGGATAGCCCCGATCCCGGAACCTTTCCCTCAGATCATATGCTTGTGCCCTGAAGGTAGCAGGGTTGGAGCAATTCCTCCTTGTTCTCAGGTATTGGCCACGAGGAATGCCCCTCTTGAGGGGAGCCGGATGATGACTCTCCCACCTAAGGAGTGCATTCGTGGCTGTTGGCTTTCGAAATAGACTCGTATCTAACATCCCATTGGTATTAACAGTGATCTTCACGTCCAAAAAAGCTAGTTCACATCTATTACTCTCTGACGTGAATCTGAGACCAAATCCGTTATTGTTAAGCCCTTGTACAAAACTGCTGAATTCCGTTTCCGTACCTCTCCATATGACGAACACGTCGTCTATATAACGATACCAAGCTGATATCTTGTTGGTCCACCACTCCTCTACTCCAGAAAACACCACGGTTTCCTCCCACCAGCCCAGGAGGAGATTTGCATACGAGGGCGCACAAGAGCAACCCATCGCGGTCCCCCTGAGCTGGTGGAAGTACTTACCGTCAAACAGGAAGTAGTTGTGGGTTAACACAAACTCCATCAACTTTACCACAAAGTTGTTATGTTTCTCAAAGAAAGTAGCCCTAGTCCTCAAGTAGTAATCTAGCGCCCTCAGACCCATGACATGGGGAATGCTACTATATAACGCTTCCACGTCTATTGAGCCTAGAATCGTTCCCTGTTCCACCACAATCCCATCAATCTTCTGGAGTAGGTCCGACGTGTCTCGCACATATGAGGGTAATGATATCACAAACGGACGTAAAATGTTGTCTACATAGATACCAACATTCTGACTTAGTGAGCCAACACCCGAGACTATGGGGCGCCCTTTAAGAGGGGAAAAACCCTTATGGACTTTGGGGAGGGCATAGAAGGTCGGGATCATCGGAGTACGCGGGGTCAGGAACCTGTATTCATTAAAGGAAATCAACCTTTCATCTAAACTGGTATCCAAAATTGTTTTCAACAATCCAGTAAACCTCTCAGTCGGGTCATTCTCAAGTATGCCATAGGTCTCTCTATCATTAAGAATCAATTTACACATACCGACATATCTCTGGTGGTCGAGGATGACCAAATTGCCTCCTTTATCGGATGGTTTGATGATAATTTGGTCATTTCTCTCCAAACTCTCCAATGCCTCCCATTCCTCATCGCTTAAGTTGGGTGGTGCATTACTATTTCTCCGACCAATTCTTTTGAGGTCATCCTCCACCACCTGTAGAAAGACGTCGATATTCGTGTAATCTCCTGGAGGGGGCATTCTATTACTTTTTAATTTCAGGTCAGTCTGTGAAGTCTATCTTTTTCCCATATGCCTCCTGAGGAACCACATCATGGGGGGGAAACGCGTAGAGGCGAAACCTGACCGCAGATAAGTGGATCAGGTTTTCTATTTCTAATTTTATTTATGTATATTTCACCAATCTTGGATACCTTTTTGACATGTATTTAACATGAGTGTATTTTGGTCTATCTATATGTGTGCATCTCCTCGGATGGTGGGTGGATCACGTTTATCAGTCACCCCGCTTTAAGCACCCTAGAAGCACCCTGTGGTTATGTGAATATATTATTCTTTGCAAGTACCCTGTGGTTATGTGAATATATTATTCTTTGCAATACCATTAGAATAAAGTTATCTCTACTCATGTATATATTGTCTTTTGCAACAAAATACTCAATATAGTGTTGCTTATATCAGCTTGTGTGTGATGTTGTATGTATTTTGTATGGTCTGTCCGAAGCTAGAAGGGTTCAGAGTCACGGGTCACCGTTTTAGTCCCTCAGGCACCCCTCGTGTGTAGTATTCACCTACGTTTGTAGGGACACAGTGAGGGTCAGTAGGGTCAGCCGCCGTGGAGCGGGGGCGCCATTTGCGTTCAAGAGGGTGCCAACCTCCGCTGACAGGCAGGGTTTCCTGATTAGGGATTCCCTAGGGCATATTAGCCATAGCTATCAGCGGAGTATTATAGAGTGTAGGGCCCTGTACGGTCAGACCAGCCCGGCTGGGCTTTTATGTTGGTGATTTATTACCTGGTATTTGGTGTGTGTGGGTTGTCGGTTTACCCTATTGATCATCATCATATTGAGGGACCTATAGGGTATTGAGGGCTAGCCGACGAGGAGCGGGGGCGCCATATTGCGTCCAAGAGGGTGCCAACCTCCGCAGATAGGCAGGGAGCAGATATTAGGGATATTTAGGATCTTTTTTCCAATTTTTTTGCTCCATGTACTTTTGCCCTTTTCCCACCAGGACCCGGGTTTTTTTAAACCCACTCCTACTACAAGGAGTTGGGATGTCGGGCTTGTTTTAATCTAATGGTTTTGAAATAAAGATTATTGTTTAGGTTAGTTGCTTTTGTTTTTTTCGATATATTCTAATGGTACAACGCCCCTTTGCTTGCTGTCTCATCTGTTGCAATATATTATAATGGTACAACTCGCCCTGCTTGCTGTCTCATCTGCTGCAATATGTTCTAATGGTACAACTCCCCTCTGCTTGCTGTCTCATCTGCTGCAATATGTTCCAATGGTACAACTCCCCTCTGCTTGCTGTCTCATCTGCTGCAATATATTCTAATGGTACAAATCCCCTCTACTTGTTCTTTCATCTACTGCAATATATTCTAATGGTACATCTTCCATCTGCTTGCTGTCTCATCTGCTGCAATATAGTCTAATGGTACAACTCCCCTCTGTTTGCTATCTCATCTGCTGCAAAATATTCTAATGGTACAACTCCCCTCTGCTTGCTGTCTCATCTGTTGCAATATATTCTAATGTTATAACTCCCCTCTTCTTGCTATCTCATCTGCTGCAATATATTCTAATGGTACAACTCCCTTATGCTTTCTGTTTCACCTGCTGCAATATATTCTAATGGTACAACTTCTCCTGCTTGGTGTCTCATCTGCTGCAATATATTCTAATGGTACAAATACCCTCTGCTTGCTGTCTCATCTGCTGCAATATATTCTAATGGTATAAATACCTTCTGCTTGCTGTTACATCTGCTGCAATATATTTTAATGGTACATCTTCCGTCTGCTTGCTGTCTCATCTTTTGCAATATATTCTAATAGTACAACTTCCTTCTGCTTGCTGTCTCACCTGCTGCAATATATTCTAATGGTATAAATCCCCTCTGCTTGCTGTCTCATCTGCTGCAATATATTCTAATGGTACAACTCCCCTCTGCTTGCTGTCTCATCTGCTGCAATATATTCTAATGGTACAACTCCCCTCTGCTTGCTGTCTCATCTGCTGCCATATGTTCTATTGGTACAACTCCCCTCTGCTTGCTGTCTCATCTGCTGCAATATGTTCTAATGGTACAACTCCCCTCTGCTTGCTTTCCCATCTGCTGCAATATATTCTAATGGTGCAAATCCCCTCTACTTGCTGTCTCATCTAGTGCGATATATTCTAATGGTACAACGTCCCTTTGCTTGCTGTCTCATCTGTTGCAATATATTATAATAGTACAACTCCCCCTGCTTGCTGTCTCATCTGCTGCAATATGTTCTAATGGTACAACTCCCCTCTGCTTGCTGTCTCATCTGCTGCAATATGTTCTAATGGTACAAATCCCCTCTACTTGCTGTCTCGTCTACTGTAATATATTCTAATGGTATATCTTCCGTCTGCTGGCTGTCTCATCTGCTGCAATATATTCTAATGGTACAACTCTCTTATGCTTTCTGTCTACCCTGCTGCAATATATTCTAATGGTACAACACCCCTCTGCTTGCTGTCTCATCTGCTGCAATATATTCTAATGGTACAACTCCCCTCTGCTTGCTGTCTCATCTGCTGCAATATATTTTAATGGTACAACTCCCCTCTGTTTGCTGTCTAATCTGCTGCAATATATTCTAATGGTATAAATACCTTCTGCTTGCTGTCTCATGTGCTGCAATATATTTTAATGGTACATCTTCCATCTGCTTGCTGTCTCATCTGTTGCAATATATTCTAATAGTACAACTTCCTTCTGCTTGCTGTCTCATCTGCTGCAATATATTCTAATGGTATAAATCCCCTCTGCTTGCTGTCTCATCTGCTGCAATATATTCTAATGGTACAACTCCCCTCTGCTTGCTGTCTCATCTGCTGCAATATGTTCTAATGGTACAAATCCCCTCTACTTGCTGTCTCATCTAGTGTGATATATTCTAATGGTACAACGCCCCTTTGCTTGCTGTCTCATCTGTTGCAATATATTCTAATGGTACAACTCGACCTGCTTGCTGTCTCATCTGCTGCAATATGTTCTAATGGTACAACTCCCCTCTGCTTGCTGTCTCATCTGCTGCAATAAGTTCTATTGGTACAACTCCCCTCTGCTTGCTATCTCATCTGTTGCAATATATTCTAATGGTACAACTCCCCTCTGCTTGCGGTCTCATCTGTTGCAATATATATTCTAATGGTACAACTCCCCTCTGCTTGCTATCTCATCTGCTGCAATATATTCTAATGGTACAACTCCCCTCTGCTTGCTATCTCATCTGTTGCAATATACTCTAATGGTACAACTCCCCTCTGCTTGCGGTCTCATCTGTTGCAATATATTCTAATGGTCCAACTCCCCTCTGCTTGCTATCTCATCTGCTGCAATATATTCTAATGGTACAACTCCCTTATGCTTGCTATCTCATCTGCTGCAATATATTCTAATGGTACAACTCCCTTACGCTTTCTGTCTCACCTGCTGCAATACATTTTAATGGTACAACTCCCCTCTGCTTGCTGTTTCATCTGCTGCAATATATTTTAATGGTACAACTCCCCGCTGTTTGCTGTCTTATCTGCTGCAATATATGCTAATGGTACAAATCCCCTCTGCTTGCTGTCTCATCTGTTGCAATATATTCTAATGGTACAACTCCCTTACGCTTTCTGTCTCATCTGCTGCAATATAGTCTAATGGTACAACTCCCTTACGCTTTCTGTCTCACCTGCTGCAATATATTTTAATGGTACAAATCCCCTCTGCTTGCTGCCTCATCTGCTGCAATACAGTCTAATGGTACAAGTCCCCTCTTGTTGTGAATTCTGTGGCTGAATTCACTCCTGTGGTCACAAGTGGTACTGCAGCTTCTGAGCTTCCTCCCTCAGGTGTTCTGGTGAGCTCGTTAACTGCTTCATTACTTAACTCCGCCTGATGCTGCTATCCTTGCTCCTTGTCAATGTTTCAGTGTTGGATCTGAGCTTCTCCTGATTGTTCCTGTGACCTGCTGCTCTGTATAGCTAAGTGCTTTTTGCTTTTTTGTTGCTTTTTTTCTGTCCAGCTTGTCTTTTGTTTTGCTGGAAGCTCTGAGACGCAAAGGGTGTACCGCCGTGCCGTTAGTTCGGCACGGTGGGTTTTTTTTGCCCTCTTTGCGTGGTTTTGCTTTAGGGTTTTTTGTAGACTGCAAAGTTCGCTTTACTGTCCTCGCTCTGTCCTAGAATATCGGGCCCCACTTTGCTGAATCTATTTCATCCCTACGTTTTGTCTTTTCATCTTACTCACAGTCATTATATGTGGGGGGCTGCCTTTTCCTTTGGGGAATTTCTCTGGGGCAAGTCAGGCCTATTTTTCTATCTTCAGGCTAGCTAGTTTCTTAGGCTGTGCCGAGTTGCCTAGGTAGTTGTTAGGCGCAATCCACAGCCGCTTTTAGTTGTGTTTAGGATAGGATCAGGTGTGCAGTCTACAGAGTTTCCACGTCTCAGAGCTCGTTCTTGTATTTTTGGGTATTTGTCAGATCACTGTGTGCGCTCTGATGGCTAAGCACACTGTGTTTCTGGATTGCCTTCATAACACCTGTCATTAGCAAACATAACAGTACAAGGAGCCAAACTAATGATTCTCAATAGAGGGAAAGAAAAAGTTCTGACATCATTTTTTTTTTTTTTTTTTTGCTCTGTGTTCACTTTTTTTTTTCCCCTAGACATTTGGGTATTCTGGACACAGGTGTGGACATGGATATTCAGGGTCTGTGCTCTTCAATGGATAATCTCGTTATAAATGTACAAAAAATTCAAGATACTATTGATCAGAAATCTATGTTAGAACCAATAATTCCTATTCCTGATTTGTTTTTTGGAGATAGAACTAAGTTTCTAAGTTTCAAAAATAATTGTAAGCTATTTCTGGCCTTGAAACCTCATTCTTCTGGTAATCCTATTCAACAGGTTTTGATTATTATTTCTTTTTTGCGTGGCGACCCTCAAGACTGGGCATTTTCTCTTGCGCCAGGAGACCCTGCATTGAGTAGTGTCGATGCGTTTTTCCTGGCGCTCGGATTGCTGTACGATGAGCCTAATTCAGTGGATCAGGCTGAGAAAAATGTGCTGGCTTTGTGCCAGGGTCAGGATGATATAGAAGTATATTGTCAGAAATTTAGGAAATGGTCAGTACTCACTCAGTGGAATGAATCTGCGCTGGCAGCTTTGTTCAGAAAGGGTCTCTCTGAGGCTCTTAAGGATGTCATGGTGGGATTTCCTATGCCTGCTGGTTTGAATGAGTCTTTGTCTTTGGCCATTCAGATCGGTCGACGCTTGCATGAGCGTAAATCTGTGCACCATTTGGCGGTACTGCCTGAGGTTAAACCTGAGCCTATGCAGTGCGATAGGACTATGACTAGAGTTGAACGGCAGGAATACAGACGTCTGAATGGTCTGTGTTTCTACTGTGGTGATTCCACTCATGCTATTTCTGATTGTCCTAAGCGCACTAAGCGGTCCGCTAGGTCTGCCGTCATTGGTACTGTACAGTCCAAATTCCTTCTGTCCATTACCTTGATATGCTCTTTGTCGTCGTTTTCTGTCATGGCGTTTGTGGATTCGGGCGCTGCCCTGAATCTGATGGATTTGGATTATGCTAAATGTTGTGGGTTTTTCTTGGAGCCTTTGCGGTGTCCTATTCCATTGAGAGGAATTGATGCTACACCTTTGGCCAAGAATAAACCTCAATACTGGGCCCAGCTGACCATGTGCATGGCTCCTGCACATCAGGAAGTTATTCGCTTTCTGGTGTTGCATAATCTGCATGATGTGGTCGTGTTGGGGTTGCCATGGCTACAAACTCATAATCCAGTATTGGATTGGAATTCCATGTCGGTATCCAGCTGGGGTTGTCAGGGGGTACATGGTGATGTTCCATTTTTGTCGATTTCGTCATCCACCCCTTCTGAGGTCCCAGAGTTCTTGTCTGATTATCAGGATGTATTTGAAGAGCCCAAGTCCGATGCTCTACCTCCGCATAGGGATTGTGATTGTGCTATCAATTTGATTCCTGGTAGTAAATTCCCTAAAGGTCGATTATTTAATTTATCCGCTGGGAGCAGGGTTCTTCTTTGTAGCCAAGAAGGATGGTTCGCTGAGACCGTGTATTGATTACCGCCTTCTTAATAAGATCACTGTTAAATTTCAGTATCCCTTGCCATTGTTATCTGACTTGTTTGCTCGGATTAAGGGGGCTAGTTGGTTCACTAAGATAGATCTTCGTGGTGCGTATAATCTGGTGAGAATCAGGCAAGGAGATGAATGGAAAACTGCATTCAATACGCCCGAGGGTCATTTTGAGTATCTAGTGATGCCGTTCGGACTTGCCAATGCTCCATCTGTGTTTCAGTCTTTTATGCATGACATCTTCCGTGAGTATCTGGATAAATTCCTGATTGTTTACTTGGATGACATTTTGATCTTCTCAGATGATTGGGAGTCTCATGTGAAGCAGGTCAGAATGGTTTTTCAGGTCCTGCGTGCTAACTCTTTGTTTGTGAAGGGATCAAAGTGTCTCTTCGGTGTGCAGAAAGTTTCATTTTTGGGGTTCATCTTTACCCCTTCTACTATCGAGATGGATCCAGTTAAGGTCCAAGCCATCCAGGATTGGATTCAGCCGACATCTCTGAAAAGTCTGCAAAAGTTCCTGGGCTTTGCTAATTTTTATCGTCGCTTCATCTGTAATTTTTCTAGCATTGCCAAACCATTGACCGATTTGACCAAGAAGGGTGCTGATTTGGTTAATTGGTCTTCTGCTGCTGTGGAAGCTTTTCAGGAGTTGAAGCGTCGTTTTTGTTCTGCCCCTGTGTTGTGTCAGCCAGATGTTTCTCTTCCGTTCCAGGTCGAGGTTGATGCTTCTGAGATTGGAGCAGGGGCGGTTTTGTCACAGAGAGGTTCTGATTGCTCAGTGATGAAACCATGTGCTTTCTTTTCCAGGAAGTTTTCGCCCGCTGAGCGTAATTATGATGTGGGCAATCGAGAGTTGCTGGCCATGAAGTGGGCATTCGAGGAGTGGCGTCATTGGCTTGAAGGAGCTAAGCATCGCGTGGTGGTATTGACTGATCATAAGAACTTGACTTATCTCGAGTCTGCCAAGCGCTTGAATCCTAGACAGGCCCGTTGGTCGTTATTTTTTGCCCGCTTCGACTTTGTGATTTCGTACCTTCCGGGCTCTAAAAATGTGAAGGTGGATGCTCTGTCTAGGAGTTTTGTGCCCGACTCTCGGGGTTTATCTGAGCCAGCGGGTATCCTCAAGGAAGGAGTCATTGTGTCTGCCATCTCCCCTGATTTGCGGCGGGTGCTGCAAAAATTTCAGGCGAATAAACCTGATCGTTGTCCAGCAGAGAAACTGTTCGTCCCTGATAGGTGGACTAATAAACTTATCTCTGAACTTCATTGTTCGGTGTTGGCTGGTCATCCTGGAATCTTTGGTACCAGAGAGTTAGTGGCTAGATCCTTCTGGTGGCCATCTCTGTCACGGGATGTACGTACTTTTGTGCAGTCCTGTGGGATTTGTGCTAGGGCTAAGCCCTGCTGTTCTCGTGCCAGTGGGTTGCTTTTGCCCTTGCCGGTCCCAAAGAGGCCTTGGACACATATTTCGATGGATTTCTTTTCTGACCTTCCCGTTTCTCAAAAAATGTCAGTCATTTGGGTGGTCTGTGATCGCTTTTCTAAAATGGTCCATCTGGTGCCCTTGGCTAAATTGCCTTCCTCCTCTGATTTGGTACCTTTGTTCTTTCAGCATGTGGTTCGGTTGCATGGCATTCCTGAGAATATTGTTTCTGACAGAGGTTCCCAGTTTGTTTCAAGGTTTTGGCGAGCCTTTTGTGGTAGGATGGGCATTGACCTATCCTTTTCCTCGGCTTTCCATCCTCAGACTAATGGCCAGATCGAACGAACCAATCAGACCTTGGAAACATATCTGAGATGTTTTGTTTCTGCAGACCAGGATGATTGGGTGTCCTTTTTGCCGTTGGCTGAGTTCGCCCTTAATAATCGGGCCAGCTCGGCTACCTTGGTTTCTCCATTTTTTTGCAATTCTGGGTTCCATCCTCGTTTCTCTTCAGGACAGGTTGAGTCTTCGGACTGTCCTGGTGTGGATTCTGTGGTGGATAGGTTGCAGCAGATCTGGACTCAGGTAGTGGACAATTTGATCTTGTCCCAGGAGAAAGCTCAACTTTTCGCTAATCGCAGACGCCGTGTGGGTCCCCGACTTCGTGTTGGGGATCTGGTTTGGTTATCTTCTCGTCATATTCCTATGAAGGTTTCCTCTCCTAAATTTAAACCTCGTTTTATTGGTCCGTATAGGATTTCTGAGGTTCTCAATCCTGTGTCTTTTCGTTTGAACCTCCCAGACTCCTTTTCCATACATAATGTATTCCATAGGTCGTTGTTGCGGAGATACGTGGCACCTATGGTTCCATCTGTTGAGCCTCCTGCCCCGGTTTTGGTGGAGGGGGAATTGGAGTATATTGTGGAGAAGATTTTGGATTCTCGTGTTTCTAGACGGAAACTCCAGTATCTGGTTAAATGGAAGGGTTATGCTCAGGAAGATAATTCCTGGGTTTTTGCCTCTGATGTTCATGCTTCCGATCTTGTTCGTGCCTTTCATGCGGCTCATCCTGGTCGGCCTGGGGGCTCTGGTGAGGGTTCAGTGACCCCTCCTCAAGGGGGGGGTACTGTTGTGAATTCTGTGGCTGAATTCACTCCTGTGGTCACAAGTGGTACTGCAGCTTCTGAGCTTCCTCCCTCAGGTGTTCTGGTGAGCTCGTTAACTGCTTCATTACTTAACTCCGCCTGATGCTGCTACCTTGCTCCTTGTCAATGTTTCAGTGTTGGATCTGAGCTTCTCCTGATTGTTCCTGTGACCTGCTGCTCTGTATAGCTAAGTGCTTTTTGCTTTTTTGTTGCTTTTTTTCTGTCCAGCTTGTCTTTTGTTTTGCTGGAAGCTCTGAGACGCAAAGGGTGTACCGCCGTGCCGTTAGTTCGGCACGGTGGGTTTTTTTTGCCCCCTTTGCATGGTTTTGCTTTAGGGTTTTTTGTAGACTGCAAAGTTCGCTTTACTGTCCTCGCTCTGTCCTAGAATATCGGGCCCCACTTTGCTGAATCTATTTCATCCCTACGTTTTGTCTTTTCATCTTACTCACAGTCATTATATGTGGGGGGCTGCCTTTTCCTTTGGGGAATTTCTCTGGGGCAAGTCAGGCCTATTTTTCTATCTTCAGGCTAGCTAGTTTCTTAGGCTGTGCCGAGTTGCCTAGGCAGTTGTTAGGCGCAATCCACAGCCGCTTTTAGTTGTGTTTAGGATAGGATCAGGTGTGCAGTCTACAGAGTTTCCACGTCTCAGAGCTCGTTCTTGTATTTTTGGGTATTTGTCAGATCACTGTGTGCGCTCTGATCGCTAAGCACACTGTGTTTCTGGATTGCCTTCATAACACCTGTCATTAGCAAACATAACACCTCTGCTTGCTGTCTCATCTGCTGCAATACGTTCTAATGGTATAACTCCCCTCTGCTTGCTGTCTCATCTGCTGCAATATATTCTAATGGTACAACTCCCCATCTGCTTGCTGTCTTATCTGCTGCAATTTATTCCAATGGTACAAATTCCCTCTGCTTGCGGTCTCATCTGTTGCAATATATTCTAATGGTACAACTCCCCTCTGCTTGCGGTCTCACCTGTTGCAATATATTCTAATGGTACAACTCCTCTCTGCTTGCTGTCTCATGTGTCACAATATATTCCAATGATACAACTCCCATGTGCTTGCTGTCTCATCTGCTGCAATATGTTCTAATGGTATAACTCCCCTCTGCTTGCTGTCTCATCTGCTGCAATATATTCTAATGGTACAAATCCCCTCTGCTTGCTGTCTCATCTGCTGCAATATATTCTAATGGTACAAATCCCCTGTGCTTGCTGTCTCATCTGCTCCAATACGTTCTAATGGTACAACTCCCCATCTGCTTGCTGTCTCATCTGCTGCAATATATTCCAATGGTACAAATCCCCTCTGCTTGCGGTCTCATCTGTTGCAATATATTCTAATGGTACAACTCCCCTCTGCTTGCGGTCTCATCTCTTGCAATATATTCTAATGGTACGACTCCTCTCTGCTTGCTGTCTGTGTCGCAATATATTCTAATGGTACAACTCCCCTGTGCTTGCTGTCTCATCTGCTGCAATATGTTCTAATGGTATAACTCCCCTCTGCTTGCTATCTCATCTGCTGCAATATATTCTAATGGTACAACTCCCTTATGCTTGCTGTCTCATCTGTTGCAATATATTCTAATGGTACAAGTCCCCTCTGCTTGCTATCTCATCTGCTGCAATATATTCTAATGGTACAACTCCCTTACGCTTTCTGTCTCACCTGCTGCAATATATTCTAATGTACAACTCCCCTCTGCTTGCTGTCTCATCTGCTGCAATATATTTTAATGGTACAACTCCCCTCTGTTTGCTGTCTTATCTGCTGCAATATATTCTAATGGTACAAATCCCCTCAGCTTGCTGCCACATCTGCTGCAATACAGTCTAATGGTACAACTCCCCTGTGCTTGCTGTCTCATCTGCTGCAATACGTTCTAATGGTACAACTCCCCATCTGCTTGCTGTGTTATCTGCTGCAATTTTTTCCAATGGTACAAATTCCCTCTGCTTGCTGTCTCATCTGCTGCAATATATTCCAATGGTATAACTCCCCTCTGCTTGCTGTCTCGTCTACTGCAATATATTCTAATGGTACAACTCCCCTCTGCCTGCTGTCTCTTCTAGCAAAAATAGAAGGACAAAGGAGCAAACTGATTATAAAAATAGTCATGTCATTTTATTGTTACATAGAAATGGTAAAATGTCACAACAATACATAAAGAACCATAAACAATGCAGATTACTATATACCCCACCCACACCTATCCGCACCCCACATATACACATAAATCCCTAAAGTAGTAAATGAAGGTCCAAAGACCGTAACCCAGAGGGAAGTAGTGCATCCAAAAAGGGGGGCATCTGGAGATCAGCATGCATTAGCCAAGTGACTGGAAATACAGTGACACCAGTCCATCTTCCATTAAAAGTGCAATAGTGACTAACAGAAGGTGCAATGCTTACCAACAGATGAGTGGGAACAAGGGGGGTCGGATATAGAGTCCCGACGCACGTTTCGTGGCAACTTGGGGCCGCTTTCTCCCCATGGAAGCGCACAAGCGCGAAACGATCGTAGTCCTGTTCTTTCTCCCCGCACCGCTGATCTCTCCCAGCCACCTCTCCTTACTATGTCCGTTGTTACGTTATGATGAATAAAGGACTTTGATTCGCAATCTACCTGGGTGAGTGCCGCATTTTCCTTTTTCTCCTTGGATATAAATTTTTCTTTTGTATGCACTATATTTTCTTTTGAAAAAGAAAAAGAAAAGGAAAATCCAGTCCTGTTGAGCCGGACTCCAATTTTTTGTACAGTTTAATGTGCCTGCTAAATCATTGGTATAATTAATTTGCTGCATTGTACTTATTACTCACTGTTTTATATCTATGACTGAGATCAGTCTAGATGTTATCTGGTGGAAGGTGCTATAGCACCTAGATGTAGCCAGGTCCAATGTCTTTGATCATCTAACCACCCCCTGGTGTGCTGGCCCCGGCTGTCAAATTATCCCAAACCAGCTCCCACAATTAGGGTTGAGTGAAACGGATCGTTCATTTTCAAAAGTCGCCGACTTTTGGCACAGTCGGGTTTCACGAAACCCGACCCGATCCATGTGTGGGGTCGGCCATGCGGTACGCGACTTTCGTGCCAAAGTCGCATTTCAATGGCGCGAAAAGTGCCATTTCTCAGCCAATGAAGGTGGACGCAGAGTGTGGGCAGCGTGATGACATAGGTCCTGGTCCCCACCATCTTAGAGAAGGGCATTTGTTGTGAATTCTGTGGCAGAGCTCCCTCCTGTGGTCACAAGTGGTACTTCGGCTGATTCTCTCTGTGAGCTTCCGTTGGTGGAGGGAAGTGGTACTGCGGCTTTTGAGTTTCCTTCCTCAGGTGATGTGGTGAAGTCGTTAGGTGCTGCTCTATTTAACTCCACCTAGTGCTTTGATCCTGGCCTCCAGTCAATGTTCTAGTATTGGACCTGTTTCCTCCTGGATCGTTCCTGTGGCCTGTTGCTCTGCAAAGCTAAGTTCTGCTTTGCTATTTTGTTTGCTGTTTTTTTCTGTCCAGCTTGTCTATTTGTTTTTTTCTGCTTGCTGGAAGCTCTGGGACGCAGAGGGTCTACCTCCGTGCCGTTAGTTCGGTACGGAGGGTCTTTTTGCCCCCTTTGCGTGGTTTTTGTAGGGTTTTGTGTTGACCGCAAAGTACATTTCCTATCCTCGCTCTGTTCAGAAAGTCGGGCCTCACTTTGCTAAATCTATTTCATCTCTACGTTTGTCTTTTCATCTTAACTCACAGTCATTATATGTGGGGGCTGCCTTTTCCTTTGGGGTATTTCTCTGAGGCAAGGTAGGCTTATTTTCTATCTTCAGGCTAGCTAGTTTCTCAGGCTGTACTGAGTTGCATAGGGAGCGTTAGGCGCAATCCACGGCTGCCTCTAGTGTTGTTGGAGAGGATTAGGGATTGCGGTCAGCAGAGTTCCCACGTCTCAGAGCTCGTTCTATGTTTTTGGGTTATTGTCAGGTCACTGTATGTGCTCTGACCTCTATCTCCATTGTGGTACTGAATTACCTTATTATAACAGGCATTGCAGTGATTGGCTTGCTGTCTGCGGCGTCACAGGGGCTATAAAGAGGCGTTCCCGCCGACCGCCATCTTACTGCTGCTGATCTGAGCATAGGGAGAGGTTGCTGCCGCTTCGTCAGAAGCAGGGATAGCGTTAGGCAGGGTCCATTAACCACCAAACCGCTTGTGCTGTAGCGATTTCCATTGTCCAACATCACCTTTTGTTTGCAGGGACAGTGGAAGCTACATTTTTTTTTCCTCAGCGCTGTAGCTCATTGGGCTGCCCTAGAAGGCTCCCTGATAGCTGCATTGCTGTGTGTACACCGCTGTGCAAACCAACTGCTTTTTTCAAAGCACAAATCCTGTTGTTCCTTCCTTTCTGCACAGCTATCTTTTTTGTTTGTCCACACTTTTGATGTAATTTGTGCATCAGTCCACTCCTTCTTATTGCTGCCTGCTATACCTGGCTGAGATTACTGCAGGGAGATAGTAATTGCAGGACAGTCCCTTTTTTTTTTTTTTTAATTCTCCCTAAAAAAATAAGTTGTGGGAGATTAAGATTGGCATTTCTGCTAGAGTGCCAGTCCTGTGCGTGCCATCTCTCTTAAATAGTGGGCCATAGAAAGCCTTTTATTTATTTATTTTTTTAATTTGGTATCTAAATTCTCCCTGAAAAAATAAAAAAAAACCTGTGGGAGATTAATATTGGCCTTTCTGCTTGTCTGCCAGTCCTGATTGTGCCATCTCTCTTAAATAGTGGGCCATAGAAAGCCTAGTTTATTTATTTTTTTTAAATTTGGTATATAAATTCTCCCTGAAAAAATAAAAAAAAACCTGTGGGAGATTAATATTGGCCTTTCTGCTTGTCTGCCAGTCCTGATTGTGCCATCTGTCTTAAATAGTGGGCCATAGAAAGCCTAGTGTTTTTTTTTTTTAATTTGGTATCTAAATTCTCCCTGAAAAAAAAACCCGGTGGGAGATTAATATTGGCCTTTCTGCTTGTCTGCCTGTCCTAATTGTGCCATCTCTCTTAAATAGTGGGCCATAGAAAGCCTAGTTTTTTTTTTTTTTTTAAATTTGGTATCTAAATTCTCCCTGAAAAAATTAAAAAAAACCTGTGGGAGATTAATATTGGCCTTTCTGCTTGTCTGCCAGTCCTGATTGTGCCATATGTCTTAAATAGTGGGCCATAGAAAGCCTAGTGGTTTTTTTTTTAAATTTGGTATCTAAATTCTCCCTGAAAAAAAAAAAACCGGTGGGAGATTAATATTGGCCTTTCTGCTTGTCTGCCAGTCCTGAGTGTGCCATCTGTCTTAAATAGTGGGCCATAGAAAGCCTAGTGTTTTTTTTTTTAAATTTGGTATCTAAATTCTCCCTGAAAAAAAAAAAACCTGTGGGAGATTAATATTGGCCTTTCTGCTTGTCTGCCAGTCCTGAGTGTGCCATCTGTCTTAAATAGTGGGCCATAGAAAGCCTAGTGTTTTTTTTTTTTTATTTGGTATCAAAATTCTCCCTGAAAAAAAAAACCTGTGGGAGATTAATATTGGCCTTTCTGCTTGTCTGCCAGTCCTGATTATGCCATCTCTCTTAAATAGTGGGCCATAGAAAGCCTATTTTTTTTTTTTTAAATTTGGTATCTAAATTCTCCCTGAAAAAAAAAAAAACCTGTGGGAGATTAATATTGGCCTTTCTGCTTGTCTGCCAGTCCTGATTGTTCCATCTGTCTTAAATAGTGGGCCATAGAAAGCCTAGTTTTTATTTATTTTAAATTTGGTATCTAAATTCTCCCTGAAAAAAAAAAAAAAACAGTGGGAGATTAATATTGGCCTTTGTGCTTGAGTGACAGTCCTGCATGTGTGGCATCTCTCTCATTTGGTGCCACAGAAAACAGTGTGTAACATCGTGCCTGATTTTCCTTGCGTTCTCACCCACCTAAAAAGGGATATATAAATCATACAGAAGTTAGAGTTCACCTTGTAAGTTGTTTGACAGTAACAAATACCGTTAGTTTGGTGACATTTTTAAAACAATGAGGAAGTCTGGTGGAAGAGGTCGTGGCCGTGGGCGTTCATTGCCAGCTGGTAATGATGGTAGTGGTAGTGGAGCATCGGGTGGTCGTGGGAAAAACAATATAGCACCTAAGTCTCGAGCTGTGGAGCCAGGTTCATCGTCTGGCTACACAAGGCCTCAAATGCTCCCTTTTCTGGGAGTAGGAAAACCGCTTTTAAAGCCGGAGCAGCAAGAGCAAGTTTTGGCTTACCTTGCAGACTCAGCCTCTAGCTCTTTTGCCTCCTCTTCTGAAACTGGTAAATGTAAAAGCAGCGCATCGTTAGTGGATGTTCACGGTCAGGGACAAGTCGCTGTCCTCTTCAGCAAAAACAGCAACGGAGAAGGATGCAGCAGGCGACACAACGGGTTACTCCATGGAGCTCTTTACACATACCGTCCCTGGCTTAGAAAGTGAAACAGTTAACAGGCCATGCCAATTACAAGTTGAATCTGACATGGAGTGCACTGATGCACAGCCACAGCCAGACTACTATGCTGGTCCTTTGACTCAGACCACAACATTGCCCTCGCAGGGTACTGATCCAGAATCAGACCCTGATGAGACTATGTTGCCCCGTCACGAACGCTATACCACCGACTTACACGGTGACACAGACGAAGTTGCATATGAGCTAGAAGAGGAGGTTATAGATGACCCAGTTGTTGACCCCGATTGGCAGGCATTGGGGCAACAGGGTGCAGGCGGCAGTAGTTCTGAAGCGGAGGAGGGGCCGCAGCAGGCATCAACATCGCAACAGGTTCCATCTGCCGGGCCCGTAGATGGCACAAAACGCGTGGCAAAGCCAAAACCTGTTGGAGGACAGCGTGGCCATCCGGTTAAAGCTCAGTCTGCAATGCCTGAAAAGGGATCTGATGCTAGAAAGAGTGCAGTCTGGCATTTTTTTAAACAACATCCAATTGATCAGCACAAAGTCATCTGTCAAAAATGTTCAACTATCTTAAGCAGAGGTCAGAATCTGAAAAGTCTAAATACAAGTTGCATGCATAGACATTTAACCACCATGCATTTGCAAGCCTGGACTAACTACCAAACGTCCCTTAAGGTTGTAGCACCCTCGGCCAATGAAGCTAGTCAGCAACGCTACTGTCATGCCATTGCGGCCGCCGCCTCTCCCCACTGCAGCTCGCCGGGTGCGCGCGCGCTTCGCATTCAGCTCTGCGCGTGCGCACATCTGATTCCTCTGTTGGCGCTCTTTCCTGTCCTCTCCGTCATCCTGGAGGACTGTAACCTGGAAGTAGCTCCCATGCTGCTATGTAAACTGCTTCCTGCTGCTTCTCTGTGCCTGATGTTCATTTGTGTTTACAAGTGTTTCTGGTCACCTGTGGTCTCTGTGCGTTCCTAGCTCTCTGACTTTGGGTCTCCTCCTCCCTCTGCAGTGCCTGCCTGTTTCCTGTGTTCCTGCCTTGTTCCTTCAGTTCCTTTTCCCCTGCGGTACCTGCCCGGCTCCTATATCTTTTCCTTGCTCCCGTCAGCCTCAGTGTCTCCATATTGTCCTGCCAGCCTCCGTAGCGTTCCCATCTTCTCCCTTGTCTCAGTAGTTCCTTTCTGTTCCCTCTTTCCCTTTGTGCCTGCTGTGTACCCTTCTGATCTCAGTCGACCCTCCAGCTTCCGTGGCGATAATCCCTCACGGGCCTGCCCCTAACTCTCCCTGTATAGGGGGCGGTCCACCTGGTCAGCTCGTCCGAGAGGGGTTCGTCATCACGGTCCAGTGGGTCCACTCTCCGTTTTTCACTGTTTGAATCTACTTGCTCTAATAGGACTGCACTCGGGTGACATCCGAGTGCAGCCAGATTCTTACAGCGTCACAGCTACATCCCTTCCGTCAGTGTAAGGCCACCATTTTCCGCACCACCTGCAGTATCTGTGCAGGTTTCTTTGCCAGGCCAAAGCAGTCAGGGTCAGGGAATCACCAGTTTCGTAATAGGAAACACTGCATCTAGGGCACCGGCGGCAACAATACCTTTTCCAACCGTCTCTCAGTCTGCCATGTCCACCGGCACCCCCGCTAGTTCCACGATCTCCAGCTCTCCAGTCCAGCTCACCCTACATGAGACTCTGGTTAGAAAAAGGAAGTACTTAGCCTCGCATCCGCGTACACAGGGTTTGAACGCCCACATAGCTAGACTAATCTCGTTAGAGATGATGCCCTACCGGTTAGTTGAAAGCGAAGCTTTCAAAGCCCTGATGGACTACGCTGTACCACGCTACGAGCTACCCAGTCGACACTTCTTTTCGCGAAAAGCCATCCCAGCCCTCCACCAGCATGTTAATGAGCGCATCGTCCATGCACTCAGGCAATCTGTGAGTACAAAGGTGCACCTGACAACAGATGCATGGACCAGTAGGCATGGCCATGGACGTTACGTGTCCATCACGGCACACTGGGTGAATGTGGTGGATGCAGGGTCCACAGGGGACTGCAATTTTGGGACAGTTCTGCCTAGCCCACGGTCTAGGAAACAGTTGGCTGTAGCCGTTCGCACCCCCTCCTCCTCCTCGTCCTCCTGCAGAAGCGAGAGCTCGTCCACAGACGGCAGTCGCCCAACTACTCCATCCGCAGCTGCCACAGTTGCACACCAGTTGTCCTATTATGGGGCAGCTACTGGCAAGCGTCAGCAGGCTGTATTGGCTATGAAGTGTTTGGGCGACAACAGACACACCGCGGAAGTTCTGTCCGAGTTCTTGCAGAAAGAAACGCAGTCGTGGCTGGGCACTGTAGATCTTGAGGCAGGCAGCACTACCGCAGATTTGACAACTGGAACTTTGGCCCACATGGCGGATTATGCCTTACGTATCCTCAAAAGGGACACACGCATTACTAAAATGATGAACGATGACGATTACTGGTTGGCCTGCCTCCTTGATCCTCGCTATAAAGGCAAATTGCAAAATATTATGCCACATGAGAACTTGGAACTAATATTAGCAACCAAACAATCAACCCTTGTTGACCGTTTGCTTCAGGCATTCCCAGCACACAGCGCCCGTGATCGTTCTCACACGAGCTGCAGGGGCCAGCAGACCAGAGGTGTTAGAGATGCACAAATCAGAAGTGGCGTTGGACAGAGGGGTTTTCTGACCAGGTTGTGGAGTGATTTTGCTATGACCGCAGGACAGGTACTGCAGCATCAATTCAAAGTGACAGGAGACAACATTTGTCCAGTATGGTTACTAACTATTTTTCATCCCTTATCGATGTTCTCCCTCAACCGTCATTCCCATTTGATTACTGGGCATCCAAATTAGACACCTGGCCAGAATTGGCAGAATATGCATTGCAGGAGCTTGCTTGCCCGGCAGCTAGTGTCCTATCAGAAAGAGTATTCAGTGCTGCAGGTTCAATATTAACCGAAATAAGGACTCGTCTGGCTACCCAAAATGTTGATGATCTAACATTCATTAAAATGAACCACAACTGGATTTCGAATTCTTTTGCCCCACCTTGCCCGGCTGACACCTAGCTTTCCTATGAAAAGGTCTTGCTTGTGGACTACTCTGACTGACTTTTCCAATCGCGTAATTTGCAGCAGCTGATTGTCCAGCATACGACATGTTTACACCTCCCTAAATGGCCAAAATCCCCCCCACGGGGCCATGGTCTCGCCACTTGGCGCAAGCACCCGCAATTGCCGTTTGTCTGAAGAGGTGGGTGTGCCCGCTTTTGGTCGACGGCACTGCCACTAGGTCCCTCATAGTACAATAAAGTGTCTCTGGCGGTGGTGGTGCGCACCCAACGTCAGACACACTGTTGTAACATGAGGGGTCCTGGGCCTGTACCGCCGGCCACAAGAGAGTTCCCCCCCAGCTCAAACATTGCTCTACCACTTGCACAATTATCTCTCACAGTTCCACCGATGTTTAGTCTATGCGCTGACATCATTCAATGCCTGGCACTGACAATACCAATGTGTTGACATGTATGATGGTACTTAACATAGTCAGGGGCAGTGTCCTATATTTACACCGGCAAATAATTAGCGCCAAATTACTAGGTCTAAAACTCAGTAGAGGAGCCCACCCCTGTACCTAAGTATTCCACCCTTTTGTGTTTTGGTTTTGTTGTAATGCGAGACATTAACATCTATTTATTTTTTTGGAGTACTAACTGGCAGACACTCATTACAATCGGCCTCCGCTGACAACACCAATGCTGCCTGCGTACCCCTGCAAGAGAATTGCAAGTGCCTACAGCCAAATTTTGTTATGTTAGGCCTACTACGCCTGTCTGCGGTCCCTCCTTCCACTAGTCCTCCAGTGACCTGTCTACTGCTGCCCGTGTACCCCTGGAACCAATTTAAAAGTGCCTACAGCCAAATTTTGTTATGTTAGGCCTACTATGCCTGTCTGCGGTCCCTCCTGCCACTAGTCCTCAAGTGACCTGTCTACTGCTGCCCGTGTACCCCTGGAACCAATTTAAAAGTGCCTTCAGCCAAATTTTGTTATGTTAGGCCTACTACGCCTGTCTGCGGTCCCTCCTGCCACTAGTCCTCAAGTGACCTGTCTACTGCTGCCCGTGTACCCCTGGAACCAATTTAAAAGTGCCTTCAGCCAAATTTTGTTATGTTAGGCCTACTACGCCTGACTGCGGTCCCTCCTTCCACTAGTCCTCCAGTGACCTGTCTACTGCTGCCCGTGTACACCTGGAACCTATTTAAAAGTGCCTACAGCCAAATTTTGTTATGTTAGGCCTACTACGCCTGTCTGCGGTCCCTCCTGCCACTAGTCCTCAAGTGACCTGTCTACTGCTGCCCGTGTACCCCTGGAACCAATTTAAATGTGCCTACAGCCAAATTTTGTTATGTTAGGCCTACTACGCCTGTCTGCGGTCCCTACTGCCACTAGTCCTCAAGTGACCTGTCTACTGCTGCCCGTGTACCCCTGGAACCAATTAAAAAGTGCCTACAGCCAAATTTTGTTATGTTAGGCCTACTACGCCTGTCTACGGTCCTTCCTGCCACTAGTCCTCAAGTGACCTGTCTACTGCTGCCCGTGTACCCCTGGAACCAATTTAAAAGTGCCTACAGCCAAATTTTGTTATGTTAGGCCTACTACGCCTGTCTGCGGTCCCTCCTGCCACTAGTCCTCAAGTGACCTGTCTACTGCTGCCCGTGTACCCCTGGAACCAATTTAAAAGTGCCTACAGCCAAATTTTGTTATGTTAGGCCTACTACGCCTGTCTGCGGGCCCTCCTGCCACTAGTCCTCAAGTGACCTGTCTACTGCTGCCCGTGTACCCCTGGAACCAATTTAAAAGTGCCTTCAGCCAAATTTTGTTATGTTAGGCCTAGTACGCCTGTCTGCGGTCCCTCCTGCCACTAGTCCTCAAGTGACCTGTCTACTGCTGCCCGTGTACCCCTGGAACCAATTTAAATGTGCCTACAGCCAAATTTTGTTATGTTAGGCCTACTACGCCTGACTGCGGTCCCTACTGCCACTAGTCCTCAAGTGACCTGTCTACTGCTGCCCGTGTACCCCTGGAACCAATTAAAAAGTGCCTACAGCCAAATTTTGTTATGTTAGGCCTACTACGCCTGTCTACGGTCCTTCCTGCCACTAGTCCTCAAGTGACCTGTCTACTGCTGCCCGTGTACCCCTGGAACCAATTTAAAAGTGCCTTCAGCCAAATTTTGTTATGTTAGGCCTACTACGCCTGTCTACGGTCCCTCCTGCCACTAGTCCTCAAGTGACCTGTCTACTGCTGCCCGTGTACCCCTGGAACCAATTAAAAAGTGCCTACAGCCAAATTTTGTTATGTTAGGCCTACTACGCCTGTCTGCGGTCCCTCCTGCCACTAGTCCTCAAGTGACCTGTCTACTGCTGCCCGTGTACCCCTGGAACCAATTTAAAAGTGCCTACAGCCAAATTTTGTTATGTTAGGCCTACTACGCCTGACTGCGGTCCCTCCTTCCACTAGTCCTCCAGTGACCTGTCTACTGCTGCCCGTGTACACCTGGAACCTATTTAAAAGTGCCTACAGCCAAATTTTGTTATGTTAGGCCTACTACGCCTGTCTGCGGTCCCTCCTGCCACTAGTCCTCAAGTGACCTGTCTACTGCTGCCCGTGTACCCCTGGAACCAATTTAAATGTGCCTACAGCCAAATTTTGTTATGTTAGGCCTACTACGCCTGTCTGCGGTCCCTACTGCCACTAGTCCTCAAGTGACCTGTCTACTGCTGCCCGTGTACCCCTGGAACCAATTAAAAAGTGCCTACAGCCAAATTTTGTTATGTTAGGCCTACTACGCCTGTCTACGGTCCTTCCTGCCACTAGTCCTCAAGTGACCTGTCTACTGCTGCCCGTGTACCCCTGGAACCAATTTAAAAGTGCCTACAGCCAAATTTTGTTATGTTAGGCCTACTACGCCTGTCTGCGGTCCCTCCTGCCACTAGTCCTCAAGTGACCTGTCTACTGCTGCCCGTGTACCCCTGGAACCAATTTAAAAGTGCCTACAGCCAAATTTTGTTATGTTAGGCCTACTACGCCTGTCTGCGGGCCCTCCTGCCACTAGTCCTCAAGTGACCTGTCTACTGCTGCCCGTGTACCCCTGGAACCAATTTAAAAGTGCCTTCAGCCAAATTTTGTTATGTTAGGCCTAGTACGCCTGTCTGCGGTCCCTCCTGCCACTAGTCCTCAAGTGACCTGTCTACTGCTGCCCGTGTACCCCTGGAACCAATTTAAATGTGCCTACAGCCAAATTTTGTTATGTTAGGCCTACTACGCCTGACTGCGGTCCCTACTGCCACTAGTCCTCAAGTGACCTGTCTACTGCTGCCCGTGTACCCCTGGAACCAATTAAAAAGTGCCTACAGCCAAATTTTGTTATGTTAGGCCTACTACGCCTGTCTACGGTCCTTCCTGCCACTAGTCCTCAAGTGACCTGTCTACTGCTGCCCGTGTACCCCTGGAACCAATTTAAAAGTGCCTTCAGCCAAATTTTGTTATGTTAGGCCTACTACGCCTGTCTACGGTCCCTCCTGCCACTAGTCCTCAAGTGACCTGTCTACTGCTGCCCGTGTACCCCTGGAACCAATTAAAAAGTGCCTACAGCCAAATTTTGTTATGTTAGGCCTACTACGCCTGTCTGCGGTCCCTCCTGCCACTAGTCCTCAAGTGACCTGTCTACTGCTGCCCGTGTACCCCTGGAACCAATTTAAAAGTGCCTACAGCCAAATTTTGTTATGTTAAGCCTATTACGCCTGTCTGCGGTCCCTCCTTCCACTAGTCCTCCACTGACCAGACCACTGCTGCCCGTGTACCCCTGGAACCTATTTTAAATTGCATAGAGCATCCTTTTTTTAATAGTAGGCATACAAACTCTGTCTGTGGCCCATAATTGAAATTGTCCTCCACTGAACAGACCAATGCTGCCTGTGTACCCCTGTAACCTTTTTTAAACTGCATTGAGCCAAATGTTGTGGTTAAGGCCTACTACCTGTGTCTGTCTGCGCCACTCAATACAGCTATCCTCCTTTTAAAAAAGCTGAGCGTCAATAGTCTGGTTTTCAGCCTATAGGAATTTGAAAACTGCATTGGGGCTACTACTACTACTTCGGTAGGGCCTACTAACGGTGTCTGCCGCTCTAAGATGTTCCCCAGGTTTCCTCTCCATAGCTTAGAGCTTCTAGCTCTCGTTTAGTAGTTGTTGAAAACAACACTGCATTCGGCCTACAAGTTGGGTCTGGGGTGTAGAGACGGTGTGTTCCACTCCAAGGTGTTCCCCAGGTTTCCTCTCCATTGCGTCAATCTTAAAGCTATTGTTTAGTAGTTGTTGAAAACAACACTGCATTCGGCCTACAAGTTGGGTCTGGGTTGTAGAGACGGTGTCTTCCGCTCCAAGGTGTTCTCCAGGTTTCCTCTCCATTGCTTCAATCTTAAAGCTCTTGTTTAGTAGTTGTTGAAAACAACACTGCATGCGGCCTACAAGTTGGGTCTGGGTTGTAGAAACGGTGTCTTCCGCTCCAAGGTGTTCTCCAGGTTTCCTCTCCATAGCTTCAATCTTAACCCTCCGTCACATACAATATTCGGACTAACGAGTTCACATACAATGTGCCTGTCAGGCGCCTGCTGGAAAAATACCTATAATATCTAATGTTTGCAATTTCAGTGCTCTAAAAGTGATCAGTGACCTTCATAGGGATGTAATAAAAGAGACTACACATAATCAGTTGCAAAAAAAAACATTTACTTAACATAAAACTAATAACTATGAAATGCAAACTTTTCAAAACTCCCGCCAAATAGTCCCCAGTTCGACTCTCTCAAAAAAATGTACAAAGAAAATTTTTGAACACAAACTTAATTTTAAGGTACCTTAAGTACTATTAAAAACATATTCAATCAGAAGTAGATGCTAAGGTTTCCCCAGAAAAGTCACACTTGCAGAGCAAATAGCAAGAATTACACACCATTTTTGCATGTGTCAGGCAAAGTGCTTTATGACATTTGAGACATTCATAATTTGAAAGCCTTCTGGTTCCGCTTTCCGTTTGGCAGGTGGTGCATCTCCTTCTTTTGTGAGGTGGTGCAGATGGTGACTTTTCACCATCATCTTCTGGGCGGAACCTTTTGAGCTGAACTTGAAGGCGAGAGGGGATACCGATTTGTTTTCACGCTTCTCCTGCGTAGCTCTCCAAGTACTAGTTCTTTTCCAATATAATATGATCCAACTTCTTCATCCTCACCACTGTCACCATCTTGCTCTGTTTCAGAATCCAGGACACATTCTTCCACCTCATCATGAGAATCAATCTCACTTTCCTCTCCTAAATCCTCATTCAGTGTGAGGTCTCTATCATCTAACAGCATGTTTGTTACTTCCTCAACATCAAGTTGTTTGGATAAATTGTACATTTTCCTCTCCATTTCAGCAGATAATCTGAAGCAAGAGAAGGAATATGTTAGGGAACTACTGTATATGCCTGATCAGCACACTTTCTTTTATAAAATCTCCCTTATTTCTATGAAATATCCTCACATTTTGTGCTATACATTCATAAAACAAGCTAAATAAACTATTGTGATGAATAAAAACATAAAATACCAACCTTACTGAATGTGACATATTCACATACAATGAGCCTGAGAGATCTGTGCAGCTATATCCTCTCCCCTGAAGCTCTGAAATCCAACTGTGATATCAGGTTTCACAGACCTTCAAGAGACAGGAGACTACCTGGAGGGAGGGGGTTTCCTCACAATCTGGTGAGGAAGGAGAAATGAAAGTAAAAGAGAAGCGCCTGTCAGATCAGTTGTATGTGACGGAGGGTTAAAGCTCTTGTTTAGTAGTTGTTGAAAACAACACTGCATTCGGCCTACAAGTTGGGTCTGGGTTGTAGAGACGGTGTCTTCCGCTCCAAGGTGTTCTCCAGGTTTCCTCTCCATTGCTTCAATCTTAAAGCTCTTGTTTAGTAGTTGTTGAAAACAACACTGCATTCGGCCTACAAGTTGGGTGTGGGGTGTAGAGACGGTGTCTTCCGCTCCTAGGTGTTCTCCAGGTTTCCTCTCCATTGCTTCAATCTTAAAGCTCTTGTTTAGTAGTTGTTGAAAACAACACTGCATTCGGCCTACAAGTTGGGTCTGGGGTGTAGAGACGGTGTCTTCCGATCCAAGGTGTTCTCCAGGTTTCCTCTCCATTACTTCAATCTTAAAGCTCTTCTTAAGTAGTTGTTGAAAACAACACTGCATTCGGCCTACAAGTTGGGTCTGGGTTGTAGAGACGGTGTCTTCCGCTCCAACGTGTTCTCCAGGTTTCCTCTCCATTGCTTCAATCTTAAAGCTCTTCTTAAGTCGTTGTTGAAAACAACACTGCATTCGGCCTACAAGTTGGGTCTGGGTTGTAGAGACGGTGTCTTCCGCTCCAAGGTGTTCTCCAGGTTTCCTCTCCATAGCTTCAATCTTAAAGCTCTTGTTTAGTAGTTGTTGAAAACAACACTGCATTCGGCCTACAAGTTGGGTCTGGGTTGTAGAGACGGTGTCTTCCGCTCCAAGGTGTTCTCCAGGTTTCCTCTCCATTGCTTCAATCTTAAAGCTCTTCTTAAGTAGTTGTTGAAAACAACACTGCATTCGGCCTACAAGTTGGGTCTGGGTTGTAGAGACGGTGTCTTCCACTCCAAGGTGTTCCCCAGGTTTCCTCTCCATAGCTTCGAGCTTCTAGCTCTCGTTTAGTAGTTGTTGAAAACAAAACTGCATTAGGCCAACAAGTTGGGTCTGGGTTGTAGAGACGGTGTCTTCCACTCCAAGGTGTTCCCCAGGTTGCCTCTCCATTGCTTCAATCTTAAAGCTCTTGTTTAGTAGTTGTTGAAAACAACACTGCATTCGGCCTACAAGTTGGGTCTGGGGTGTAGAGACGGTGTGTTCCGCTCCAAGGTGTTCTCCAGGTTGCCTCTCCATTGCTTCAATCTTCTGGCTCTCGTTTAGTAGTTGTTGAAAACAACACTGCATTCGGCCTACAAGTTGGGTCTGGGGTGTAGAGACGGTGTCTTCCACTCCAAGGTGTTCCCCAGGTTTCCTCTCCATTGCTTCGATCTTCTGGCTCTCGTTTAGTAGTTGTTGAAAACAACACTGCATTAGGCCTACTAGTTGGGTTGGGGCCTTCTATCTGTGTCTGCCGCTCCTTGCTGTTCTCCTACAGTGAACAAAGCTGTGCCGCCGGTTTACTACTGTTGACAATTTTGAACTGCATTTAGAATACTTACTGATTTCGGCCTACTCTCTGTGTCAGCCTCTCATTCCAGTTGTCCTCCACTGAACAAAACAATGCCCCCTGGTTAGTCCTGTTACCAATTTTGAACTGCATTTAGCCCACTTTATTCTTTGGGCCCATATCTGTTTCCCCCTCATCCTGCCCATTGCCCAGCCAGTGATAGATGAGTCTGCTGATACATTGAACCATAATGCAACATTCCCCGTGCACGCTACACTGCAAGATTGTGACCCTGCTGAAAGTCAGGTCCCCCTTCCCGCATACCATACCACCTTACACGGGGACAAAGAGGAAGGTGCAGATGAAGGTGCAGGTTCCTTCATCAGGTGGGGGGAGGAATACTCGTTGGCAACGTCACTGGCACAGGGCCCCTCATAGTACGCAAAAGTGTTGCTGCCGGTGGGAGGCGCCCCCGCCGTGCAAACACACCGCTGTACTTTGAGGGGCCCTGTGCCAGTGCCAATGCCAACGAGTGGGCCCCCCCTGCTTGCTCAGGATCACAGCACTTGCAAAGTTGAAATACTTACCTCTCCCTGCTCCACTGCCGTGACGTGGTCCAGATTTACTGGGCACACTAATTACTTGAACCAGCCCTACCCCCCACAACTTTAGCCAAATGACCCCCAATTTCAAATGCCTTACAATTATTATAAGCTAAATTAAGATTGACAAGCTTCAGTAACAAGAATGGATGTTTTTGCCATTAACATGGGCTCTGTACATGTTTTCCTGGCCTCTACTCACTGCCGACTATGCTCCCCCATTGACTTGCATTGGGTTTCGTGTTTCGGTCGATCCCCGACTTTTCGCGATAATCGGCCGATTCCACTCGACTCGACTTTTGAGATAGTCGGGTTTCGCGAAACCCGACTCGACTCTAAAAAGGTCAAGGTCGCTCAACCCTACCCACAATCCATCTCTTCTGACCCTGTATTGTGACCTATAAATTTAGAAACATCTTAAGGGGTGCACGCAGGGCGGTGTGCACTCAGGCATCCCATAAGCAAAGCATTACAAAAGCTAAGCATCAAGAAATAGCAGTTATTTCATGGCAGATAGTCAGGGCAGGAGTCAGGTAACGCACATTTTGCCCTCCCTTCTATCCATGTGCTCTATTTCTATTCTCCTATGTTCCCTCGCACAACAGGTGCAGGGCTAGAGGCATCTTCACATGCACGGTGTACTGGGGATTGGCTTCTATGCAAAACAGTGGAAGAAGCAGTGGTGTGACCAGCAGGCAGTGGTCCTTGAGCCTGGAGTTCACCCACAAAATCGAGTGCTTTTCTTGCATGTGCCTGATCATGCTGGTGGTCGTCAGGCTGGTTATTTTGCTACTCCTGCTGATGCGGGCATGGCAGGTGCTGCAAATGGCCTGTTTGGGGTTATTGGCAGAGTCGTTAAAAAATAGCCAGACTCGTGAAGATCTCACAGGTGGAATGGCAACTTCACTCATGTTGGTGTTACGGGGAACGGATGCACGCTCTCTGTCTGTGGTCACCACTGCATCTTCCTGCCTGTTGGGGGGATATGACTCCTTCCCCATTTGTGTTGCTGTCCTCGCTATGCATGTCCTCCTGCCAGGTTGGGTCAGTCACTATGTCATCCACCACTTCGTATTCCACATCCGCACCCTGCTCCTCCTCCTTACTTTCTGGCAATTGTGTCTCATCATTGTCCACCTCTTGTGACACTTTCCCACCATCGCCTTCGTGCGACCAGGGCTGGTCAAAGCTTTGGGCAGCTCTACATGCGATCTCTTCTTTCGCCACTTCAAGTTAACCGGCAGAGATTTCTGAATCTTGAAATGGAAAACTGAACAACTCTTCAGAGTGTCCAAGTGTGGGATCAGTTGTCTCAGAGCACTCAGCATGGTGGGAGGAAGGAGGATCAGGGTGAGGAATATCCTGGCCACACTCACGGCTACTCAGACTTGACCCTGTGGAAGACAAGGTGGTGGTGGCTAAGTGACTGGAAGCATTATACGCTATCCAACCAACAACCATTTCACACTGCTCTGGCTTCAATAGTGGTGTGTTGCGGTCTCCTAGAAACTGAGACAGGAAGGTCGAGAGAGAAGATGTGGGTCTTTGTTGTTGCCCACTTTCACCTTGCCCACGGCCTCATCCTCTGGATGCACCATCAGCATCACATCCACTTCCCCGTCACTTGCCCCTTGCCTTAACCTTTTTAAATGGACTACTGCACTATTTCAAAGGCTTAACACAAATGTCTTTATTAGTAGCGAAATTATATGTGATCAGTATGCCTGCAAATCTACAATTTTACAAACCCAAACACCAGGCAGTCCTCAGCCTGACCTAACAGTCTGTGTTCAATTTTTTTTTTAAAGTTAATTTATGCGAAATAGTGCTGTATAGAATTTGAGTATCACACAGCCAAAAAATAAGTACACCAGCCTACAATGTCCAAACTTGGAGCAGAGATATATGACGTTTGATGGCTGTAACAGAAATAAAACACTGGCAAATCTGTGGCCTTTGAATTTTTTGGGATGCTAAATAGCACTGTATAGAATTTGAGTATCAGACAGCCACAAAATAAGTACACCGGCCTCCGATGCCAAAACTTAGAGCACAGAGATATATGACGGCTGTAACAGAAATACCACACTGTCAAATCTGTGGCCTTTCAATTTTTTTGCATGCTAAATAGTACTGTATAGAATTTGAGTATCACACAGCCAAAACATAAGTACACTGGCCTCCAATACCCAAACTTAGAGCACAGAGATATATGACGGTTGACGGCTGTAACGGAAATACCATACTGGCAAATCTGTGGCCTTTCAATTTTTTTGGATGCTAAATAAGAGTTGCAGACTTACACTAACTCTAAAACCATGATTCTGACCCTACCTCGGCAGCAGCTCTCCCTACTCTCGCTGAAACAGGAACAGAATGCAGTGAGCAGGGTGGCGCCTGGTCTCTTATACTCAGGGTGATGTTATACGGCCCAGCCAATCACTACACAACCACAACAAAGATGGCTGCGGCGTTTCATGGCCTGGCAGACAATCCCTACACTGTGATTGGGTCTGTAAAGTCTGCCCAAACTGCTGGGTGGAGACTGCAGTTACCGCTGAATAATCCCGCAAATGCTCGCTGCTCGGTGAGTACCCCGATACTGAGTAACGAATAGTGGTGAGCACGTTCGCTCATTACTAGTCTGCTTATGTGTCACACACCACATGGCCAACTAGGGTTGTTAAATGTTACAATGACATTTCCCAGTGAATGCATTTGTAGTGGTTGAAAGCAATGTTAAATTTCAAAAACGCAGCGTCTGAACTAAGCCTAAGTGGGAGAGGAAACTTTCAGTCTGGGGTTAAATATTTGGCCTTACAGGCAAGTCATTAACCTGTAAAGGATGTACCTTGACATATTTCCAAGCAAAATCCATTTTGGTTTCATTTTTATGTGTTTTTTGTGGCATCGGGAAAAATGGCATGAATCTCGGAAAAAAAATTATTAAGGCTGTGATCTAGGAGTCAGGAATGCTTCCAGGGGCGATCCCCATGAGGTCCCTGTGTCATTTGAGCAGTGTTTCCAACATTTTCAGACGTTTTTATACCTTAAAAGGACCGTGGGGGATCGTGGTAAAAATACTCGGGTCTCCCATAGACTTACATAGGGCTCGTTGTTCTGGCCGAGTACCCGAGTATTCCAATTTGCTCGACCCGAGCAACGAGCACCCGAGCATTTTAGTGCTCTCCCATCACTACCCTTAACCTCTGCCTTAATGAGACACACATTCCATCAATGCATAGAGAATCCCCACCATCTCCATAATGTGCAGCCAAGGCTCACTGCAGTCAGGCAGTGTTAAATTGATATGAGTTGCCCACCAGGACCGTGGGGTACTCATTACTGGGTCCGGTACTTAAAGGGGGATGTCACGGTGCCTGTGACCCAGTCCGTGGCCCTGGGCACCCATGTTAAAGGGAATGTCCTTAAAGGGTTTTGAATAAAGTTTGTATTCGTGATGCCACCTGTGGTATTCGGTCAGTGGGGACCAACGCTGCTTAAAGGGGTCAGCTGGGGTGATATTAAGGCAGCTGAAATGGTATAGCTTCCCACAGGTGAAGTATGTACCCAGGGCTCCCGATGTATAGATGAGGATGGTGAGTGGTGCGGTAAAGAATGGAGGACACAGGTGTGCAGTATCTTTACCTGGTTTACTGAATTCTTCAGGCGGCGACAGTCCAGGGCACCAGATCACAGGTACAGGCAGGGTCCGGTCGGCTTGGAAGTGAATTCAGAGTCCCCTTTACCAGGTGGAGTTAGAAGCCTTCCTATTAGGGCGCTGGTGTTGTAGTTCTTTAATGCCTATGGCTTCTGGCAAGGTCCTCACAGTTCTCTCTGTCCTCCTTAAAGGTGGGACAATAACCCATATGACAGGTGGCTTGAGCCTTTTTACAGGGTCTCTATCACGACCCGGGCTCTATGCGCCACTGTGGTTCCGGGGTATTAGGGCAGACAGGTTATGTGTAGTTCAGCTATCCTGCCGGTTTCTGCTGCAAGTCTTGGAGTCCCTCACAGCCTCAGTCTTCTGGCTACCGGTATCTGCGCTTCGCAGGGAGATAACCCAATTGCAGCTATCCTCCCCAGTTGTCACTTGCCTGTGCTTCGCTCTCCTGCACGCTCACTGCAAATTTGTTCGTCTTTCTGTGTTATCTCTGTCTAGGAGCTGCAGCACCCTCTTGGCTACATGGCTCCTCCAGTCTTCCAGACTGCTCTCTTCTATCTCTTCCTGCCAGGAGCTGCAGACCCCCACATCTGCTCAGCTATAATCCTCTCTTACCAGCTCCGCATAGCTGAAGTTCCATGACAAGCTCCTCTCTGGCTTCGTCTCACTCACTAACTCTGCTCTGTCTCTCTGACAGACTGACTGCTTTCCCTCCAAGCCAGAATATATATATATATATAGGGGAACCCCCCACAAGCTGGATCAGGGCTCCCCCTTCTGGCCTGGAGTGTGAACATGTTGTATGCATTGAGGTTACCTGATGAAAGAGATGTTCCTTCGCTTCCAAGCGTGACATCACTCTCCCCATGAGGAAAGCAATGCCACTGTGACAACCAGGACCCTGGGGCATTACAGATATGCCTTGGAGATCACAGTCATTCAGCTGAAGAGTTGTGGACAGGTCTCAAGGCCAAGTTTGAACAATGGCTGTCTAAGATGAACATGCATCCAGGGAAGGCCATGTCTGATAACGGTGCGAACTTGGTGGCAGCCTTATGACGAGACAAGCTCACACATGTGCCTTGCATGGCTCACATCCTCAACCTGGTGGTACAGTTTTTCTCTGCCACTATCCTGGCCTGGGTGAACTGCTGCAGAAAGCATGGAAGCTGTGTGCATTGATACAGAGGTCTTTGTCCATGCCAGTTTACAGGTTGATATGCGATCTGCCAAAATGGTGGCATTCCACTCTGCACATCTTGCAGCAACTGTGGCAGCAGCAGCGAACCCTGATGCAGTATTTCATGTCGTATAGGCAGGACCAACGCAGTACAGACTTGATGCATATCACATTTATGGATGTCATGTTGTATAGGCAGGGCCAGCGCAATACAGACTTGATGCATATCACATTCATGGGGTGGGCACAGATTAAGGACACCTGCACCATTCTGCACAGTTTGAAAATGGCTACTAAGATGGTTAGCGCTGACGCTGCCATCATCGGCATCACTATTCCAGTCATCTATATGTTGGAGCAGACTTTGAGTAGCCTGTTGGAGGAGGTGGTGGTCCCAGAGGAAGAGGAGGAAGCAGAGGAGAATGGTGAGGGGATAACATGGTCTTAAAGCACCAGGCTGTTATCACATAGGCGGGTGCCAAGGGATGGTGCAATCGAGGGGGGCTGGTGATAACAGACAAACTGTTAGTGAAAATGCAACATCCGAGGAACAAATGGAGGAGGAAGAGCTGATGGGCGAACAACTGTCAGGAGATGAAGAGGGTAATCCTCCCCTCTCTGTTGTTTGCAGTTGGCCAGAAAGGACGGAGAAAATAAGCATCAGTGTTACCCAGCCACCAACACAGCATGAGCTTGGACCTCATGGTAGAGCCTGACATATGAGTGTCTTCTTGCTGCACTATCTGCAACATGATTCCCGTATAGTTATGATTAGAAATAGTGCTGAGTACTGGGTTGCCATTCTGTTAGATCTACATTATAAAACCAAATTTTACCAGATGCTTCCCACCCTGGAAATGAACCTGCAAATTCTGTATTGAAACATGCTTTTACACAACCTTAAGAGAGGTTTTCCCCAAGACAACAGTGAAGCAAACAGTGCACCTTGCAGCTCAAAACTTTCAACATCTGGCACATCAATTCGTCAATGCCAAACCATTAGCAACAGCAGCAGTAGTGTAAGTGGATGAAGATATTTCTGTGAGTCCTTTGACACTTTTTTAGACCAGCTCATGCAACAGCACAATAGAGTTAAAGTTTTACACTTGGTGAACAAATGGAGAGGAAAGTGCAGGAGTATTTAGAGCTGAATATCAGTACCATCAGGGAGGGATTGAACCCTTTCACAATTTGGTCTTTCAAAATGGATGAGTGGCCTGAACTCGCCTAACGTGCCTTGGAGGTTTTATCATGCCCGGGAGCCAGCATTCTCTCAGAATGTGTCTTCAGCACTGCTGGTGGTGTCCTGACATATAAGCACAGCCGGCTGAACCTTGAAAGTGTAGACTGCCTAACTTTCATCAAGATGAACAAGCCATGGATCTCCAAGGACTTTTGCACCCCAATAGCAGACTGTACAGACTAGTCAATATTGCATTTTTTAGCATGCTGCATTAATCTTACGTAGCTACACTCTGTGATATGTTTAGTGTGGCTTCTGTGCCTGCTGTTCCTACTGCAGATGTTAAAATAAATTTGAGGAGATGTGAACATCATGGTTGTTCTACATCTGATGAGTTGGCTGTAGTGGAAGACGTCCCTATTGCACTATTTCTACTCTTGAGAAATTTAGCCACTTTGGTGGTGTCAGGCCCTTATTTTTTGAAATTTTAAAACTCCTGGTTGGGTGTCCATCTGCTGGGTTGGTGTAGTGGAAGACCTGTGGGTCCATATTATACTATCTATACTGTGGTGAAATTGATGCCACTTTGCTGGTGTCTGCCAATAATTTTTGGAAATGTCAACACTCCTAGTTGGGTGTCTATCTGCTGGTTTGAGTGTAGTGGAAGACCTGTCAACCCCTTTTATACTATTTATACAGTGGTGAAATTGATGTCACTTTGGTGGTGTCTGCCAATAATTTTTGGAAATGTGAACACTCCTGGTTGGGTATCCATTTGCTGGGTTGGGTTTAGTGGAAGACCTATTGGTCCAAATTATACTATCTATACTGTGGAGAAATTGATGCCACTTTGGTGGTGTTTGCCAATAAATTTTGAAAATTTGTAGACTCCTGGTTGGGTGTCCATCTGCAGGGTTGGGTATAGTTGAATACCTGTCAGTCCCTATTATGCTATTTATACTGTGGTCAAATTGATGCCACTTTGGTGGTGTCTGCCAATAATTTTTGGAAATGTGAACACTCCTGGTTGGGTGTCCATCTGCTGGGTTGGGTGTAGTGGAAGACTTGTCTGTCCATACTATACTATTTATACTGTGGCGAAATTAATGCCACTTTGTTGGGGTATGCCACAAATCTTTGTAAATGTGTAGACTTCTGGTTGGGTTTTTTGTAGCAGTAGGCCTCCGAGACCATCAGGCCTCCACTTCATTTGAGTCAACTACCCACGTTACTACTATCCTTAGATATTTCTGACAATGGTAGTCTACGAAATTGATATGTGTGCCACCTGAGTGTGGCTCAGCATGAAAGCAGGTTGAGCTTTTGTATGTGGTATCAGGGCTCCCAGCACAGCAGGCCTACACCAATCCATCACCTACCTTGTCTTACTTTGACGTTCGGTTTAATACTGTAAATGATGGCCCTGACCACAATACCTTATGCATGGCTGATTGCTATCGTGCCATGCTACAGTTTGTACTGTGGGTGAATTGAGGCCACTTTACTGATGTCTGTCCCTCATTTGATGTGTTTTGCCAGCTTTTGGGGCCATTGAAAGGTGTTGTACATGCGTTTGTTTCTGCCTCCCATTGACTTGAAAGGCGTTTGGTTATGTTTGGCGAAAATTCGACTAATATATCGTCGAATATTGCAGATTTGGTGATTGTAATCCGAACCAAATATTGAAATATTTGCTCATCTCTAGCCTCCAGGCCTCTATCTTCAGGAGCCGCTGCGCACAATTCAGGAACCACCAAGTTCATTGCAACAAGCAAATGTTTACTAGTCAGTTCAAGTTCATCAGGTGGTAACACACGGGATAGGGTAGAGCAATTGCTATTCCTTTCGTAGCACAACACACTTTGAACCCTACCATTCATTCCTCCTTTGACCACTGGCTCTGTTAGCCCCAATGAGATTAAGCCCGGGATTACCAGTGCAGCCCACTGGATTTGAACTTGAACTTGTCACTGCTTTTCTTTGTCTTTATGCGTAGGAACGCAGCAGAGCAGTCCATTATTACACACTTTTGCCTCCAAAACACCAAACAGCTACTGTTACAGATAAATGAGTACATTGTGATAAGCTATTGGACTGCAAAGGGCCCATATATTGTTCTTGCACAATGCCCCCTCTTGTGTCTTTGTCAGCCCTTGATACACTGTGTAATGGTCTTTCTCATGTTCAGACATGCCATCAGAGTAAACAGTCAATGGGGTGGGTGCACCAAAGGGCAAATTTTGCATCAGTAACTATTCAGCCTAAGGCCAGCCCTTGATATTATCACCACAAAAGACATTAGCAAGCTTTCAAAGACAATATTCACAAACAAATGGTTTCTATGCATTATGCTACAAATCAGGTAATGCCTGTTTCCAAAATACTCAGTAACAATCCTTCAGCTTCTCACAATGTATCATTAGCTGATCCTGCTCAACCTGCCATTACAAATTTTCTGTTTTTACGGAATCACTTTGGTCACCACAATATTAATGTTTTTATTTGTATATGTTTATACAGTTGGATTAAAAAAGGATGGTGAAAAATTGCAGCCTCGGTATTGATAACCATGAGAGCATAACACAAATTTAATATCGTGAAAATTTACAATTAGAGATGGGCGAACTTGTTCAGAAAACATTCGGCTATTTCAAATCGGCACGAATGTAGCATATTCAGATTCGCGTTCGGTTTCCTGAGCATTTTTCTTCAAAGTTGTCAACATTCGGTCACTGAAAAGTTTCCACTAATGCTTTTGTTTAGACTTTGTCTAGGATAGTGGTGCTGTATGATGAGCAAGCGGGATATGTTATATCAAGGGAGGGAATGTGTCTAGGTCAGTGGAGTGGCGAAGTGTAGTTTTTTTATCATTATTGTTTGGCATAAAACTGTGTTGCAGTCGGGAGACCCCATTTGCTAATCCAAATAATTTGGGCTAAAACTGTGTTGCAGGAATCAGGAAGCACCATTTGCTAATCAAAATCGTTATGCCTAATATTGGGGTTCAGCCAGGAGGCCCCATTTTCTAATCCATATCACTTGGGATAAAGCTGGACAAAGTAGGGTCCGAGCAGAATCCACACCCTCGTAACGAGATGTTACCCTCTGGGTGTGGGGGTGATCCTGTTGAGACTCATATACCAGAGGGCAGCACACTGCAGCGCCAAAACATGCAAACTTGAAAACACGAAATTTGAACTGCATTACTGCACTAGAAATATGAAAAATGAGAGCTTTTAGCGCATAAAAATGGCCATATTTATGTGTACCTCGTAGCCACTTTACGGCATCTCTCTTATACGAGGTCCTACGCTTGACCTACCTCACCGAGAATAAACGTCTCCATCTGCATGGGTACATGTGAAACCTCTTCTTGGACTCAAATTCTCTCTTTCTGTGGAGGGGTATTGGACCTACTATAATTAAAACACCTGTGGCTAGGAGGCGGGGAGTGCACGATCAGAAGGCTAAAGAATACATTTCAAAAACCTGACCTGCACATCCAAACATAGACTGAGTGTGAACAGGTGCTGAACCCAGAGTCGCCAACTCGTATATAGTTAAGTAAAAAGGGCAGCACACTGCAGCGCCAAAACATGCAAACTTGAAAACACGAAATTTGAACTGCATTACTGCACTAGAAATATGAAAAATGAGAGCTTTTAGCGCATAAAAATGGCCATATTTATGTGTACCTCGTAGCCACTTTACGGCATCTCTCTTATACGAGGTCCTACGCTTGACCTACCTCACCGAGAATAAACGTCTCCATCTGAATGGGTACATGTGAAACCTCTTCTTGGACTCAAATTCTCTCTTTCTGTGGAGGGGTATTGGACCTACTATAATTAAAACACCTGTGGCAAGGAGGCGGGGAGTGCACGATCAGAAGGCTAAAGAATACATTTCAAAAACCTGACCTGCACATCCAAACATAGACTGAGTGTGAACAGGTGCTGAACCCAGAGTCGCCAACTCGTATATAGTTAAGTAAAAAGGGCAGCACACTGCAGCGCCAAAACATGCAAACTTGAAAACACGAAATTTGAACTGCATTACTGCACTACGAGGTACACATAAATATGGCCATTTTTATGCGCTAAAAGCTCTCATTTTTCATATTTCTAGTGCAGTAATGCACCATGAATGGGTAGGTGGTGAGTGCCTGTCTATTTAGTATTTTGTGAAATGCCCACCAGGACTGTGGGGTACTCGGTATCGGGTCCAGTACTTAAGGGGACGTGTCACGGTGGCAACCCGGTCCGTGGCCCTGGGCACCCATGTAAAAGGGACATTGATTAAAGTTTGTGTTCGTGACGCCACCTGTGGTATTCGGTCAGTAGGGACTAGTGTTGAGCCACCTCCCTAATGTTCGGGTTCGGTTCGGTTCGTCGAACAGGAACATGTTCGACGAGCTGTTCATCGAACGTTCGACGAACACCGTCGAACCCCATTGAAACCAATGGCAGGCAAACACAAACACATACAAACACATAGAAAACACCTTAAAAGGTGTCCAAAAGCTGACAAACTGCTCAGAAGACGCAACAAACACATGGAAAAGTCACAACTAGGGTTGAGCGAAACGGATCAGACAAATTCAAAAATCACCGACTTTCGGCAAAGTCGGGTTTCATGAAACACGACCCGATCCTAGTGTGGGATCGGCCATGAGGTCTGCGATCTGCACGAAAAAGTTGCGTTTCGCATGACGCTTTCAGCGCCATTTTTCAACCAATGAAGGAGGACGCAGAGTGTGGGCAGTGTGATGACATAGGTCTCGGTCCCCACCACCTTAAGGTAGGTTCATATTGCGTTAGTGCAATCCGTTTAGCGCCTAGCGCTAGCAGATTGCGCTAACGCAATGTTGTTTTATGGGGTCGCGTTAAACGTCCCCGCTCCCGCAGATCTCCGATCTGCGAGAGCGGGGAACGGACCTCGGGCGCACCGCGGACGCTGCAAGCAGCGTCCGCGGCGTGCCACAAAACACTGGCACATCGCTAGCGCGTGCCGAAAATGGCACGCGCTAGTGATGCGTGTCCCCATTGCTGTTAATGGGCGCGCTAACGGACACGTTGCACGGCGTTAATTTAGCCGTGCAACGCTGTCCGTTAGCGCGGTCACATTAACGCAATATGAACCAAGCCTTAGAGAAGGGCATGACAGTGATTGGCTTGCTTTCTGCAACATCACAGGGGCTACAAAGGGGCGTGCACGCCGGCCGCCATCTTACTTCTGCCGATCTTAGCATAGGGAGAGGTTGCTGCAGCTTCATCAGAAGAAGGGATATAGTTAGGGAGGGAAGATTAACCCCCAAACTGCTTGTGCTGTAGCAATTTCCACTGTCCAACACCACCATTTTTTTGCAGGGACAGTGGAGGCTATATTTTTTTGCATCAGCTTTGTAGCTTATTAGGTTGCCTTATAAGGCTCCCTGATAGCTGCATTGCTCTTTGCACGCTGCTGTGGAAACCAACTGCTTTTTTAAAAGCAAAAATCCTGTTGCTCCTTTCTGCACAGTTATCTTGCTTATTTGTCCACACTTTTGTGTGCAGCAGTCCTTTTTATTACTGCCATACTTTTCCTGAGATCATTGTAGGGAGATTGAAATTGTACTACAGTCCTTGTATTTTTTCATATATCTTCCAGCCACTTTCTGCCACTTACATTGTGTTGCTTTATACACTGGGCCTGAGTTTTGGTTCAGTCTCCCCCCAAAAAAGTGAGATTCAAATTCTCACAAAGTGGATATACTTCTGTCCTGTTAGTTTGTCGTATGTCAGCCAGCCACTTTCTGCCACTTAGATTGCGTTGTTATATACACTGGGCCTGAGTTTTGGTTCAGTCTCCCCCAAAAAATGTGAGATTCAAATAATAATAATAATAATAATAATAATTTTTATTTATATAGCGCCAACATATTCCGCAGCACTTTACAAATTATGGAGAGGACTTGTACAGACAATAGACATTACAGCATAACAGAAATACAGTTCAAAACAGATACCAGGAGGAATGAGGGCCCTGCTCGCAAGCTTACAAACTATGAGGAAAAGGGGAGACACGAGAGGTGGATATACTGCAGTCCTATTAGTTTGTCGTATATCAGCCAGCAACTTTCTGCCACCTACATTGTGTTGTTTTATGCACAGGGCCTGAGTTTTGGTTCAGTCTCCCCCAAAAAAGGGAGATTTAAATTCTCAACAAGTTTATATACACCTTCTACCTTGTTTTACAGTACCATATAACGGTTGTTATTTTAGTTAGATTTTCCAAAAATTAGGAAGTCTGGTGGAAGAGCCCGTGGGCGGTGATTGCCAGCTGGTACTGATGGTGGTGGTGGTGGTGGTGGTGCATCTGGAGGTAGTGGCTAAAGCACAATAGCACCTAAGGCTGGAGGTGTTGAGCCAGCGTCATCGTCTGGCTACACAAGGCCTCGAAGGCTCCCTTATCTGGGAGTAGGAAAACAGCTTTTAAAGCCAGATGATCTAACCTTCATTAAAATGAACCAATTATGGATTTCAAATTATTTTGCCCCACCTTCCCCTGCTGAAACGTAGCTTTCCTGAAAAATGTCTTGCTTTTGGCCTCCTCTTACTGACTTCTCCAATTCCTCCATTTTCAGCTGCTGAATGTCCACCATAGGCCATTTTTATACCTCCCTAAATGGGCTGACTCCCCTCACAGGGCCGTGGTCACCACCTGTCGCAAGCACCCGTGCGAGTGCTGGACAGGTGGGAGTGCCCACTCTTGGACGACGGCACTGGCACAGGGTCCCTCATAGTACAATGAAGTGTCTCTAACGGTGGTGGTGCACAACCAACGTCAGACACACCGTCGTAATGTGGGGGCCCTGTGCCAGTACCGCCGCCCACGAGAGAGTGTTCCCCCCAGCTCGAACAATGCTCTACCACTTGCAATACTTACCTCTCCCTGCTCCACCACTGTGTTGTCTGTGCTGTTAAATCCTTCAATGGCACTGCCAATACAAATTTGTTGAAATGATAGATGATAGTTAAAATATACAGGGGCCCTGGCCTCCATTTAGACCAGTTAATACTTTGCGCCTACTACCACTGTCTGCTACTCAGCAGAGGAGACCACCCCTGTACCTAGCTATGCCAACTGTTTAGTCCTGTTACCAATTTTGAACTGCATTTATCCTACTTTAGTATTTGGGCCTACTAACTGTGTCTGCCACTCATTACAGTTGTCCTCCACTGAACAAAGCAATGCCGCCCGTTTAGTCCTGTTACCAATTTTAAACTGCATTTAGCCTACTTTAGTATTTGGGCCTTCTAACTGTGTCTGCCACTCATTACAGTTGTCCTCCACTAAACAAAGCAATGCCACCCGTTTAGTCCTGTTACCAATTTTGAACTGCATTTAGCCTACTTTAGTATTTGGGCCTATATCTGTGTTTCCTCCTCATCCTGCCCATTGCCCAGCCACTGATGAGTCTGCTGGTACATTGACCCAGACCACTACATTCCTCTTGCACTCTACACAGCCAGAATCTGACCCTGCTGAAAGTCAGGTTCCCCTTCCCGCATACTATACCGCCTTACACGCCTTACATTTAGCGATGCTGCAGTGATCTAGACAACGATCCCGATCGCTGCAGCGTCGCTGTGTGGTCGCTGGAGAGCTGTCACACAGACAGCTCTCCAGCGACCAACTATGCAAAGTCCCCTGGTAACCAGGGTAAACATCAGGTTATTAAGCGCAGGGCCGTGCTTAGTGACCCAATGTTTACCCTGGTTACCAGCGTAAACGTAAAAAAAAAAAACACTACATACTTACATTCCGGTGTCTGTCCCCCGGCGCTGTGCTTCTCTGCACTGTGTAAGCGCCAGCCGGAAAGCACAGCGATGACGTCACCGCTGTGCTCTGCTTTCCGGCCGGCCGGCACTCACAGTGCAGGGAAGCAGAACGCCGGGGGACAGACACCGGAATGTAAGTATGTAGTGTTTGGGTTTTTTTTACGTTTACGCTGGTAACCAGGGTGAACATCAAGTTACTAAGCGCGGCCCTGCACTTAGTAACCCGATGTTTACCCTGGTTACCAGTGAAGACATCACTGAATCGGCGTCACACACGCCGATTCAGCGATGTCTGCGGGAGTCCAGCGACGAAATAAAGTTCTGGACTTTCTGCTCCGAACAACGATGGCACAGCAGGATCCTGATCGCTGCTGCCTGTCAAACTCAACGATATCGCTAGCCAGGACGCTGCAACCTCACGGATCGCTAGCGATATCGTTCAGTGTAAAGGTACCTTTACTCGTTGGCGACGTCACTGGCACAGTGCCCCTCATAGTACGCAAAAGTGTCTCTGCCGGTGGGAGGCTCCACCCGCCGTCAAACACACCACCGTACTATGAGGGGCCCTGTGCCAGTGCCAACGAGTGTGCCCCCCTGCTAGCTCTGGATCACAGCAGTTGCAAAGTTGAAATACTTACCTCTCCCTGCTCCACCACCGTGACGTATTCCTGGGCCCCGAAAATCTTGAGCCAGCCCTACCCCCCCACAACTTTAGCCAAATGACCCCCTGTTTTCAATGCCTAACTATTATTATAAAGTAAATTAAGATTGACAAGCTTAAGTAATAAGAATTGATGTTTTTGGCATTAAAATGGGCACTGTAGGTGTTTTCCTGTCCTCCACTCACTGCCGACTTTGATTCCCCATTGACTTGCATTGGGTTTCGTGTTTCAGTCGGCCCCCGACTTTTCGCAATAATCGGCCGATTTCACCCGACCCGACTTTTGACAAAGTCGGGTTTCGTGAAACCCGACTCGATCCGAAAAAAGTAAAAGTTGCTCAACTCTAGTCACAACTATATATAGTCATGCGAAAAGGAAAGAGTTGGAAGAGTAAAACGATTAGGAGACACAGATATAGGCATGTCATGCCCTTCTAAAATCATGAAAGGCTGGAGTAAAAATCTAAACTCACTCTACCAAGACGTCTTGACAAAAAAAATAAAAAAATAAATATCTTTAGGTAGAATGGCGGCGGGTCCATTCAGAACACTTTCCTTAGAAGACATAGTGGTGCCCCCGTTGGGAGTTGTGCCAAAAAATGAACCCAATACATTCAGACTAATCCACCATTTGTCATATCCAAGGGGCAGGTCAGTAAACGACAACATCGACGCGGAACCAAGTACAGTACTATGTACTGTACCTCCTTTGACGAGGCAATCAGGTGGGTCAAGAAGTTGGTAAGGGGCACCCTAATGGCCAAAACAGACATTGAGGGGGCGTTCCGGTAACTACCTGTGCCTCCGAATAGTGTCCTCCCATTGGGCTGCTTCTGTGAAGGAGCATACTACATAGATCGCTGTTTGCCGATGGGGTGCTCCATATCCTGCTCACTATTTGAGGCATTTAGTTGCTTCCTCAAATGTGTCGTCATGGACGTTTGTAAGGTGGCACATATTATCCATTACCTCGATGACTTCTTATGACTGGGCCCAAAAGATTCTCTACAGTGTGAAAACAAGCGACAGTCCACCTGTGTGAAGGAGAGAGCTGGAGGGAGAGTGAACACCCCAGAGCCGAGGGGTTAGATTGAGAAAGAAAAAAGGCGGTGTAGCTTGCTTCATGGGTGGGGTACTCTGCTGAGTAGCAGAAATTGCTACTAGGCCCAAAAGGATTTCCTGGGCCAAATGTCATTAAAAAATAGTACTTAGGTAAACAGGCGATGTAGCTTGCTTCATGGGTGGGATACGCTGCTGAGTTGCACCAAATTCTACTAGGCCCACAAGGATTTCCTGGGCTAGATGCCGTTAAAAAATAGTACTTAGGTAAACAGGCGGTGTAGCTTGCTTCATGGGTGGGGTACGCTGCTGAGTAGCATCAAATTCTACTAGGCCCAAAAGGATTTCCTGGGCTAGATGCTGTTAAAAAATAGTACTTAGGTAAACAGGCGGTGTAGCTTGCTTCATGGGTGGGGTACACTGCTGAGTAGCACCAAATTCTACTTGGCCCAAAAGGATTTCCTGGGCTAGATGCTGTTAAAAAATAGTACTTAGGTAAACAGGCGGTGTAGCTTGCTTCATGGGTGGGGTACGCTGCTGAGTAGCACCAAATTCTACTAGGCCCAAAAGGATTTCCTGGGCTAGATGCCGTTACAAAATAGTACTTAGGTAAACAGGCGGTGTAGCTTGCTTCATGGGTGGGGTACGCTGCTGAGTTGCACCAAATTCTACTAGGCCCAAAGGATTTCCTGGGCTAGATGTCGTTACAAAATAGTAGTTAGGTAAACAGGCGGTGTAGCTTGCTTCATGGGTGGGGTACACTGCTGAGTAGCACTAAATTCTACTAGGCCCAAAGGATTTCCTGGGCCAGATGCCGTTAAAAATAGTACTTAGGTAAACAGGCGGTGGGTGGCTGGGCTACTCTGCTGACTAGCAGACACTGAAGCTTTGGAGCAGACCTCTGAATCCCAAGCCATAGTATGACTAAACAACTCTGCAGACGACCCCACCCACCTGGAATTGACGATGGCAACGTCATGTAAAACTCAGCAAGGGGACTAAATAAAGAGTCTCCATTTTTTCCAAAAATTCGGCCACAGACACCACTTTAAGTGGCATCAATTTCACCAGTTTTTTTTTAAACAGTTGGTGAGGTGATTTTCAAATATCATCAAGCTTTTAGTCTCCCCAAGATGACACAGGGGTAGAAAAGTCCTTGCGGATCCAGGATTTGTTCATCTTGATGAACGTTAGTCTGTCTACATTATCACTGGACAGCCGCGTGCGCTTATCTGTCAGCACACCACCAGCAGCGCTGAACACACGTTCAGAGAGAATGCTGGCTGCGGGGCACGACAAGATCTCCAAGGCGTGAGTGGCGAGCTCAGGCCATTTTTCAAGATTGGAAGCCCAAAATGAGCAAGGGTCCAGTTCCACAGTCATGGCAGCGATGTTAACTTGGAGATACTCTTGTACCATCCTCTCTAGGCGTTGGCTGTGCGTCAGACTTCTTGTCTCCTGTGGCCTTGCAAAGGATGGTCTAAAAAAATCTTGAAGCGATTGGAAAAAATTGCTGTTACCACCAGATACGATGTTACTGTTACGGTTTGAGTGATGACTCAATAGTCCCATGGTTGGCAAGTTAGAACTCAGAGATTCACTACGTGCACCACTGGTGTTTTGTGGAAATGCAGATGTTAGGTTCTGTAACAGTCTCTGCTGATACTCCTGCATGCGTGAATCCCTTTCTATGGCAGGAATTATTTAGCCAAATTTGCTTTTGTACTGGGGATCTAAGAGTGTGGCAACCCAGTAGTCGGCATTACTTCGGATTCTGACAATCTGAGGGTCATGTTGCAGGTAGTGCAGCAAGAAGGCACTCATGTGTCTTGCGCATCCAGGAGGACCAAGTCCTTATTGTCTTGTCTTGGTGGCGAGGTGAGAATCATGCTTCCTTCGTCTGCCCTTTCCCTCCAACCTCGCACAACAGAAATTTGATCAAGGTCTCCCTCATCTGATGAGTCTTCCATGCCCAGCGCCAGTTCGTCCTCCACTTCTTCCTCGCCTTGTGCACCTTCCTCACCAGTTTGGCTGCTACCATGCGCCCTCAGTAATCCCTCTCCCCCAGCCTCCAATGCCAGCCGCTTTGGTGCTGCCAACCTTCTTGACCTTGGAGGTATGATCCCTTCCGCATATGACTCCTCTTGTTTCTCCTCCTCCTCCTCTTGGTCCACCACCTGACTCTGAACACTTTGTAAGTTGTGCTCCAGCATGTAAATCACCGGAATGGTCATGCTGATAATGGCATCGTAAGCACTAAACATCTTCGTTGCTATTTCAAAACTGTGCAGAAGGGTGCATAGGTCCCTGATCTGAGACCACTCCTGCAGCGTGATTTGCCCCAACTCTTGATCTCGTTGGCTCAGGCTATACGTCATAATGTATTGCACCAGGGCTCGTCGGTGCTGCCACAGTCGCTGCAACATGTGCAGAGTTGAATTCCACCGTGTGCGCACATCGCATTTTAGCTGGTGAACTGGCAGGCCCAACGACTTCTGTAGAGATGCAAGTCGTCGAGCTGCGGGATGCGAACGGCGGAAGTGAGCACACAGTGACCGTGCCCTCTGCAGACGCCCATCTAGTCCGGGATAGTGGGATAAAAATTGCTGGACCACCAGGTTCAAAACGTGAGCCATTCAAGGCACGTGTGACATTGCCCCGGCAAAGGGCCGCACCCAGGTTTGCAGCATTGTCGCACACAGCCTTCCCTGGCTGCAGGTTGAGTGGAGACAACCATTGATGGAACTCAGTCTCCAGAGCTGACCAACAACTCCTCAGCTGTGTGACTCACATTTCCCAGACATTTCAATGTAAACACTGCCTGATGCCGTTGAGCCCTGGTGACAGCATAGTGAGGAGGTGTGCAGGACTCCTTCTGCCCAGTTACAACGCGGGTGGCATTACCAGACAGGCTTTGGGTTCAGGTGGAGGATCGAGAGGAGGTTGAAGAGGCAGAAGCAGTGGAAGAATTTCTAGATACAGAGGATCGACGAGCAACTCGTGGGGATGGCATGACTCGGACAGCAGCCCCTTCTCCTGATGTCACCGTAGTTACCCAGTTCCCAGTCACCGACATGTAACGCCTCTGTACATGTCTACTCGTCCAAGTGTCTGTGGTGAAATGCACCCTGTAAAACACAGAGTTTCTCAAGGAAGCGGTGATGTTGTGTGCGACATGCTGGTGTAGCGCAGGCACAGCTTTCTTTGAGAAGTAGTGGCGACTGGGCATCTGGTACTGGGGCACTGCGACGGACATAAGGTCTCGAAAAATCCTCTGTGTCCACCAGGTGGAAAGGCAGCATTACTGTAGCCAACAGCTTGCAAATGGAGAAATTCAACCTCTTAGCTTTGTCATGGCTAGGAGGAAATTGTCTTTTACTTGTCCACATCTGAGGGACTGAGGGCTGGCTGCCGTGCTTAGACGGAGTTCAGTAGGGTGTCCCCGGCAAACTGCTGGTCTGTGAGGAAGGTGCAGGTGGAGATGTTATGTTGCCTTGATCAAAATGTGGTGTCGATGTCGGAGAGCGCTCAACACCAGCAGGTGTTTCCACTTGCAAATGTCCTGACGACCTGCCAATCACACCGGCTGTTGCGGGTAAAGAGGTGGAAGGGCTGCATCCAAAACCATGTGCAACTGCTGTCCCCACAGTCACAGAGGATGAAGAGGATGCGGATGCACTTGATGGGGCAGATGGTGGTTGACCCGGCCCACTAGGCCGCATTGTAGCACAGTGAGCTTCCCACTGCAACTTATGCCTCATATCCATGTGACGGTTCATGCAAGAAGTACTCAAGCTAGTGATTTTTTGGCCTCTACTGAGATTTTGTTGACAAATCTTACAGACAACATGACTTGGGTCATCCTTTGCGATGTCAAAAAATGCCCAGGCTATGCAAGGCTTAGAGTCTGTACGACCTGAAGAGCCACCATGACTTCTGGTCTGAGGCACAGTTGGGGTTAAGGATGCAGTTGTTGACGTGCTTCCAGTACTCCGTCTCTGTTCAGGAAGGCGCACCGTTACCTCGTCGTCAGACTCATCACTAGCATCCTCCTCCACATCCTCTGTTGACCTCATGGACTGGCGGACTTGGGGTTGACAGTAAGTGGGGTCTACAACCTCGTCATCATCATCCTGTGTGTTCTCACGCCCGTCGTCCTCAGAGCCAACATCTTCCTGCTCCGACCGAAAAGTCAAGTTTTCATTCCAATCAGGTATCTCAGTCTCATCATAATCTTCCTCATTGTCTCCACCAACAGGAGTTACAGTTTGGGAACCAGGGTCTTTATTATGCTCAGAACCTTCTTCATCTGGGCCTGGATCCGACTCACAAAGATTCTGGGCATCAGTGCAGATCATTTTCTCGTCCGGATTCACAGAAGCTCTGGAGCAGACCTCTGATTCCCAGGCTATAGTATGCGTAAACAGCTATACAGACTCAACCATGTGTGTTACCCCATGCTCAGACGGGCAGCTGGAGACTTGGGAGCTGTGAGGAAGCAAGTGCGATTGGAGTGACAACTCTGAGGACTGGAGTAGTTGTGATGTTGAAGTTGACATGGGGGAGAGCCCAGTTGAACGAGCACTTGATATCCGTTAAAGCACCTGCTGTTTTTGTGCCTCATCTGGAATTTTTGGTGATGCTTGTAGCGATGGTCGAAAGAAAGGGATCATATCAGATTGTCCACGAAAAGAAGTAGACATCTTACTTTGGCTGGAAGATGGTCTTCTGCAGATGTTAGTGTTGCTTGACCACCTACCCCACGGACACAACCTTTTTTTTCCTTTCCAACATGCCTATTCCCCTTTCCACCAACAGCAGGCCTTTTGCCACTCATTTTAGTGCTTAACTAATTGGCAACTCTGTATCTGTAGTTGTTGGCACAACAACTGATGGATGAAAACTGAGCAGAACTGAGTGGCCAAACTGTGGTACTAGGCCCAAAACTATTAACTGGATTAGATGCAGTGAAAATTGATATACACAGGCGGTGTAGTTAGTTTCACAGGCGGGCTACTCTGCTGACGTGCAGACACTGCTCCTAGGCCCTAAACTATCAACTGGATTAGATGCAGTGAAAATTGAGATACACAGGCGGTATAGTTTGTTTCACAGGTGGGCTACTCTGCTGATGTGCAGACACTGCTCCTAGGCCCTAAACTATCAACTGCATTAGATGCAGTGAAAATTGATATACACAGGCGGTGCAGTTAGTTTTACAGGCGGGCTACTCTGCTGACGTGCAGACACTGCTCCTAGGCCCAAAATAACTGGATTAGATGCAGTGAAAATTGAGATACACAGGCGGTATAGTTTGTTTCACAGGCGGGCTACTCTGCTGACGTGCAGACACTGCTCCTAGGCCCTAAACTATCAACTGGATTAGATGCAGTGAAAATTGAGATACACAGGCGATATAGTTTGTTTCACAGGTGGGCTACTCTGCTGACGTGCAGACACTGCTCCTAGGCCCTAAACTATCAACTGGATTAGATGCAGTGAAAATTGAGATACACAGGCGGTGTAGCTAGCTTCACAGGCAGGCTACTCAGATGACTATCAGACAATGCTACTAGCCCAAAAGGATTGGCTGAGCTAGGTTACACCAAATGCTGTGACAAACACTTGCACAGCACTGGCACAGACCTGCCTAGCAAACAGTGCTATGAACTGCTGTAACCTACCCTGAAAAGGGCTGATATTACAACCAGTCCCGACTCCTCCCGACTCCCTAAACCTATCTCTCTGACAATTTGCTCCAAAAAAACAATCTTAGTCTGTATAGTGCCCACAGCAGCAGCGGGGCCATCTAACACTAAGCTGCAGCAGTGAGGAAATGGTGGAGACGGGGCAAATGGCTGGTTCTTATAGGGCAAGGACATGTGACATACACAGCCAATGACACATGCCCTTGCTTGTGTGCATCACATGCACATTGCTGTGTGTGTGTGCACTGCTGATAGGCTGAGAGACTGCACCGCCCCACTATAAATGCGGGAAAGAAAAAAAAATGGAGATTGGTGTTATTTCAGCACAGATCTATCCCCCGCTCCCCCACCCACTAGACACTGAAACAGTCTATTAACAATGATAAACAGTTTTAATGTGCAAATCAAGCTAGGCTTTTTGTGAACGAACAGTTATCGAACAGAAACTCGAACAGCCGAATTTTAAGCAAATTGTTCGGGTTTGTCGAACGACTCGAACACCGCCCAAAACAGCTTGAATTTGAAATTGGCCAACAGTTCGACTCGAACACCGCTCATCTCTAGTAGGGACCGAAGCTGCTTAAAAGGGGTCCTCTGGGGTGATGTTATGGGCAGCTAGATGGTATACCTTCCCACAGGTGAAGTAGATCCCCAGGGCTCCCGGTGTGTAGATAGAAGATGGTGAATGATGCAGTAAAGAATGGAGGACACAGGGTTGCAGTCTCTTTACCTGGTTTACCGTAGCTTCAGGCAACCGCAGTCCAGTGCACCAGATCACAGGACAGGCAGGGTCCGGCTGGCCTGGAAGCGAATCAGTCTCCTTTACCAGGCAGAGATGAAAGCCTTCCTCAAAACGCGGTGGTGTTGTAGTCCCTTACTGCCTATGGCTTCTGATAAGGTCCTCACAGTTCTTCTCTGTCCCCCATATAGGTTAGGACACAACCCATATGACAGGTGAAGCAGGCCTTTTTCACAGGGTCTCTATCATGACTCGGGCCCTATAAGTATCACTGTGTCTCCTGGGTGTTAAGGCAGACAGGTAACTTGAAGTTCAGCTGTCCTGCCGGTTTCAGCTATGCCACTTAGAGTTCAGCACGGACACGGTCTTACGGCTACCGGAATCTGCGCTAGTCAGGGAGGTAGCTAATTCACTACTCTGCTCCGCTGGTATCACTCTCCTGTGCCTTTGCTCTCCTGCACACTTTCCACAAGCTGTTCATTCTTTGTAAGTTCTCCTTTCTCCAGGAGCAGTAGTACCTCAGACTACATGGCCCCTTCAGACCTTCTGACACTCTATGTCTGTCTGCTCTCTTCTCTGTCCTCTGACATTCTGCCTGAAATCTCTCTTTCCCTCCAGACCAGTATGTATTTATAGGAGAGTTCACCCTAAACCAGGTTTAAAGCTCCCCCTTCTGGCCTGGAGTATGAATGTGTTGTGTGTATGTGATTACCTGGTGAAACATATCCTTCATCGCTTCCAAGTGTGACGTCACTCTCCCCAAGGGGAAAGCAATGCCACTGTGATGACTAGAACCCTGAGGCGTCACATTTGCACCTGTGTTGCCAACATCTTGCTATATGGGCTGGCTGCATCCTGTAGTGCATTTGTTCAAAGACCTGGGCAGGTAAGCGGCAATGCCATCATCAGCATCACTATTCCAGCCATCTACATGCTGGATCACATTTTGAATAGCTTGGGTGAGGAGATTGTTAGTGAAGGTACAGGAGCTGAGGAACAAATTGAGGAGACGAGGAGGAAGATGTGGTGGACGCGCAACCGTGGGGAGATGAAAAGGATCTGTTGTCCGTGGTTGGTGGGAAGGGACAGAGGAAGCAACCTTGAGTGTTACCCCGCCACAAACAAAGCATGGACTTGGGCCTCATGGAATTGCCTGACATGATGCCCATATTCTTAGGTTTCGAAATAGTGCTGGGTTGCCACTCTTTAAGAACCACAGTACAAGAGCAAATTTTGCCAGCTACTTCCCCACGAGGAAAAAGATGTGCGCATGCTGGACTATTGAAACACGCTTGTAAACGATCTTAAGAGTGGTTTTCCCCAAAACAGCAGTGAAGCACACAGTGTGCATCGCAGTTCTAAACGTCAAACCTCAGGAACGTCAAGGCGTCACTGCAAAAACATTAGCAGCATTGTAAGTGGCATAAGCAATTTCTGTGAGTTATTTGACACATTTTTTAGACCAGCCCAGCATCCACAGAACAGAGTATATGTCTGACACGTTGTGAATGACTTGAGAGTATGGTGCAGGAGTCTCAAGCTCAATTACAATGCCATTAGGGTTAATCTGGATCATTTTGCATTTTTGGCTTCAAAAATAGAAAAGTGGCCTGAGCTCGCCTGTCATGCCTTTGAGGTTTTGTCATGCTAGTCAGCCAGCGTTCTCTCAGAACTTGTGTTCAGCACTGCTGGTGTTGGCCTGATGGATAAGCGCATCCAGCTGTCGCCTGAAAGTATAGACTGCCTAACTTTCATCAAAATGAACAAGTCATGCATTTCCATTGACTTTTGCACCGCAGTCGCTGACTGACCAGACTAGGCGATTGTGTAATTTGTAATGTCATGCATTGAACTTGCGTTATGGCAGTCTATGACATGAATCTCCATCTGGTGAGTTGCCTGTAGTAGAAGGTGTGTCAGAGGCTTGTTATACTGTTTCTACTCTGTGGAAATTGATGCCACTTTAGTGATGTGTGACAATAATTTTTTGAAATGTGAGAATTCAAGTTGGGTCACTTTCATGTGTGATATGCTTGTAGCAGTAGGGCTCCCACACTGGCAGGCTTGCACTTACTTTCACTCAACTACCTGTGTTATTATCCTTAGATTTTTCTACCAATACTACTCTATGAAACTGATGGTTGTGCCACCTGAGTGTGGCTGGGCAGAAAAAAAAATTTGAGCTATTGCATGAAGTATCATGGTTCCAAGCAAAGAAGGCTTACACCACTCCCTTAGCAGGTCTCAATTGAAACTTGAATTCAAACTTCTAATGCTGGTCAAGACCCTGATACCTCTTGTTTGGCCCATGGCATGCTGCTTCTGTGCCATTACTAAATTTCTACTGCAGGTGATTTGAAGCCACTTTTCATCGTGTCTGCCCTAATTTTAGCTCTTTGGGAAGCTTTTCGTCACCACTTAAGGTATTGTGTATACATTTGGTTTTTCCTCCCATTGAATTTAATGGGGTTCTGGTAAGTTCATTGAACTGTTCGGCGAGCATTGAGACATTCAGCAAACCGAACCTTGGAAGTTTGGCTCATCTATACCTGTGACTGGGATGGGCAAATACACTGTCAGTGATGTAGCCTCACAAAAAGAAGTCACAGGGTTTTAAATCTGGTGATCTCGGAGGCCAACACAATACTGGTGAACACCCCTGAAACATTACATCGCTGAAACAGTAGAATCCATAGGATATGATAGCACGCGTCTGGACAGAATTGTGCAACCACTTAAACATCTGCCAAGAACTAATGAAAATTATTTTGAACAAGTATGGCATAGATAAAACTTGGATACATAGCATGTCTTTTCATGTTAATTAATTTGTGATTTGTTCTTGGTTATAAATACAGAGGCTATAATTTTGCATCATCCTCTTTCAATCACCCTGTATAAGACTTAAAATATGTATAGTCAGTATGTTACATTTTTTCCATGTTCATAATTTTTTAAGGTATAAAATGTCTTCCTACTACATGCTGAATTAGTATTGGATGGCTATATTTTTTGGGTGCAAACAAAAATGCTTGCAGCCAAAATACATGTACATAACATAAATGTTGCATGAACAAAATATTATGACAAATAAGCATGTATGTGTTAAGGAGTGGAGGATTGCCAGCACTGCTTTAGAGATTTACATTATAACATAATGCTTTATTTGTTATGCTGCTGCAGAAATTCTAGTACTATATTTTTCAGACTATAAGACATACTTTATCCTCCAAAATTTTGGAGGAAAGTGGGTGGTGCATCTTATATTCTGGATGTACCTTTAGGCCGGCTTCACACTTGCGAGTTTTACGGACGTAAGAGCGCAGAAACTACGTCCGTAAAACTCGCAAAAAATACGGCACAATTATTCTCTATGCCCCTGCTCCTATCTGCCGTATTTTACTGATCAGTATTATACGGCTTTCTACGGCCGTACAAAATCGCAGCATGCTGCGTTTGTCACCGTACTGCGCAAGAAATACGCCAATGAAAGTCTATGGAAGCGTGAAAAATACGGATTTCACACGGACAAGCAGTGTGACTTGCGAGAAATACGCAGCGCTGTTAGAGAGAAAAGCCGGTAATTCAGTGCGGTGTACAGTAAAATCACACTGACAGCTTACAGTCCAATAGGTAGAATATATATATATATATATATACCTATTCTATGTGTACACATTTACACATAGAATAGGTATATATATATATATATATGTCAGTGAGACACATATATGTATATATATTACTATTTATTCCAGCGCTATACAGCTTGAAAGCCGGTAATTCAATTACCGGCTTTTTCTTTCTCCTTCCTAAAACCCGACATGATTTGAGACATGGTTTACATACAGTAAACCATGTCTTCTCTCCATTTTTTTTGCAGATTCCACACTACTAATGTCAGTAGTGTGTATCTGCAAAATTTGGCCGTTCTAGCTCTTAAAATAAAGGGTTAAATGGCGGAAAAAATTGGCGTGGGCTCCCGCGCAATTTTCTCCGCCAGAGTAGTAAAGCCAGTGACTGAGGGCAGATATTAATAGCCTGGAGAGGGTCCATGGTTATTGGCCCCCCCCTGGCTAAAAATATCTGCCCCCAGCCACCCCAGAAAAGGCACAATTTCCTAGAAAGCTCCCAGGCTTTCTAGGCAAGTTCCCACGATCTATAAACAGCCAGCAGAGGGCGCCTCACCGCAAATGAAGCTAAATATAGCTCATTGATCTATATTTAGACTCATTCCCCAGGGTTTTGCAGCGAGGAGCAGCCTGCATTAGCAAAGCTCCTTGCTGCAAAATGTTTTAACCCCTTCAGAAGGATTTACATCGTTGGACGTTACAGATCTGCGGAGGGTAAGTATATTGTTGGTTTATTATGTTTTTTCTTTCACAGAACGAGGGTCTTCAGTGATTGGATTGGGCGTAGAATAAAATACTCCAACAACCATTGTTTTTATTTCATTAAAATAATTTTAAATAATGTGTTTGTGTTTTATTTAACCCTTTCATTCAATTGGATTAATAATGGATAGGTGTCATAATTGACGCCTCTCCATTATTAATTAGGCTTAATGTCACCTTACAATAGCAAGGTGGCATTAACCCTTCATTACCCCATATCCCACCGCTACACGGGAATGGGAAGAGAGTGGCCAAGTGCCAGAATAGGCGCATCTTCCAGATGTGCCTTTTCTGGGGTGGCTGGGGGCAGATATTTTTAGCCAGGGGGGGGCCAATAACCGTGGACCCTCTCCAGGCTATTAATATCTGCCCTCAATCACTGGCTTTACTACTCTGGCGGAGAAAATTGCGCGGGAGCCCACGCCAATTTTTTCCGCCATTTAACCCTTTATTTTAAGAGCTAGAACGGCCAAATTTTGCAGATACACACTACTGACATTAGTAGTGTGGAATCTGCAAAAAAAATGGAGAGAAGACATGGTTTACTGTATGTAAACCATGTCTCAAATCATGTCGGGTTTTAAGAAGGAGAAAGAAAAAGCCGGTAATTGAATTACCGGCTTTCAAGCTGTATAGCGCTGGAATAAATATTAATATATATACATATATGTGTCTAATGACATATATATATATATATATATATGTATATATATATATATATATATATAGACAGTATATATATATTTTTTTTTCTTTTTGGGACACATGGATCATTTCTATAGCGGTATGTTGGTTTTGCAAGCCTGCGAGAAAACCACGCAGTACGGATGCCATACGGATTACATACGGAGGATGCCATGCGCAAAAAACGCTGACACACCCTGCCTACGGAGGAGCTACGGACCACTATTTTCGGGACATTTCAGCGTATTACGGCCGTAATATACGGACCGTATTTTCATACGCTGAGTGTGAAGCCGGCCTTATACTGAGGCTGTGGATTGGGAGGAGGGAGTGGCAGCATCTGAAGAGTGGTTCACAGAAGGCTGGAGCCGGCTGCTGTAGCTAACATGTGTTCCCGCTGTATACGTTGCCAGCATATGATATCGCCGATGGAACGCAGCCAGGTAAGGAGAAAGGGTTTTTTTTAATTATTTTTATTTCGACGGCAGGATGGAGACACATGGACTATGAGTCTCCATCCTGCACAATCTGTCTCCATTCTGTCTCATGTCTCCATCCTGTACCATGTGTCCATGATCCTTCACCATGTGACATGGGGCAGGATGCAGACATATGGTGCAGGATCATTCATGGGGCAGGATAGAGACATGGGGCAGGATGGAGACATGGGGCAGGATGGAATCAGATGGTGCAGGATGGAAATACATGGTGCAAGATGGAAACACATGGTGCAGGATGGAAACACATGGTGCAGGATGGAGACACATGGTGCAGGATGGAGACACATGGTGCAGGATGGAGACACATTATGCAGTATGGAGACACATTGTGCAGGATGGAGACACATGGTGCAGGATGGAAACTCATGGTGCAGGATGGAGACAGATGGGGCAGGATCATAGGGCAGGATGGAGACAGATGAGGCAGGATGGAGAGAGATGGGGCAGGATGGAGACAGATAGGGCAGTATGGAGACACATGGTTCAGGATGGAAACTCATGGTGCAGGATGGAGACAGATGGGGCAGGATGGAGACAGATGATGCAGGATGGAGATAGATGGGGCAGGATGGAGAGAGATGGGACAGGATGGAGACAGATGGGGCAGGATGGAGACAGATGTGCAGAATCATGGGGCAGGATGGAGACAGATGGGACAGAATGGAGACCTATGGGGCAGGATCATTGGGCAGGATGGAGACAGTTGGGACCGGATGGAGACCTATAGGGCAGGATCATTGGGCAGGATAGAGACAGATGGAACAGGATGGAGACAGATGGTGCAGGATCATGGGGCAGGATGGAGACAGATGGGGCAGGATGGAGACAGCTGGAGCAAGATGGAGTCACATGGTGCAGGATCATAGGGCAAGATGGAGACACATGGGGCAGGATGGATATGATGGAGACAGATGGGGTAGGATCATGGGGCAGGATCATGGGACAGATGGGGCAGGCTCAAGGGACAGATGGGGCAGGACGGGACATCACATGGGACAGAAAGGATACTCATGAGGGTAGGATGGGAGAATAAATGGGGCCAGGATGGGAGAACATATGGCTGGAGCCAGGATGGTGTTATTATTACCAAAAAGGCTAATTAAGAGATATTATTACTGCAGTGACGTATTTATTTTATTTTTTGAGGATACTGTTTTAAATGGGGGGCGGTCCTGTTACTGTGCAGAGCGACACTGTGTCACCTTTTTTCTTCATCTGGTGTAGTGTAGAAGTTGGGAAAAATTAAGTAATGTGCTCTGCAAACGGTGCTCTAGATAACTGTTATTCCCTGCAGAGATGACCCCTGGCTGGAAGAGGTGATGGCAGTCTGTGCTGGATGAAAATGAAAAGCGAAGATGAAGGACTTCACCTAGAGACGCCACCTGTGAGTCAGTGTGTAACCTGTACACTGACACTATACACTGCATACTATACACAGAGCTCCTGTGTACAATGTCACCAGTGATCACTGTATTACCTTTACACTGACACTACATACAGAGCTCCTGTATATAATGTCACTGGTGATCACTGTATTATCTGCACACTATACACCAGAGGTCCCCAACGTTTCTGACCTTGACAGCCACATTCATCTCTGAGAGAGGGTCGCAAGCCACATCCAGCCTTGAGAGAGGGCCGCGAGCCACATTCAGCTCATGTACCCCTCACAATAGTGGCAACCAAAGCCCCCATTACAGGCATAATGGTAACCAAAGCTTTTCCACAAATATCAATCAACCCAAAGCAGTATACAAAGATCCATGGGTTCCCACAATACCCCCATTCAGTATTCTCCTATAAAACACTCCCAAGATACTGTCACATCCAGCTTCAAGCACCTCCTCTGACAGGTGGTGTCATCTTGTCTCCAGCGTACCATACTTAAATCTTAAAACCCCTAAGACCAGTAGAACTGTACCCAGATCCACTCTTCCGTGCAGGCCTGCTTACAAAATTCATCATTTTATCATTTTCAGATGTGCTCTTCATACCTGTTTGCTTGAACAGGAGCTAATGCACCAAGCTGGCAGACAGCCGCGAGCCACAATTCATGGGACCGCAAGCAACATGTGGCTCCCGAGCTACAGGTTGGGGATCCCTGCTATACACTATATACAGAGCTCCTGTGTATAATGTCACTGGTGATCACTGTATTACCTGTACACTGACACTATATACAGAGCTCCCGTGTACAATGTCATCGGCACTGTATTACCTGTACACAGATACTGCATGCTGAGTACAGATCTCCTGTGTATAATGGCACTTATGGTGATATTAGTATTGTGTTTTTTTCATTAATGATCAGTATTTTAGTATTCTGTCACTATGTGGTGGTAATATGTGGTTTGGCCATGGTCTGGGTGTATTTGTTTCTGGTATGTGGTATTATAGGTCACTGCGTGGTGGTAATATGGTGTCTGGTCATGGTGCCGTGGTATTTGTCCCTTGTATGTGATATTACTGGTCATTTTAACAATTGAAAAATAAATAAAAATATACCTAAATTGTATTGCATATTTTAACAAATGTTTAATAGGCTAGAGTACACTAGGGCCCGGCCAAAAGATTCTACCTTGTTGTGGTGGCAGATTAAAAAAATATTTTGGCCAAAACAAAAGCTGCTGGCTATGTTTGTGATCTTGTGATGGGAACTGTTAATGTGTGATTGGTGTGAAGTGGAGTTTTTCCAAGAGAAAGCGGTGGGGCTGTTGACAGTTCGAGGGGTGGAGCCTGGGTGGAGTCAAGGGGGCCCAAAAAATTTTGCCAGTATGGGGCCCTGAAATTCCTAGTGGCAGCCCTGGTCCCTCCCACCTTTATGCACTGAAGTCGGTACATGATAATGATGCATAGTATGGTGATTTCATAGTTAAAGAAGTTGTCAGGCCTTAGTCTACAAGTCTGCAGTTACTTTATGTGACTGCAGACTTGAGAATACTCACATTGTGCATACTGGGAAGATTGTCCAGTGCTGGCATCGGGAGCGGTGGAGGCGTAACTGCAAGTATGCAATTTGTCAATGTATCAATTTGCTGAATGCAATTATATTAAGAGAGGCTAGACAAGTCAAGTCAGATTGTTGCCAGAAGTATGCTGATCGCATATTTGCAATCACATGATCACCCACACACCGGCACCTGTAATTCTCACAGCACGCAGTACGTGTGATGTGAGGATACACAAATCTGAAGTCACATATAGTGACTGCAGACTTGTAGCCTAAGGCCGGACAACCCCTTTAATGATATGGTTTGTATTAATTTTTGCTAAGTGAAAGTTAATGGGGAATAGGCACCTGAGCAGGGAAGAACTATTGAGTCAGTCCTACAGCTGCGAACTGTTACTAGGTAGTTTAGCTCAGTTTAATTTGTCTGAAAGAAGTGATTTGCTTTGTTCATGGTGTAAATTGTACTGTATATACAAGAGTCTAGGAAGGTGACATGCTGACGTCTATTTCAGCTGGATCTGTGTCCTTCGATGCACCCTGCACTGCATACTCACTGGCCTAAATCAATAACAAAAAACAATGGAACATTAGCATAGATTAAATTTCTCCAATATAAAGACACCAATACAATATTACCAAAGAATATATATATCCAATATTAGTAACTTAAATGTATGAATTCTTCAGTATCAAAAACTGCAATATAGTGCAACGCTAGTGAAATTTGGTAACACTAATGGTAGCATAGGTTTAGTCTTTCTGAAAATCATATTACTTCAGAAATTACTATGTATGCATCTATTCACTACTCTGGATGTATATTGATTTATGAATTGAAAGATGCAATCCTATACTACAGGACTATGGACTTTATGCATATTTTATTGGCTGTTATTAGAGTCTCTTAGGGACTCCTAGGGGGCATTAGCGTAAGCCACATTTGAGCTAAGGTGCCAGTTGTGCATATAGGGTGCAAACCTCCGCGGCTAAGCAGAGTACTACAGAGTAGGGTTGAGCGACCTTTACTTTTATAGGATCGGGTCGGGTTTCACGAAACCCGACTTTTTCAAAAGTCGGGTCGAGTGAAATCGGCCGATCCTATAAAAAAGTCGGGGTCGGCCGAAACCCGAAACCCAATGCAGTGCATTGGGTTTCCATGGTTCCCAGGGTCTGAAGGAGCGGAAACTCTCCTTCAGGCCCTGCGATCCATATTTTAGTGTAAAATAAAGAATTAAAATAAAAAATATCGCAATACTTACCCTCTGACACGCCCTGGTACTAACCGGGAACCTTCCTTCCTTAGAATCAGCCTTCCAGGACCTTGCGGTGACGTCGCGGTGACGTCGCGGCTTGTGATTGGCCGCGCGGCCGCCCATGTGACCGCTCGCGCGACCAATCACAGGCCGCGACGTCACCGCGACGTCACCGAAGGTCCTGGAAGGGCTGATTCTTAGGAAGGAAGGCTGCCGGAAAGAAGCAGGGCGCGTCCGAGGGTGAGTATATTCCTATTAGGAATCACAAGCCGCGACGTCACCGCGACGTCACCGCAAGGTCCTGGAAGGCTGATTCTAAGGAAGGAAGGTTCCCGGTTAGTACCAGGGCGCGTCAGAGGGTAAGTATTGCGATATTTTTTATTTTAATTCTTTATTTTACACTTAAATCTGAATTCCGATACCAATTCCCGATATCTTAAACATATCGGGAATCGGTATCGGAATTCCGATTCTAGATTCAAAAGATCGCCGACTTCATGGCTGACCCCACACAGAGGTTGGGTCGGGTTTCATGAAACCCGACCTTGCCAAAAGTCGGCGACTTTTGAATATTTTCGACCTGTTTCGCTCAACCCTACTACAGAGATATGTTAGGGCATCCTAGGCTATACCTAACTTCCCACTACTTCCCTTTCCTTGATTCCATGGTACAAAATGGGGAAACATTTCTATAGCCTACCTATGTTGTGATTTTTCAGTTACATATTTCATTTTAAGAAATCATTAAAGATTATATTTTAATGGTACATTTCTGTTTTTCTGTGAATAAGGACATAATTACAGGATGAGGATACTATTACAGAATGGAGGCCGGGATGGGGATCTTTATTATAGGATGGAAGGCATTATTATAAGAAGGGAGAAATTATTAAAGAATAGGGCCAGGATGAGGGTCATTTATACAGGATGGGTGACATACTTACTCTATTTGGGCTAAAATGAGGAACATACAGTGGGGGAAATAAGTATTTGATCCCTTGCTGATTTTGTAAATTTGCCCACTGACAAGGACATAAACTGTCTATAATTTTAATGGTAGGTTAATTTTAACATTGAGAGACAGAATATCAAAAATAAAATCAAGAAAATCACATTGTATAAATTAAATAAATTTATTTGCATTTTGCAGTGAGAAATAAGTATTTGATCCCCTACCAACCATTAAGAGTTCTGGCTCCTACAAACCAGTTAGACACTCCTTCTCAACTCGTTACCTGCATTAAAGACAGCTGTCTTACATAATCACCTTTATAAAAGACACCTGTCCAGAGACTCAATTAGTCACTTAGACTGTAACCTCTACAACATGGGTAAGACCAAAGAGCTTTATAAAGATGTCAGGGACAAGATCATAGACCTGCACAAAGCTGGAATGGGCTACAAAACCATAAGTAAGATGCTGGATGAGAAGGAGACAACTGTTGGTGCAATAGAAAATGAAAGAAATATAAAATGACTGTTATTCAACATTGATCTGGGTCACCATGCAAAATCTCACCTCGTGGGCTATCCTTCATTATGAGGAATGTGAGAGATCAGCATAAAACCACACAGGGGAACATGTTAATGATCTCAATGCAGCAATGGGACCACAGTCACCAAGAAAACCATTGGTAACACATTATGCCGTAAAAGTTTAAAATTTTGCAGTGCTGCCTATGACCCAAAGAACACCGTCCCCACTGTCAAACATGGAGGTGGAAACATTATGTTTTAGGTGTGTTTCTCTACTAAGGTCACAGGGCTACTTCACCACATCAATGAGATAGAGAATAGATGGAGCCATGTACTGTAAAACATGAATGACAACCACCTTCCCTCTGCCAGGAAATTAAAAATGGGTCCTGGCTGGGTCTTCAAGCAAGACAATGACCCAAGGAGTGGCATAAGGAGTGGCATAAAAAGAAGCACATTAAGGTCATGGAGTGGCCTAGCCAGTATCCAAACCTTAATAATAAAAATAATAAAAATAATCTTTATTTATATAGCGCCAACATATTCCGCAGCGCTTTACAGTTTAACAGTTTCAAGCACAAGTCATAAGTAACAACGTTAACAATACAATAATTAAAGCATAATAAGACGACCCTGCTCATGAGAGCTTACAATTTACAATGAGGTGGGGGAGATACAAAGTACAGAGCTTATTTACAATGAGGGTTCAGCCATCTTTAGGGGGTGGGAGATAGATGGAGATAGTGAATTGGGCTACACACGCGCCCTTACACATAAAATGACTTTTATTAGGGAATGTGACAGGCCGCTCTGAACAAATATTTTTTGAGGGCGCGCCTAAAATTATAAAAAATTGTGAATGGTCCTAATTTCTTGGGGTATAGCATTCCAGAGAATTGGCGCAGCTTGGGAGAAGTCTTGGAGAAGGGAGTGGGAGGTACGGATTAGTGCAGAGGTTAGTCGAAAGTCATTTGCAGAGCGCAGCGGTCGGCTAGGCCAATAGACAGAAATAAGGGAGGAGATGTAAGGGGGCGCTGCACTGTGAAGAACTTTGTGGGTGAGAACAAGTACTTTGAATTGGATCCCATAATGAATGAGCAGCCAGTTTAACGACTGGGGACGGGCAGCTGCATCTGAATACTGATTAGCCAAGTAGATGACCCTGGCTGCTGCATTAAGGATAGACTGGAGAGGGGAAAGTTGAGTGAGGGGGAGGCCAATTAATAGAGTATTACAGTAATCCAGGCTGGAGTGGATCAAGGCGACAGTGACGGTTTTTGTTGTTGCCATGGTGAGAAAAGGGTGGATTCTAGAGATATTCTTTAGGTGTAAGTGGAGCGCCCCCAGTAGGGCAGTGGGGTACTCGGAGCCGGGCCCTTTGGTTCTCAAGGGGAATGTCACGGTGGCTGACCCGGTCCGTGGCCCTAGGGACATCCGTTGGCAAATGGGGAAAGGTCTTTAAAGGGATTATGTTCATGACGCCACCTGTGGTATTCGGTCAGGGTGACCGGCGCTGCTTAGGGGTCTGCTGGGGTGATGTTATGGCAGCTGGATGGTATACCTTCCCAAAGATGAAGTATGTCCCCAGGGCTTCCCGGTGTGTAGATGGTGGATGGTGTGAGGCGCAGGGAAGAACGAGGACACAAGGGTGCAGTCTCTTTACCTTTACTGAAGGCTTCAGCATCCACAGTCCAGAGCACCAGATCACAGGGCAGGCAGAGTCCGGCTGGTTTGAAGGCAAATCCAGAGTCCCCTTATCCAGGTGGAAATCAGTAGCCTTCCTCTAGCGCCTGGATATTGTAGTACCTTACTGCTGAGCTTCTCATAAGGTCCTCACAACTGTTGTAGATGTTCTAGATGTCTTTCTCTCTGTCCCCCAGATGGATAGGAACAACCCGTATGACTGATGGCCTGAAGCTTTTTACAGGGACTCTAGCACACCCCGGCCCCCACAGTTGCCACCGTGCCTCCTGGGTAAAAGGTCGAGAACTAATATGGAATTAGCTGTCCTGCCGGTCTCTGGCGCCAGGCTTGGAGACGATGACTCCCTCGGTGTTGCGGCTACCGGCTACTGCGCCTCAGAAAGGAGGCAGCCTTTTACAGGGCAGAACACCTTCTGGTTTCCTCCCCTTTTGCTATGACTTCGCTTCTCACTCTCTGCAACACAATTCTCCTTCAATGTCTCTTTCTTACGATGCTGCCACACGTGGGGCAGGCGCAGCTCCATGGCCTTCTGTCTAGGCCTCTGACAGGATCCCACCCCTGTCAGGGACCCACTACCTGAGTGGAGCTCACATAGCAGCTATCTGGGAGAAGCCCAGCTCGCTTCTGCCTTCTGCCTGGGTCAAACCCCAGTCAGCATCTAACTTCCTATCCAGACCACCAGTTTTACCTAATTGTGAAGAGTGCCCTACTAAATAGGAGCATAGCTCCCCCTGGTTGACTGGAGTATGAAGTGTGGTGTGTGGTTTGTGACACCTGGTAAAGTGATCTCCTTTACTGCCTTCAGTCGTAACATCACTCCCCCTGGTGGAAGAATGACATTACTGCAGCGACCAGGACCCTGGGGCGCTGCATAAGTGGCAAGAGCGGGCAAGAGATTGTATATGGGGTGTAAAGAAGAGATCCAAGTCAAACCTAACACTCAGACAGCACGCCTGCTGCTGAGGTGTTATTATGGTGACACCCACGGAGAGGGAAACATCAGGTTTAGGGAGGTTAGTAGATGGCGGGAGCAGAAGATGTTCAGTTTTGGAGAGGTTGAGAATCAGAGAGAGGACAGACATGATGTTGGAAACTGCGGACAGAGAGTCACTGGCATTCTGTAGTACAGCGAGAGCAAGTTCAGGGGATGACGTGTATAGTTGTGTGTCATCGGCATAAAGATGGCACTGAAAGCCAAATCTGCTGATGGTCTGTCCAATTGCGGCCGTGTAGGGGGAGAAGAGAAGGGGGCCAAGGACTGAGCCCTGAGGTACCCTGACAGCGAGAGAAAGAGTGGACGAAGTGGAGCCAACAAACGATACACTGAAGGAGCGGTCAGAAAGATAGGAAGAGAACCAGGAGAGAGCAGTGTCATAATGCCTAGTTACTGGAGCCTAGAGAGTAGGAGAGGGTGGTCAACAGTGTCAAAAGCTGCAGAAAGGTCGAGAAGAATGAGTAGAGAGTGGTCACCATTACACTTTGCTTTCAGAAGGTCATTGGTCACTTTGATGAGTGCAGTTTCTTTTGAATGTAGGGGGCAGAAGCCGGACTGTAAGGGGTCTAGGAGGGAGTCAGTGGAGAGGTAAATGGTAAGGCAGGAGTAGACCAGGCGCTCCAAGAGTTTTCAGATGAAGGGGAGATTGAAGACTGGTCTGTAGTTATTTGTGCAGGATGGATCAAGAGAGGGTTTCTTTAGTAATGGAGTAATGATAGAGTGTTTGAACTAGGAGGGGAAAATGCCAGAGGAGAGGGAGAGATTAAAGATTGTAGTTAGGTGAGTTGTGATGACTGGAGAGAGCGACTGGAGGAGGTGTGAGGGAATGGGGTCAGTAGTACATGCAGTCGGACGAGAAGAAGAGAGGAGCCTGGAGACTTCTTCTGTGATGGGATCAAATGTGGGGAGTGAGCCAGGGGATATGCAGGGAGGGATGGGAGTTACTGCGCTTGGTGGCTGGGAGCAGATTTCCTGACAGATATTATCTATTTTCTCTATAAAGTGGGAGGCCAGGTCATCAGCACAAATGTCTGTGATAGGGGCTTGTGCTTTTGGCCTGAGGAGGGAGAGAAAGGTGTCAAAAAGTTTCTTGGGGTTGTTGGATAGTGAGGACATCAGGGTGGTGAAGTAGGTCTGTTTGGCGAGAAAAAAAAAAAGGGAGATTTATATTGCCACTGAGTGCATCTGTGTCAGTCCTGTTTGTGGCATCTGTCATCCACTTTCTGCCACTCAAACTGTGTAGTGTAATACAGTGGGCCTGATTTTTTTCCTGCTGTTTCCCACACATAAAAAAGGGAGATTTATATTGCCACTGAGTGCATCTGCATCAGTCCTGTTTGTGGCATCTGTCATCCACTTTCTGCCACTCAAACTGTGTAGTGTAATACAGTGGCCCTGATTTCTTCCTGCTGTCTCCCACACATACAAAAGGGAGATTTGTATTGCCACTGAGTGCATCTGCGTCAGTCCTGTTTGTGGCATCTGTCATCCACTTTCTGCCACTCAAACTGTGTAGTGTAATACAGTGGGCCTGATTTTTTCCTGCCTTCTCCCACACATAAAAAAGGGAGATTTATATTGCAACTGAGTGCATCTGCGTCAGTCCTGTTTGTGGCATCTCTCATCCACTTTCTGCCACTCAAACTGTGTAGTGTAATACAGTGGGCCTGATTTTTTCCTGCTGTCTCCCACACATAAAAAAGGGAGATTTATATTGCCACTGAGTGCATCTACATGGTGACACAGAGCAAGGTGCACAGGACATAGAAGAGGAGGTGATAGATGACCCAGTTGTTGACCCCGATTGGCAGCCATTGGGGGAACAGGGTGCCGCTGGCAGTAGCTCTGAATCGGAGGAGGAGGAGCCGCAGCAGGCATCAACATCGCAACAGCTTTCATCTGGCAGGCCCGTATCTGGCCAAAAACATGTGTCAAAACCAAAAACAGTTATAGGACTGCGTGGCCATGCGGTTAAAGTAGCTCAGTGTGCAATTCCTGAAAAGATATCCAATAGTAGGTAGAGTGCAGTCTGGCAATTTTTTAACCAAGATCCAAATGATCAGTGCAAAGTCATCTGTAAGAAATGCTCAAGGACCTTCAGCAGAGGTCAGAATGTGAAAAATCTAAATACAAGTTGCATGCGTAGACATTTAACCACCATGCACTTGCAAGCCTGGACTAACTACCAAACGTCACATAACGTTGTTGTACCCTCTCACAATGAAGCTAGTCAGCAACGCTACATTCCTTCCCTCACTGTAAGCCCACCGTTTTCGACACCACCTGCAGCAAATGTGGAGGTTTCGTCGCAAGGCCAAAGCAGTCAGGGAATCACCAGGTTCTTGGTAGGAAACACTGTATGTAGGCCAACTGCAAGAATACCATCACCAACCCTCTCTCAGTCTGCCATGTCTACCATCACCCCCACTAGTTTCACCATATGCAGCTCTCCAGTCCAGCTCACCCTACAAGAGACTCTCGTTAGGAAAAGGAAGTACTCATCCTCTCATCCGCGTACATAAGGTTTGAACGCCCACATTGCTAGACTAATTTCTTTAGAGATGATGCCCTACCGGTTAGTTGAAAGCGAAGCTTTCAAAGCCCTGATGGATTATGCAGTACCACGCTACGACCTACCCAGTCGACACTTCTTTGCGAGAAAAGCCATCCCAGCCCTCCACCAGCATGTAAAAGACCGCATTGTCCATGCACTCAGGCAATCTGTCAGTAGAAAGGTGCACCTCACAACAGATGCATGGACCAGTAGGCATGGCCAGGGACGTTACGTGTCCATCACGGCACACTGGGTTAATGTGGTGGATGCAGGGTCCACAGGGGACAGCCATATTGGGACAGTTCTGCCTAGCCCACGGTCTAGGAAACAGTTGGCTGTAGGCGTTCGCCCCCCTCTTCCTCCTCCTCGTCCTCCAGCAGAAGCGAGAGCTCATCCACAGACCGCAGTTGCACGACCACTCCATCCGCAGCTGCCACTGTTGCACACGAGGTGTCCCATTATGGAACAGTTAGTGGCAAGCGTCAGCAGGCTGTGTTGGAAATTAAGTGTTTGGGCAACAACAGACACACCCCGACACACCGCGGAAGTTCTGTCTGAGTTCTTGCAGCAAGAAACTCAGTCATGGCTGGGCAGTGTAAATCTTGAGGCAGGCAAGGTAGTCAGTGATAACGGAAGGAATTTTATGGCTGCCATAGCCCTTTCACAACTGAAACACATTCCTTGCCTGGCTCACACCTTGAACCTGGTGGTGCAGTGCTTCCTGAAAAGTTATCCAGGGTTACCCGACCTGCTCCTGAAGGTGCACAGACTTTGCTCGCACATCTGCTGTTCGCCCGTACACTCCAGCCGTATGCAGAACCATCATCGATCTTTGAAGCTTCCCCAGCACCGCCTAATAATCGACGTTGCAACAAGGTGGAACTCCACACTGCACATGCTTCAGAGGCTGTGCGAACAGAGGCGTGCTGTTATGTATTTGTGGGAGGATACACATACACGGGCAGGCAGTTGGATGGCAGACATGGAGTTGTCAGGTGTGCAGTGGTCAAAGCTACAAGACCTGTGTCAAGTCCTTCAGTGTTTTGAGGAATGCACACGCCTGGTTAGTGTAGACGATGCCATCTCAAGCATGAGCATCCCCCTAATGAGTCTGCTGATGCAAAGTTTGACGAACATAAAGGAGCAGGCATCTGCAGCCTAGGACAAGGGAAGCCTTGATGACAGTCAGCCATTGTCTGGTCAAGGAAGTCTACTGGAAGAGGTGGCGGGCGAAGATGAGGAGGACGAGGAGGATGATGGGGATGAATATTTTTTGGATGAGGAAGCTTCTCAGAAGGCAATAGAAACTGGTGGCGTTGCAAGGTCAGGTTCAGGGTATTTGAGGGAGAAAAGTGACGTTGATTTGCCAGAAAGTGCTCCTCAAACCAGCACAAGCAGTGAATTGACACCTGGAACATTGGCCCATATGGCGGATTATGTCTTGCGTATCCTAAAAAGAGTCCCCCGCATTATAAAAATGATGACCGATGACGATTACTGGTTGGTCTGCCTCCTGGATCCACGCTATAAAGGGAAATTGCTAAATATCATGCCACATGAGAACCTTGAGCAAATATTGGCAGCCAAACAAGCAACTCTTGTAGACCGTTTGATTCAGGCATTCCCAGCACACAGCGGCTGTGATGGTTCTCACACGAGCTGCAGGGGGAAACATGGCAGAGGTGTTAGAGGTGCACAAATCAGAAGTGGCGTTGGACAGAGGGGTTTTCTGACCAGGTTGTCGAGTGATTTCGCAATGACCGCAGACAGGACAGGTACTGCAGCATCAATTCAAAGTGACAGGAGACAACATTTGTCCGGTATGGTTACTAACTATTTTTCCTCCCTCATCGATGTTCTCCCTCATTCCCATTTGATTACTGGGCATCCAAAATAGACACATCGCCTGAATTGGCACAATATGCATTGCAGGAGCTTACTTGCCCAGCAGCTAGTGCGCTATCAGAAAGAGAATTCAGTGCTGCTGGTTCAATACTGAACGAAAAAAGGAGTCATCTGGCTACCCAAAATATTGATGATCTAACCTTCATTAAAATTAACCAATCATGGATTTCTAATTATTTTGCCCCTCCTTTCCCGGCTGACACCTAGCTTTCCTGTAAAAAGTTCTTGCTTTTGGACTGGTCTTACTGACTGTTCCAATTTCTCCATTTGCAGCTGCTGTATGTCCAGAATACGACATTTTTACACCTCCCTAAATGGGCTGACCCCCCCAAGGGGCCGTGGTCACCACTTGGCACAAGCACCCGTGAGAGTGCCGTTTGTCTGAAGAGGTGGGTGTGCCCACTTTTGGGCGACGGCACTGGCACAGGGTCCCTCATAGTACAATGAAGTGTCTCTGGCGGTGGTGGTGCGCACCCAATGTCAGACACACCGTTGTAACATGAGGGGCCCTGGGCTAGTACCGCCAGACATGAGAGAGTGTTCCCCCAAGCTCAAACAGTGCTCTACCACTTGCAAAATTATCTCTCACTGCCCAACCACTGTTTAGTCTATGCGGTTAAATCCTTCATTGGCACTGCCAATACCAATTTGTTGACATATATGATGCTAGTAAAAATATTCGGGGGCCCTATCCTACATTTACACCAGTTAATATTTTGCGCCAAATACCACTGTCTGCAAGTCAGCAGAGGAGTTCACACCTGTACCTAGGTATGCCACCAGTTTATTTGTTAAAAAATTTTTTTGCCAGACATTAACCTCAATTTATTATTTTGGCCTTCTAACTGTGTCAGACACTCCTTCCAATTGTCCTCCGCTGACCACACCAATGCTGCCTGTGTACCCCTTGAACCTATTTAAAAGTGCATAGAGCCTACTTTTTTTTTATTTTAGGCCTAGTAAGTCTGTCTGTGCTCCCTCCTTCCAATTGTCCTCCACTGACCACACCAATGCTGCCTGCATACCCCTGGAACCTATTTAAAAGTGCATAGAGCCTACTTTTTTATTTTAGGGCTAGTAAGTCTGTCTGCGGTCCCTCCTTCCAATTGTCCTCCACTGACAACACCAATGCTGCCTGTGTACCCCTGGAACCTATTTAAAAGTGCATAGAGTCTAAGTTTTTTATTTTAGGCCTGGTAAGTCTGTCTGCGGTCCCTCCTTCCAATTGTCCTCAACTGACCACACCAATGCTGCCTGTGTACCCATGGAACCTATGTAAATCTGCATCGAGCCAACTTTTTTATTTTAATTAAGTAAATAAGGCAGCACACTGCAGCGCTAAAACATGCAAACATGAAACACGAAAATTGAACTGCATTACTGCACTAGAAATATGAAAAATGAGAGCTTTTAGCGCATAAAAATGGCCAATTTTATGTGTACCTGGTAGCCACTTTACGGCATCTCTCTTATACCAGGTCCTAAACTTGCCTTTCCTTGCTGAGAATAAACGTCTCCATCTGAATGGGTACATGTGAAACCTCTTCTTAGACTAAAATTCTCTCTCTCTGTGGAGGGGTATTGGACCTGCTGTAATTAAAATACCTGTGGCTAGGAGGCGGAGTGCTCAATCAGAAGGCTAAAGAATACATTTCAAAAACCTGACCGTCACATCCAAACATAGACTAAGTGTGAACAGGTGCTGAACCTAAAGTTGCCAACTCGTGTATAGTTAAGTAAATAAGGCAGCACACTGCAGCGCTAAAACATGCAAACATGAAACACGAAAATTGAACTGCATTACTGCACTAGAAATATGAAAAATGAGAGCTTTTAGCGCATAAAAATGGCCAATTTTATGTGTACCTGGTAGCCACTTTACGGCATCTCTCTTATACCAGGTCCTAAACTTGCCTTTCCTCGCTGAGAATAAACGTCTCCATCTGAATGGGTACATGTGAAACCTCTTCTTAGACTAAAATTCTCTCTCTCTGTGGAGGGGTATTGGACCTGCTGTAATTAAAACACCTGTGGCTAGGAGGCGGACTGCTCAATCAGAAGGCTAAAGAATACATTTCAAAAACCTGACCGTCACATCCATACATAGATTAAGTGTGAACAGGTGCTGAACCTAAAGTTGCCAACTCGTGTATAGTTAAGTAAATAAGGCAGCACACTGCAGCGCTAAAACATGCAAACATGAAACACGAAAATTGAACTGCATTACTGCACTAGAAATATGAAAAATGAGAGCTTTTAGCGCATAAAAATGGCCAATTTTATGTGTACCTGGTAGCCACTTTACGGCATCTCTCTTATACCAGGTCCTAAACTTGCCTTTCCTCGCTGAGAATAAACGTCTCCATCTGAATGGGTACATGTGAAACCTCTTCTTAGACTAAAATTCTCTCTCTCTGTGGAGGGGTATTGGACCTGCTGTAATTAAAACACCTGTGGCTAGGAGGCGGAGTGCTCAATCAGAAGGCTAAAGAATACATTTCAAAAACCTGACCGTCACATCCAAACATAGACTAAGTGTGAACAGGTGCTGAACCTAAAGTTGCCAACTCGTGTATAGTTAAGTAAATAAGGCAGCACACTGCAGCGCTGAAACATGCAAACATGAAACACGAAAATTGAACTGCATTACTGCACTAGAAATATGAAAAATGAGAGCTTTTAGCGCATAAAAATGGCCAATTTTATGTGTACCTGGTAGCCACTTTACGGCATCTCTCTTATACCAGGTCCTAAACTTGCCTTTCCTCGCTGAGAATAAACGTCTCCATCTGAATGGGTACATGTGAAACCTCTTCTTAGACTAAAATTCTCTCTCTCTGTGGAGGGGTATTGGACCTGCTGTAATTAAAACACCTGTGGCTAGGAGGCGGACTGCTCAATCAGAAGGCTAAAGAATACATTTCAAAAACCTGACCGTCACATCCATACATAGACTAAGTGTGAACAGGTGCTGAACCTAAAGTTGCCAACTCGTGTATAGTTAAGTAAATAAGGCAGCACACTGCAGCGCTAAAACATGCAAACATGAAACACGAAAATTGAACTGCATTACTGCACTAGAAATATGAAAAATGAGAGCTTTTAGCGCATAAAAATGGCCAATTTTATGTGTACCTGGTAGCCACTTTACGGCATCTCTCTTATACCAGGTCCTAAACTTGCCTTTCCTCGCTGAGAATAAACGTCTCCATCTGAATGGGTACATGTGAAACCTCTTCTTAGACTAAAATTCTCTCTCTCTGTGGAGGGGTATTGGACCTGCTGTAATTAAAACACCTGTGGCTAGGAGGCGGAGTGCTCAATCAGAAGGCTAAAGAATACATTTCAAAAACCTGACCGTCACATCCAAACATAGACTAAGTGTGAACAGGTGCTGAACCTAAAGTTGCCAACTCGTGTATAGTTAAGTAAATAAGGCAGCACACTGCAGCGCTGAAACATGCAAACATGAAACACGAAAATTGAACTGCATTACTGCACTAGAAATATGAAAAATGAGAGCTTTTAGCGCATAAAAATGGCCAATTTTATGTGTACCTGGTAGCCACTTTACGGCATCTCTCTTATACCAGGTCCTAAACTTGCCTTTCCTCGCTGAGAATAAACGTCTCCATCTGAATGGGTACATGTGAAACCTCTTCTTAGACTAAAATTCTCTCTCTCTGTGGAGGGGTATTGGACCTGCTGTAATTAAAACACCTGTGGCTAGGAGGCGGAGTGCTCAATCAGAAGGCTAAAGAATACATTTCAAAAACCTGACCGTCACATCCAAACATAGACTAAGTGTGAACAGGTGCTGAACCTAAAGTTGCCAACTCGTGTATAGTTAAGTAAATAAGGCAGCACACTGCAGTGCTAAAACATGCAAACATGAAACACGAAAATTGAACTGCATTACTGCACTAGAAATATGAAAAATGAGAGCTTTTAGCGCATAAAAATGGCCAATTTTATGTGTACCTGGTAGCCACTTTACGGCATCTCTCTTATACCAGGTCCTAAACTTGCCTTTCCTCGCTGAGAATAAACGTCTCCATCTGAATGGGTACATGTGAAACCTCTTCTTAGACTAAAATTCTCTCTCTCTGTGGAGGGGTATTGGACCTGCTGTAATTAAAACACCTGTGGCTAGGAGGCGGAGTGCTCAATCAGAAGGCTAAAGAATACATTTCAAAAACCTGACCGTCACATCCAAACATAGACTAAGTGTGAACAGGTGCTGAACCTAAAGTTGCCAACTCGTGTATAGTTAAGTAAATGAGGCAGCACACTGCAGCGCTAAAACATGCAAACATGAAACACGAAAATTGAACTGCATTACTGCACTAGAAATATGAAAAATGAGAGCTTTTAGCGCATAAAAATGGCCAATTTTATGTGTACCTGGTAGCCACTTTACGGCATCTCTCTTATACCAGGTCCTAAACTTGCCTTTCCTCGCTGAGAATAAACGTCTCCATCTGAATGGGTACATGTGAAACCTCTTCTTAGACTAAAATTCTCTCTCTCTGTGGAGGGGTATTGGACCTGCTGTAATTAAAACACCTGTGGGTAGGAGGCGGAGTGCTCAATCAGAAGGCTAAAGAATACATTTCAAAAACCTGACCGTCACATCCAAACATAGACTAAGTGTGAACAGGTGCTGATCCTAAAGTTGCCAACTCGTGTATAGTTAAGTAAATAAGGCAGCACACTGCAGCGCTAAAACATGCAAACATGAAACACGAAAATTGAACTGCATTACTGCACTAGAAATATGAAAAATGAGAGCTTTTAGCGCATAAAAATGGCCAATTTTATGTGTACCTGGTAGCCACTTTACGGCATCTCTCTTATACCAGGTCCTAAACTTGCCTTTCCTCGCTGAGAATAAACGTCTCCATCTGAATGGGTACATGTGAAACCTCTTCTTAGACTAAAATTCTCTCTCTCTGTGGAGGGGTATTGGACCTGCTGTAATTAAAACACCTGTGGCTAGGAGGCGGAGTGCTCAATCAGAAGGCTAAAGAATACATTTCAAAAACCTGACCGTCACATCCAAACATAGACTAAGTGTGAACAGGTGCTGAACCTAAAGTTGCCAACTCGTGTATAGTTAAGTAAATAAGGCAGCACACTGCAGCGCTAAAACATGCAAACATGAAACACGAAAATTGAACTGCATTACTGCACTAGAAATATGAAAAATGAGAGCTTTTAGCGCATAAAAATGGCCAATTTTATGTGTACCTGGTAGCCACTTTACGGCATCTCTCTTACACCAGGTCCTAAACTTGCCTTTCCTCGCTGAGAATAAACGTCTCCATCTGAATGGGTACATGTGAAACCTCTTCTTAGACTAAAATTCTCTCTCTCTGTGGAGGGGTATTGGACCTGCTGTAATTAAAACACCTGTGGCTAGGAGGCGGAGTGCTCAATCAGAAGGCTAAAGAATACATTTCGAAAACCTGACCGTCACATCCAAACATAGACTAAGTGTGAACAGGTACTGAACCTAAAGTTGCCAACTCGTGTATAGTTAAGTAAATAAGGCAGCACACTGCAGTGCTAAAACATGCAAACATGAAACACGAAAATTGAACTGCATTACTGCACTAGAAATATGAAAAATGAGAGCTTTTAGCGCATAAAAATGGCCAATTTTATGTGTACCTGGTAGCTACTTTACGGCATCTCTCTTATACACTTATGCAGTGTGCTGCCTTATTTACTTAACTATACACGAGTTGGCAACTTTAGGTTCAGCACCTGTTCACACTTAGTCTATGTTTGGATGTGACGGTCAGGTTTTTGAAATGAACTTTTTTATTTTAGGCCTAGTAAGTCTGTCGCAGTCCCTCCTTCCAATTGTCCTCCGCTAACCACACCAATGCTGCCTGTGTACCCCTGGAACCTATTTAAAAGTGCCTAGAGCCTACTTTTTTATTTTAGGCCTAGTAAGTCTGTCTGCGGTCCCTCCTTCCAATTGTCCTCCGCTGACCACACCAATGCTGCCCGTGTACCCCTGTAACTTTTTTAAACTGCTTTGAGCCAACTTTTTGGTTTAAGGCCTACTACCTGTGTCTGTCTGCGCCACTCAATACAGCTGTCCCCCTCTTAAAAAAGCTGAGCTTCAATTGTCAGGGTTTCAGCCTATCGGAATTTGAAAACTGCATTGGGACTACTAGTTTGGTTGGGGCCTACTAACGGTGTCTGCCGCTCCTTGGTGTTCTCTTGTTTTTTTTTCATTAGCTTCAATCTTCAGGCTTTCGTTAAGTAGTTTTAATATTGAATTGCATTTGGCCTACTACTTTGGTTGGGGCCTACTAACGGTGTCTGCCCCTCCTAGGTGTTCTCCTGGTTTATTTTCCCGAGTTTCAATCTTCAGGCTTTCGTTAAGTAGTTTTAATATTGAACTGCATTTGGCCTACTATTTTGGTTGGGGCCTACTAACGGTGTCTGCTGCTCCAAGGTTTTCTCCTGGTTTCCTTTCCAGAGCTTCTATCTTCAGGCTTTCATTAAGTAGTTTTAATAATATAAAGCATATGGCCTACTAGTTTGGTTGGGGCCTACTAACGGTGTCTGCCGCTCCAAGGTGCTCTCCTGGTTTACTTGCCTTAGCTTCAATCTTCAGGCTTTCATTGAATAGTTTTAATATTACACTGCATTTGCCCTACTAGTTTTGTTGGGGCCTACTAACGGTGTCTGCTGCTCCAAGGTTTTCTCCTGGTTTCCTTTCCTGAGCTTCTATCTTCAGGCTTTCATTAAGTAGTTTTAATATTACACTGCATTTGGCCTACTAGTTTGGCTGGGGCTTACTAACGGTGTCTGCCGCTCCAAGGTGTTCTCCTGGTTTCCTTTCCAGAGCTTCTATCTTCAGGCTTTCATTAAGTAGTTTTTAGATTACACTGCATTTGGCCTACTAGTTTGGTTGGGGCCTACTAACGGTGTCTGCCGCTCCAAGGTTTTCTCCTGGTTTCCTTTCCTGAGCTTCTATCTTCAGGCTTTCATTAAGTAGTTTTAATATTACACTGCATTTGGCCTACTAGTTTGGTTGGGGCCTACTAACGGTGTCTGCCGCTCCAAGGTTTTCTCCTAGTTTCCTTTCCTGAGCTTCTATCTTCAGGATTTCATTAAGTAGTTTTAATATTACACTGCATTTGGCCTACTAGTTTGGTTGGGGCCTACTAACGGTGTCTGCCGCTCCTTGCTGTTCTCCTCCACTGAACAAAGCAGTGCCGCCTGTTTACTACTGTTACCAATTTTGAACTGCATTTAGCCTACTTACTGATTTGGGCCTACTCACTGTGTCAGCCTCTCATTACAGTTGTCCTCCACTGAACAAAGCAATGCTGCCTGGTTAGTCCTGTTACCAATTTTGAAATGCATTTAACTGGCTTTATTATTTGGGCCTATATCTGTGTTTCCTCCTCATCCTGCCCATTACCCAGCCAGTGCTAGATGAGTCTGCTGGTACATTGACCCAGACCACTACATTCCCCTTGCACGCTACACAGCCAGAATCTGACCCTGCTGAAAGTCAGGTTCCCCTTCCCGCATACTATACCACCTTACACGGGGGCAAAGAGGAAGGTGCAGATGAAAGTGCAGGTTCCTTCATCAGGTGGGGGGGCATACTCGTTGGCGATGTCACTGGCACAGGGCCCCTCATAGTACGCAAAAGAGTTGCTGCCGGTGGGAGGTGCCCCGCCATGTAAACACACCGCCGTACTTTGCCAGTGCCAATGCGAACGAGTGGGCCCCCCTGCTTGCTCAGGATCACAGCACTTGCAAAGATGAAATACTTACCTCTCCCTGCTCCACTGCCGTGACGTGGTCCACGTTTCCTGGGCCCACTAAATATTTGAACCAGCCATACCCCCAACAACTTTAGCCAAATGACCCCCAATGTCCAATGCCTAACTATTATTATAAGGTAAATTAAGATTGACAAGCTTCAGTACCAAGAATGGATGTTTTGGCATTAAAATGGGCACTGTAGGTGTTTTCCTGGCCTCCACTCACTGCCGACTATGCTTCCCCATTGACTTGCATTGGGTTTCGAGTTTCGGTCGATCCCCGACTTTTTGCGATAATCGGCCGATTTCACTCGACTCGACTTTTGAGATAGTCGTGTTTCGCGAAACCCGACTCGACCCTAAAAAAGTAAAAGTCGCTCAACCCTAGTTGGGACCATCAGTTGTGTTGAGCAGAAGTTTCGTGGATACATAGCTGATAGTCCTACTGAATAGACTGTTAGAATTTGTATTATGGCAAGAAAAAAGCAGCTAAATAAAGAAAAATGAGTGTAACATAACATAGTAACATAGTTAGTAAGGCCGAAAAAAGACATTTGTCCATCCAGTTCAGCCTATATTCCATCATAATAAATCCCCAGATCTACGTCCTTCTACAGAACCTAATTGTATGATACAATATTGTTCTGCTCCAGGAAGACATCCAGGCCTCTCTTGAACCCCTCGACTGAGTTCGCCATCACCACCTCCTCAGGCAAGCAATTCCAGATTCTCACTGCCCTAACAGTAAAGAATCCTCTTCTATGTTGGTGGAAAAACCTTCTCTCCTCCAGACGCAAAGAATGCCCCCTTGTGCCCGTCACCTTCCTTGGTATAAACAGATCCTCAGCGAGATATTTGTATTGTCCCCTTATATACTTATACATGGTTATTAGATCGCCCCTCAGTCGTCTTTTTTCTAGACTAAATAATCCTAATTTCACTAATCTATCTGGGTATAGTTCTCCCATCCCCTTTATTAATTTTGTTGCCCTCCTTTGTACTCTCTCTAGTTCCATTATATCCTTCCTGAGCACCGGTGCCCAAAACTGGACACAGTACTCCATGTGCGGTCTAACTAGGGATTTGTACAGAGGCAGTATAATGCTCTCATCATGTGTATCCAGACCTCTTTTAATGCACCCCATGATCCTGTTTGCCTTGGCAGCTGCTGCCTGGCACTGGCTGCTCCAGGTAAGTTTATCATTAACTAGGATCCCCAAGTCCTTCTCCCTGTCAGATTTACCCAGTGGTTTCCCATTCAGTGTGTGATGGTGATATTGATTCCTTCTTCCCATGTGTATAACCTTACATTTATCATTGTTAAACCTCATCTGCCACCTTTCAGCCCAAGTTTCCAACTTATCCAGATCCATCTGTAGCAGAATACTATCTTCTCTTGTATTAACTGCTTCACATAGTTTTGTATCATCTGCAAATATCGATATTTTACTGTGTAAACCTTCTACCAGATCATTAATGAATATGTTGAAGAGAACAGGTCCCAATACTGACCCCTGCGGTACCCCACTGGTCACAGCGACCCAGTTAGAGACTATACCATTTATAACCACCCTCTGCTTTCTATCACTAAGCCAGTTACTAACCCATTTACACACATTTTCCCCCAGACCAAGCATTCTCATTTTGTGTACCAACCTCTTGTGCGGCACGGTATCAAACGCTTTGGAAAAATCGAGATATACCACGTCCAATGACTCACCGTGGTCCAGCCTATAGCTTACCTCTTCATAAAAACTGATTAGATTGGTTTGACAGGAGCGATTTCTCATAAACCCATGCTGATATGGAGTTAAACAGTTATTCTCATTGAGATAATCCAGAATAACATCCCTCAGAAACCCTTCAAATATTTTTCCAACAATAGAGGTTAGACTTACTGGCCTATAATTTCCAGGTTCACTTTTAGAGCCCTTTTTGAATATTGGCACCACATTTGCTATGCGCCAATCCTGCGGAACAGACCCTGTCGCTATAGAGTCCCTAAAAATAAGAAATAATGGTTTATCTATTACATTACTTAGTTCTTTTAGTACTCGTGGGTGTATGCCATCCGGACCCGGAGATTTATCTATTTTAATCTTATTTAGCCGGTTTCGCACCTCTTCTTGGGTTAGATTGGTGACCCTTAATATAGGGTTTTCATTGTTTCTTGGGATTTCACCTAGCATTTCATTTTCCACTGTGAATACCGTGGAGAAGAAGGTGTTTAATATGTTAGCTTTTTCCTCGTCATCTACAACCATTCTTTCCTCACTATTTTTTAAGGGGCCTACATTTTCAGTTTTTATTCTTTTACTATTGATATAGTTGAAGAACAGTTTGGGATTAGTTTTACTCTCCTTAGCAATGTGCTTCTCTGTTTCCTTTTTGGCAGCTTTAATTAGTTTTTTAGATAAAGTATTTTTCTCCCTATAGTTTTTTAGAGCTTCAATGGTGCCATCCTGCTTTAGTAGTGCAAATGCTTTCTTTTTACTGTTAATTGCCTGTCTTACTTCTTTGTTTAGCCACATTGGGTTTTTCCTATTTCTAGTCCTTTTATTCCCACAAGGTATAAACCGCTTACACTGCCTATTTAGGATGTTCTTAAACATTTCCCAATTATTATCTGTATTCTTATTTCTGAGGATATTGTCCCAGTCTACCAGATTAAGGGCATCTCTAAGCTGGTCAAACTTTGCCTTCCTAAAGTTCAGTGTTTTTGTGACTCCCTGACAAGTCCCCCTAGTGAAAGACAGGTGAAACTGTACAATATTGTGGTCGCTATTTCCTAGATGCCCGACCACCTGCAGATTTGTTATTCTGTCAGGTCTATTAGATAGTATTAGGTCTAAAAGTGCTGCTCCTCTGGTTGGATTCTGCACCAATTGTGAAAGATAATTTTTCTTGGTTATTAGCAGAAACCTGTTGCCTTTATGGGTTTCACAGGTTTCTGTTTCCCAGTTAATATCCGGGTAGTTAAAGTCCCCCATAACCAGGACCTCATTATGGGTTGCAGCTTCATCTATCTGCTTTAGAAGTAGACTTTCCATGGTTTCTGTTATATTTGGGGGTTTGTATCAGACCCCAATGAGAATTTTGTTACCATTTTTCCCTCCATGAATTTCGACACATATGGACTCGACATCCTCATTTCCTTCGCTAATATCCTCCCTTAAAGTGGACTTTAGACAAGACTTTACATAGAGACAAACCCCTCCTCCTCTCCGATTTTTACGATCCTTTCTAAACAGACTGTAACCCTGTAAGTTAACTGCTCAGTCATAGCTTTCATCTAACCATGTCTCGGTTATTCCCACTACGTCAAAGTTACCTGTAGATATTTCTGCTTCTAGTTCTTCCATCTTGTTTGTCAGGCTTCTGGCGTTTGCGAGCATGCAGTTTAGAGGATTTTGTTTTGTTCCAATCTCCTCGCTGTGGATTGTTTTAGAAATGTTCTTACCTCCATTCTGAGTATGTTTTCCTGGATCTTCTTTGTTCAAGTCTAATGTTTTTCTTCCCGTCCCCTCTTCTTCTAGTTTAACGCCCTCCTGATGAGTGTAGTGGCCATCATTACTTTAAGAAATGAAGGTCAGCCAGTCCGAAAAATTGGGAAAACTTTGAAAGTGTCCTCAAGCGCAGTTGCAAAAACCATCAAGCACTACAAAGAAACTGGCTCACATGAGGACCGCCCCAGGAAAGGAAGACCAAGAGTCACCTCTGCTTCTGAGGATAAGTTTATCCGAGTCACCAGCTTCAGAAATCGTAGGTTAACCGCAGCTCAGATTAGAGACCAGGTCAATGCCACACAGAGTTCTAGCAGCAGACACATCTCTACAGCAACTGTTAAGAGGACACTGTGTGCAGCAGGCCTTCATGGTAAAATAGCTGCCAGGAAACCACTGCTAAGGACAGGCAACAAACAGACGAGACTTGTTTGGGATAAAGAACACAAGGAATGGATATTAGACCAGTGGAAATCTGTGCTTTGGTCTGATGAGTCCAAATTTGAGATCTTTGGTTCCAACCACTGTGTCTTTGTGCGACACAGAAAAGGTGAACGGATGGACTCTACATGCCTGGTTCCCACTGTGAAGCATGGAGGAGGAGGTGTGATGGTGTGGGAGTGCTTTGCTGGTGACACTGTTGGGGATTTATTCAAAATTGAAGGCATGCTGAACCGGCATGGCTACCACAGCATCTTGCAATGGCATGCTTTTCAATTCGGTTTGCGTTTAGTTTGACCATCATTTATTTTTCAACAGGACAACGACCCCCAAAACACCTCCAGGCTGTGTAAGGGCTATTTGACCAAGAAGGAGAGTGATGGGGTGCTACGCCAGATGACCTGGCCTCCACAGTCACCAGACCGGAACCCAATCGAGATGGTTTGGGGTGAGCTGGACCGCAGACTGAAGGCAAAAGGGCCAACAAGTGCTAAGCATCTCTGTGAACTCCTTCAAGATTGTTGGAAGACCATTTCGGGTGACTACCTCTTCAAGCGCATCAAGAGAATGCCAAGAGTGTGCAAAGCAGTCATTAAAGAAAAAGGTGGCTACTTTGAAGAACCTAGAATATAAGACATAATTTCAGTTGTTTCACACTTTTTTGTTAAGTATATAATTCCACAATGAGAAGGTGTGCCCAAACTTTTGGTCTGTACTGTATATAATTTATACAACATGATTTTCTGGATTTTATTTTTGATATTCTACCTCTCAATGTTAAAATTTACCTACCCTTGAAATTATAGAGTGCTCATGCCTTTGTCAGTGGGCAAACTTACAAAATCAGCAAGGGACCAAATACTTATTTCCCCCACTGTACATTATTAGCTTATGGTATCAATTAAGGATATAATTACAAAAGAAGGTCAATTGGGGAACATTATTGCTGTATGGGTCAAATAAGGGGAACATATTACTGTATTGGGGCCAAAAAGGGGACACATTTATTCCACAAGGTAGGACATTAACAATATTCCAAATTAAGGCCCATACACTATTGATTTATGGAGCCACAATATGGGATGTTCCAACTGTATTGAAGAAATAAGAGTGGTGTCACGGTGGTTGTCAGGTGTCCATTGACCAGGGGCTCCTTCCCTGTTCCTAACGCTAAGGGTGCCCTAACTCACTCTGTTCTCTGGATAAATTATGGTGGTGAAGACGCCAGGGCTAAGTACCTTACCTTAGCTTTTAAATCCGCCCTCGGTCTGTATCCGTCCACCACCCAGGCAAGAGGGGAGTAGTAGTGTAGCATAATACACCAACCAGACTAACAAGGTAATACAAAAAGGGATAAAGGAAAACACTAATTATAGAAATATACGAGTACTCACACAAACAATAGAGGTATACACCGGGGAGTGGAGGATGGTATTAAACCAAAGTAGGAGAAGGAGGGGAATTAGCACACACCCAAAACCTAGCAACAGTCTCAGATAAATCCACCTTCTCAAACAACAACCACCAACCACCATCTATTAACCATGCATTATAAGCTAGGAGATGGGAGTGGCTAACAGTGAACAACTGAAAGCCTTAATGAAGGAAAGCTTCCAAGAGCTCTCAACTGAGCAGATTAACCCCTGCACTGCTAAAAGTAACCTACACCATTTAATATGAAGGTAAAGTGCTTCTAATCAGTGCAGGAGTAGGAGAAATCAGACTCTGTGGTCTTCTGGCTCACTTTGGTTGCGTTAAACCCGTGACAGGTGGACACTGTTACTGCATGGGGATAGAAATTATGTAGGTTACTACTGTGTTGTTGCCACTGGGTAGAGGGCATTACTTTTGCATTTGATCACAAAAACAGAAATTTTTACTGTATGGGGCTTAAAAATACATTTTACTATCGCAAGGGGGGCACGAAAGGGGATATATGCATTGATATTGCCTAGGGGCCACATATGGGGACATTTCTACTTCAGAAGGTAACAAAGGAAGATATCACTTTTGTAATATATTTTACTTTTGCGGATACTGCTACCGTTTGACAAAACAGAGGTACTGTTCAACTGTGCAGGGCACAAGGACGATACTATTACAAATTTCTTCTTCATATGGCACATTGTTGATGTTGGGGGAAGTTTGGAGGGTGCTGTAGATGTGATCAGACATAGATTTCTGTGTATTACTTCTGACAGAGACGCATTATAGCTGGAAGAAATCATAACAGTCTGCGAAGGATGAAATAGAAAAGTGAAAAGGAATGACTTCATTTAGAAGCGATAATGGTAAGTCACTTGATATACCTGTACTACATACATTTCATTGATTTACGGTATAACTGTCACTAGTGATAATGTTAGTGTTATTAATGTGGTTGTAGATAGAGATCAGTATGGTGGTAATATTCTGTTATTATGTGGTGGTATTATGTGGTCTGGTCTTTGAGAGACATTATTTATCCCTTGAATGTGGTATTATTGGTATACAAATCTTAGTATAGTTGAATTTATTCAGTTACAGGTGGTGATTATATTAATACACTATGACACTACTTGGTGATAGTGTATGGTCACGGTGTGGCAGTATTTATCCCTTGCATGTGGTATAATTGGCATATTGGTCTTGTATAGCGGAATTTGTTCAGTTATATGAGAGACAATACAATTTCAATACAAAACATAGAACAAAATATGAAGAGATGTTTTAGTTAATTCCACCAAGAAAAACATTATTCGCATTATTTTTCCTGAAATTACAAAAGGTACACCAAATATGGTCTCATACAGAAGACAGAGATTTTTCACATACGCAAAAAATGTCACTAGTGTCCTTAATGTTTTTCATCCGAGTTTCATCAGTAATTTTCATGTATGGAAAATTAAATAAATAAATTTCAAAGCTTCTCCTATTGATTACATGTCATTTTCATGGACACAAAGGTTTATATGAATAATTTTGATCCGTGTGACTTGGATCAAAATAGAAAACCCCAGATAGAACACGGACTAGAAAGGCGGTACTGGGCCCACGGCACCTAAAGGGAGGCCAACATGACATGGTTGCGTAGGACCTGGTGAGCTGATATAGAGTTATTGCTAGGAACTGGAATAGTGGGGGTTAATTGGAAGGTGAGGGGAGGGTTAATGGCCACGGTTTAAACTGTGAAGGAGGTGGGGTTTAAGGGGCGAGGGGAGGGGGAGTATAAGAGGGAGCACGTACCTCACGCAGGCATCCATTTTAGGTACCTGCTAGATGTAAGTGGAATCACCCACCCTCCCTTTCTTGCTTGGTTAATTTGCGGGGTGTTGGCCTTGGAAGGGTTAGTTTATTTCTATGTATGGGGTACATAAAAAGGTAATTGTTTATGGTATGGTTAATACTGATGGCAAAATGTCACGGCAGTTTGGCGGGGGTGGAGGTCCTCAAAGTCGGTGGAAATGGTAAATAGCAGTTCACTGGGGGGGATCTTGAGAGGTCCTGGACTCCCCATGAGTGAATTTAACGAGGCGTGGTTTGATTATCCCACTGGAGGGGTATTCAAGGGACCCTGGCATGGGTTTCTGGTTTGGTGGACAGGTTGGTTGTTATCTATCCCTGAGCTGGTGCTTTACGGCTGGGGGTAAGACTTAACCTGGGGGTAGCAATGTGGAATTTGGATACTTGAGGTTTATAACTTTGGGGCTTCGAGGACCACCCCTCCTAATTTTGGTTTGTTAAAGTAATTTATGTTATCTTTATATTAATAAAATGGCTGCTGTGGCCACTCAAATCCAATTATATGTCTCTGTCTGTTTATTGTGGTAGGGAAGAGAGGTTAATTTTATAATGTGTATAAATGCAAGGGGGGAGGGCCCGTTTTAAGGGGATGGGGAGATTTTAGTCAGATCACGGAACTCACGTATACCATTTGTCATGAAAAACAGACACACGAATGAAACCTAAATGTAGCATTACAGCATAATCAACAGTATAAAACTCAAATTACATCTAAACTATCATGATTTCTAACAGGTCCATAGCATATTCTTGATGGAGCGCTCCAGAGTGCGAAACAAAGCTTCATAATGTTTTCAAAGTAGCTCAACACTGGTTCTGCCTCTCTCTGACATTCTGAGATTGTCCTCAAGTCATCTGTTCCCCAAGCATTACAAGTGGCTGGTGAGCGAACAGAAGAAATTTCAGCCAGCTCAATCAAAAGCATTATGCCAGGACTAAGCTATATTATAGACATTGTTAAATGGCTGGCACTGTTTATTAGGAGTGTTACTTGTGTGACTGGCACAACCATGTTGCTAGCATTGCCGCTACAGTGCCATGTTTTTGAACAACATTAGCCACATTGTGCCAACCACAAAAGATGCAGCAACCTATTATCTAGGAGCCATTTAACAGTGTCTATAAAATTACTCATGAAGGGCCATTGATATCCTCTGGCAAACCAGTCCTACAGCTAGGACCCACTGTACATTGGGAGCCAAAGATTAACTTGGTTAGAAATTTCCCTTATATAAGTTCCTTGTGCTCTTGAATATTTATTCCATTCCTAAACTCATCATGTATTGTCTAGTTCTATTAAATTTTCATGCCTTTGCACTCTATATGTCAGCATTTGTCTCCTTTGTGTGGCTGTCTGTTAAGACCCCATGTTCGATTAGCGCACAAGTCTCTGATGTTTGTTGGCATGATTGTGAGGTACACTGCTTTTGTGCATAATCTAATTTGGCTTTTGTGATGATGGTTCAGTATGTGCAATTACCTAATGAAATACTACTCCTTATTAAAAACCTGTAAGTGGATAAATGGTAATTAATGGTAGTATTATTATTATTATTCATTGCTTATGTGGAGTTAAAATGTTATATGTCATCATCAGTGTTCCCTCTAGCTGTGTAAGTCAGGGATTCTTTACCTTTAACATATCAAGAGCATACAGTTTAGAGGGAACAATGGTTGGAGTTTTGCCATTAGACGTATGTGAAATGACACTAGAAATGAATATTAATTATTAATCAGAGCAGTAAAGATTATAGAATTTGAATATAATGCATCCTTTATTGATAAATTAAATCATTAAAATATTAGTGTAAGTACACCTATTTAAAATGATTTCACTATGTTCTATCAAGTTGACTTAAAGGGAAGGTGCCATCAAAAAAAAAAAATTTTCAGAAATTGTAAAAATGTAAAGAATTAATGATTACATTTCTTAAAAAATATTATCATTTGTTTATAATTTAGTAAAATATGAAAAATAATTTGAAAAGTTTTGGAATTTCCACTTTTAAACACTAGGGGGAGCAGCTGCTGAAATTCCAGAAAAACCGAGTGTACAAATAGCTCACATTACTGCACTGCAGTAATTATGGGCGGAGTCTGCTGACGTGTGTGATGTCTCCTCTCCTCCCCTTCTGGGTGTTTGCTAAGGGATTAGAGAGGATGATATTCAGGAACCCAGTGAGCAGCCATTTTGTTGGTGACTGCAGAGTATGGTCAGTATTTTACATCAGTATTTGTAAGCCAAAACCAGGAGTGGAACAATTAGAGGAAAAGTATAATAGAAACATGTGCACCACTTCTGCACTTATCACCCACTCCTGGTTTTGGCTTACAAATACTGAGGTAAAATACTGACCAAATACTGATAGTGTGAAGGCAGCCTTATACTGACAAGTAGACAGTCACCGAGGATGGCAGGCAGCAAGGATTCTGGGAGATATGTGGTGGAGGGAGCAGGGTGACAGCAGCACAGAGTATTTCAGGAGAGCAGTGTGCTGGTCTATGGGGGCCCCCTGTTCGGGATTGTACATAGAGCGCTGTCTTTTATACACATGGATGGACCGTCTGCTCCACAGAAATCCAGGAAACATTTCTGCGGATTGATGGCCTGGTCTGATCCAGACTTTGCATACAGACCCCATTCCCCTCCTCAGATCCTGTCTTCCCCATCCTGTCCTGGCAATGTGTGAAAGCGAGGCGACAGGCGCAGTCCGGGGTGACGCTGGGAAGAAAATGTAGCCATATAGTAACGATAAAAATGAGACCCCTCTCTTCAGCTACTTCACCAGCCTTCCCCTGACTACACCTAACTGGAGGTCATGCTGCCCCCTCTATTACCCCAGACCCGCGTGCAGGTGCTCAGCCAGAACCACCATAGAATGGGTCCGCTTTCTGAAGATAATACTGCCAAAGTGTTCTCACATAATACCGCCATATAGATCACACACAATACTATCAAATAGATCACACAATACTGTCATACAGTTCTCACATAATACCACCATATAGATCACACATAATACCGCCAGTGTTCTCACATACCGCCATATAGATCACACATAATACCACCAGTGTTCTCACATACCACCATATGCTTCTCACATAATACCGCCATATAGATCACCCATAATGCCACCACATAGATCTCACATGTATTGTAAATACTCGGCCAGAATAAAGTCCTTTATTAATCTTTTTTAAACCATACCGAACGCATAATCCTCGACTCCCTCATCTCCCACAACAAAAATAATAAACCACAATGGGGAAAGACACGCAAGGGGGAGAGGAGTGCATAGGAGAGGATTAGATACTGACTGCTGAGCCGTGTATCTAATCCTGTCCTGTGTGATACTGTGCTGCGCTGTGTATCTAATCCTATCTTGTGTGATACTGTACACAGGACAGGATTAGCTACACAGGACTAGATTAGCTACACAGGACAGAGGTAGCAGTGGTAGATGGTATATAGAGGCAGGCAGCAGTGGTAGATGGTATATAGAGGCAGGCAGCAGTGGTAGATGGTATATAGAGGCAGGCAGCAGTGGTAGATGGTATATAGAGGCAGGTAGCAGTGGTATATAGGGGCAGGTAGAAGTGGTATATAGGGCAGGTAGAAGTGGTATATAGGGGCAGGTAGCAGTGGTAGGTGGTATATAGGGGCTGGTAGCAGTGGTAGGTGGTATATAGAGGCAGGTAGCAGTGGTATATAGGGGCAGGTAGCAGTGGTATATAGGAGCAGGTAGCAGTGGTATATAGGGGCAGGTAGCAGTGATATATAGGGGCAGGTAGCAGTGGTATATAGGGGCAGGTAGCAGTGGTATATAGGGGCAGGTAGCAGTGGTATATAGGGGCAGGTAGCAGTGGTATATAGGGGTAGGTAGCAGTGGTTTATAGGAGCAGGTAGCAGTGGTATATAGGGGCAGGTAGCAGTGGTATATAGGGGCAGGTAGCAGTGGTATATAGGGGCAGGTAGCAGTGGTATATAGGAGCAGGTAGCAGTGGTATATAGGGACAGGTAGCAGTGGTATATAGGAGCAGGTAGCAGTGGTATATAGGGGCAGGTAGCAGTAGAATATAGGGGCAGGTAGCAGTGGTATATAGGAGCAGGTAGCAGTGGTATATAAGGGCAGGTAGCAGTGATATATAGGGGCAGGTAGCAGTGGTATATAAGAGCAGGTAGCAGTGGTATATACATGGATGGACCGTCTGCTCCACAGAAATCCAGGAAACATTTCTGCGGATTGATGGCCTGGTCTGATCCAGACTTTGCATACAGACCCCATTCCCCTCCTCAGATCCTGTCTTCCCCATCCTGTCCTGGCAATGTGTGAAAGCGAGGCGACAGGCGCAGTCCGGAGTGACGCTGGGAAGAAAATGTAGCCATATAGTAACAATAAAAATGAGACCCCTCTCTTCAGCTACTTCACCAGCCTTCCCCTGACTACACCTAACTGGAGGTCATGCTGCCCCCTCTATTACCCCAGACCCGCGTGCAGGTGCTCAGCCAGAACCACCATAGAATGGGTCCGCTTTCTGAAGATAATACTGCCAAAGTGTTCTCACATAATACCGCCATATAGATCACACACAATACTATCAAATAGATCACACAATACTGTCATACAGTTCTCACATAATACCACCATATAGATCACACATAATACCGCCAGTGTTCTCACATACCGCCATATAGATCACACATAATACCACCAGTGTTCTCACATACCACCATATGCTTCTCACATAATACCGCCATATAGATCACCCATAATGCCACCACATAGATCTCACATGTATTGTAAATACTCGGCCAGAATAAAGTCCTTTATTAATCTTTTTTAAACCATACCGAATGCATAATCCTCGACTCCCTGATCTCCCACAACAAAAATAATAAACCACAATGGGGAAAGACACGCAAGGGGGAGAGGAGTGCATAGGAGAGGATTAGATACTGACTGCTGAGCCGTGTATCTAATCCTGTCCTGTGTGATACTGTGCTGCGCCGTGTATCTAATCCTATCTTGTGTGATACTGTACACAGGACAGGATTAGCTACACAGGACTAGATTAGCTACACAGGACAGAGGTAGCAGTGGTAGATGGTATATAGAGGCAGGCAGCAGTGGTAGATGGTATATAGAGGCAGGCAGCAGTGGTAGATGGTATATAGAGGCAGGCAGCAGTGGTAGATGGTATATAGAGGCAGGTAGCAGTGGTATATAGGGGCAGGTAGCAGTGGTATATAGGGCAGGTAGAAGTGGTATATAGGGGCAGGTAGCAATGGTAGGTGGTATATAGGGGCTGGTAGCAGTGGTAGGTGGTATATAGAGGCAGGTAGCAGTGGTATATAGGGGCAGGTAGCAGTGTTATATAGGGGCAGGTAGCAGTGGTATATAGGGGCAGGTAGCAGTGGTATATAGGGGCAGGTAGCAGTGGTATATAGGGGCAGGTAGCAGTGGTATATAGGGGCAGGTAGCAGTGGTAGGTGGTATATAGGGGCTGGTAGCAGTGGTAGGTGGTATATAGGAGCAGGTAGCAGTGGTATATAGGGGCAGGTAGCAGTGGTATATAGGGGCAGGTAGCAATGGTATATAGGGGCAGGTAGCAGTGGTATATAGGGGCAGGTAGCAGTGGTATATAGGAGCAGGTAGAAGTGGTATATAGGGACAGGTAGCAGTGGTATATAGGAGCAGGTAGCAGTGGTATATAGGGGCAGGTAGCAGTGGAATATAGGGGCAGGTAGCAGTGGTATATAGGAGCAGGTAGCAGTGGTATATAGGGGCAGGTAGCAGTGATATATAGGGGCAGGTAGCAGTGGTATATAAGAGCAGGTAGCAGTGGTATATAGGGGCATGTAGCAGTGGTATATAGGTGCAGGTAGCAGTGGTATATAGGGGCAGGTAGCAGTGGTATATAGGGTCTGGTAGAAGTGGTAGATGCATAAGAAAATAAAAACTCTGTACTTACCTTCAGTCCTCTCCCAGGAAGTGCTGAATCATGTTCAGGGCAGAGCAGTGTGACGATCTCCCTGCTCTGAACAGGTCGGCAGTGAGCAGTGATTGCAGCCTGTGCTGTAATACTAAGTACAGGCTTCAATCACAGCTCCTGGCTGCAGATACTCACCCTGAACCTCTCTTCCCAGCAGCAGCTTCTCCCTGGCAGCTCCTGCTATGATCGCACACACTGAGCTGTGTGTGCGATGACAAAGGAAAATAAAAAACAAAATGGCCGCGATCTCCTCTCACAGCTGTGACGTTGCAGCTCAGTGGGCGTGCCCAAGTCACAGCTGAGAGGCAGGAGAAGCAGCCTCAATGAAAGAGATGCGGTGGGGTCCGACCGTTGGCTCCTATGCCCATGGCAGCCGTAAGTGAGGAGTGCAAGTGTCGTTCCCAGACACACACACCCCCACTAATGAAAATGGCGGCCTCCAGTGGTAAAAGTAAAAATGAATAAATAAAAAAGTATGAAAGTAGTACATTTACTTTTGTATTAAAAATAATTGATTATATAATCAATAATTATTAATACAAAAACTAAAATCAGGGCACCCTCCCTTTAAGGTCAAAATGCTGAACGAGCTACAATCTTGCTCCTATACATAAATATAATACACAGCTATAATTCACAATTATGTCCTAGTCATGAGTCAAGCAAATCAAATTATCGAGTAGCCAATAAGGGATGATAGTCAAAATCCTCTTGTGATAATTTTTATTTGGCTACTAATACAAATCCTACATTATGAGATAAGACGTCACCGCTGTGCTTTACGGCCGGCCGGCGCTGACACAGTGCAGGGAAGCTGATGCCGGGGGACAGACACCGGAATGTAAGTATGTACTGTTTTTTTGTTTTTTTTTACTTTTACAATGGTAACCAGGGTAAACATCGGGTTACTAAGCGCGGCCCTGCGCTTAGTAACCCGACGTTTACCCTGGTTACTCGGGGACTTCGGTATCGTTGGTCGCTGGAGAGCTGTCAGTGTGACAGCTCTCCAGCGACCACACAACGACCTAACAGCGACGCTGCAGCGATCGGCATCGTCGATATCGCTGCAGCGTCGCTAAATGTGATGGTACCTTTACTCTACTGCCTAATTTTAGTGAATGGATCCCTTGGGGGTTTCATCTGAATCATGTCACTTGGAGATTTAGATAGAAACCCCAATGTAAGTGCTCAGCATAGAGTACCGGATAAATGTGATCCCACACGTTATGTAAATTGTTCACAATGTTAGCTTCAAATCAATAAACATGAAAAAGCAAGTCCCCACTCAGGTCCTTTATTTGTCAATGAAAATATAGGGGGCTTCCATGTTACTGGTAGCACAAAGGCTCAGGAAAAGCAATATGGCGGCTCACCCCCCAAAAGAAATCCATCGAATTCTGCACTTCCAAATCCAAATGCACCTTTCCCTTCTGAGCCCCAGAGTGCCTAAACCACTTTTAGCATCCACATGTTTGGTATTTCTGTAGTAATGAGAGCCTGCCTACATTATGGGGGCATGTCTCCAGAAGTATAAGCTGGGCACAATGAACTTATCACTACAACATACTGGTCACTATAACGGCAGTTTGCAATTTTCACTCAGCAACATCCAATACTGCATGGAGTCAAAATCGTCATTACACCTGTAGATAAATTCCCAAAGGGGTATAATTTCCAATATGGCGTCACTTGCTCTTCTAGTACTTATGGACTGTGTATATGGAGTCTGCAAACTATTTTAGGAAAATCTGTGCTCTAGGAGGCAAATAGCAATCTTCCCTCGCCATATGACTAAACAGTACTGTGCAGCCACATATTGAAAATTGTACGACAAATATTGGTGCAATTTTTACCCATTTAAAATCTGGGGATAAAACTAAATTTTGGTGGTAAAAATGCCACAGCCCAATTATATAAAATTCTGTGACCCAACTGTTGAGTCATTATGATCACTGCACCCCTAGATGAATTCATTGAGAGATGTAGTTTGCAAAATTGGGTCTCTTATGGTGGCTTCTTCTGGCATCTTTGAGGCTCTGCCAGTGTGACATGGCACCCTCCAATCAGTCCAGCAAAATCTGAACTCCAATATGGTGCATCTTCCCTTCATAATTGTGAACTGTACGTCAAAAGTAGTTTTGGACCACATATGGCATACAGGTGTACTCAGGAGAAATTGCACAACAAATTTTTGTGTCCATTGTCTTCTGCTATCCTTGTGAAAATGAAAAAAATGTATGGCTGAAACAACATTTTTGGGTGAAAAATGTTTTTTTTTTCATTTCCACAGATTAATATTGTAAAATTTTGTAAAGCATCTGTGGGTTGAAGGTAGTCACCAAACATCTAGCTAAATTCTTTGAGAGGTCTAGTTTTCAAAATGCAGTCACTTGTGGGGTTTTTCCCCTGTTTAGGCACATCAGGGGCTCTTCAAACGTGACATGACACAAGCAGACCATTCCATCCAAGTTTGCGGTCCAAAACGACACTCTTTTCTGAGCCCTGTCATGTGCTCAAACAGTAGTTTACCGCCACAGTAGTTTACTAGGGGAGGAGTCCTGAGGAGAGAATTTGTATTTTCCCAGTCCATTCTGGGATATGATAAGAGTCTCCGCGAGCTGAAAGAACATTGGATTTTGGCCATTGCAGCTGAAAGGAGGACATCGGTAAACCAGGGGAGGAGTCATGAGGAGAGAATTTGCATATTCCCAGTCCATTCTGGGATAAGTGAAGAGTCTTCTCGAGCTCAAAGAACACTGGATTTTGGCCATTGCAGCTGAAAGGAAGATATCGGTAAGCTGTGAGTCGCCAGGCTTTTTGACTGGTTTTTCACAGCTTTAATATCTATTTAACAGTAAGAACAAGCAAGAAGCCAGGAGCCATTTGGTGAGCTGCATTTCTTGCTACATGTTCACAGACTTACCAGTGGAAAAGCCAAACTTCGCATGCCAGAAATGCAAGCTTGTGTCCATGTTGGAGGAAAAGTTGCAAAATCTAGAAAAGAGATTAGCTACATAGAAAAACATTAAGGAAGGTGAAGCGTTCTTAGACAGAGCAGAATTATCTCTTCATGTTAAAGAAAGAGAAGAATTTCGAAGGAAACAGAGAAATGGAAACATGTGACACAGAGAAACAGGAGGATCGGGAGGCAGTCAGCACCCATCCTGCTCAGGAACCAGTACCAGGCTCTCACGCAGGAGATCAAGAAACACATCAAGATAAGACTTTACCCTCAAAGAACAACCTTGCATGCCCTCAGAGTCCTCCTGGATGTAGAAAGAAAAATGTTGTGAAGAAGAAACAGAGAGTTGTTGTCAAGGGGGATTCCCTGTTGAGAGGAACAGAGGCCGCTATCTGCAGACCTGATATATCCTCAAGAGAAATGTGCTGTCTCCCAGGTGCAAAAATTAAAGATGTGTCTGATAGGATATCGGGACTCTTCAGACCTACAGACGACTACCCATTCCTGCTAATACATGTGGGGACAAATGACACCGCAAGAAAGGACCTGGAAATCATCTGCAGTGACTTTGAAAGTGAAAGAACTGGGAGGGCAGGTGGAATAAGTTTCTGCAGGTGAACAAATGACTACGTTGATGGTGCCATCAGCAAGAATTTGGATTTCTGGATCATGGACTATATTACCTATACGATGGACTGCTTGCTAGAGATGGGGTGCACCTTACGAAGACTGTAAAACATGTATTTGGAAGTTGCCTTGCTACACTCATCAGGAGAGCTTTAAACTAGAACAATGTGGGAAGAAAAGCAAAAGGCCAGAAAAAGCCATACACCTGACAACTACTATTGAGAACTCTGCTATTAGAAGTGGAAAGGAAGAACAAAGACAAAAAAAATCTAAATAATAAAAATATTGGAGGAAGAGAAACCAATCACAAACTAAAATGTTTCTATACAAATGCACAAAGCATGGGCAACAAACAAGGAGAATTGGAACTACTAACACAGGAGAATAAATATGATGTTATTGGAATACAAGACTAAAAGGATACAACTTATTTACAAGAAACAGATTTGATAAATGACGAGGAGGTGTCGCATTGTATGTTAGAAAAGCGTATATCTGCACAGAGATTGAAGCTTCAGAGACTGGGAGTTCTGTGGAAACTGTTTGGGTAAGAAAACAAGGAGAGAACAACGGAAAGGACACCATTGTAGGCATGTACTACAGGCCACCTGTGCAAGCTGAAGATATGGATGAACTCTTTATGCATCAAATGGCTAAGTTCTCAAAAAAATATAACATAGTGATCACTGGAGATTTCAACTTTCCAGACATTTGTTGGGAATCTCTCTCAGGTAAAACTAACAGGTCAAGCAAATTCTTATCTTCTCTTGCTGACAACTTTATCTTCCAAAAGGTAGGGGAGAAAACAAGGGGATCTGCTACCTTGGATCTAATCCTTATAAACAGGGAGGAAATGGTTGAGGAGGTAAGAGTGGCTGGGACCCTAGGAGGTAGCGACCATGCTATTTTAGAATTTTGGATAACTAGAGGAGGAAGACCTGTGATGACTCAGACTTCAAGGTTAGATTTCAGAAAGGCAGATTTTAAGGGACTCAGAAAGAGAATCGGAGGGATCCAATGGCTGGATATCCTTAAGGACAAAAATGTCCAGGAAGGTTGGGAAATTTTGAAAAATTAGATTCTCAAAGCACAATTGTTAACAATTCCAAAAAGAGGGAAGAATACAAAGCATTTAAGGAAACCAGGATGAATGAACACAGAACTTAAACATTTCTTTCCTCCTTTCTTAGTATGTGTTTATCAAATGGAAAGAAGGAGGCATATCAAAAGAAGAATATAGTCCGTATTTTTCGGACTATAAGACGCACCCAGGTTTTAAAGGTGGAAAATAGGGAAAAAAATATTTGAAGCAAAAAAAATGTGGTAAAATTTAATAACATACTATTATATATAATAACACCACATATAATAGTATGTTATTATGTTGGAAGCCGCGGGTAGAAAATGGTGCTGCGTGACCAGTGTGGTGTCTGTAAAGTACTATATGAAGACGCTGGAGGGTGATTGTAAGAATAGGGGCACAGGGCTTGTATTTAAAGCACCACTCCAGAACTGAAAAATAACACTAGAGTGCTGCTTTAAGATCCTATTTGGAGAACTATAACTCCCAGCATGCCCTGCAGATCCTATGGCATGCTGGGAGTTATAGTTCACCACAGGAGTGGCGGAGTGCTTTATTGTGTGTTGTAAAGCCACTGTGGTGAGGTGAAAAGCTGGAGCATCCCATGACTGCACACACAGAGCTCTCCCACTTGTTGCCTTTCCACAGAACAGGTCATAAGAGGAAGCTTGCAGATTGTAGTGCGGCGTCTGAAGGACCTGTGATTACATCAGAAGACGGAGGGCTCTGTGCCATCATGTGATGCTCCAGCCCGCCCTCTTCATGACATCACACGGGTCCTTATGCCTCAGCATCCAGCACAGCCAGGCAGGTATGCAGCGATCTTGTCCCCTCTGGCCCCTGCTGCTGCCCTCTCCTCCACCGGACACACAGATCTCCCCAGCTGCTGCTGGAATCCAGTGCAGGGGAAACCATGTGTTTCAGTGAAGGACTATTCATTTGCTTCACTGCTCAGCTGACAGGTGGGTGGGGAAGCGGCTAATGAATATTCACTGCACTTTAATCATGAGGACCATGTGGTTTTTCCAGAGCTGGATTCTGGGCAGCTGGGACATTTTTCTGCCTCCTGCAAGTGGGATCACAGTGCTATCCCACTCGCTGCTGCACCTTCCCCACATGCTACGTTCCGACCATAAGACGCGCCCACACTTGCCTCCCAAATTTCGAGAAAAAAAGTGCATCTTATGGTCGGAAAAATACGGCAATGCTGTCTGCAGAACCTGCAGGGCACAAATAAGATTATCTAAAGCTGACAATGAATTAAGGCTTGCAAGAGATGTCAAAAGCAGTAAAAAAGGATTTGGGGGTTATCAAAAATAAAAGAAAAGTCAAAGATGCTATAGGATTTTTACAGGATGAAAATGATAAAATGGTAAGAAAGGATGTTGAAAAGGCCAAACTTTTCAATTACTATTTTGCATCTGTTTTCTCTCAGAAAGGAAATGTAATATCTTCACTGTCCTATTGAAGGAGTAGAAGAATCCAGGATATCTATAAACAGAAAGATAGCGAAGAAACACTTAGCTAACATAAATGAATTCAAGTCTCCAGGTCCAGATGAATTACATCCCAAAGTACTGAAGGAGATAGCAGAAGAAATTTTTGAACCACTCTTCATAATCTTTGAAAATTCTTGGAGAACAGGAAAAGTCCCTGAAGACCAGAGAAGAGCAAATATTGTTCCTATCTTCAAAAAGGGGAAGAAGGTGGACCCAGGGAACTATAGGCCGGTGAGTCTGACGTCCATACCAGGAAAGATCTTTGAGCAAATTATTAAACAACATATATGTATGTACCTGGATAAGAATGAAGTGATTAACCAGAGTCAGCATGTGTTTATAACTAATAAGTAATGTCAGACTAACTTAATTTCCTTCTATGACAGAATCACTGACTGGGTGGATCAGGGAAATGCTGTAGATACAGTATATCTTGACTTCAGCAAAGCATTTGACAAAGTATCTCACACCATCCTTATTGAAAAAATGACTAAGTATGGAATGGACAAGGCAACTGTTAGGTGGATTCATAACTGGCCTAGTGATCAGACCCAAAGAGTGGTCGTAAATGGCTGCACATCCGGTTGGAAGAATGTCTTAAGTGGTGTACCACAGGGTTCTGTCCTGGTCCCTGTATTGTTCAACATCTTTATCAATGATTTAGATGAAGAAATTGAGGGTACACTAATTAAATTTGCTGATGACACAAAGCTATGAGGGATAGCTAATACTAGAGAAGAGAGAGAGAGGATTCAAAAAGATATAAATAAACTGGAGCAGTGAGCAGCAACGAACAGAATGGTTTTTAACAAGGAAAAATGCAAAGTACTACATCTGGGCAATAAAATGAAAAAAGCATTTACAAAATGGGAGGCATAGGGCTAAGCAGCAACACATGTGAAAAAGACTTGGGTATACTAATAGATCATAAACTGAGCATGAGTCAACAGTGTGATGCAGCAGCAATAAAGGCAAATGCAATTCTGGGATGTATTAACAGAAGCATACAGTCTAGATCACGCAAAGTCATTATTACCCTCTACTCCTCTTTAGTCAGCCCTCACCTAGAATCCTGTGTCCAGTTTTGGGCACCACATCTTAAAAAAGACATCAACAAACTGGAGCAAGTTCAGACAAGTGCGACCAGAATGGTGACCGCTCTGCAAACAATGTCCTATGAGGAACGGTTGCAGGATTTGGGAATGTTTAACTTGCAAAAAAGAAGACTGAGAGGAGACTTAATAGCGGTCTACACATATATCAAGGGCTGTCACATTGTACAAGGATCATCTTTATTCTCATTTGCACAAGGAAAGACTAGAAGTAATGGGATGAAACTGAATGGGAGGAGACACAGATTAGATATTAGAAAAAACTTTTTGACAGTTAGGGTGATCAATGAGTGGAACAGGTGGTGGGTTCTCCTTCCATGGACGTTTTCAAACAGAGGCTGGACAGACATCTGTCTGGGATGATTTAGTGAATCCTGCTTTGAGCAGGGGGTTGGACCAGATGACCCAGGAGGTCCCTTTCAACTCTATCATTCTATGATTCTATAGAGTATCTGTGTACTCATGAGTAGGGTTGAGTGAAACGGATCGTTAATTTTCAAAAGTCGCCGACTTTTGGCAAAGTCGGGTTTCATGAAACCCGACCTGATCCCTGTGTGGGGTCGGCTATGCGGTACGCGACTTTCGCGCCAAAGTCGCGTTTCGTATGATGTGCTTGGCGCCATTTTTTCAGCCAATGAAGGAGCGTGGGCAGAGTGATGACATAGGTCTTAGGGGCGTGGACGCCTATCGTCATCTTGTCGCTTGTGCACTGTAGCGATTTGAAATGTGTAACACCAGCTTTTCTGTTCAGGGACGGAGGGGAGAGAGAGAGAGAGAGAGAGAAAGAGAGAGAGAGAGAGAGGAAAAAGAAATAAATAAATTAAAAAAATAAAAATTCCCATTGACTTTGCATTGGGTTTCGTGTTTCGGTCGATCCCCGACTTTTCGCCATAATCGGCCAATTTCACTCGACTCGACTTTAGAGATAGTCGGGTTTCGCGAAACCTGACTCGACCCTAGAAAAGTAAAAGTCGCTCAACCCTACTCATGAGGAATAGCACAACAAATTTTAGGTTCCATTTTTTTTTTTTACCTTGCAAAAATAAAAAATTTGGGGCTAAAATAACATTTTTGTGACACCTGCAGATCATTTCTCACATCTTAACCAAAGGCAGTTTAGATGGTCTTTGTTTTTCACCAGATTTAATTTTGTGGTCACTTACTGTCCTGGGATTAAAAGCAGCAAAGTGGATGCTTTGTCTCAGAGATTTCCTGGGGGTGGGAGTACTGACGATGCTTTCACTATTTTACTAGAAGGGGTGGTTGTCTCCACAGTGTATCCTGAAGGTTGGGGGCGAGGTACTGAAGGCTTAGGGGGATGCCCCTGCTGGTCTTTCAGAGAAATTGTTTATACCTTATGAAGGGTTGACTAACTCAGCTGCTTCCCAAGGTAGACTCAGGTGCGCTTCTTGTGGAAAATCACCTCCTGGTTTATTGTAGAACAGCACAAACTGTAGCAGGGTTCAGGAAAAAGTAAACAAAGCCATTTTGGCATAATGGCAAAACAATAAGATATGTATAACAAAGCCCAATTGTCTGATGGATTCTCCCTCTCAGACCACCATGTGTCTTCACCTTCACCTGGAGCCACCGTTAGGAGTCATTCAGCTCCAAATACAACACACAGACTGCCTCTCAAGTCCAGCCATTTAAACACAGACATGTGACTGATCACATGACTGTCAAGGAGAAGTAAGAACAGCATCCAATCCAGGTGAAAAAGTTGAAAAAAAGCTTTATGCCTCCATGATACGACGTTTCGACAAGTAGCAGGTCTTTATCAAGCATACACAACAACACATTCCACCTAAAAACAGAAACTTGATTCTCCCACTATATCAATGGACCATGCCTAAAGTAAGTATATGAAAACTAGAGACCTGAATAAAAAATTAAGGGGTTAATTAATGAAAAAATATAAGTTTTATTGCACATATTTAACAAACAGAAAAAAACAAAGGCATTCATATGTAAGTAGCAGCTAAAAGATCATCGCTAGCATGATAAGTTGGTAAGTATGATACCAATTAGAAACAATCGTGTCTAGAAATGGCACTACAGCACAGGGCAGTCAATGACCAGTAGGTAGATCTATTACACCATATTAACCAAGTCACTAGGTCAGGTTAGAAGCTGTACCTGGAATAATTCTACATCTAAATACTAGGGAGCCTATGTGAAGGACAGTTATAGTCTGCACATATAGTTCCTGATTGCTCTCAATCATGACCCAATGAACAATGTATGGTTGGTGAGCTGATCTGTCCACAATAAAGGGAAAAAATTGGGTTCACACATAAAGTTATTTACCTTGAGACATGGTGACTACCGTGTGCTGGGGCACCAGTGAGACAACAACACAAATGGCTGGCTTATGTAGTGGGGAGTCAAAATCAGCACCAATCACCACAAAGTCACAGCCCCAAGATTTAAATTACGGTACATAAATTACTTACAAAATCTAAAAAAAATTCACAAAAAAATATACAGATATACACTCTCTTTCTCTGATATAAATCATACATCTATACTAAGTATAATATAAATTTACATCTCAAATGGGTAAATACTCATATAATCTATACAATATTGTAATACATCATCAGCCAATAAAAAAGATGCATACCTGTCCCCATGGATACCACAGACGAATCACCAAAGAGGGAGGTACCGGTGTATAAAAATCCCTGTTGTAAAGGTCCTATCAAGAATATCCAAAATAAAAGTGCCAACATACTCACGCATCAACAAGATAGCCTATCCTAGGTTTCCTCACAGTATCCTCATTTCGGTGTTCACTCATCCACCAACCCTGTGCCGACTTACATCTCCCTGCAACAGAGCAGCGCATACGTCACCCTCCGGCGTCATTGGGAACCGGTCATCTGACTATGTCACGTGACCGGTCCATGACACATGGGCCAAGTGCACAAGCACGCTCCACGCAGAGATGCGTTGCAACAAAGGTGGAGTGCTGTCGGCCATATCCATGGCAATGGAGCGGATAATAAGGCGCAAACAAAACACATGGACGTGTCACAGCAAAAAAGGCAGAATTAATACCTGCCATAACTATTCCTTCCTTCCCCTTTTTTCCCCACAACTATATGGCTGATAAACGATTGTCAGGTCTGGACCTGGGGGGAATAATTTAGCATAGCTTTCCAAAAATGTTAAACTTAAAGTTCTTTCTTGGAAATTAGGTGCTAGGTTTATTGGCCCTTATAAGGTGATCACTGTAACCAACTCTGTAGCTTTTTATCTCAAGCTTCCGCTGACCCTCAAGATCCATAATGTTTTTCACAGGTCTTTGGTCAAAAAATGTGTTGTGCCTTTAGAACTGTCACCTTTACCGCCATCACTGGTCTAGGAGGTGAAGGAAACCCGGATGGAATTATGGCCCGCAATCCTCGTCGGTGTTAGCACATGTGCTGTCCCAGGGTGCGACTCCGTCCTGGCCTCCACAAGGTTCACCCAGTGTGCCATCAGGGAGATTTAGCTTCCCTGACCACAAGCACTTGTCCATGTGTTGATCGTTAAGTGGCTCTTCCTAATTATTGCATTCCTCAGGGCACGGATAATGTTATGGGACAAATGCTGGTGAAAGGTGGGGACGGAACATCAGGAAAAATAGTGGGGGCAGGGGACCGAGTACCGAGGTTGTGGAAAGCCTCCACTTCCACAAGTCTAAATGGCAACATTTCCAGGGCAAGCAGACTGTAAAGGTTCCCGTTTAGCATTTGCGTCTGTGGGTGGGTGACTTTGCTTGCCTTCCAAGACCTGGAGTACGGCCAGCTGAACACTGTGGTAGGACAAAGAATTGGACGTAATTGCTGATGGTGCTTACGAATATGCAATGACAGGTGCAGGGTGGGAGGCATCTGCACCTAAGTCCTGGACAGGGATTAGCATGCAACACAAGGGAAGAGACAGTGGTCTCCGGACACCTCCCAGCCGTCACTCATGGCCTCTGCACACTGGGAGCCACCTCCTCTTCCATCATTAGCGTCTCCGGCGCCTGCACTGTTATTTTTTTTTTCGGGCATGCGCAGTTGCGCTGCGCTTCGAACTTACAGCGCAGGCATCGGGAATGCTAATAAAGGAAGACAGCGCCCGGCATGCAGAGGTCATGAGTGACTGCCCTGGGAGGCGTCTGGATTAGGGCGGGAAAGACCTGCCTCCCCGGCGATTTTGAAGGTATGAAGGACAAATTTCAAAAACGATTCTTTCAGCACTGCCAGGGACCCGACCTAAAAGAGCCACCTTGTCAGAATGCAGCATCAGTGCTGCACAAGTTGGCTATCTTAGTTACAAACGTCTGGGGGGGGGGGATGGGTGACAGGTTCCCTTTAAAAGGACTTTTCTATTAATGTTGCACTAGCAATATACAAATACTGCAATAGCAATATTAAACCCTGACTATATGCCTGTCCTAGAAAATGATCTGTCTCCCATAACAACTCTCCCTGAACTGCTTCCTGAGGACAGTGTGCCAAGTATCATATCACCTGAACTTATACAAGAACCCATGACGTGATGCGGACAGGTAATCACAATAATGCCAGTATCCAGCATGGCTATGGTATTACAGTGTATGTCATGCCATTCCTGCATGTTTATTGGCTGTCTAACAGGCTCCAAACATGCGGGGCAGTGACTCAAGCATAGAGCTTGAGCACCTGTGATATTCGATTGAGTAACAAGTGTGCCTGACCATCCCGATGCCGAGTATCAAGAATTGGCGAGCTTGCTTGCTCATCATTAGGAACAAATCCTTGGAAGCTGCTGTTTTGGAATTCAAGTCTCCCTTAATAATTTGCTCAAGGTCTTGTCTCTTTAACAAGCCACTTAAAAATAATATGACTCATGACAGCATTCTAATCATGGGGCGCAGGGCCGCGCTTAGTAACCCGATGTTTACCCTGGTTACCAGCGTAAAAGTAAAAAAAAAAAAAACACTACATACTTACCTACAGCTGTCTGTCCCCGGCGCTCAGCTTCTCTGCACTCCTCCTCTGCACAGCGGCCGGAAAGCAGAGCGGTGACGTCACCGCTCTGCTTTCCGGCTGACCGACGCTCACAGCCAGTACAGGAGGAGTGCAGAGAAGCACAGCGCCGGGGACAGACAGTGGTAGGTAAGTATGTAGTGTTTGTTTTTTTTTACTTTTACGCTGGTAACCAGGGTAAACATCGGGTTACTAAGCGCGGCCCTGCGCTTAGTTACCCGATGTTTACCCTGGTTACCAGTGAAGACATCGCTGGATTGGTGTCACACACGCCGATCCAGCGATGTCCACGGGAGATCCAGCGACGAAATAAAGTTCTGGACTTTGTTCAGCGACTAACGATCTCCCAGCAGGGGCCTGATCGTTGGTCGCTGTCACACATAACGATTTCCTTAACGATATCGTTGCTACATCACAAAAAGCAACGATATCGTTAACGATATCGTTATGTGTGAAGGTACCTTTAGTCTTTTGATGTTTATAAAGACTTTATCTTTTTCTAGGCATGTTGAGACTTGCCACAAATCATGAAAGGAGTAGAGTGTTGAAGAAGTGGAGTCTTTCATTGTTGCTTTTGTGTGTGTAGTCATTAACCTTAGCATTTACCTGGTGAAAATGCAGAGAAATTTACATGTGAGGACATATTCAGTTATCCCAGAAAGCGATAGAGTGTGGTGATTTACAACAGAGATATACAGTATAGTAACATAGTAACATAGTAACATAGTTAGTAAGGCCGAAAAAAGACATTTGTCCATCCAGTTCAGCCTATATTCCATCATAATAAATCCCCCGATCTACGTCCTTCTACAGAACCTAATAATTGTATGATACAATATTGTTCTGCTCCAGGAAGACATCCAGGCCTCTCTTGAACCCTTCGACTGAGTTCGCCATCACCACCTCCTCAGGCAAGCAATTCCAGATTCTCACTGCCCTAACAGTAAAGAATCCTCTTCTATGTTGGTGGAAAAACCTTCTCTCCTCCAGACGCAAAGAATGCCCCCTTGTGCCCGTCACCTTCCTTGGTATAAACAGATCCTCAGCGAGATATTTGTATTGTCCCCTTATATACTTATACATGGTTATTAGATCGCCCCTCAGTCGTCTTTTTTCTAGACTAAATAATCCTAATTTCGCTAATCTATCTGGGTATTGTAGTTCTCCCATCCCCTTTATTAATTTTGTTGCCCTCCTTTGTACTCTCTCTAGTTCCATTATATCCTTCATGAGCACCGGTGCCCAAAACTGGACACAGTACTCCATGTGCGGTCTAACTAGGGATTTGTACAGAGGCAGTATAATGCTCTCATCATGTGTATCCAGACCTCTTTTAATGCACCCCATGATCCTGTTTGCCTTGGCAGCTGCTGCCTGGCACTGGCTGCTCCAGGTAAGTTTATCATTAACTAGGATCCCCAAGTCCTTCTCCCTGTCAGATTTACCCAGTGGTTTCCCATTCAGTGTGTAATGGTGATATTGATTCCTTCTTCCCATGTGTATAACCTTACATTTATCATTGTTAAACCTCATCTGCCACCTTTCAGCCCAAGTTTCCAACTTATCCAGATCCATCTGTAGCAGAATACTATCTTCTCTTGTATTAACTGCTTTACATAGTTTTGTATCATCTGCAAATATCGATATTTTACTGTGTAAACCTTCTACTAGATCATTAATGAATATGTTGAAGAGAACAGGTCCCAATACTGACCCCTGCGGTACCCCACTGGTCACAGCGACCCAGTTAGAGACTATACCATTTATAACCACCCTCTGCTTTCTATCACTAAGCCAGTTACTAACCCATTTACACACATTTTCCCCCAGACCAAGCATTCTCATTTTGTGTACCAACCTCTTGTGCGGCACGGTATCAAACGCTTTGGAAAAATCGAGATATACCACGTCCAATGACTCACCGTGGTCCAGCCTATAGCTTACCTCTTCATAAAAACTGATTAGATTGGTTTGACAGGAGCGATTTCTCATAAACCCATGCTGATATGGAGTTAAACAGTTATTCTCATTGAGATAATCCAGAATAACATCCCTCAGAAACCCTTCAAATATTTTACCAACAATAGAGGTTAGACTTACTGGCCTATAATTTCCAGGTTCACTTTTAGAGCCCTTTTTGAATATTGGCACCACATTTGCTATGCGCCAGTCCTGCGGAACAGATCCTGTCGCTATAGAGTCCCTAAAAATAAGAAATAATGGTTTATCTATTACATTACTTAGTTCCCTTAGTACTCGTGGGTGTATGCCATCCGGACCCGGAGATTTATCTATTTTAATCTTATTTAGCCGATTTCGCACCTCTTCTTGGGTTAGATTGGTGACCCTTAATATAGGGTTTTCATTGTTTCTTGGGATTTCACCTAGCATTTCATTTTCCACCGTGAATACCGTGGAGAAGAAGGTGTTTAATATGTTAGCTTTTTCCTCGTCATCTACAACCATTCTTTCCTCACTATTTTTTAAGGGGCCTACATTTTCAGTTTTTATTCTTTTACTATTGATATAGTTGAAGAACAGTTTGGGATTAGTTTTACTCTCCTTAGCAATGTGCTTCTCTGTTTCCTTTTTGGCAGCTTTAATTAGTTTTTTAGATAAAGTATTTTTCTCCCTATAGTTTTTTAGAGCTTCAATGGTGCCATCCTGCTTTAGTAGTGCAAATGCTTTCTTTTTACTGTTAATTGCCTGTCTTACTTCTTTGTTTAGCCACATTGGGTTTTTCCTATTTCTAGTCCTTTTATTCCCACAAGGTATAAACCGCTTACACTGCCTATTTAGGATGTTCTTAAACATTTCCCATTTATTATCTGTATTCTTATTTCTGAGGATATTGTCCCAGTCTACCAGATTAAGGGCATCTCTAAGCTGGTCAAACTTTGCCTTCCTAAAGTTCAGTGTTTTTGTGACTCCCTGACAAGTCCCCCTAGTGAAAGACAGGTGAAACTGTACAATATTGTGGTCGCTATTTACTAGATGCCCGACCACCTGCAGATTTGTTATTCTGTCAGGTCTATTAGATAGTATTAGGTCTAAAAGTGCTGCTCCTCTGGTTGGATTCTGCACCAATTGTGAAAGATAATTTGAAAGAGTATACATCACTATAGACACTACAAAAGAGAGAAAAAAGAGACATGAGTGTCAACAATAAGCAATGTAACCACAACTTTCTGAAATGCGACAAAACCAATATTGACCCAAACATTGATAAATCATAAACAGTTGTAGGCGTTCGTTTTCTGCGTGGTGCAATCTAGTCTTGGAGTTTATCATTGCTAATACAGCATGCAGTTAAGAGATCATCAAACATTATATACCTGGAAAAAGGAGAATAGTAAGAAGAACATAATACATATAAATCCAAAAATAAATGTTATCTTCATTTTAGAGATGGTGCGACCTGTCCTGCAAGGCTGCAACTGTCTGAATGCTGGTTATATGTTTATTCTTAACTTTGCATTGAAACCTCGCACAAGGACAACTTTTTTTGTAATCAGCTTTTCTTCATTTGTGATCATACCTTTCATCCATATACATACAGTATGTATCGCCACGTGCTGCATTCAGGTTGGACTGGGGGGGGAAAGTTTGGTTAGAGGGAGACTGATTAATAGAGAGTTGCAGTAATCCAGATGAGAATGAATAATAGCGACCGTAAGAGTTTTAGCAGTTTCAAAGATGTTTTTAAGATGCAGGTAATATGATTGAGCGTGTGAGCAATTGGATGTAGGGAATAAAGGAAAGTTCTGTGTCAAATATGAACCCCAGACAGCGAGCATGCTGCTCGGGAGTTATGGTTGAAATTGAGATGATACTGGAAACAAAATCTTCTGATGGTTTGTCCAATAGGGGCAGTATACAAGAAGGAAAGGAGGGGGTCTAAGACTGAGCCTTAAGGAACCCCAACAGTAAGAGGAAGATTAGAACGGAAAGAGCAGGCCAAAGATACAGTGAAGGTGTGGTCAAATACGTAAGAGGAGAACCAAGAAAGAATGGTGTCATTGAGGCCAATAGAGTGCAGCATATTGAGGAGGAGCTGTGATCCACAGTGTCGAATGCTGCAGAGAGATCCAGGAGAACCAGCATGGAGTTCTGACCATTAGATGTAGCTGATACAAGATCATTAGAGACTGTAGTAAAGGCAGTTTCTGTGGAGTGTATAGAGCAGAAACCAGATTGTGAAGGGTCAAGAAGAGCATTATGTGAGATATAGTGGATTAGCCGAAAGCTGACCAATAGTGTTGAGCGATATCTTCCGATATCCAAAAGTATCGGTATTGGATTGGATCGGCCGATATTCAAAAAATATCGGATATCGCCGATACCGATACCCGATACCAATGCAAGTCAAAGGGACCAAAATATCGGAATTAAAATAAACCCTTTCTTTCCTTGTAGGTTAATTCTACATGAAGGAAAACAACTAAGAATAATGTAGGATGTATTGGGGGAGGTGGAGGAGACATTAAAGGCATAGAGGTTTAGCATAATCAAATGGAATAGCAGGAATTAATTTTTTTTTTAAGATATTCGGAGTTACAAAGCTATTGACTATGACGATTTTTTATATTTAGTCAGATATTTATGTTTCACTATTTCCATGCTGTTCACCTTCTTTTTAACTTCTCCCACACTTTCTTCTTCATCATCCTCAACAGCATCATCTTTTCCATCAACTTCTCCTTCACCATATTCATCTTCTTCTTCTTCAACTTCTTCGTATTATTTTTTTTTACATTCTTCATATTCTTTTTATTCAACTATTATTCTTCTTCATAATCAACTTCTTCATCTTCTTCTTCTTCATCATATTCTTATTTGTGACAGCCAGGCCTTCCTGTAGTTGTTATCTACAAAAGTTTGAAGATTACACCTTCTGTTTTGCCTGTCACAAAAGATTTACAACAGGATTTGTCCGCGTTCAGTTTGGCCTGCAGCAGCAGGTTTTTTCCAGGGGCACTACAAGGAGGAAAGGACTCACCCCCATACACTGCTTAGTCTTCTTCTGCTTATAATTTAGATAATATCTTTTGCTCTGAGTTTTAGTCTTATGCTTAATACTCTTCTGCTTTCTGTTCTGCAGCTTCTTGTTCTTCTGCTTCTCGGTCTTCAGGGTCGTCATCTTTAGGGTCTTGAACTTGGAAATGTAGCAGAAGGTACAAGAGCAAAAGACCCTGCCGAGAACCAGCAGATGGTACTGGAACCCGGATGGCTAGCTGAAGGTACAAGAGCCGATAGAACTACCGAGGACCAGCTGATGTTACTGGAATCGGGTTACTAAGCAGGAGGTACCCATGCCAGAAAGCACTACCAAGGACCACCTGACGTTGGTGGAGCTCGGATACCCAGAAGGAGGCACCTAAGCCAAAGGCTCTGCCTGGAACCAGCTGACGGTACTGGAACCAGGATGGGGAGCAGAAGGTACAAGAGCAAATGACACTGCCGAGAACCAGCTGACGGTACTGGAACCCAGATGGCTAGCCGAAGGTACAAGAGCCAATGGAACTACCGAGGACCAGCTGACGTTACTGGAACCCGGTTACTAAGCAGGAGGTATCCGTGCCAGAAAGCACTACCAAGGACCACCTGACGTTGCTGGAACTCGGATACCTAGAAGGAGGCACCTAAGCCAAAGGCTCTGCCCGGAACCAGCTGACGGTACTGGAACCAGGATGGGCAGAAGGGACTACCTGTGACAAAGACACTTCTGAGCAGCAACTGGGGGTGTTGGAGCCCAGGGAATCCAGGAGAAGCAGAGTATAGGCTGATGCCTAACTGAAGCAAGTTAGGGGGCATTCAGAGTAGAATTTCAATATTTGCAGATGACACTAAACTCTGCAGGGTAATCAATACAGAGGAGGCCAATTTTATATTACAGGATGATTTATGTAAACTAGAAGCTTGGGCTGATAAATGGCAAATGAGCTTTAATGGGGATAAATGTAAGGTCATGCATTTGGGTAGAAGAAATAAGATGTATAATTATGTGCTTAATTCTAAAACTCTGGGCAAAACCGTCAATGAAAAAGACCTGGGTGTATGGGTGGATGACAAACTCATATTCAGTGGCCAGTGTCAGGCAGCTGCTACAAAGGCAAATAAAATAATGGGATGCATTAAAAGAGGCATAGATGCTCATGAGGAGAACATAATTTTACCTCTATACAAGTCACTAGTTCGACCACACTTAGAATGCTGTGCACAGTTCTGGTCTCCGGTGTATAAGAAAGACATAGCTGAACTAGAGCGGGTGCAGAGAAGAGCGACCAAGGTTATTAGAGGACTGGGGGGTCTGCAATACCAAGATAGGTTATTACACTTGGGGATATTTAGATTGGAAAAACAAAGACTAAGGGGTGATCTTATGTTAATGTATAAATATATGAGGGAACAGTACAAAGACCTTTCTGATGATCTTTTTAATCATAGACCTGAAACCGGGACTAGGGGGCATCCTCTGCATTTGGAGGAAAAAAAGTTTAAGCATAATAACAGTCGTGGATTCTTTACTGTAAGAGCAGTGAGACTATGGAACTCTCTGCCGTATGATGTTGTAATGAGTGATTCATTACTTAAATTTAAGAGGGGACTGGATACCTTTCTGGAAAAGTATAATGTTACAGGGTATATACACTAGATTTCTTGATAGGGCGTTGATCCAGGGAACTAGTCTGATTGCTGTATGTGGAGTCGGGAAGGAATTTTTTTCCCCAATGTGGTGCTTACTCTTTGCCACATGGTTTTTTTTTGCCTTCCTCTGGATCAACATGTTAGGGCATGTTAGGTTAGGCTATGGGTTGAACTAGATGGACTTATAGTCTTCCTTCAACCTTAATAATAACTATGTAACTATGTAAGTTGAAAGGGAACCTTTAACCCCCAAAGGTGCTTGCAACTAAAAGAGCCTCCTTGTGTGGCACTAATGCTGCACAAGGAAAAGGTGCCTCTTTTTCATCATGCTCCTTGTACACGCTGAAGTTAACACTTATAAAATGTGTCCCCTCATACCCTGATACCATCCCGGAGGCGGGACTTTCCTTCTTAATGAGACGCAGCACAGCTGTCATTCACACCCCCTTGGTGCCGTGCGCCACCTCCTCAGCATTGTTTGAATCTGCCCCGGAGCCTGCGCTGTTATGTTATCTCTTGGCCATGCGCAGTTAGCGCTGCCCGTCTTCAGACATCATTTGTTGTCAGGCTGGCTGAGCCTGTGCGACTGCCCAGCCAGAGATCCCGCCCCGCCAGAGATCCCGCCCCGCCGTGTCTTCTGATTTATTCACACTGCGGGCTTGGGATTCATGGGCATCCGCAGTGCATATCTTCGCCTCTCACTCATCTCCTTCCGCCTTCTTCAGACTGTGCCGCGCCAGCTGATCCCAAATTGCATACCACGGCCGTGACGCAGCACAGTCAGAAGAAGGTGGAAGGAGATGAGTGAGAGGCGAATAAATGCACTGCGCATGCCCATGAGTCACAGGCCTGCAGTGCGAATAAATCTGAAGACATTGCAGGCCTGGGATTCATGGGCATCTGCAGTGCATATCTTCGCCTCTCACTCATCTCCTTCCGCCTTCTTCAGACTGTGCCACGCCAGCTGATCCCACTGATCCCAAATTGCATGCCACGGCCGTGACGCAGCACAGTCAGAAGAAGGGGGAAGGAGATTAGTGAGAGGCGAAGATATGCACTGTGCATGCCCATGAATCACAGCCCCACAGTGTCGATAAATCTGAAGACACAGCGGGGCGTGATCTCGGGTAGGGTGGCCACACTGGCGCAGCCAGCCTGATAACAAATGATGCCTGAAGACGGGCAGCGCTAACTGCGCAGGGCCAAGGGACAACATAACAGCGCAGGCTCCAGGACAGATTCAAACAATGCTGAGGAGGCAGCGCACGGCACCAAGGGGGTGTGAATGACGGCTGTGCTGCATATCATTAAGAAGGAAAGTCCAGCCTTCGGGACGGTTTCGGGGTATGAGGGGACACATTTTATAAGTGTTAACTTCAGCATGTGCAAGGAGCATAATGAAAAGAGGCACCTTTTCCTTCTGCAGCATTAGTGCCGCACAAGGTGGCTCTTTTAGTTACAAACGCCTTGGGGGGACAGGTTCCCTTTAATATCTGTTGTTGTGTCAGCGTGGAGGTCGCAGGACACATTGCCGGCTACACAGCACCAACTGGCGGTATTGGAGCCCAGGGAATCCAGAAGGAGCAGAGTGAAGGCCGAGGCCTGCACTGGAGGCAGTTTAATGTCTGTTGTTGTGTCTGCGTGGCGGTCGCAGGACACATTGCCAGCTACACAGCAGGGGAACAGCTGGCGTTACTGAATCCTACTGACACATGAGCAAGTGTTTTTCTCTGTGCAACCAGCACTTCTGAGCACCAACTGGTGGTATTAGAGCCCAGCGAATCCAGGAGGAGCAGAGTGTAGGCCGAGGCCTGCACTGGAGGCAGTTTAACCCCTTAGTGACAGAGCTAATTTGGTACTTAATAACCGAGCCAAATTTTACAATTCTAACCACTGTCACTTTATGAGGTTATAACTCTGAAACGCTTTAACGGATCCCGCTGATTCTGAGAATGTTTTTTCGTGACATATTGTACTTCATGTTAGTGGTAACATTTCTTCAATATTACTTGCGATTATTTATGAAAAAAATGGAAATATGGCGAAAATTTTTAAAATTTTGCAATTTTCAAAATTTGTATTTTTATGCCCTTAAATTAGAGAGATATGTCACGAAAAATAGTTAATAAATAACATTTCCCACATGTCTACTTTACATCAGCACAATTTTGGAAACAAAATGTTTTTTTGTTAGGGAGTTATAAAAGTTAAAAGTTGACCAGCAATTTCTCATTTTTACAACACCATTTTTTTTAAGGACCACATCATATTTGAAGTCAATTTGAGGGGTCTAGATGATAGAAAATAACCAAGTGTGACACCATTCTAAAAACTGCACCCCTCAAGGTTCTCAAAACCACATTCAAGAAGATTATTAACCCTTTACGTGCTTCACAAGAAATGAAACAATGTGGAAGGAAAAAATGAATATTTAACTTTTTTTTGCAAACATTTTACTTCAGAACCATTTTTTTTTATTTTCACAAGTGTAAAAACAGAAATTACACCATACATTTTGTTGTGCAATTTCTCCTGAATACGCCGATACCACATATGTGGGAGTAAACCACTGTTTCGGCGCACCGCAGAGCTTGGAAGAGAAGGAGTGCCGTTTTACTTTTTCAATGTAGAATTGGCTGGAATTGAGATCGGACGCCATGTCGCGTTTGAAGAGCCCCTGATGTGCGTAAACAGTAGAAACCAGCCACGAGTGACCCCATTTTAGAAACTAGATCCCCCATGGAACTTATCTAGATGTGTGGTGAGAACTTTGAATGCCCAAGTGCTTCACAGAAGTTTATAATGCAAAGTCGTTAAAATATAAAATATTTTTTTTTCCACAAAAAAGATATTGTAGCCTCCAAGTTTTTATTTTCAAAAGGGTAACAGGAGAAATTGGACCCCAAAAGCTGTTGTCCAATTTATCCCGAGTACGCTGATGCCCCATATGTGGGGGTAAACCACTGTTTGGGTGCACGGCAAAGCTCGGAAGGGAAGGAGCGCCGTTTTGGAATGCAGACTTTGATAGAATGGTCTGTGGGCGTTATGTTGCGATTGCAGAGCCCCTGATGTACCTAAACAGTTGTAACCCCCACAAGTGACCCCATTTTGGAAACTAGACCCCCAAGGAATTTATCTAGATGTGTGGTGAGAACTTTGAATGCCAAAGTGCTTCACAGAAGTTTAGAATGCACAGTCGTGAAAATAAAAAATATTTTTTTTCCACAAAAAAGATTTTGTAGCCCCCAAGTTTTTATTTTCACAAAGGTAACAAGAGAAATTGGACTGCTAAAGTTGTTGTCCAATTTATCCCGAGTACGCTGATGCCCCATATGAGGGGGTAAACCACTGTTTGGGCACACGGCAGAGCTCGGAAGGGAAGGAGTGCCGTTTTGGAATGCAGACTTTGATAGAATGGTCTGTGGGCGTTATGTTGCGTTTGCAGAGCCCCTGATGTACCTAAACAGTAGTAACCCCCCACAAGTGACCCCATTTTGGAAACTAGACCCCCTAAGGAACTTATCTAGATATGTGGTGAGAACTTTGAATGCCCAAGTGCTTCACAGAAGTTTATAATGCAGAGTCGTGAAAATATAAAATATTATTTTTTCCACAAAAAGATTTTGTAGCCCCCAAGTTTTTATTTTCACAAGGGTAACAGGAGAAATTGGACCCCAAAAGTTGTTGTCCAATTTATCCCGAGTACGCTGATGCCCCATATGTGGGGGTAACCCATTGTTTGGGCGCACGGCAGAGCTCAGAAGGGAGGGAGCACCATTTGACTTTTATTGCACAAAATTGGCTGTCATGTTTGGAGACCCCCTGATGTACCTAAACAGTGGAAACCCCCCAATTCTAACTCCAACCCTAACCCCAACCTGATCCATAATCCTAATTACAACCCTAATGATAATCACAACCCTAACCCCAAAACAACCCTAATGTCAACCCTAACCATAACCCTAATCAAAACCCTAAATCCAACACACCCCTAATCCTAATCTCAACCCTAACCTCAAACCTAACTATAATCCCAACCCTAACCTTAACCCTAATCCCAAACCTAACCCTAATCCCAAGCATAACCCTAATGCCAACCCTAACCCTAATACCAACCCTAATCCAAACCCTAACCCTAATCCCAACTCTAACCCTAACTTTAGCCGCAACCCTAGCCCTAACTTTAGCCCCAACCCTAGCCCTAACCCTAAATTTAGCCCCAACCCTAACCCTAACATTAGCTCCAACCCTAACCCTAGCCCTAACTTTAGCCCCAGCACTAACCCTAGCCCTAAGGCTACTTTCACACTTGCATCGTTTGGCATCCGTCGCAATCCGTAGTTTTGGACAAAAAACGGATCCTGCAAATGTGCCCGCAGGATGCGTTTTTTGCCCATAGACTTGTATTGCCGACAGATCGCGACGGATGGCCACACGTCGCGTCTATCGTGCACTGGATCAGTTGTGTTTTGGCGGACCGTAGGCACAAAAAACGTTCAATGTAACGTATTTTTGTACGTCGCGTCCGCCATTTCCGACCACGCATGTGTGGCTGTAACTCCGCCCCCTCCTCCCCAGGACATAGACTGGGCAGCGGATGCGTTGAAAAACTCCATCCGCTGCCCACATTGTGCACAATTTTCACAACATGCGTCGGTATGTCGGGCCGACGCATTGCGATGTCCCCATACCGCTGCAAGTGTGAAAGAAGCCTAACCCTAAATTTAGCCCCAACCCTAACCCTATATTTAGCCCCAACCCTAACCCTAACCCTAAATTTAGCCCCAACCCTAACCCTAAATTTAGCCCCAACCCTAACCCTAAATTTAGCCCCAACCCTAACCCTAAATTTAGCCCCAACACTAACCCTAACCCTAAATTTAGCCCCAACCCTAACCCTAATTTTAGCCCCAACTGCATTCTCCTGCCGGCCGGCAGATGGCGACAGATGGCGGGCGCATTGCGCATGCGCCCGCCATTTTCTTTCCCAAAGGAGAAGCCGGCGGGCAGGAGAGGATGCAGGAGGACCCAGGGACACTGATAAGTATAATAGGGTCCCCGAATCCCCCTATTTCTCTGTCCTCTGATGTGCGATCACATCAGAGGACAGAGAATTACACATTGCTTTTTTTTTGTGACCGCCGGTAAACAGTTAATGACCGGCAATCGCAAAACAGGGGTCGGTAAAAACCGACCCCGATCATGTTCTTTGGGGTCTCGACTACCCCCGGCAGCCAAGACCCCAAACGTCCTCCCGTGCCGGCCGGTGGGCACACTGCGTATGCGCTCGCCATGTTTTTGCTGGAAAAAGATGGCGGGAGCTACGAGGAGCACCGGGGGAGACAGGTGAGTATCGGGGGCTATCGGGGACCCCATTTCTCTGTCCTCTGATGTGCGATCACATCGGAGGACAGAGAAATTAAAAGGGAAATCGCGTTTTTTTTTTTGCGATCGCTGGTAAACGGTTAATTACCGGCGATCGCAACTTGGGGGTCGGTAAAAAAAAACCCGAATCATGTTCTCTGGGGTCTCAGCTACCCCTGGCAACCGAGACCCCAGAGGAAATCCGATTCTGGGGGGCGGTATTTACTTTTTCCACAGCGCCATTAATTAACGGCGCTGTGGTTTAAGTACCCTTAACTGCCGCCGTTAAAAGGCGTATTGGCGGTCGTTAAGGGGTTAATATCTGTTGTTGTGTCTGCGTGGTGGTTGCAGGACACATTGCCGACTACACAGCAGGGGAACAGCTGGTGTAACTGAACCCCACTGACACAGTAGCAAGTGTTTTTCTCTGTGCAGCCAGCACTTCCGAGCACCAACTGGTGGTGTTAGAGCCCAGGGAATCTAGAAGGAGCAGAGTGTAGGCAGAGGCCTGCACTGGAGGCAGTTTAATGTCTGTTGTTGTGTCTGCGTGGCGGTCGCAGGACATATTGCCGGCTACACAGCAGGGGAACAGCTGGTGTAACTGAACCCCACTGACACAGTGGTAAATGTTTTGCTCTGTGGAGCCAGCACTTCCGAGCACCAACTGGCGGTATTGGAGCCCAGGGAATCCAGGAGGAGCAGAGTGTACGCCGGGGCCTGCACTGGAGGCAGTTTAATATCTGTTGTTGTGTCTGCGTGGCGGTCGCAGGACACGTTGCTGGCTACACAGCAGGGGAACAGCTGGCATTACTGAATGCCACTGACACAGTGGCGAGTGTTTTTCTCTGTGCAGCCAGCACTTCTGAGCACCAACTGGTGGTGGTAGAGCCCAGGGAATCTAGGAGGAGCATAGTGTAGGCCGAGGCCTGCACTATAGGCAGTTTAATGTCTGTTGTTGTGTCTGCGTGGCAGTCGCAGGACACATTGCCGGCTACACAGCAGGGGAACAGCTGGCGTTACTGAACCCCATTGACACATGAGCGAGTGTTTTTCTCTGTGCAACCAGCACTTCCGTGCACCAACTGGCGGTATTGGAGCCCAGGGAATCCAGGAGGAGCAGAGTGTAGGCCGAGGCCTGCACTGGAGGCAGTTTAATATCTGTTGTTGTGCCTGCGTGGCAGTCGCAGGACACATTGCCGGCTACACAGCAGGGGAACAGCTGGCGTTACTGAACCCCTACAACAGAGGAGCAACTGTTGACTGTGCAGACAGCACTTCCAGGCAACAACTGGCGGTGTTCAAGCCCAGGGAAAGCAGGAGGAGCAGACTTTAATTTTGGCCGCACACACAGCAGGGGAGTAGCTGGCGTTACTGAACCCCATTAACACAGGAGCGAGTGATTTTCTCTGTGCAGACAGCACTTCCAGGCAACAACTGGCGGTGTTGAAGCCCAGGGACAGCAGGAGAAGCAGAGTGTAGGCCGAGGCCTAATTGTAGAAAGTTGAAAGGATACCTTTAACCTTCCCCCCAGGCGTTTGTAACTGAAGGAGCTACCTTGTGTAGCAGTAATGCTGCAAAGGAAAAAGGTGGCTCTTTTAATTATTCTTCTTGCAAACGCAGAACTAAACACTTCTAAAATGTGTCCCCTGATACCGTGAAACTGTCCTGGAGGTGGGACTTTCCTTCGTAATGACACGCAGCACAGTTGTCATTCCTACCCCCTTGGCGCAGGGCGCTGCTTCCTCAACATCGTTTGAATCTGTCCCGGAGCCTGCGCTGTTATGTTAAACCTTGGCCATGCACAGTTAGCGCTGCCCGTCTTCTAACAACATTTGGTGTCAGGCGGACTGCACCTGTGCAGCCGCGCAGCCCGAGATCCCACCTCACAGTGTCTTCTGATTTAATCCCACTGCGGTCCTGGGATTCATGGGCATGCGCAGTGCATATCTTCGCCTCTCACTCACCTCCTTCCGGCTTTTTCAGACTGTGCGGCGTCACGGCTGTGGCATGCTATTAGGGATCAGCTGACAGCGCACAGTCTGAAGAAGGCGGAGGGAGATGAGTGAGAGCCTAAGGTGAAGATATGCACTGCGCATGCCCATGAATCCCAGGCCCGCAGTGTGATTAAATCAGAAAACACTGCGAGGCCAGATCTCGGGCAGCGCGGCGCACAGGCACAGTCCGCCTGACACCAAGTGATGTCAGAAGATGGGCAGCGCTAACTATGCATAGCCAAGGTTGAACATAACAGCGCAGGCTACTAAAACAATGCTGAGGAGGCAGCGCCTGGCGCCAAGGGGGTAGGAATGATGGCTGCATTGCGTCTCATTATGAAGGAAAGTTCCACCTCCGGGCCGTTTTCACGGTGGGAGGGGACACATTTTATAAGTGTTAAGTTCAGCATGTGCAAGGAGCATAACTAAAAGAGCCACCTTTTCCTTGTGCAGCATTACTGCTGCACAAGGTGGCTCTTTCAGTAACAAACGCCTGAGGGGGGACAGGTTGCCTTAAATTTCAGATGTAGTGTCAGCGTGGAGGTAGCAGGACACATTGCTGGATACACAGCTGGGGATCAGCTGACATTACTGAAACCCAATAACACTGGGTCATGTGTTTTGACTATGCAGTCGGCACTTCTGTTCTGAGCAGCAACTGGTGGTGTTGGAGCCCAGGGATTACAGTTCAGGTGGTAGAAACATGAACGCAACAGGAGACCTTGATACTGTAGCCAACCAATTTTTAAACCTGGAAGAGGAGTTGCAAATTCCTACGAGATCCAGGCTTTGTTCATTTTCAGAAAAGTAAGCCAGTCAACGTTTTTGGAGGATAGTCGCATGCGACAGTCTGTTAGTACACCACCTGCGGCACTAAAGACGTGTTCCGATAATACACTAGCAGCAGGGCCAGCCAGCACCTCCAATGCATACTGGCTAAGCTCTGGCCATGTATCCAGCTTAGAGAACCAAAACTTGAAGGGGGAAGAGCCGTCTGGGAGTACACTGAGAGGGCAAGCCATGTAGTCTGTCACTATCTGATGAAAACGTTGCCTCCTGCTGACTGGAGCCGTCTGTGATGGTGTAGACATTTGTGGCGAGCACACAAAAGATTGCCACAGTTGGGCCATACTGGTCTTGCCTTGTGCTGAGGCACTGCTTCTGCTCCCTGTTTGTGCTGACCTTCCTCCACTGCCTTGACGCACTGAGCTGCTTTGTAAAGCACTAGCAGCACTGCTCTCAGTTGGACAGGAGAAGATGATGGAAAGCACCAGTGTGTCTTGGTACTCCCGCATTTTACGCTCCCAGTTCAACGGTGTTATGAGGGTTTGTAAGTTGTCCCGGTAGCGCGGATCTAGGAGGGTGTACACCCAATAATCAGCCGTGTTGAGAATGCGGGCGATGCGGCGGTCATTTCTCAGGCACTGCAGCATGAAATCAACCATGTGCTGCAGACTGCCAACTGGCCAAGAAACGCTGTCCTCTGCTGGAGGCGTGATCTCTACCTGCTCTGCATCACCCCACCCTTGCTCTACACACAGACTACTTGAGAATTGCGTAACTCCCTCCTCTGGACCGATGTCTTCCTCCTCCATTGACTCCTCCTCATCCTCCTCACAAAGTGTCCCCTGCCTAGGCCTTTGTGAGGAACCATGTTGCGCTGACTGTCCAGAAGCAGATGGAATTGGTGACTCCTCATCCTCCACAACATCATCCCTTAGTGCTTGCAGTGTTCTTTCAAGCAGGCAGATAAGGGGGACAGTCATGCTGACTAGTGCATCATCTGCACTCGCCGTCCACGCGGAATCATCGAAGGCACGCAAAACCTGGCAGACGTCCTTCATAGTGGCCCACTCAGTGGTTGTGAAGTCTGAACGGCGTGCAGTGCGACTTCTTTGTGCCTGATGCAGCTGGTACCCCGTTACTGCTTGCTGCTGCTCACACAACCGCTCCAACATATGTAATGTGGAATTCCACCTGGTGGGTAGGTCACATATGATGCGATGTTCCAGAAGGCGGAATCGGCGCTGCAGAGCTGCAATGCGTGATCTTGCCATGCTGGAACGCCGCAAGTGAGCACAGTCTAGGCGGACCTTGTGCAGCAGTGCATCAAGATCCGGAGAGTCCCTTAAAAAACTCTGCACGACCAAGTTGAGCACATGTGCCAGACATGGGATGTGAGTTGCCTAGGGCCAGAGCTGCCACCAGATTTCGGCCATTGTCACACACTACAGTGCCTGGCTTGAGATTCGCTGGCACAAACCACACGTCGCTCTCCTGCTTGATGGCATTTCAGAGTTCCTGCACTGTGTGGCTTCGATTCCCCAAAGAAATTAATTTCAGTACGGCCTGTTGACGTTTGGCCACGGCTGTGCTCATATCGGTCATAACAGGTAAGCGTTCACGGGTCAAGGTGGAGGTAGACCGTGACAGCTCCTGCAGCGATGATTCTGAGGAACTCGAGTATGAGGAGGAGGCAATGTATACAGACTGGATTCCTGCAATCCTTGGAGTTGGCAGAACACATCCTTCGCCACTCGCACGATCTGTACCCGACTCCACAACATTAACCCAATGGGCAGTGAGGGAAAGGTATCGCCCCTGTCCATGGTAACTGGTCCACGCATCAGTGGTGAGGTAGACCTTGCTACTGACGGCGTTCAGTAGCACGTGTTTTATGTGTCCCTCTACATGCTTTTGCAGGGCTGGGATGGCTTGCCTGCTGAAATAAAAGCGGCTGGGCACGTTGTATTGTGGGACTGCCAATGCCATCAAGTTACGGAAGGTGTCAGTCTCCACCAGCCTGAATAACAGCATTTCAAGGGACAGTAGTTTTGCAATGCCAGCATTCAGAGCCTGTGCTCGGGGGTGGTTTGCCGAGAATGGCCGCCTTTTCTCCCATACCTGTGCTACCGATGGCTGTAGACTGGGCTGGGAATGTGAGGATGATTGGGAACGTGGAGATGTGGGTGGAATTACACTGGGTCTCTGGACAACAGTGCCAGAGGTTCTTCCATGGCGATCCTGTGAGGAAGCCGAACCAGCTGTGTGTGAGCTGGAGGAAGAGGCAACAACATGAGCTGAAGTGGTGGTAGGTGCCGCTGTAGGTTGGCCTAGGTCTTCAATGTGTTTTTGTAACTCCACCGCGTGCTTGGTCCACACGTTTCCACATATTTGTGGTATTGAGGTTGCTGACACTTTTCCCTCTTTTGACTTTCTGATGACACACCTTGCATTTGACTAAGCAAATGTCATCTGCAACTGTGTCAAAAAAGGACCAGGTACTGCAAGTCTTAGGAGCGCCCGTTTTGGCTTTTGGAAGAGCCATGCTCCGAATGGCTGCCGAAGTGTAGGCTACAGGCACCGCAGTCTTCCCCCTCCCTCTCCCTCTTTGGGCTGTTCGGGGAATCTCTTCCTCAGAGCTGCTCCCACCACCTTCCTGTACCTCACGCCATGATGGGTCAAGGACCTCATCATCTACACTACCCTCTTCCACCAACTGCTTCTCCTGGATAGTCTCGGCAGCACAGTATGCACCAGAAAGTGGCACCTGAGTCTCATCAGATGCGTACTTAGGTGTGCTACGGGAGGCACTGGCCCACCTGCCTCTTCAGAATCAGAGAGACAAAGCTGTTGGGCATCACTGCATACTGCCTCTTCTTCCATTTCTCCAATGCTGCTTGGCTGGCCCCCTCTTTCCAAGCCAAGAGATTCAGAGAACAGAAGTAGAGATGGCTCCTGTCCTGGGCTCTCTGACTGCTGGGCAATTTGGCAGGTGGTGAAGAGACAGATGGGTGCTCTCCAGTGCTCTGTGCCTGAGAGGATGTGGCACTAATTGAAGTCGATGCGTTAGCTGCCATCCATCCGACAACGGCTTCAGTTTGTTCTTCCTGCAGCACCGGGGTACGGCGATCTCCTACAAAGCTGCGCATGAAGGACTGTTCCCTGCTGAAACTGGGTGATGATGAGTCACCGGTGCCCACAGCAGGCATAGAATCCCCATGTGCTCTCCCTGCTCCACGCCCACGTGCCTTACTCCCTGCCGTCTTCATCTTGGTAGACTGATAAAGATAGGCAGAAAAGTACTAAGGGCTTAGTGTGCTTATTCCTGAACAGCTCCTAACAGGTATAAGAAACACTAGACTTTTATATGAGCTAATGTGGCCTACACAACTGTAAAGTAGTGTGTTTGGTGAACTTTATTATTTATTTATTTTTTTTGCAGAACAGTCTACAGAGTGAGCTGCACTCACACACACAGACTGTGCAGACCGCCGTGAACGGCGCTGCAAGGCCAAAACAAGCTCCTCTATGTAATCCTATATAGTGTTTTTCCACAATCTAGCAGGATACGGATGGAAAGCCACTAATAGGATAAATTTGAAAAAATGTGCAGCAGGCTACACTAATTGAGAAACAATGGAATAGTATGAGGCAGTGACGCACCCTGAGCTGACTACAACCGGCTGTGGCGGTAGAACATACTACAAAGCGAGCTGCACTCACGCACAGACCGTGCAGACAGCCGTGAACAGCGCTGCAAGGCCAAAACAAGCTCCTCTATGTAATCCTATATAGTGTTTTTCCACAATCTAGCAGGATACGGAGGGAAAGCCACTAATAGGATAAATTTGAAAAAATGCAGCAGGCTGCACTAATTGAGAAACGGACAATGGAACGGTATGAGGCAGTGACGCACCCTGAGCTGACTTCAACCGGCTGTGGTGGCAGAACAGACTACAGAGCGACTGTGCAGACAACCGTAAACGGCGCTGCAAGGCCAAAACAAGCTCCTCTATGTAATCCTATACAGTGTTTTTCCACAATCTAGCAGGATACGAAAGGAAAGCCACTAATAGGATAAATTTGAAAAAATGTGCAGCAGGCTACACTAATTGAAAAAAAGGACAATGGATTGAACAGTAGCAGTGCAGTTGTAGTTGAGGGATATTTTTTTCAAGAGAACCTATCACTAATATTTTCATCATTTAATTTAATAGTATATGCAAAAAAAACCCTTTTTTAAAAGGTGTGTCATTACAAATGTAAAGCCATAACATGAGAAAAACAGCTTTTTATGATACGAGCTCTTAATGTAAATGAGCCACCTTGGAGTGAAGTTGCCTCAAGGGATTCACGTGTGATTACCCATCAGCCTCTGCTCTGGCAACGTCACTTTCCTATGATGCATAGCTTCATAGTGAAGAGAGTTACTGCGGGACTTTTAATTACCGCAGCTGAGAAACATGATTTCTATGTGAGCGTATCTATGTTTTTTTGTGAGCATAGTGCATGCTGAATGTGTATACTATATAAGCGGAGTGCATGCTGAATGCATATACTATGTAAGCATCGTGCGTGCTGAATGCGTATACTATGTGAGTGTTGTGTGCGCTGAATGCGTATACTATGTGCGTGCCATGTGTGCTGAATGCGTATAGTATGTAAGCGTTGTGCATGCTGAATACGTACAGTATACTATGTGAGCGCAGTGCATGCTGAATGCATATCCTATGTGAGCGTGATGCATGCTGAATGCATATAGTATGTGAGCATCGTGTGTGTTGAATGCGTATACTATGAACATCGTGCATGCTGAATGCATATATTATTTGAGCGGAGTGAATGCTGAAAGTGTATACTAGGTGAGCAAAGTGCATGCTGAATGCGTATACTATGTCAGCAAAGTGCGTGCTGAATGCATATACTATGTGGGCATCATGTGTGCTGAATGCATATACTATGTTAGCATCATGCGTACTGAAGGTGTATACTATTTGAGCATCGTGTGTGCTGAATGCATGCTCAGTGTGTCTGGGATGCAGTTACGGACAGTTCAGTAATCCAGTCTGGTGCATGGGCATGTTGAGCTGTCAGTGTTTTGATTGACAGCTAGCTGTCTCAGGTCTTCATTGTCCCAGATGATTGCCAGGCTACTTAACTGGGCTGTTACTCTCAGACCTCTGCCAGAAATACATTCAGCTACTGTGTGGTTTGTCTCTCTGCGCCTTGCGTTCTGTTTGTACATCTTTCGTTGCCTGTCCTTGGACTTAGTTCTGACCATCCTTCTGTTTAACCCCTTCTGCTCTGATCTGCTATCATCATGGTAGTCTGACCTCGGAACTTTATCCGACTATGCCTTTGTCGTTTCCTTCTGTTTATGTCATGCCTTCCTGGCTTTTGACCTTAAACTCCTTGAATATTCCGTCTCATGAGAAGTGACTCAGTGTCACACAGGCAAGTTTATGTTGAAAAGCTGCAACATTACAGAAAAAAATGTTGTCTCAAAAGGCGGCCAGGGACTATAGGTAGAGATCTGACTAGTTATCAGATGGCTTCTCCCTGCCCCGCTCCAGATAATTGACCGGTCTCTTCTAGGGGCGGGCTGGGCCATGTGGCACAGAGGCAAATGCCCCCCCAAGCCACTCATGCAGCAGCTGTGCAGGGCTGGCCGCCTGATGGCCGCACACAGCAAACTGTGTGCAGCCATGTCTGCAGTGCTGTACAGTAGTGTGCGATGCGGCTGGCAGCAGGGTTTGTGTCTAGATCGGAGTTGATTTCTTGAGGTAATGATGTCACTGAAAGGAGCGGGGCCTCCTTCAGTCCAGTCCAGTGAAGAGATCCAATAGCAGGAAGCTGTGTTTTGCCTAAGCTGCTGGAGAAGTAAGTGGGAAATGAGGGGCTCCACCATGGAGCCCTATGAAAGGACTGAGGGGCTGCAAATGGGAATGAGGACAGAGGACTCAGTGTGAGTACTCTGAGGATGGATTTTGGAAAGGGGTTGATGTTACTTGAGGGGGCCTTCAAAGGGAAGATTATGATGAAGTGCTGTGTGGGTAATGGGGGGATGATGAGGGGCTTTCTGGGGAGAAAGTAGGGGGTGATGAGGAGTTGTGTGTGCTGAGAAGGGATGATTAGGGGCTGTGGGGAGATGAGGGGCTTTGGGGAGAAGGGGGATGATGAGGTGCTGTGAGGAGAAGGGTGAATGATGAGGGGCTGTCGGGATAAGGGTGAATGATGAGAGGCTGTGGGGAGAAGGGTGAATGATGAGGGGCTGTGGGGAGAAGGGTGAATGATGAGGGGCTGTGGGGAGAAGGGTGAATGATGAGGGGCTGTGGGGAGAAGGATGAATGATGAGGGGCTGTGGGGAGAAGGGTGAATGATGAGGGGCTGTGTGGGGAATTGGGGGTGATGAGAGGCTGTGTGGGGAATGGGGGGTGATGAGGGGCTGCGTGGGGAGAAGGGATGATTAGGGGCTGTGGGGGGATGAGGTGCTGTGTGGGGAATGGTGGGTGATGAGGGGCTATGTGGGGAATGGGGGAATGTTGAGGGGCTGTGTGGGGAATTGGGGGATGATGAGGGGCTGTGTGGGGAATGGGCGGATGATGAGGGACTGTGTGGGGAATGGGTGTGATGAGGGGCTGTGTGGGGAGAAGTGGGGTGATGAGGGGTTGTATGGGGAATGGGGGGATAATGAAAGGCTGTGTGGGGATGGGGAATAATGAGGGGCTGTGTGGGGAATGGGGGGTGATGAGGGGCTGTGTGGGGAATGAGGGGTGATGAGGGGCTTTGTGGGGAATGGGGGGTGATGAGGGGCTGTGTGGGGAATGGGGGGTGATGAGGGACTGTGTGGGGAGAAGGGATGATTAGGGGTTGTGGGGGATGAGGGGCTGTGTGGGGAGAAGGTATGATGATGAGGGGCTGTGTGGGGAAGATGAGTGACTGTGTGGGGAATGGGGGTGATGAGGGGTTGTGTGGGGAGAAGGGATGACTAGGAGCTGTGAGGGGATGAGTGGGTAATGGGGGGATGTTGAAGGGGCTGTGTAGGGAATGGGGTGATGAGGAGCTGTCTGAGGAATGGTGGGTGTGAGGACCTTCATATTGTGTGTGTATATACATATATATAAATATATATATATATATATATATATATATATATAGTGGGAAAAAAGGTATTTAGTCAGCCACCAATTGTGTAAGTTCCCCACTTAAAAAGACGAGATAGGCCTGTAATTGACATCATACGTAGACCACAACTATGAGAGTCAAAATGAGAAAATCACCTTGTCTGATTTGGCAAGATTTATTTTGAAAATAATGGTGGAAAATAAGTATTTGGTCATTAACAAAAGTTCATTTCAATAATTTGTTATATATCCTTTGTTGGCAGTGACAGAGGTCAAACGTTTTCTGTAAGTCTTCACAAGGTTGGCACACACTGTTGGTGGTATGTTGGCCCATTCCTCCATGCAGAGCTCCTCTAGAGGAGTGATGTTTTAGGCCTGTCACTGGGCAACACGAACTTTCAACTCCTTCACAGGTTTTCTATAGGGTTGAGATCTGGAGACTGGCTAGGTCACTCCAGGACCTTCATATGCTTCTTACGAAGCCACTCCTTCGTTGCCCTGGCGGTGTCCTTGGGATCATTATCATGCTGAAAGACCCATCCACGTTTCATCTTCAATGCCCTTGCTGATGGAAGGAAGATTGCACTCAAAATCTCACTATACATGGCCAATTCATTCTTTCATGAACACGAATCAGTCGTCCTGGTCCCTTTGCAGAGAAACAGCTCCAAAACATGATGTTGCCATCCCAATGCTTCACAGTAGGTATGGTGTTCTTTGGATGCAACTCAGAATTCTGTCTCCTCCAAACATGACAAGTTTTGTTTCTACCAAACAGTTATACTTTGGTTTCATCAGAAGATATGACATTCTCAGAATACTCTTCTGGACAATCCAAATGCTCTCTAGCAAACTTCAGACAGGCCCGGACATGTATTGGCTTATAACCAACTTAATGATCAATAATCTATATGTGCTGTCAACAATATCAAATTCCGTCCGTATCACTAATAGCTCTCATAAGCAGTGAAGCAGAAAAAGCACAAAATTCACTATATATAAAATCACTCTTTTATTAAACACATTTAATAACAAACTATAATGCAAAATTCATATCAACCACAATATCTCAGTTATGAGGGACCGACAAGGCTACTAATCACACAAAGCACTGAATCCTAGCAATATATACTTATAAATCAGCATGGGCTGAACACTAGAATAGTTTCTAAACCCCTCTAATAGCATTGTGTCAATCAAAAATCAGTACATATAGAGGGTGATAAACTTAAAGCTCCAGCCAAATGCCATAAGGCTCATGACTACCGCAGCAATACCCCATAATAGAGGGACCGGGCACTCCTCACACAGCTCTGTAAGTATAGCAGTGTTTCTGTTGTTTTCATGAAGGCTACCTGCATGCAGCAAGCCTTAATAAGGATATAAGGGATTTATACAATTTTGGCATTATTGCTGCGGTAGTCATGAGCCTTATGACATTTGGCTGGAGCTTTAAGTTTATCACCCTCTATATGTACTGATTTTTGATTGACACAACGCTATTAGAGGGGTTTAGAAACTATTCTTGTGTTCAGCCCATGCTGATTTATAAGTATATATTGCTGGGATTCAGTGCTTTGTGTGATTAGTAGCCTTGTCGGTCCCTCATAACTGAGATATTGTGGTTGATACGAATTTTGTATTATAGTTTATTATTAAATGTGTTTAATAAAAGAGTGATTTTATATATAGTGAATTTTGTGCTTTTTCTGCTTCACTGCTTATGAGAGCTATTAGTGATACGGACGGAATTTGATGATGTATTGGCTTATGCAGGGGGACACATTTTGCACTGCAGGATCTGAGTCCCTGGTGGCATAGTGTGTTACTGATGGTAGCCTTTTTAACGGTGGTCCCAGCTCTGTGCAGGTCATTCACTAGGTCCCCCCATGTGGTTCTGGGATTTTTGCCCACTGTTCTTGTGATCATTTTCACCCCACAGGGTGAGATCTTGGTGGAGCCCCAGATCGAGGGAAATTATCAGTGGTCTTGTATGTCTTCCATTTTCTTATTACTGTATATACTCAAGTATAAGCCGAGATTTTCAGCCCATTTTCTGGCTGAAAGTGCCCCTCTTGGCTTATTCTCGAGTCATTCCCAGGGGGTTGGAGGGGGGGGGGAGGGAGCGGCAGCTGTCACATCATACTCACCTGCTCCCGGAGTGGTCCCTGCTTCTTCAATGCGATGTGATGGTCTCTGGTGTTGTGAATTCTGTTGTCGGGCTCCCTCCTGTGGTCGTGAATGGTACTTCGGCTGGTTCTGTCCATGGACTTCCTCTAGTGGCTGTGGGTGTTTCTGAGTTTCCTTCCACAGGTGACGAGGCTAAGTCATTAGTGGGCTGCTCTATTTAACTCCACTTAGATCTTTGCCCCATGCCAGTTGTCAATGTTGTACTATTGGTCTAGTTCGCTCCTGGATCGTTCTGTTACCTGTTTACTCCAGCAGAAGCTAAGTTCCTCTTTGCTATTTTCCTGTTTGCTATTTTTTCTGTCCAGCTTGCTATTGTGAATATTGCCTTGCTTGCTGGAAGCTCTGGGACGCAGAGGGGCGCCTCCGCACCGTGAGTCGGTGCGGAAGGTTTTTTTCCCTGCACTCGCTGCGTGGCTTTTTGTAGGTTTTTGTGCTGACCGCAAAGTGACCTTTTATATCCTCTGTCTGTCCAGTAAGTCGGGCCTCTCTTTGCTAAATCGATTTCATCTCTATGTTTGTGATTTCATCTTAACTCACAGTCATTATATGTGGGGGGCTGCCTTTTCCTTTGGGGAATTTCTCTGAGGCAAGGTAGGCTTTATTTTCCTTTCTTAGGGCTAGCTAGTTCTGAGGCTGTGACGAGTTGCATAGGGAGCGTTAGGAGCAATCCACGGCTATTTCTAGTGTGTGTGATAGGATTAGGGATTGCGGTCAGCAGAGTTTCCACTTCCCAGAGCTTGTCCCGTGTTTTTGTAGCTATCAGATCTTTCCGGGTGCTCTTGATCATCAGGTCCATTATTGTCCTAACCACCAGGTCATAACACTCTGGGCGCCGCAGCTCTTCCTGTGTTCAGCAGTCACCAGTGGTACCGGTCATTAAAGTAATGAATATGGACGCGACTCCACTCCCATAAGGGTGGAGCGCATATTCTTTACTTTAATGAGTGGTACCAGTGACCACTGAAAACAGGAACAAGCTGGTGGCCCAGGACGATGGAGAAGCAGGGACTGTGCCGGGAGGGTGAATATAACAGGGGAGGGTGAGCATTACGCAATATTCACCTGTCCCCGTTCCACCTCCGGGCTCCATCTTCCATGTCCTCTGGCTGTGACATTCAGATCAGGGGGCGCGATGGCGTGGTTAGTGCACGCCCTCTGCCTGAACAGGCAGAGGGCCTGAAGACGGAGTGGTGCACAGCGATGGAATGGGGACAGGTGAATATCGCAAGTGGCGGGGGCCTGAGCGACGAGTGCTGAGTATGTCATTTTTTTTTCATTGCAGCAGCAGCATATGGGACATAATCTATGGAGCTTCTTATGGGGCAATCAAGCTTTGTGCAGCATTATATGGGGCATAATCTATGCAGCATCTTAAGGGGCCATCATTAACCTTTTGTGCAGCATTATATGGGGCACATTTTAATATGGAGCATCTTATGGGGCCCATCATGAACTTTATGGAGCATTATATGGGGCGTATTTTGTATGGAGCATCTTATGGGGCCCATCATGAACTGTATGGAGCATTATATGGGGTGTATTTTGTATGGAGCATTATATGGGGCTCCTGATTCAATATGGATGTTCAAAAACACTTAACCTACTGATGTCTCAATCAATTTTACTTTTATTGGTATCTATTTTTATTTTTGAAATTTAACGGTAGCTGCTGCATTTCCCACCCTAGGCTTAGTCAATAAGTTTTCCCATTTTTTTGTGGCAAAATTAGAGGTCTCGGCTTATACTCGAGTCGGCTTATACTCAAGTATATACAGTATTTCTCCCACAGTTGATTTCATCACACCAAGCTGCTTGCCTATTACAGATTCAGTCTTCCCAGCCTGGTGCAGGGCTACAACTTTGTTTCTGGTGTCCTTCGACAGCTCTTTTGTCTTCACCATAGTGGAGTTTGGAGTGTGACTGTTTGAGGTTGTGCATAGGTGTCTTTTATACTGATAACGAGGTCAAAAAGTAAAAAAGGTGCCATTATTACAGGTAACGAGTGGAGGACAGGGGAGCCTCTTAAAGATGAAGATACAGGTCTATGAGAGACAGAAATCTTGCATGTTTTTAGGTGACCAAATAATAATAATTTAATAATAATTTTTATTTATATAGTGCCAACATATTCCGCAGTGCTTTACAAATTATAGAGGGGACAATAGACATTACAGCATAACAGAAATACAGTTCAAAACAGATACCAGGAGGAATGAGGTAGCTTACAAACTATGAGGAAAAGGGGAGACACGAGAGGTGGATGGTAACAATTGCTTTAGTTATTCGGACCTGCCATAGTGTAAGGCTCGGGTGTTCATGTAAAGCTGCATGAACCAGTTAACTGCCTAAGTATGTAACAGTACAGACACAGAGGGCTATTAACTGCATAAAGTGAATGAGAACATTCATTTTTTTTTTTTTTAAATAGGCCACACAGGGATCGTTACGTTAATGCATTGAGGCGGTAGGCCAGTCTGAACAAATGAGTTTTTAGGGCACGCTTAAAACTGTGGGTATTGGGGATTAATCGCATTAACCTAGGTAGTGCATTCCAAAAAATCGGCGCAGCACGTGTAAAGTCTTGGAGACGGGAGTGGGAGGTTCTGATTATTGAGGATGCTAACCTGAGGTCATTAGCGGAGCGGAGGGCACGGGTAGGGTGGTAGACTGAGACCAGAGAGGAGATGTAAGGTGGTGCTGAGCCATGGAGTGCTTTGTGGATGAGGGTAGTAGTTTTGTACTGGATTCTGGAGTGAATGGGTAGCCAGTGTAATGACTGGCACAAGGTAGAGGCATCGGTGTAACGGTTGGTGAGGAATATGATCCTGGCAGCAGCATTCAGGACAGATTGGAGCGGGGAGAGTTTGGTAATGCTTATTTTCCACCATAATTTTCAAAATAAATTTCATCAAATCAGACAAGGTGATTTTCTGGATTTGTCTTCTCATTTTGACTCTCATAGTAGGTCTACCTATGACGTCAATTACAGGCCTCTCTCATATTTTTAAGTGGGAGAATTTGTACAATTGGTGGTTGACTAAATACTTTTTCCCCCACTGTATAATACATATAGGACAGTGAAGACCTACATACTATATATAGGGGCAGTGGGGACATCACATTTTATATAGGGGCTATGTAGCCATTTTACTATATATATATAGGGAGCTCTGGTGTCCTCAATGAATTATAAAGGGCTTTGAGGACCATCATATTGTGTATTGGGGCTGTAGGACCAACATTCTGTATATACAGAGCTGTGTGGGTACTAAGAGGACATTATTTGTTATAAAAGGTTACATTATTAGTTTTAATAGGGGCACTCAGGTTCCGTTATTTATTTATTTTTGTTGGGGGGGCAACTTTAAGTGGACACTCAAGGGTATTTCTTGCTGGAAAGGGACACTTGGGATATTATATAGAATACAGGCTTTTGCACAGTAGGGGCATTAATACTTTCTATGGGACACTTTCATTTTTGGGGGAGGGAGTAATCCGAATAATGGCACAATTTTTTAAATATTGGGGTCAGTGTTCCACTCTGCAAGTGCACGCAGAGTGGGGAGTTTTTGTAGCTTGGAAATAGATGGCGACGTCACTGAAAATGTGTTTTTGTTGTAATCTGTGCAGACAAGCTGTGGCTGGAGTAGTGATAATGGAGGTCTGGGCCAGATGGAAAAGACTGGAAAAGTGAACGACCTGAATCAGAAAGAATGTCATGTGTAAGTTAAACTGTATTGTAATCACGTGTATGTTCTGTGGGACTGGTATCTACCAATATTTGGTTACTGTAAGGTGGTAAGGTGTTTTTTTTGTTATTTAGTAACAGCTTAATGTGTTTCGGTCATTATGTAGTATTTGTATAGAGTGTTTTGTTATGTAGTGGTAATGGCCATATTATTATGTATTCGCTGTGTAGTGGTGATGGTTGTGGACATTGAGTAGTTTTATTGTTTTGGTCTTTTATAGTAGTAATTTTGATAATATTGGTCTTTGCATTGTGTGTTGTTGGCTGGCATCAGTGGTATACTGTAATTACATATGTACAGATTCTATTTTAAATGGCTATAGGGGGGTCATATGGGGAAATATGCACTTTGGGGCTTGGACTCCTGATCTTTTAGGACCCTAGCAACGCCCCTGCCGTACTGTGTGTTTACATGTCCGTGTTTCTGGAGTTATATGAAGGTAAGCTCAGTTATAGTACCATAGCTAAGCAGTAATCTTGGTTCTGGTACTGTATTGATGTAGAAATCTAGGTTCTGGTACCATATGTATGACATGACGTAAGCTTGGTATTGTTCCCATATCTATGTAGACTAAAGGTACCGTTACACTAAACGACTTACCAACGATCACGACCAGCGATATGACTTGGCCATAATCGTTGGTAAGTCGTTGTGTGGTCGCTGAGGAGCTGTCACACAGACAGCTCTCTCCAGCGACCAACGATCAGGGGAAAGACTTCGGCATCGTTGAAACTGTCTTCAACGATGCCGAGGTCCCCGGGTAACCAGGGTAAACATCGGGTTACTAAGCGCAGGGCTGCACTTAGTAACCCGATATTTACCCTGGTTACCATTGTAAAAGTAAAAAAAAAACAGTACATACTCACATTCCGATGTCTGTCACTTCTCCCGCTGTCAGCTTCCCGCACTGACTGTGTCAGCGCCGGCCGTAAAGCAGAGCACAGCGGTGACATAACCGCTGTGCTCTGCTTTACGGCCGACGCTGACAGTCAGTGCAGGGAAGCTGACGCCGGGGGACGTGACAGACATCGGAATGTGAGTATGTACTGTTTTTTTTTTTACTTTTACAATGGTAACCAGGGTAAATATCGGATTACTAAGCGCGGCCCTGATCGTTGGTCGCTGTCACACATAACGATTTCGTTAACGATATAGTTGCTACAAAAAGCATGACGTTGCAACGATATCGTTAACGAAATTGTTATGTGTGAAGGTACCTTTAGTAAGCTCTCTTCCGCTCCCTTATCTCGGTAATAAGCTCGGTTCTGCTCCCTTATCTCTGCAGTAAACTCTGTTCTGCTCCCTAATCTCTGTAATAAGCTTGGTTATGCACCCATATCTTCTGTAGTAAGTTCTGTTCTGCTCCCTTATCTCTGCAGTAATCTCTGTTCTGCTCTCATATCTCTCTAGTAAGCTCGATTCTTCTTCCCTATCTCTGTAGTAAGCTCCTTCCAGTTCCTATATTTCTGTACTAAGCTCGGTTCTTCTCCCATATCTCTGTAGTAAGCTCTGTTCTACTCCCATATCTCTAGTAATCTATGTTCTGCTTCCATATCTCTGTAGTAAGCTCCTTTCAGTTTTCATATCTCTGTCGCAAGCTTGGTTTTGCTCCCATATCTCTGTAGTAAGCTCATTTCTGCTCCCATATCTCTATAATAAGCTCAGTTCTAGTCCCTTATCTCTGTAGTAAGCTCGGTTCTGCTCCATTTTCCCTGTAGTAAGCTCTGTTCTGCTCCTTTATCACTGTAGTAAACTCCTTTTAGTTCCTTTATCTACGTAGTAATCTTGGTTCCATTCTTGTGTCTTTAGTTAGCTTGCTTCTTGCTTGTGTAGTTAGCTTGCTTCTGTTACAGTATCAATGTAGGCAGTAAGCTTGGTTCTGCTCCCATATCCATACTGCAAGCTCCGTTCTGTTCCCATATCTATGTAGCAGCCTGTCTTTAAAGCTTGTTATCTCTGCTGCTTTAATACAGTAGCAAGAGATAAGCAGGGCAGAGGTGGGCCACCACAATTGAGGGCCACTGCCTTGTGATTGCCCCCCAGGCTGAAAAGTGCCAGCCTAAAACTCAATTTTATTCCTTTTAAACAATCTTTGGCTGAGTTCACATCTTTTTGGGGAATTCATTTCCTCTTACTTGTTTTTGGAATTCATGTCCAAAAAGCATCAGCTGCCTAAATGATGAAAACATAAGTGGATGAACCCCATTGACTACAATCAATCTGCTTGTAAGTTTTTTTAAATTGTTGTAAAAAACAACATACTATTCAATATGTGTTTTCTGTTCACTAATGGAAACATAATAGAACCAAGACAGCTCCAAAATAATGGGGGTCCTCTGCCTTTGTTTATAGGCGATATGGAACTGATGTGTTTTGGACATGAATCCTGTTTGTTTGTAAAATGGAACAGACAAACAGTACTCCCAAATGCAGGTATGAAACCAGCCCTAGAATCCTTTCAAGCAAATATTAAGTCAAATATTGGCACCTAGTGGTGAAAGCGGATATGAAACAGGAGTATGTTCTGCTCAAAATATATTCCATAAATGAAACCTATCACCAGATTTTCCATCACTGCATTCCATCAACTTGTATCTAAGCTATCATGTCCCCATGCATATGCCAAAATTTTTCCATTTATTCTTCTGGCATAAGGTGGAATTTTCACTGTGCCGAAGTGAGCTCCAGCCATGTGGATTATAGGATTTTGATCTGCTTTGATCCTAGGGCAGATAAAAATGTGCCTGCACCTCAACTGTGCAAGTGTTAAGGTACCGTCACACTCAGCAACTTTGCAACGAGAACGACAACGATCCGTGACGTTGCAGCGTCCTGGATAGCGATCTCGTTGTCTTTGACATGCAGCAGCGATCTGGATCCCGCTGTGATATTGCTGGTCGGAGCTAGAAATCCAGAACTTTATTTCGTCGTCAGGTTGGCGTGATTTGTCATGTTTGACATCAAAAGCAACGATGCCAGCAACATTTTACATGGAGCTAACAACCAGCGAGAACGATAAGTGAGTCGCCGTTACGTCACTGGATCGCTCCTGCATCTTTCTGGAGTTGCTGTGTTTGACGTCTCTACAGCGACCTAAACAGCGACGCTCCAGCGATCGGCTCGTTGTCTATATCGCTGCAGCGTCGCTGAGTGTGACGGTACCTTTAGACTAGTGTATGGAATCCAATGCAAGAGCAACAGATGCGATATGCTAATGACCCTCGGCTCCTCCTCTGCTGCAAGCCTGAGCTGAGTGTCATGCTACTGTGCTTCTCTCTCTCTCTGGATGGATCTGAGCACAGATGTAGAGGAAGCAGTTAACCCCTTAACCCCTGGAGCTTTTTTCGGTTTTGCATTTTCATTTTTCGCTCCCTTCCTTCCCAGAGCCATAACTTTTTTATTTTTCAGTCAATATGGCCATGTGAGGGCTTATTTTTTGCGGAACGAGTTGTTGTTTTGAAAGACTCCATTGGTTTTACCATGTTGTGTACTAGAAAATGGGAAAAAAATTCCAAGTGCGGTGAAATTGCAAAAAAAGTGCAATCCCACACTTGTTTTTTGTTTGGCTTTTTTGCTAGGCTCACTAAATGCTAAAACTGACCTGCCGTTATGGTTCTCTCGGGCATTTTTTTGTCTAAGTGGTAAAAAAAATTCCAAACTTTGCTTAAAAAAAATTGTGCAATTTTCAGACAGCTTCTCCGTTTTTTGTGATCTCGGGTTAGGTAAGGGCTTATTTTTTAAGTACCGAGATTACTTTTTAATGATACCATTTTAGTGCAGATACGATCTTTTGATTGCCCGTTATTGCATTTTAATACAATGTCACGGCAACCAAAAAACATAATTCTGTGTTAGGAGTCAAGTTCCTGCCGCTGCACAGGAGGAATCTCAAACCATGTCTCTGTGGTCTCCCATTCTCCTCCAGCAGCAGTGGAGATCTTGGTCCCAGCGTCTGGCTCAAGCTGATACTGTGCTCTTGGTTACTGCTGCCTTTCCAGGCTCTGCCTATGTAGCCAGTGCTGATCAGCAGCGAGCAGGCATTTCAGGGACTAAGTCCTGCTTTTCCCATACTGAGCATGCCCACGGGACGACCTCCCATTGGAGGTCGGGGGGTCACACGCTCAGGTCCTGTAGCAGCTCCGATTGGACCATTAGGAAGGTCCTTGAGAGCTACAGCTATGAAAGGTTTGCATAGCCGCACGGCCATGCACTAGTATAAACTTATAAAAGTGTGTGTGTGTATATGAATGTCTGTCAATGGATGAAAGCTCCTTAATCATTCCCATTCCTAGTGATGATGACTGCTCGCGAATGGTGGAAGCTACCTAGCACCCGACAGTGCTACCTGCACACTTAGCACACGTTTCTGCGTCTATTCGCAGTGCCCATCTGTATGGCACTGTGCGCAATCAGTGCGCTTTCCTGACAGCCGGTCTGTGTAGGGTGGGAACTCCCACTTGGACTCAGCATCTGACTCAGGGCGACCTCAGGCGCGAGCTCAAAAGCCACCGAGGGTCAGAGCGAGTCCAATCACCAGTTTAGTAGGGGTGATTCATAGGGATCTCACTAGTGTCTTTCAGCTGCACCCTGTGACTGCTAACAGGGCGCAGCGTATTTACGGCAACTCTGTGAAGCAACAGAGTTCGCTTCCATTTACACTGCGTGAGGTCTAACCCATGTGTGAGTGAACGTCCATCTGCCATTACTCAGCTGCAAGTGTCATCTCTGCACGGTGGACCCTGGACTGCGAACGCACCTCATATTATATGGTGCGTTCCGCCAGTCCTAACATTACACTAGCGCCAGGGTCTGGCTTGTAATGGCGGACGAACCGCGACTGCAGCGGTACATCAAGTAGCTGGAGAGCAGGTTGGTGGCTCTTGAGCGTACAACCTCAGGTGTTGATGTTACCGCAGTAGCTGTTCAGGCTGCTAGTGTGGCTGCAGCAAGTTTGTCCACTGCCACACCTGTTCCGACCTTATCCCGCCTCCCACTGCCAGATAAATACTCTGGTGATAGCAAGTCATATAGGGGATTCGTGAGCCGATGCGCTATACATCTCAAGCTCCTGGCTGCACGTTTTCCCACAGAGCGGGCAAAGGTGGGATTCATTATATCCCTCCTGTCAGACAGGACATTGGAGTGGGCTATGCCGCTGTGGGAGCGCTACGATCATGTGGTGCAGAGTGCTCTGCTGTTTCTGAGCACTATGAAACAGGTCTTTTTAGAACCTATGGTCACCCATGATAAGGCGCTCCAATTGTTGGCATTGACCCAGGGATCATCCATGGTCAGCCATTTTGCCGTCCATTTCCGGACTTTAGCATCTGAGCTGGAGTGGCCAGATAAAGCCCTCATCCCTGTATTTTGGAGGGGGCTGGCTGACCATGTGAAGGACGCTTTGGCCACCAGGGAGATTCCCGCCACACTGGAGGAGTTAATAGCTCTATCAACTCGCATCGACCTTCGTTTTAACAAGCGAAGGTTGGAGCGAGCCCAGTGTAGGCAGAGGTTTCGGCTGGCTCCCACCTTCGCCAAATCTCTGGAATCTCCGGTCCAGGCATCCAAGTCACATGAGGCCATGGAGGAGTCACGAGTGGGATCTAAGACCCGGACCGCTCGTGCACTCAGGGTCTGTCATGTTTGCCGGCAGTAAGGACATCTTGCCTCCAGATGTTCCCAGCGGTCAGGAAAACATCAGCGTCTAGTGGTTGTAGGAGGAGGTACACTAGACACGGCGACGGGGATGGGTCCTTCAAGGGGACAATTACCATAGGCCCATCCACTCTTATGGTAGAGCTTTGCGTGGATTCCAGGGCGGAGGGCAATTTTATGTCATCTGCCTTTGCCCAGCGACATGCAATACCCCTGTGATGCTCGCCAAACCTATAACCGTACGAGTGGTAAATGGGTCGACACTGCCCTCACAGATAACACACCAAACCATCCCATTTACTTTAATCATGTCTCCATCTCATCAGGAGATTATCTCCCTGCTAGTCATTCCCGAGGGAATTGATGAGGTCCTCTTGGGGATTCCATGGCTACGCTTCCACTCTCCTCATATAGAGTGGTACTCAGGGAGAATTCTGGGATGGAATGAATCTTGTGTAGATGTCTGAGGGAGTGCATTCAGGTTGCTACAACTGAAGTACCCGCAGATCTTTCCTCTCTCCCAAAGCACTATTGGCAATATGCGGACGTGTTCTCCAAGAGGGCTGCGGAGACCCTTCCGCCTCACCGCCCCTATGACTGTCCTATTGACCTCTTGCCTGGTGCTGAGCCTCCCCGGGGTCGAGTCTACATGTTATCTCTCCCAGAGACGGAGGCAATGTCTCAGTACATTCAGGAGAATCTGGCAAGAGGATTCATTAGGAAGTCAGTGTCACCTGCAGGGGTGGGATTCTTCCTTGTGCAGAAGAATGGAGAATTACGTCCATGCATAGATTACAGGGGTCTTAAAGCCATCAACGTTAAGAATAAATATCCTCTGCCCCTGATATCTGAGCTCTTCGATAGGTTGCGGGGAGCGAGGGTATTTACTAAGCTTGATCTGCGGGGTGCTTACAACCTGATTCGCATCCGTGAAGGGGACGAATGGAAGATGGCTTTTAACACCAGGGATGGGCACTATGAATACCTGGTGATGCCTTTCAGGCTCTGTAATGCCCCAGCCATTTTCCAAGACTTTGTAAATGATATCTTCCAGATATGCTTTCCACCTCGGTTGTAGTCTATGTGGATGATATTCTCATCTACTCACCAGATATATACTTCCACCGGAGAAATGTTTGTAAAGTCTTCGCCCTCCTATGGACTAACTCCCTCTGTGCCAAGTTTGGAAAGTGTGTTTGAGCAGGAGTCTTTGTCTTTCCTGGGCTATATCATCTCTGCCCAAGGATTGGCTATGGATCTTGCCAAACTACAGGCTGTGATGGACTGGCAGGAAACCCATTCTCTCAAAGCAGTGCAGCGCTTTATGGGGTTCATCAACTGTTATCGTCAGTTCATTCCCCACTTCTCAACTTCGGTAGCTCCTCTGGTTGCCCTCACCAAGAAGGGAGCTAATCTCAAATTGTGGTCGGAGGAGGTCTCCAAGGCCTTCCTCTCTATCAAGTCACACTTCGCTGGTGCTCCCATTTTACATCGCCCCGATGTTGATAAACCATTTATCATGGAGGTGGATGCCTCTTCCGTCGGAGCTAGAGCAGTCCTCTTCCAGAAGGATGCTCAAGGTCGGAAGCATCCTTGCTTCTTCTTCTCCAAGACCTTCACACCGGTGGAGAGGAATTATTCCATCGGGGACAGGGAGCTGCTAGCCATGAAGTTGGCCTTTTCGGAGTGGAGACATCTTCTGGAGGGGGTTCGCTACCCCATCCAAGTATTCACCGACCACAAAAATTTGGTGTATTTACAAATCGCCCATCGGCTAAACTCTCGCCAGGCCAGATGGTCGCTGTTATTCTCTCTCGCTCCTCTGTGTCAACACAGGAGGAGCCTGGGCTTATTGTCCCTTCAGAGAGCCTGAGAAGAGTGGCTCCAGTTTTGCTAGAGTCTGAGCCCCTAGGCAATACTTTAGTACCATCAAATTTGCGACCTGAGGATTTTCTTTGGCTCACTCGTCCAGGGTGGGAGGACATTTTGGGACCAAGAGGACATTTGAGCTTCTGGCGAGGACGTACTGGTGGCCGCATATGACCCATGACATCGGGGACTATATTCGGGCATGTGTCTCCTGTGCCAAGAATTGGTCTCCTCGGCAACGGCCTGCTGGGTTACTTTACCCCCTGCTAGTGGCAGACAGGCCCCGGGAGATAGTCGGGATGGACTTCATGGTGGGCTTACCCAAGTTTCATAGCTGCACGATTATCTGGGTAGTCACCAACCATTTTTCTAAAATGGTGCATTTGGTGTCGTTTCCATGGTTAGCTTTTGCACGGGCCTTGGCTGCGCTGTTCATTAAACATGTTTTCCGCCTATATGGCATGCCAGACAAAATTGCCAGTGACTGGGGTCCCCTGTTTGCATCTCGCTTCTGGAGAGAGCATTGAGCTGAATCTCTCCTCTGCGTACCACCCCGAGACGAATGGGTTGATAGAGAGGGCCAACCAGACTCTGGTCACATACCTGTGACATTTTGTCTCTGCCAGGCAGGATGACTGGACATCCTTGCTACCATGGGCGGAGTTTGCATTGAACAACGCCGTAGCCGACTCCACCGGGCAGACCCCATTCCTCCTTAACTACGGCCAGCATCCGCGTGTCCCTGTGCCCATACCCATGTCATCCATCGATTCTAGGGTGGCAGACTGGGCAGTGGAGGCACGTGACATTTGGGACTTCGCACAGGATGCTATCCGGGCCTTCAAGAAGAGAATGAGGGTTTCTGCGGATGCACATCGGCGCCCTGCTCCGACCTTTGCTCCTGAAAACTTAGTGTGGCTCTCCGCCCGTAACATCAGGCTGCGATTTGAGTCCACTAAGTTTGCGCCTCGCTACATAGGCCCCTTCAAGATCCTGGAACAAGTCATCCCTGTGGTCTATCGGTTGGCTCTTCCTCCATACCTAGGTATCACCAACACCTTTCATGTGTCCCTCCTAAAACCCGTTCACATTTCTCGGTTTTCCGAATTATCTGCAGGGACATCGGGCTCATCCACAGACGATTATGAGCTGATTGTTATTATGGGGTGTAAGGTGGTACGTGGCAAAAAATTCTATCTGGTGGATTGGAAGGGTCATGGCCCAGAGGACAGGACCTGGGAGACTGTTGAACACATTCGGGCACTGCTGCTCATTGCGGCCTTTGAGTGTAGCGAGGCCAAGGGAGGGGGGGCTATGTTAGGAGTCGAGTTCCCGCCGCTGAACAGGGGGAATCTCGAACCATGTCTGCTGTGGTCTCCCATTCTCCTCCAGCCGCAGTGGAGCCTGCTCAGTGGAGACGTCATTCCCAGCGTCTGGCTCAAGCTGATACTGTGCACTTGGTTACTGCTGCCTTTCCAGGCTCTGCCTTTGGAGCCAGTGCTGATCAGCAGCGAGCAGGCGTTTCAGGGACTAAGTCCTGCTTTTCCCATACTGAGCATGCCCATGGGATGGCCTCCCATTGGAGGTTGGGGGTCACACGCTCAGGTCCTGTAGCAGCTTCGATTGGACTATTAGGAAGGTCCTTGAGAGTTACAGCTATAAAAGGTTTGCATGGCCTCACGGCCATGCGCTAGTATAAACTTGATAACGTGTGTGTGTAGATGAATGTCTGTCGATGGATGAAAGCTCCTTAATCATTCCCATTCCTAGTGATGATGACTGCTCACGAATGGTGGAAGCTACCTAGCGCCCGACAGTGCTACCTGCACACTTAGCACACGTTTCTGCGTCTATTCGCAGTGCCCGTCTGTACGGCACTGTGCGCAATCAGTGCGCTTTCCTGACAGCCGGTCTGTGTAGGGTGGGAACTCCCACTTGGACTCAGCATCTGACTCAGGGCGACCTCAGGCGCGAGCTCAAAAGCCACCGAGGGTCAGAGCGAGTCCAATCACCAGTTTAGTAGGGGTGATTCATAGGGATCTCACTAGTGTCTTTCAGCTGCACCCTGTGACTGCTAACAGGGCGCAGCGTATTTACGGCAACTCTGTGAAGCAACAGAGTTCGCTTCCATTTACACTGCGTGAGGTCTAACCCATGTGTGAGTGAACGTCCATCCGCCATTACTCAGCTGCAAGTGTCATCTCTGCACGGTGGACCCTGGACTGCGAACGCACCTCATATGGTGCGTTCCGCCAGTCCTAACATTACACTAGCGCCAGGGTCTGGCTTGTAATGGCGGATGAACAGCGACTGCAGCGGTACATCAAGCAGCTGGAGAGCAGGTTGGTGGCTCTCGAGCGTACAATCTCAGGTGTTGATGTTACCGCAGTAGCTGTTCAGGCTGCTAGTGTGGCTGCAGCAAGTTTATCCACTGCCACACCTGTTCCGACCTTATCCCGCCTCCCACTGCCAGATAAATACTCTGGTGATAGCAAGTCATATAGGGGATTCGTGAGCCGATGCGCTATACATCTCAAGCTCCTGGCTGCACGTTTTCCCACAGAGCGGGCAAAGGTGGGATTCATTATATCCCTCCTGTCAGACAGGACATTGGAGTGGGCTATGCCGCTGTGGGAGCGCTACGATCATGTGGTGCAGAGTGCTCTGCTGTTTCTGAGCACTATGAAACAGGTCTTTTTAGAACCTAGGGTCACCCATGATAAGGCGCTCCAATTGTTGGCATTGACCCAGGGATCATCCATGGTCAGCCATTTTGCCGTCCATTTCCGGACTTTAGCATCTGAGCTGGAGTGGCCAGATAAAGCCCTCATCCCTGTATTTTGGAGGGGCTGGCTGACCATGTGAAGGACGCTTTGGCCACCAGGGAGATTCCCGCCACACTGGAGGAGTTAATAGCTCTATCAACTCGCATCGACCTTCGTTTTAACAAGCGAAGGTTGGAGCGAGCCCAGTGTAGGCAGAGGTTTCGGCTGGCTCCCACCTTCGCCAAACCTCTGGAATCTCCGGTCCAGGCATCCAAGTCACATGAGGCCATCGAGGAGTCACGAGTGGGATCTAAGACCCGGACCACTCGTGCACTCAGGGTCTGTCATGTTTGCCGGCAGTAAGGACATCTTGCCTCCAGATGTTCCCAGCGGTCAGGAAAACATCAGCGTCTAGTGGTTGTAGGAGGAGGTACACTAGACACGGCGACGGGGATGGGTCCTTCAAGGGGACAATTACCATAGGCCCATCCACTCTTATGGTAGAGCTTTGCGTGGATTCCAGGGCGGAGGGCAATTTTATGTCATCTGCCTTTGCCCAGCGACATGCAATACCCCTGTGATGCTCGCCAAACCTATAACCGTACGAGTGGTAAATGGGTCGACACTGCCCTCACAGATAACACACCAAACCATCCCATTTACTTTAATCATGTCTCCATCTCATCAGGAGATTATCTCCCTGCTAGTCATTCCCGAGGGAATTGATGAGGTCCTCTTGGGGATTCCATGGCTACGCTTCCACTCTCCTCATATAGAGTGGTACTCAGGGAGAATTCTGGGATGGAGTGAATCTTGTGAGGGTAGATGTCTGAGGGAGTGCATTCAGGTTGCTACAACTGAAGTAGCCGCAGATCTTTCCTCTCTCCCAAAGCACTATTGGCAATATGCGGACGTGTTCTCCAAGAGGGCTGCGGAGACCCTTCCGCCTCACCGCCCCTATGACTGTCCTATTGACCTCTTGCCTGCTGCTGAGCCTCCCCGGGGTCGAGTCTACCCGTTATCTCTCCCAGAGACGGAGGCAATGTCTCAGTACATTCAGGAGAATCTGGCAAGAGGATTCATTAGGAAGTCAGTGTCACCTGCAGGGGTGGGATTCTTCCTTGTGCAGAAGAATGGAGAATTACGTCCATGCATAGATTACAGGGGTCTTAAAGCCATCAACGTTAAGAATAAATACCCTCTGCCCCTGATATCTGAGCTCTTCGATAGGTTGCGGGGAGCGAGGGTATTTACTAAGCTTGATCTGCGGGGTGCTTACAACCTGATTCGCATCCGTGAAGGGGACGAATGGAAGATGGCTTTTAACACCAGGGATGGGCACTATGAATACCTGGTGATGCCTTTCAGGCTCTGTAATGCCCCAGCCATTTTCCAAGACTTTGTAAATGATATCTTCCAGATATGCTTTCCACCTCGGTTGTAGTCTATGTGGATGATATTCTCATCTACTCACCAGATATATACTTCCACCGGAGAAATGTTTGCAAAGTCTTCGCCCTCCTATGGACTAACTCCCTCTGTGCCAAGTTTGGAAAGTGTGTTTGAGCAGGAGTCTTTGTCTTTCCTGGGCTATATCATCTCTGCCCAAGGATTGGCTATGGATCTTGCCAAACTACAGGCTGTGATGGACTGGCAGGAAACCCATTCTCTCAAAGCAGTGCAGCGCTTTATGGGGTTCATCAACTGTTATCGTCAGTTCATTCCCCACTTCTCAACTTCGGTAGCTCCTCTGGTTGCCCTCACCAAGAAGGGAGCTAATCTCAAATTGTGGTCGGAGGAGGTCTCCAAGGCCTTCCTCTCTATCAAGTCACACTTCGCTGGTGCTCCCATTTTACATCGCCCCGATGTTGATAAACCATTTATCATGGAGGTGGATGCCTCTTCCGTCGGAGCTAGAGCAGTCCTCTTCCAGAAGGATGCTCAAGGTCGGAAGCATCCTTGCTTCTTCTTCTCCAAGACCTTCACACCGGTGGAGAGGAATTATTCCATCGGGGACAGGGAGCTGCTAGCCATGAAGTTGGCCTTTTCGGAGTGGAGACATCTTCTAGAGGGGGTTCGCTACCCCTTCCAAGTATTCACCGACCACAAAAATTTGGTGTATTTACAAATCGCCCATCGGCTAAACTCTCGCCAGGCCAGATGGTCGCTGTTATTCTCTCTCGCTCCTCTGTGTCAACACAGGAGGAGCCTGGGCTTATTGTCCCTTCAGAGAGCCTGAGAAGAGTGGCTCCAGTTTTGCTAGAGTCTGGGCCCCCAGGCAATACTTTAGTACCATCAAATTTGCGACCTGAGGATTTTCTTTGGCTCACTCGTCCAGGGTGGGAGGACATTTTGGGACCAAGAGGACATTTGAGCTTCTGGCGAGGACATACTGGTGGCCGCATATGACCCATGACATCGGGGACTATATTCGGGCATGTGTCTCCTGTGCCAAGAATTGGTCTCCTCGGCAACGGCCTGCTGGGTTACTTTACCCCCTGCTAGTGGCAGACAGGCCCTGGGAGATAGTCGGGATGGACTTCGTGGTGGGCTTACCCAAGTCTCATAGCTGCACGATTATCTGGGTAGTCACCAACCATTTTTCTAAAATGGTGCATTTGGTGCCGTTTCCATGGTTAGCTTTTGCATGGGCCTTGGCTGCGCTGTTCATTAAACATGTTTTCCGCCTATATGGCATGCCAGACAAAATTGCCAGTGACTGGGGTCCCCTGTTTGCATCTCGCTTCTAGAGAGAGCATTGAGCTGAATCTCTCCTCTGCGTACTACCCCGAGACGAATGGGTTGATAGAGAGGGCCAACCAGACTCTGGTCACATACCTGTGACATTTTGTCTCTGCCAGGCAGGATGACTGGACATCCTTGCTACCATGGGCGGAGTTTGCATTGAACAACGCCGTAGCCGACTCCACCGGGCAGACCCCATTCCTCCTTAACTACGGCCAGCATCCACGTGTCCCTGTGCCCATACCCATGTCATCCATCGATTCTAGGGTGGCAGACTGGGAAGTGGAGGCACGTGACATTTGGGACTGCGCACAGGATGCTATCCGGGCCTTCAAGGAGAGAATGAGGGTTTCTGCGGATGCACATCGGCGCCCTGCTCCGACCTTTGCTCCTGAAAACTTAGTGTGGCTCTCCGCCCGTAACATCAGGCTGCGAGTTGAGTCCACTAAGTTTGCGCCTCGCTACATAGGCCCCTTCAAGATCCTGGAACAAGTCATCCCTGTGGTCTATCGGTTGGCTCTTCCTCCATACCTAGGTATCACCAACACCTTTCATGTGTCCCTCCTAAAACCCGTTCACATTTCTCGGTTTTCCGAATTATCTGCAGGGACATCGGGCTCATCCACAGACGATTATGAGCTGATTGTTATTATGGGGTGTAAGGTGGTACGTGGCAAAAAATTCTATCTGGTGGATTGGAAGGGTCATGGCCCAGAGGACAGGACCTGGGAGCCTGTTGAACACATTCGGGCACTGCTGCTCATTGCGGCCTTTGAGTGTAGCGAGGCCCAGGGAGGGGGGGCTATGTTAGGAGTCGAGTTCCCGCCGCTGAACAGGGGGAATCTCGAACCATGTCTGCTGTGGTCTCCCATTCTCCTCCAGCCGCAGTGGAGCCTGCTCAGTGGAGACGTCATTCCCAGCGTCTGGCTCAAGCTGATACTGTGCGCTTGGTTACTGCTGCCTTTCCAGGCTCTGCCTTTGGAGCCAGTGCTGATCAGCAGCGAGCAGGCGTTTCAGGGACTAAGTCCTGCTTTTCCCATACTGAGCATGCCCATGGGATGGCCTCCCATTGGAGGTCGGGGGTCACACGCTCAGGTCCTGTAGCAGCTTTGATTGGACTATTAGGAAGGTCCTTGAGAGTTACAGCTATAAAAGGTTTGCATGGCCTCACGGCCATGCGCTAGTATAAACTTGATAACGTGTGTGTGTAGATGAATGTCTGTCGATGGATGAAAGCTCCTTAATCATTCCCATTCCTAGTGATGATGACTGCTCACGAATGGTGGAAGCTACCTAGCGCCCGACAGTGCCACCTGCACACTTAGCACACGTTTCTGCGTCTATTCGCAGTGCCCGTCTGTACGGCACTGTGCGCAGTCAGTGAGCTTTCCTGACAGCCGGTCAGTGTAGGGTGGGAACTCCCGCTTGGACTCAGCATCTGACTCAGGGCGTCCTCAGGCGCAAGCTCAAAAGCCACTGAGGGTCAGAGCGAGTACAATCACAAGTTTAGTGGGGGTGATTCATAGGGATCCCACTAGTGTCTTTCAGCTACATCCTGTGACTGTTGACAGGGTGCAGCGTATTTACGGCAACTCTGTGAAGCAACAGAGTTCGCTTCCATTCAGGCCGGTTTCACACATCAGTGGCTCCGGTACGTGAGGTGTCAGTTTCCTCACGTACCGGAGACACTGACTCACGTAGACACATTGAAATCAATGTGTCTCTGCACATGTCAGCGTGTTTTCACGGACCGTGTGTCCGTGTGCAAAACACGGAGACATGTCAGTCAATGAGTCCGTGTACCGGAATTATCTGGACGTGTGAGACTGGCCTCACACTGGGTGAGGTCTAACCCACGTGTGAGTGAACGTCCATCCGCCATTACTCAGCTGCAGGTGTCATCTCTGCACGGTGGACCCGAACTGCGAACGAACCTCATATTCTTATTATTTGGTGCGTTCTGCCAGTCCTAACATTCTGGAGTTTTGAATTTTTTCTCGCTATGCCGTTTAGCGATCAGGTTAATTCTTTTTTTTTTATTGATAGATCGGGCGACTCTGAACGCGGCGATACCAAATATGTGTACATTTGATTTTTTTATTGTCTTATTTTGAATGGGGCGAAAGGGGGGTGATTTGAACTTATATTTACACATATTTTTAAAAAATTTTTTTGTTTTACTTTTGCCATGCTTCAATAGCCTCCATAGGAGGCTAGAAGCTGGCATAGCCTGATCGGCTCTGCTACATAGGGTCGATGCTCAGATCGCCCCTATGTAGCTGAATTACAGCATTACTATGAGCACCGACCACAGGGTGACGCTCACAGCAATCTGGCATCAACAACCATAGAGGTCTTCAGGAGACCTCTGGTTGTCATGCCGACGCACCGATGACCCCCGATCATGTGACAGGGGTCGATGGCCGGAAGGGCTTGTCAGAGTTTGACAGCGGCATTTAACTAGTTAATAGGCGCGGGCAGATCGCGATTCCGCCCGCTCCTTTTGCAGGCACATGTCAGCTGTTCAAAACAGCTGACATGTCGCAGCTTTGAGGTGGGCTCACCGCCAGAGCTCACCTCAAAGAGGGGGTACTGATATCGGACGTACTATTCCATCCGACATCAGTAATTTCTCCATCTCCTCTGCTACTGGCGTATATCGCACTGCATTAGGATGATATTCAAGTGCTGTGCACTGTGTCACTCACACCCGTAGACTTATATATGTGCTAGTGAACCGAGACTCAGCCAATTCGGCATGAGAAAATAATCTCAGATATGAGTGTTATTCAATGTTTTATCGCATAGCACTCGGCCGTATTGCACGGTAGTGTGACTCCGGCCTTAAGGTCCGATCCATTTTGTACAAATGTACATTTGACTGAGCCTCATTTTTCCAGTGTGACATGTGTCACTATATGTGGTAATAATGCTGGAATATGTCAATACAGTATATCCCAGTAATTCTGAGATTGTTTTATTCATAACACATAGTACTTCATATTAGAGGTAAATTGTGGTCAATATGATTTGCATTTATTCATGAAAATATAAAAAATGTGAAAAAAAAATAAAATTTGTATGCCCGTAAATCAGAGAGTTATACCACACAAAATAGTTAATAAATAGCATTTCCCATAAGTCTACTTTACAACAGCATCATTATTGAAATATAATTTGTTAGGAAGTTAGAGGGGTTAAAAGTTTGTCAGCAATTTTTTACTTTTTTTAGAGAACACAGCATATTTGAAGTTACTTTGGGGGACTATGTGACAGAAAATACCAAAAAGTTACATCATTTTAAGAACTACACTGCTCACAGTGCTCAAAACCACATTCAAGAAGTTTATTAACCCTTCAGGTGCTTCACAAAATTAAAGCAACGTAGAAGGCAAAAATAAAATTTTTTATTTTTCCCACAAAAATGTTACTTTAGCTCCAAACTTTTAATATTCACAGGGGTAACAGGAGAAAATGGACCACAACATTTGTTGTGCAATTTTTCCTGAGTACGTCGATACCCCATATGTGATGGAAAACTACTGTTTAGGTGCATGACAGAGCAAAATTAGCTGCAATAAATAGCAGATGACATGTCATGTTTGAAGAGCTCCTGATGTGAGTTTCCAGTGGAAACCTAAAAAAAAGTTACCTCTTTTTGGAAACTACACCCCTAAACAAATGTATCTAGAGTAGTAATGAGCGAATATACTCGTTACTCGAGATTTCCCGAGCACACTCGGGTATCCTCCAAGTAGTTTTTATTGCCGCAGCTGAAGGATTTACATCTGTTAGCCAGCATAAGTACATGTGGGGGTTGCCTGGTTGCTAGGGAATCTCCACATGTACTTATGCTGGCTATCCGATGTAATCTCGAGTAACGAGTATATTCGCTCATCATTAATCTAGAGGTATGGTGAGCATCTTGAACCCACAGGTGCTTCACAGAATTTTAAAACACTGGACTTTGAAAATTAAAAAATTAAAAGTTTTTTTCCCAAAAATGTTTTAGCTGCATATTTTCCATTTTCACAAGGGAAAGGGGGAAAAATGGACAACATAATATGTTGTACAATTTCAGAGATACCTCATATGTGGTCAGAAATTCTTGTTTGGGCACCTGGCAGAGCTTGGAAGGACAAGAGCACTATTTGATTTTTGGAGTGAAAAATTGGGTGGATTAAATTGCGGACACCATGTCACATTTGGAGAGCCACCAAGGTTCTAGAATAGCAGAACCCACCCAAGAAATAACCCTATTTTGGAGACAACATCCATCAAAGAACTAATCTAGGGGTGTTTGTGGGCATCTTGAACACACAGAGCTTCACAGAATTTTGTAATATTGAGTCATGAAAATGAAATATGACATTTTTTTCAAGGGAAATGTTGCTGAAGGCCCAAATTTTTAATTTGCACAAGGGTAACAGGAGAAAATTGACCACATAATTTGTTGTGCATTTTCTCCTGAGTACAAGGCTACCCCTATGTTGTTAGAAACACTTCTTTGGGCATACAGCAGGGCTCGAGGGGAAAAGAGAACAATGACTTTTGGAGTGCAATTTTGTCAAATTGTCAAATTTGCAAAGCCCCTGAGATGCCAAAAACAGCAAAAAAAAACACCACAAGTGACCTTATTTTGGAAAGTACAGCTCTGGAGGAATTCGTCCAGGTGTCTATTAAAAATTTTAAACCCACAGGTATTTCACAGAATTGTATAACATTGGGCTGTGAAAATGAAATAATACATTTTTTCCACTAAAATGTTGTTTTAGCCCCAAATTTTTTACTTTTAAAATGGCTAATTGGAGAAAATGGACCACAAAATTTGCTATGCAATTTCTGTTGAGAACGGCATTTCCCCATATATGGACAGAAACTACTTTTCTGGAACAGATGTGTTTAGCCAGGGGAGGGGGGGCAATATCCATGGTCCCTTCCTAAGCTATTAATATCAGCTCGCAGCTGTCTGCATAGCCATTGCTGGTTATTAATTAAGGGGAGATCCCACATCATTTTCTGGGGCATTTTTTTAGTAGTCAGTAAACGCTAAGTATACAGCTGTGAGCTGATATTAATAGCCTGGCAAGCTCCATGGGTATTACCCCCTTCCCAGGCTATATACATCTGCCCCCAGTCATTGGCTTTCTCTATGCTGGTTTTGAAAATTGTGCGGGGGCCCATGTCATTTTTTTTTCCGTAAAATAATCTTTTATTAATTAAATACATGTCGAGTAATTTGCACACACATTGTATTAATTGTATTTGTCACCGACATCTATATATCTACCTATTCTACAAATATATTTACTGTATGTAATCCATCTCTTCTATCTTGTCAGCTCCTGCAGTGAATTTACAGAAGCCGGCAAATGAATTACCGGCTTTTTTTCTATCTCTCTATCTATGTAATATAAATACATATATATGTATGTGTCATTGACATCTATATATATAATTGTCTAAGGGGTACTTCCGTCTGTTTGTCTGTCTGTCGGTAACGGAAATCCAGCGTCGCTGATTGGTCGTGGCCGTCAGGCCGTGACCAATCAGCGTCGGGCACAGTCCGGACGAGAATTAGTCCCTCCCTACTAACGTCCAGTCAGTGCCCGGCGCCCGCTCCATACTCCCCTCCAGTCAGTGCTCACACAGGGTTAATGGCAGCGTTAACAGACCGCCTTATGCCGCAGTGTAACGCATTCCGTTAACGCTGCTATTAATCCTGTGTGACCAACTTTTTACTATTGATGCTGCCTATGTAGCATCAATAGTAAAAAGATCTAATGTTAAAGATAAAAAAACAAAAAACCTGCTATTCTCACCTTCCGTCATCCGCCGATGGGCACGCGGCTGCCGCCAGCTTCCGTTCCCAGAGATGCATTGCGAAATTACCCAGAATACTTAGCGCTGTCGCGAGACCACTAAGTCATCTGGGTAATTTCACAATGCATCTCTGGGAACGGAAGCTGGTGGCAGCAGCGCGCGTATCGGGACAGCTTTGCTGGATGCCGGAGGGTGAGTATATAACTATTTTTTGTTTTAATATTTTTTTTTAACAGGGATATGGTGCCCACACTGCTATATACTGTGTGGGCTGTGTTATATACTGCGTGGCTGCTATATACTACGTAGCAGTGTTATATACTACATTGGCTGTGTTATATACTGCATGGCTGCTATATACTACATAGCAGTGTTATATACTACGTGGGCTGTTTTATATACTGCGTGGCCACTGTTATATACTGCGTGGGCTGTGTTATATACTGCGTGGGCTGTGTTATATACTGCGTGGCCTGTGTTATATACTGCGTGGCCTGTGTTGTATACTGCGTGGGGTGTGTTATATACTGCGTGGGCTGTGTTATACACTGCGTGGCTGTGTTACAGTTGTGGCCAAAAGTATTGACACCCCTGCAATTCGGTCAGATAATACTCAGTTTCTTCCTGAAAATGATTGCAAGCACAAATTTTTTGGTATTATTATCTTCATTTAATTTGTCTTAAATGAAAAAACACAAAAGAGAATGAAGCAAAAAGCAAAACATTGATTTCACACAAAACTCCAAAAATGGGCCAGACAAAAATATTAGCGCCCTCAGCCTAATACTTGTTTGCACAACCTATAGCCAAAATAACTGCGACCAACCGCTTCCAGTAACCATCAATGAGTTTCTTACAATGATCTGCTGGAATTTTAGACCATTCTTCTTTGGCAAACTGCTCCAGGTCCCTTATATTTGAAGGGTGCCTTCTCCAAACTGCCATTTTTAGATCTCTCCACAGGTGTTCTATGGGATTCAGGTCTGGACTCATTGCTGGCCACCTTAGAAGTCTCCAGTGCTTTCTCTCAAACTATTTTCTAGTGCTTTTTGAAGGGTGTTTTGGGTCATTGGCCTGCTGGAAGACCCATGACCTTTGAGGGAGACCCAGTTTTCTCACACTGGGCCATACATTATGCTGCAAAATTTGTTGGTAGTCTTCAGACTTCATAATGCCATGCACACGGTCAAGCAATCCAGTGCCAGAGGCAGCAAAGCAACCCCAAAACATCAGGGAACCTCCACCATGTTTGACTGTAGGGACCGTGTTCTTTTCTTTGAATGCCTCTTTTTTTCTCCTGTAAACTCTATGTTGATGCCTTTGCCCAAAAAGCTCTACTTTTGTCTCATCTGAACCAGAGAACATTCTTCCAAAACGTTTTAGACTTTTTCAGGTAAGTTTTGGCAAACTCCAGCCTGGCTTTTTTATGTCTCGGGGTAAGAAGTGGGGTCTTCCTGGGTCTCCTACCATACAGTCCCTTTTCATTCAGACACCGACGGATAGTACGGGTTGACACTGTTGTACCCTCGGACTGCAGGGCAGCTTAAACTTGTTTGGATGTTAGTCGAGGTTCTTTATCCAACATCCTCACAATCTTGCGTTGAAATCTCTTGTCAATTTTTCTTTTCCGTCCACTGTTATGAACAGGTGATTCAGAACCACAATGGACCTAGTGGGTAAGAGCACACAAAGTGACCTGATAGTTACTAACATAGGACGAGCTCTGAGACGTGGGAACTCTGCTGACCGCAATCCCTAATCCTATCATACCACACTAGAGGCAGCCGTGGATTGCGCCTAACGCTCCCTATGCAACTCGGCACAGCCTGAGAAACTAACTAGCCCTGAAGATAGAAAAATAAGCCTACCTTGCCTCAGAGAAATTCCCCAAAGGAAAAGGCAGCCCCCCACATATAATGACTGTGAGTTAAGATGAAAATACAAACACAGAGATGAAATAGATTTAGCAAAGTGAGGCCCGACTTACTGAATAGACCGAGGATAGGAAAGATAGCTTTGCGGTCAACACAAAAACCTACAAACAACCACGCAGAGGGGCAAAAAGACCCTCCGCACCGACTAACGGTACGGAGGTGCTCCCTCTGCGTCTCAGAGCTTCCAGCAAGCAAGAAAAACCAATATAGCAAGCTGGACAGAAAATATAGCAAACAAAAGTAACACAAGCAGAACTTAGCTTATGCTGGGCAGACAGGCCATAAGAACGATCCAGGAGAAAGCAAGACCAATACTGGAACATTGACTGGAGGCCAGGAACAAAGAACTAGGTGGAGTTAAATAGAGCAGCACCTAACGACTTAACCTCGTCACCTGAGGAAGGAAACTCAGAAGCCGCAGCCCCACTCACATCTACCAGCGGAAGCTCATAGACAGAACCAGCCGAAGTACCACTCATGACCACAGGAGGGAGCTTGACCACAGAATTCACAACAGTACCCCCCCTTGAGGAGGGGTCACCGAACCCTCACCAGAGCCCCCAGGCCGACCAGGATGGGCGAAATGAAAGGCACGGATCAGATCGGCAGCATGAACATCAGAGGCAAAGACCCAGGAATTATCTTCCTGACCATAACCCTTCCACTTAACCAGGTACTGAAGTTTCCGTCTCAAAATGCGAGAATCCAAAATCTTCTCCACTATATACTCCAGCTCCCCCTCAACCAAAACCGGGGCAGGAGGATCAACAGATGGAACCACAGGTGCCACGTATCTCCGCAACAATGACCTATGGAATACGTTATGGATGGAAAAAGAAGCTGGAAGGGTCAAACGAAAAGACACAGGATTACGAACCTCAGAAATCCTATACGGACCAATGAAACGAGGCTTAAACTTAGGAGAGGAAACTTTCATAGGAATATAACGAGATGACAACCAAACCAAATCCCCAACACGAAGTCGGGGACCCACACAGCGCCTGCGGTTAGCGAAACGTTGAGCCTTCTCCTGAGACAATGTCAAATTGTCCACCACATGAGTCCAAATCTGCTGCAACCTATCCACCACAGTATCCACACCAGGACAGTCAGAAGACTCAACCTGCCCTGAAGAGAAACGAGGATGGAAACCAGTATTGCAGAAAAGCGGCGAAACCAAAGTAGCCGAGCTGGCCCGATTATTAAAGGCGAACTCAGCCAAAGGCAAAAAAGACACCCAATCATCCTGATCGGCAGAAACAAAACATCTCAGATATGTTTCCAAGGTCTGATTGGTTCGTTCAGTCTGGCCATTTGTCTGAGGATGGAAAGCCGAGGAAAAAGACAAATCAATGCCCATCCTAGCACAAAAGGCTCGCCAAAACCTCGAAACAAACTGGGAACCTCTGTCAGAAACGATGTTCTCCGGAATGCCATGTAAACGAACCACATGCTGGAAGAACAATGGCACCAAATCAGAGGAGGAAGGCAATTTAGACAAGGGTACCAAATGGACCATCTTCGAGAAGCGATCACAAACAACCCAAATGACCGACATTTTTTGAGAGACGGGGAGATCCGAAATAAAATCCATAGAGATATGTGTCCAGGGCCTCTTCGGGACTGGCAAGGGCAAAAGCAACCCACTGGCACGAGAACAGCAGGGCTTAGCCCGAGCACAAATCCCACAGGACTGCACAAATGAACGCACATCCCGCGACAGAGACGGCCACCAAAAGGATCTAGTCAACAAATCTCTGGTACCAAAGATTCCAGGATGACCAGCCAACACCGAACCATGAACCTCAGAGATAACTCTACTCGTCCATTTATCAGGGACAAACAGTTTCTCCGCTGGGCAACGGTCAGGTCTATTAGCCTGAAATTTTTGAAGCACCCGCCGCAAATCAGGAGAGATGGCAGACAAAATTACCCCCTCCTTGAGAACACCCGCCGGCTCAGACAAACCCGGAGAGTCAGGCACAAAACTCCTAGACAGGGCATCCGCCTTCACATTTTTAGAGCCCGGAAGGTACGAAACCACAAAGTGAAAACGGGAGAAAAACAGCGACCAACGAGCCTGTCTAGGATTCAACCGTTTGGCAGACTCGAGATAAGTCAAGTTCTTGTGATCAGTCAAGACCACCACGCGATGCTTAGCTCCTTCAAGCCAATGACGCCACTCCTCGAATGCCCACTTCATGGCCAGCAACTCTCGATTGCCAACATCATAATTACGCTCAGCAGGCGAAAACTTCCTGGAAAAGAAGGCGCATGGTTTCATCACCGAGCCATCAGAACTTCTTTGCGACAAAACAGCCCCTGCTCCAATCTCAGAAGCATCAACCTCGACCTGGAACGGGAGCGAAACATCTGGTTGACACAACACAGGGGCAGAAGAAAAACGACGCTTCAACTCTTGAAAAGCTTCCACAGCAGCAGAAGACCAATTGACCACATCAGCACCCTTCTTGGTTAAATCAGTCAACGGTTTAGCAATACTAGAAAAATTATTGATGAAGCGACGATAAAAATTAGCAAAGCCCAGGAACTTTTGCAGACTCTTCAGAGATGTCGGCTGAGTCCAATCATAAATGGCCTGAACTTTAACAGGGTCCATCTCGATAGTAGAAGGGGAAAAAATGAAACCCAAAAATGAAACCTTCTGAACACCAAAGAGACACTTTGACCCCTTCACAAACAAAGAATTCGCACGCAGGACCTAGAACACCATTCTGACCTGCCTCACGTGAGACTCCCAATCATCCGAGAAGACCAAAATATCATCCAAGTATACAATCAGGAATTTATCCAGGTACTCTCGGAAGATGTCATGCATAAAGGACTGAAACACTGATGGAGCATTAGAAAGCCCGAATGGCATAACCAGGTACTCAAAATGGCCCTCGGGCGTATTAAATGCTGTTTTCCATTCATTGCCCTGTTTAATGCGCACAAGATTATACGCACCACGAAGATCTATCTTGGTGAACCAACTAGACCCCTTAATCCGAGCAAACAAATCAGACAGCAGCAGCAAGGGGTACTGAAATTTGACCGTGATTTTATTTAGAAGGCGGTAATCAATACAAGGTCTCAGCAAACCATCCTTCTTGGCCACAAAAAAGAACCCTGCTCCCAACGGCGACGACGACGGGCGATTATGACCCTTCTCCAAGGATTCCCTTACGTAACTCCGCATAGCGGCGTGCTCAGGCACAGACAAATTAAACAGTCGACCTTTAGGAAACTTACTACCAGGAATCAAATCGATAGCGCAATCACAATCCCTATGCGGAGGTAGGGCACTGGACTTGGGCTCATCAAATACATCTCGGTAATCCGACAAGAACTCTGGGACCTCAGAAGGGGTGGATGATGAAATAGACAGAAATGGAACATCACCATGTACCCCCTGACAACCCCAGCTGGACACAGACATTGATTTCCAATCCAATACTGGGTTATGGACTTGTAGCCATGGCAACCCCAACACGACCACATCATGCAGATTATGCAACACCAAAAAGCGAATATCCTCCTGATGCGCAGGAGCCATGCACATGGTCAGCTGGGTCCAGTACTGAGGCTTATTCTTGGCCAAAGGCGTAGCATCAATTCCTCTCAATGGAATAGGATACTGCAAGGGCTCCAAGAAAAACCCACAGCGCCTAGCATACTCCAAGTCCATCAAATTCAGGGCAGCGCCTGAATCCACAAATGCCATAACAGAATAGGATGACAAAGAGCAGATCAAAGTAACGGACAAAAGAAATTTCGACTGTACCGTACCAATGGTGGCAGAGCTAGCGAACCGCTTAGTGCGCTTAGGACAATCGGAGATAGCATGAGTGGAATCACCACAGTAAAAACACAGCCCATTCCGTCGTCTGTGTTCTTGCCGTTCAGCTCTGGTCAAAGTCCTATTGCATTGCATAGGCTCAGGTTTATGCTCAGATAATACCGCCAAATGGTGCACAGTTTTACGCTCACGTAAGCGTCGATCGATCTGAATGGCCAAAGACATAGACTCATTCAGACCAGCAGGCATAGGAAATCCCACCATGACATCCTTAAGGGCTTCAGAGAGACCCTTTCTGAAAATTGCTGCCAGAGCACATTCATTCCATTGAGTGAGCACAGACCACTTACTAAATTTCTGACAATATATCTCTACCTCATCCTGACCCTGACACAGAGCCAGCAAGATTTTCTCTGCCTGATCCACTGAATTAGGTTCGTCATAAAGCAATCCAAGCGCCAGGAAAAACGCATCAACATCACGCAATGCCAGATCCCCTGGCGCAAGGGAAAATGCCCAGTCTTGAGGGTCGCCACGCAATAAAGAAACAATGATCTTTACTTGTTGAACTGGGTCACCAGAGGAGCGGGGTTTCAAAGCCAGAAATAGTTTACAATTATTTTTGAAATTCATAAACTTAGCTCTATCTCCAGAAAATAACTCAGGAATAGGAATTTTAGGTTCTAACATAGGATTCTGAACCACTAAATCTTGAATGTTCTGAACACTTATAGCGAGATTATCCATCAAAGAGGACGGACCTTGAATGTCCATGTCTACACCTGTGTTCTGAACCACCCAGATGTAAAGGGGAAAAGAAAGACAAAACACAGTGCAAAGAAAAAAAAATGGTCTCAGAACTTCTCTTTTCCCTCTATTGAGAAGCATTAGTACTTTGGGCCTCCAGTACTGTTATGAACAGGTGATTCAGAACCACAATGGACCTAGTGGTTAAGAGCACACAAAGTGACCTGATAGTTACTAACATAGGACGAGCTCTGAGACGTGGGAACTCTGCTGACCGCAATCCCTAATCCTATCATACCACACTAGAGGCAGCCGTGGATTGCGCCTAACGCTCCCTATGCAACTCGGCACAGCCTGAGAAACTAACTAGCCCTGAAGATAGAAAAATAAGCCTACCTTGCCTCAGAGAAATTCCCCAAAGGAAAAGGCAGCTCCCACATATAATGACTGTGAGTTAAGATGAAAATACAAACACAGAGATGAAATAGATTTAGCAAAGTGAGGCCCGACTTACTGAATAGACCGAGGATAGGAAAGATAGCTTTGCGGTCAACACAAAAACCTACAAACAACCACGCAGAGGGGCAAAAAGACCCTCCGCACCGACTAACGGTACGGAGGTGCTCCCTCTGCGTCTCAGAGCTTCCAGCAAGCAAGAAAAACCAATATAGCAAGCTGGACAGAAAATATAGCAAACAAAAGTAACACAAGCAGAACTTAGCTTATGCTGGGCAGACAGGCCATAAGAACGATCCAGGAGACAGCAAGACCAATACTGGAACATTGACTGGAGGCCAGGAACAAAGAACTAGGTGGAGTTAAATAGAGCAGCACCTAACGACTTAACCTCGTCACCTGAGGAAGGAAACTCAGAAGCTGCAGCCCCACTCACATCTACCAGCGGAAGCTCATAGACAGAACCAGCCGAAGTACCACTCATGACCACAGGAGGGAGCTTGACCACAGAATTCACAACAGTCCACATCTCAGGAGGTTAGCCACACTGCCATGGGCTTTAAACTTCTTGATGACACTGCGCTCGGTAGATACAGGAACATTCAGGTCTTTGGAGATGGACACGGATATTCATTGGTTGCGGCCTCTGCCTGTCATGGAAATCCAAGTCGCTGATTGGTTGCGGCAAAACAGCCACGACCAATCAGCGACCGGCACAGTCCGGCGGAAAAATGGCCGCTCCTTACTCCCCGCAGTCAGTGCCCGCTCCGTACTCCCAGTCAGCCCTCACACAGGGTTAATGCCAGCATTAATGGACCGCGGTGTAACACACTCCATTAACACAGCTATTAACCCTGTGTGACCAACTTTTTACTATTGATGATGCGTATGCGGCATCAATAGTAAAAAGATCTAATGTTACAAATAATAATAATAAATAAAAAGGTTATTCTCACCCTCCGCCGTCACGTCCTCTCCTCGGCAGTGCAAGCGGCAGGCTCTGGGGCCAAGGATTGTATGCGAGAAGGACCATCCATGACGTCACAGTCATGTGACCGCGACGTCATCACAGGTGCTGCGCTCATCCAACCACACAGGCGACAGGACTACAAGGGCTCCCTCGGAAGGTGAGTATATGTTTATTATTTATTTTAACTCTTTTTTAACCTGTTACATACGTGGCTGGGCAATATACTATGTGGCTGGGCAATATACTATGTGGCTGGGCAATATACTCTGTGGCTGGGCAATATACTATGTGGCTGGGCAATATACTACGTGGCTGGCCAATATACTACGTGACTGGGCAATATGCCAGGTAGCTGGGCAATATACTATGTGGCCAGAGCTTGCCTATCATGCCTTTGGAGGTTTTATCATGCCCGGTAGCCAGCGTTCTCTTAGAACGTATCTTCAGCGCTGCTGGTGGTATCTTGATGGATAAGTGCATCCCGCTGTCCCCTAAAAGAGTAGACCGCTTATCTTTCATCAAGATGAACAAATCACAGATCTCCAATGATTTTTGCATCCCAATCGCAGACTTGGCAGAGTGTAGTTTTTAGTGTTATTACAGTCTGTGACACCTTTGTCATGGCTTCTGTGAGTGCTGTTGCTACAGCTGCTGATGTTACAATTTTGGAAATGGGGAGACTCCAAGTTGGGTCTCCATCTGGTGGGTTGCCTGCAGTGGAAAGGGTGTCAGAGCCCCATTTTACTATTTCTACTCTGGGGAAATTGATGCCACTTTACTAGTGTCTGACAATAATTTTTGAAAATGAGGACCCTCCAAGTTGGCATTCCTTCATGTAGCAGTAGAGCTCGCAGACCGGAAGGCCTGCACTTACTTTCAGTAACAAACTGTGTTACTATCCTTAAATGTTTCTAATAATAGTAGCCTACGAAGCTGATATTTGTGCCACCTGAGTGTGGCTGAGCAGAAAACCAGTTTTAGCTGTTGCATGAGGTATCAGGGCTCCCAGCAAAGCAGGCTTATGCAACACCCACCAGGGCCGTGGGGTACTCGGAACCAGGTCAGACAGTTCTTTGGAGAAGTCACGGGACCGTGACCCGACTCCGTGGCCCTGAGCGTGCAATAAAAGTGAATGCAAGGGGAAAAGTTTATAGGGGATTAACTTGTGACGCCACCCGTGGTGTTCGGCAATGGATGGCCGACGCTGCGGTTCAGGTCCACTGGGGCCGATGGTGATGCAGCAAAGATGTTACAGTTCTCAACTGGTAGAGTGGGGCCCCAGAGCAGTTATAGGGTAAATTAGACTATGAGCACTGTTGCAGCACTGGACAGGTGACGCAGAAAATAATTCTGAGTACACAGCAGAGTGCAGTCTTCACACTTTATTCACAGTCTCCAGGTTACAATCACCAGCTGGGTGCTGTGTCCTCGGGGTCAGTGGTCCAGCCAGCTCTCGGGCAGTTTGGGCTGCACTCCTCCGGGACCTTCTGCTTGTGTACCTTTCCAGTTTGTCTCTGTCTGCGCTGGCTCTCACCCTCCTGCCCTGTGCTTTACACACAGTGTCCCAAGCCAGCAGCCTCAGGTCCTGTCGGGCGACGTTCTCCTGGTCCCCTTGACCCTATGTAGCTGCCTTTTTTAGTGAATGTGTGTAGATTTAGCTGTGGCACATACAGATTCCACACCCTCCGGGTTGCTGAGTCCTACAGTCTCTCCGCTAGTCTGGGGCAGGTCCCCCACTGCGACCTGGTCCCTCTGACTACGGTCAGCATGGATTCGGCGTATTCTTCACTTCCCTGGCCCCTAGGACCCCTTCTCTCTCCTTGGAGCTCCTCTCCAGCTCCTCTGCCCCCCTCTCTCTCCTCTCAATGACTGACTAACTCCACCTCTTCACATTTCTATGACAACACTTCCTCCACCCACACCCTTTAACTAGTTCCCCCTCCAGCCTGAGATGGGGCCCTCCCTAATTAGGGTCTACCCAGATACCCTGGCCTGGAGTGGTGTGATGTTGGATGCTAGTGTGCGAGTACCGGGTAGTGCCCCCTCCTTACCCGAGAGTGGAATTCCACACCTCTGGCTGAGGTGCAGTACCTCTGTGGCGACTGGACCCCCAGGGTCACCACACTAAACCAGTCCCTCAACCATCTTGTCCTAATTTAAACTCAAAATCAAAGGTCTAAATGCTGGCCCAGAACCTGATACCTCATGCATAGCCCATAGTTGACTGATACTTTCCGATTATCAAATTTCCACTGCGGGAGAATTGACCATCAGCCAACTTCCTGTGTTACTATCCTTAAATTTTTCTACCTATACTAGTCTATAAAACTGATATTTGTGGCACCTGAGTGTGGCTGTAGGGAAAAACAGTTTAAGCAATTGCATGAGGTGTCAGGGCTTCCAGCAAAGATGGCCCTTCACCCACTTCATCTTAATTTAAACTTAAATTAAAAGCTATAAATGCTGGCCTTGACCCTGATACCTCATGCATGGCCCATGTCTAACTGCTGTGCCATTCTAAAATTTCTACTGTGTGTGAATTGATCAGTGAACAACCTGTATTGCGATCTTTAAATTGTTCTAACAACAGTGGTCTACCAAGCTAATATTTGTGCCACCTGAGTGAGCCTGAGAAAAAAAAATAGTTTGAGCTGTAGCATAATGTATCAGGGTTCCCAGCAAAACAGGCTTACACCGGTCCCTCACCCACATCTTAATTTAAACTTAAATTCCAAGCTGTAAATGATGGACTAGACTTTGATACCTCATGTATGGCCACGGCTGACTACTGCTGTGCCATTATTACATTTTTACTGTGGGTGAATTGATCATCAGTCAAATACATTGTGAGGCAGTGACAGGTATTATATGTGAGGGTTGCTATGTATCTCTCAGGATGCGCATAGAAGAGTATTAAACCCGCTGGAGTGCATTGCAGTCACAGGCATAGCTGTGGCTTCAGTGCAAAACAAAAGTAAGTGTGGACCTGGTCAAGTTATTTGACCAAGGCAATGTTTAGGAAAACATGTTAAGGGCTTTTATTTTTGTAGCGAACTACACGATGGTAGTGGGGCAGTTCGCTCCCTCCAGGCCAGGTTTTACAAGTGGCCCATTGAAAAACCCTGCAGAGTTGGGTGTGTGAGTGAGTGCAATGTCCAGCTTATGTGAGGTAACACAGCACCAAGAGCAGGGAACGCCTGGCACCCCACATCGTGATACGGTGGTGCAGTCGCCCTTGGCAACCGGTCTCGGATATGGACTGTTGTGATGCCCCAGCTGCGATCCGGAGGATACTGTGTTCTGTTCATTTTGTGAGTGGTTTGGACATTAAAATAGGTTTACTGTGAACTTTCCAGGGTCATTTCCTCATTACTGCATGGTGTGAATACCACAGCACTACAACCTGTATTACGATTCTTAAATTTTTCTAACAATAGTAGTCTACAAAACTGATATTAGTGGCACCTGAGTGTGGCTGAGCAGAAAAGCAGGCTGAGCTGTCGCATGAGGTATCAGGGCTCTCGGCAAGGCAGGTCTACACTGGTCCTCATCTTAATTTAAACTTAAAATCAAAGCTGTAAATGCTGGCCCATGATACCTCATGCATAGTGTTGAGCGATACCGTCCGATACTTGAAAGTATCGGTATCGGATAGTATCGGCCGATACCCGAAAAGTATCGGATATCGCCGATACCGATACCCGATACCAATACAAGTCAATGGGACACCAAGTATCGGAAGGTATCCTGATGGTTCCCAGGGTCTGAAGGAGAGGAAACTCTCCTTCAGGCCCTGGGATCCATATTAATGTGTAAAATAAAGAATTAAAATAAAAAATATTGATATATTTACCTCTCCGGAGGCCCCTGGACATCACCGCTGGTAACCGGCAGCCTTCTGTGCTTAAAATGAGCGCGTTTAGGACCTGAGAATGACGTCGCGGCTTCTGATTGGTCGCGTGCCGCTCATGTGACCGCCACGCGACCAATCACAAACCGCGACGTCATTCTCAGGTCCTAAATTCCTAGAATAAGGAGTTTAGGGCCTGAGAATGACGTCGCGGCTTGTGATTGGTCGCGTGGCGGTCACATGAGCGGCACGCGACCAATCAGAAGCCATGACGTCATGGAAGTCCCTAAACGCGCTCATTTTAAGCAAAGAAGGCTGCCGGTTACCAGCGGTGATGTCCAGGGGCCTCCGGAGAAGTGAATATATCAATATTTTTTATTTTAATTCTTTATTTTACACATTAATATGGATCCGATACCGATTCCCGATACCCGATACTTGCGGTATCGGAATGCTCAACACTACTCATGCATGGTCCATGACTGACTGCTGCGCCAATATCAAATGTCTATTGTGGGTGAATTGATGCCACTTTTACTAGTGTCTGCCGCTAATTTTTGGAAATGCTTGGACTCCAAGTTGGGTCTCCTTCATGCATGTTACCTGAATTTGTCAGGGTTCTCAGAGCACCAGGCCTACACCTGTCACTCATACACCTGTTACTGATCAATGTTTAAGCTAGAAGTGATGGCCAAGCCCTGTCTCAGGCTCCGCCCCATGCATCCATACTGAGCAATTATACTATTTGTACGCTGGGCCAATTGATGCCACTTTTCCTGGTGTCTGCCCCTAATTTGAGCTGTTTTGTCAGCTTTTTGGCCCCCCTGAAGGTGTTGTCTATGCGTTTTTTTTTTTTGGCCTCTCATTGAATTCAATGGGGTTCATTCATGTATGCTCCGTGAACATCGGGATGTTCGCTGAGCCAAACCTTGAAAGGTACCACCCTCCCCTGATCCCTCCTACTGAGAGGACTCTGAGACTCAGGGTTTACTTGTGGTAAGCATGGAATCTTGACCGTATTCTTTGGTAGCACCTTAGCTGCATCCACTGGAGAAGGGGTAGATTCGAGAAGGACAGCAGAGGCGGTAGCTCCTAGGCAACAGTCTTTACAAGACTGGTCCCAACTACTTCCCTGGCCTGCCAATCTAGGACCGGATTGGGACTCTTCAGCCGGCGAGGTCCTAAGATGATGGGAGTTGGCATACTCTCCAAGATGTAGCACGACAGGGACTCTTCATGAAGAGTCAGACTCCTCTGACAGCAGGACAGAATCAATGAATGGAAATGGGTTTCGACAGCATCCTACCAATCAGACTATGAGTTTGAACAAAACGAGAATCCACCAAATTGACCCCAGCTCCACTATCCACAAGAATCAGTACAGTCTCAGTCTCCCTACCAACCACCACTTCAGCAGAAATGGAAAACCGAGACGTGGAGGAACTGTACACACCCTAGTCGCCTCTCTCCATACAACCAGTGTAACATGGCTTTTGTGGTGAAGAACCAATTTTGACGCAACATGGGCAGACATTGATGTAATGATCCATAAGACCAAAGTAGAAACATGCCCCCATCCCATGGCGAACTGCAGGCAACCTAGTTTGTGAAGAGTCCTTCCATCTGCATAGGTTCAGCCATCTGCATAGGTTCATTCATCTGCACCAGTGTGTCCTCCTCCCTAGAAAAAACAACAAGGGGTAAATTCGGTGTATGTCTCTCCCTTAAGCATCTATCCACCTAGATAGCAAGGGCCATGGCAGCCTCCAATGACCCAGGAGTAGCATACTGCACCAGAGTAACCTGAAGCCTGGCTGACAGATTTTGACAAAAATGGCTCCTAAGAGCAGGGTCATTCCACTGAGTGTCAGTGGCCCATCTCCAAAACACAGAGCAGTACTCCTCAGCCAGCCGCCCCCCCTACTTGATCTCACAGAGTCGAGACTCAGTCAGTGAGACTCCATCAGGATCCCCATACACCAGCGTCACATTCAAAGCTGTAAATGCTGGCCCAGATGCTGGCTCATAAATAGCCCATGCTTGACTGGTGCTGTGCCATTATATAATTTATACTGTGGGTCAATTGATGCCACTTTTACTGATGTCTGCCCCCAAGTTTTGGAAATGTTGGGTCTCGTTCATGTATGTTACATGAACTTGGCAGGGTTCTCAGAGCACCAGGCCTACACCTGTCACTCATCCACCTATTACTGATCAATGTTTAAATTAGAAACTATGGCCAAGCCCTGTCTCAGGCTATGTCCCATGCATCCATGCTGTGCAATTATACTATTTGTACTCTGGGCTAATTGATGGCACTTTTCCTGGTATCTGCCTCTAGTTTCAGCTGCTTTGGCAGCTTTTTGTCCCCCCTGAAGGTATTGTATATGCGTTTGGTTTTGAATTCAATGGAGTTCAGGGATGTTCCCCAAACCAAACCTTGAAAGGTTCGCTCATTTCTACTAATCAGAGGGCACCACATGGATCCTGGGTCCTCCTAGTGTATTATCCCTTTGATCCCTCTATGTGGTCTGTGATCTCCCATTACTAGGTGGCCCACTGCCCTTTTTTTTTTAATAAAATTGTCCTGTTTTATTGCGATCATTAATAAAAAAATATGCTATTTTAATTGTTTCTGGAATCTCTTCATCTAGTAACATTTCTGTTATGACTTGTTTTAGATGTATCTTATATTGAAGTGTCCAGGATGCACTTTATTTTTTGGGACATACTGTATATTAGTAACTGTGTTTACTGTTTTTTTTCTAAACAGATTTTCCAATTCCTGTTCATCAATGGATTTAAAGGCCAGACTAACTTCCTGGTAGTCTGAACAACTGATTTGTTTAGGCAGGGGGCCTCTGGTGTCTCTTACAGGGAACCTGTCACCCCCAAAATCAAAGGTGAGCTAAGCCCACCGGCAACAGAGGCTTATCTATAGCATTCTGTAATGCTGTAGATAAGCCCCCGATGTTTCCTGAAACATGAGAAAAAGAGGTTAGATTATACTCACCCAGGGGCAGTCCCTGTTCTGTTCCGATGGGCGTCGTGGTCGTGTCCGGGGCCTCCCATCTTCTTACGATGATGTCCTCTTCTTGTCTTCAGGCTGCAGCTCCGGCGCAGGCGTACTTTGTCTGCCCTGTTGAGGGCAGAGCAAAGTACTGCAGTGCGCAGGCGCCGGGCCTCTCTGACCTTTCCCGACGCCTGCGCACTGCAGTACTTTGCTCTGCCCTCAACAGAGCAGACAAAGTACGCCTGCGCCACAGTGTGAAGACAAGAAGAGGATGTCATCATAAGATGGGAGGCCCGGCTCGGACCGCAATGCCCATCGGACCAGAACAGAACAGGGACAGCCCCTGGGTGAGTATAATCTAACCTCTTTTTCTCATCTTTCAGGATACATCGGGGGCTTATCTACAGCATTACGGAATGCTGTAGATAAGCTCTTGATGCCAGTGGGCTTAGTTCACCTTCAATTTTGGAGGCGACAGGTTCCCTTTAAGATGCCCCAACAAATAATAATGATCTGATTCCCCAATATAGAAATGCTTTATATAAGGAAACACGCTTGTGGTGGAATAAGATGTCATTAGAGAATTATTACAATAAGAAAATAATCCTCAGGGGATTACGTATACAACTTTTTTCCTCCTTTTAGTTAGCTGGGGTTTTTAGCTAAAGAAGGGATGGCAGCAGCTACAACGTGCTATTTGGAGTTTATCCAAATTATCATAGATAAAAATATTCTCTCTGAGGGGCGTGGCCAAGACTCTGAGGAGAGAGGTTGTACGCTGCTGAGATCCTGCCGGTAATGGCACAAAAATCTTTTCATTTCCCCACTGAACAAGAAGTTGGAGGCCGGAGTGGTGAAAGGAACACCCTCAGAAGAAGCGGTGACTGCGTCTGTCCCGGAATAGAGAGCGCCTGCAGAGTTGTGGCAGCGGCGGACTGAGCGTGCTGGAAGCCGGCAGACTTCAGATCTGCACAACTGATAACTCACCTGCAGTTCAGCTTCTCGGTGAGTTGAAGACAGTGGAGGGGCTGAGAGATGGGTCCAGATCCCCTGAAGCTGTGGAGAGTCGGTGTCTGTGGCGGGAACAGAGCGGAGGGACAGCGGCCATCTTGGAAGTCCTCAACACGTGGATGAGGTGGGGAAGCTGGCAGTGTGCTGTGGAACCGTGCATCCTGGGTTCCTGCATCGGCTGGAAAGTCTGATGTGCCTTGGTGGAACGGAGGATTTGGCTTCTGTCGGCTGCAGAGGGTGGGCATCCCTCCCCCCTGTTGTTTTCTGCGGGTGTGGGCTGAGGTTCCCGGCCAGTTCCAGTGAGGATCTGGTGAGCTTGCAGATCACTGCTCTCTGCTGTCACCTTGTGTTTTTATGTATTGTGCTGACTGCACGTAAGAATATACTGCTGAAATTGAATAGAGACATGACTCTGTAGCCTGTTTGGAATTCATTTCCGGACCACCAATTTATTCTGCAAAAGCATACTATACAATAATAATAATTGATCTCAGAGTACATATATATCTTGGAGACGCACTATGAGTCCTCATAAACCACAATCTGCAGTGGAAAAGTTGAAAACCTACGCCAGGGAGACTGGCACAACAACAACTACTAAAAAATCCTTAAATAAATCAAATCTAGTCGCCATTCAGAGTAGCACAGCCTCATTGACTGGGAAAATCGAAGAGGTAAAGACTGACTTGGGTCTCATCCGAAATGATATGTCTAATCTGGGAGAGAAGGTCAGACAGGCGGAGGACATAATCTCGACTCTGGAGGATCAAACAGCACCTTTGCCAGAACGTTTCAGAGTCATAGAACATAATTTGGAAATGTGTATCCAGAAACATGACGACCTGGAGAATAGATTGAGGAGAAACAATATTCATATAATAGGATTGCCAGAGAGAGCGGAAGGGAACAATCCTAGTGGCTTTGTGGAAAAATGGATGTGTGATCTATTCACGGGGACTGCCTTCTCTGCTGCCTATGCAGTGGAGCGATCGTGGTGGAGCGAGCGCATCGGGTGCCTGGAAAGCCGAATCCTCCAGGGGCTCCTCCTAGACCTCTGCTTGCCAGATTCCTCAATTGGAAGGACAGAGATTATATTCTACAATTGGCAAGGAAAGCCCAAACAATTAAATATGAAAATACCACTGTGATGTTGTTCCCAGACTTCTCGGTGGATTTACAGAAACGGAAAGCCTCTTTTACTTCAGTCAAGAGACGTCTGAAGAACTTTAATGTCATTTCTTCGATGGCATACCCAGCTAGATTGAGAGTGGTGGATAGTGACAGGGTAACTTTTTTCCAGAACTCAGCCGAAGGCAGAGGAATGGATCTCCAAGAGAGAAAGGTGCCAAAAGTAGTGATGATAATTAATAAATGTTAATGATGCAAGGTTTACTGTAGGATGCAATTTGAACATCATACTTCAAATGATGATTGCTGACTGAGCCTTTATATTCTTGTTCTGAATCCTTCGCAATACTTGCATTTCATACTTGTGTACGTACCGAAGTTTGGCAATTGAAATGATTACTTAATATATTTCTAACACTACTTGCTCCCATATTCTGTTGAAATGTCAATATATTGGTTAATTAGACATTGTCGCACCTCCCCCCCCTGAATGTTTTATTCTGTGGGACTATCGTGACATATTTTCATATGATATTTTTATCCTATGTATGCAGACATCTGGCTCCTGCTCCTTGGGAGGAATAATGGAAACTATTGAGAACTCAAAATGGAGGTGTGGTGGGGCGCTCATCTCAGCGGGCGTTAGTGCCACATTTCCTGGTCCGAAAACTCGGCTATCCTATTGGTTTGGCAAAAGCTCAGTGGTTGGGCCAATAATCCCGGTAATGTCTCCCTGTGGTGGGAATGGTGAGAAAAGAAGAGGAGGGGGGTGGACAGAGCTACTTTATAGGTATGCGTTAAATCTGTTATATTTGTTATTAGTGGTTTGGATAAATGGAGGAGATTATGACGAGTTCATTTATGCCTATGCTTCAGTTTGGAGAAGTTCATGGGCATCTCTTGTTTTGTTTTTGTGGCACTGTTGATCAATAATTCTTAGTTTAATTGGAATCTCAGATAAGACCCAGCATTGCACCTATAATTTCATTTGCATGGATGGTTTGTATGTGATGGAGCTGAATGATCCAAAAGTGAATACTAACCAGTGTAAAGATTTTCTGCAAAGTCCCCATGGCATCACTTAAACTTCTGTCGTGGAACATTAGAGGGTTGGGGAGTGCTAGGAAGCGGAATATGGTATTCTCTCAGATACGCCAAACGCAAGCACAGATAATATGTCTCCAGGAGACTCATTTGACACCAGAAACCGTATCCAGGATGAGTAAGCCCTGGATACAATGGCAGAAACATGCTACACATATGTCCTATTTCAGGGGAGTGGTTGTTATGGTGCATAAGTCGTTGAGGTGGGCAGTCCAAGCGATTAAGAAAGATTCGGAAGGACGATTTATTTTTTTTATATGCATTTATAGATAAGATATCTTATATACTGCTCAAGATCTATAACCCTCCCCTCCAGCCAAGATGGAAGTACTCCACCAGGCAATGATTTTTGTATCACAATATCCTGATGCTAAGATATTATGCCTGGGAGATTTCAATATGATTCTTAATCTTTATTTGGATAGAATGAGTGCTGCAAATCCTAGGCATGGCAGCCAATCCACTACTGTGTTGGGTGCTTTTATAGCGGATATAGGCTGGATTGATTTATGGAGACAACAGCATCCTTTTAAGAAAAAATTCTCTTGCTACACGTTGGCCGCTCACAGTTTATCCAGAATTGATCATTCATTTGGTGCTGTATTATCGGATCTACGTGAAATTGAGTACCGTCCTAGGGCAGTATCAGATGACTCTCCATTGATGTTGAGCCTTCATGTGGGTGGTCCTGGTAGACATAAGAGATTTCATATACATCCATTTTGGCTATCCCTTATTGGGGAGCAGGATGGAATAATAGACCAACTAGATGTCTTTATAACAGATCATGCTGATTCCCCTGATGGGTTAGTGTTATGGGACACGCTTAAGGCATATTTGAGGGGATGTGTTAAATCGACAATTTCGTATATTAAAAGAGAATCCTGTATTGGGGAACGAAGGCTTGCTGAGGACTGTAAATCATTGGAAGCCGAATATATTAACAACCCCTCTGAAAATTCCTTACATAAATGGCTCGGGAAAGGGAGGGAGTACCGGTATCTCTTTTGCAGGAAAAAGCCCAGAGGAAGCTCTTCTTTACCAAACTTATTTTGAATTAGGTAACCAATCAAGAAAATATCGGGCATATATAATCCAACAAAATCAAATGTCCCCATCCATTCTGTCTATTAACACGAGGGAAGGGAAACCCATTGCTCAAATCTAACCAAATTACAAACAGATTTGAAGAGCACTTTAGAGAGTTGTATAATTCTCAATTAAACCTTACTGTAGAAGAAATTGATGGGCATTTAGATCAGATTGAATTTCCTAGACATTCAAATGAGGACCAGGCTTTCTTGGATAGGGATATCACTTTGGAGGAAATCCGGGAAGCAACCATGTCCCTTTCTAATGGAAAAACTTCCGGACCTGACGGTATGCCCATGGAGCTTTATAAAAGATATTTAGACCAATTAGGGCCTGTTCTGTTGAAGACCCTTTCTGAAGCACTCGCAGGACACGCGCTCCCCCAATCCTATTATGATGCCACTATTGTGGTGATTCCAAAGCCTGACAAGCCTGCTGAGGAAAGTAGTTCTTATCGTCCCATATCCTTGCTCAATACTGACTATAAAATTCTTATGAAACTTATTGCTATTAGACTGAAGGCAGTAATACTGGGCATTAAACATGAGGACCAAACTGGTTTTATGCCAGGAAGATCTACCTTCTCTAATGTAAGAAGAGTGCAGGTTCTGACGCAGATAGGCCATAAATATAAAATACCTTGGGCGATAGCCTCTTTAGACTTCAGTACAAAACCCTAACCATGACATACAAAGCCAACCACAACCTGTCTCCTCCATATATCTGTGACCTCGTCTCCCGGTACTTTCCTGCAGGCAACCTCCGATCCTCACAAGATCTCCTTCTCTATTCCCCTCTTATCTCCTCTTCCCACAATCGCATACAAGATTTCTCTCGCGCATCACCCCTACTCTGGAACTCTCTACCACAACATATCAGACTCTCACCTACCATCGAAACCTTCAAAAAGAGCATGAAGACCCAACTCTTCCGACAAGCCTATAACCTGCAGTAACCACCGATCGACCAAACCGCTGCATGACCAGCTCTACCCTCGCCTAATGTATTCTCACCCATCTCTTGTAGATCGTGAGCCTTCGCGGGCAGGGTCCTCTCTCCTCCTGTACCAGTTATGACTTGTATTGTTTAAGATTATTGTACTTATTTTTATTATTATTAGGTATCTGCATATCTGCGCATGTGCTGAAAAACCCATGGATAGCGGTGGTTCCGTACAGCAGCAGCATACAGGAACTTCCTGTTTGGTATTTCCGGGTTCCGTACATTGCTGTGCAGGCACAGGGATGAGCCGCATCGCTCCAGTACAGCTGACTGTAGTTTTTTCATTTATGTGGTTCAATTAACGGCATAGCTTACCCTATTTAAACCGGCTAACCCCCTGCCCTGACACACCTCCCGAAGAAGCAGAACGCAAAACGCGCGTCGGGGCAGAGAGACGCCGAGGTACTTTCACGTGGCTGACAGCAAGGTATACAACTCTTTTCATATATCATCCACTGCATGTATGCCATATATTTAGAGTAAATTGGTGGCTAGATTATTATGGAAATAAGTATTTACTTATCAATTTAGTGATACTAGGATTAACAACTATACTTACCACCACACACACTCTGAGACTATAGCTTAACAATAACTTAAATATATATTTAGGCCTCTCATCAGTGGTAAATATGTCCATAGACTTGCGAGTGTTTTGCCTGATTTTCTGAAAATACCTATGGCAGTATAGTCCCTTGTTTTGGATTGTTGTACCCTTCTTTACATGTAGTAATTGGTGTTTTTTACATCTTTTATATCATTGTGTTAAAATAAAATTATGACTTTTATACTAGTACCTGTTTGGGGTCGAGTTCCTACCTCTGCACAGGGGGAATCTCGGGCCATCTCCACTGCGGTCTCCCATTCTTCTCCTGCCACAGTGGAGCCTGCTCAGCAGAGACGTTGATCCCAGCGTCTCGCTCAGTCTGACTCTGTGCTAAGAGTTACTGCTGCATTTCCTGCTTCTGCCATTGGAGTCAGTGCTGGGCAGCGGCGAGCAGACGCTTCTGGGACTAAGTCCTGCTTTTCACGTTCTGAGTGTGGCACCCCTAGGGGTATTTGCCACAAAAATAGTTACTGACAGTAAGTACAAATACTAAAATAGCAAGACTGCACTACCACCTCCGGCCAGAAGGGGGAGCTCCAGAGACTCCCCTTGATCCATTCTGGTCTGAGAGAAGAAATGGCAGTTGGGCCAAGGAGCTGATAGTGAGAGGTCATACAGTTGAATCTCTAACAGCCCTGTGACTGTTACCAGGCCTAAATCACCGGCCTGAGGAGAAGAGGGATAGAGAAAAAGGACATTGTGAGAACCGGGTAGCATTAATCACTACCCAGAACAGGCGCAAAGACTGATACCGGATCCGTGGCTGTATTCATTATATATAATACAGCAACCGGAAAAACGTGAGGTGATATCAGCTTCACTAGGGTCGGATGCAGCAACAGACACAGAGTTCAGCGGTACTCCCAGAGGGGGTAAACCGATAAAAGGACTCGGGTTGCCCGTCGAACCAGGACCCGGAGGGGACAGATTGGGCCGGCAGCCAGTTCACATACAGCAGCAGGGCCACACAGAAATTGCGCACAATAAGAGGCGAAGACCCCGGCAGGGTCAAAGTAACTCAGAGTTCCCATACAGACTCCGGTGACAGGACTGGTTGTAAATCCTTTTATGTTAAAGTAAACTGGTTAAACGTTTCAGTGCCTCAGTCTTTCATTTGGACAATAGCCATCTATCCAGGATCGAGATCGTCACCGCTGGGAGAACCTGCTGCTGATCAAGTAAGTGCCTGTCCCCTCATGATACCCCTTACACTGTGCATTGCCTGAGGCCACAGCACCGGGTCAAGCCACCCGTGACATCCCCCTCAAGAGACAGACTCCATTGGTCCGGTGCTGGGTATCCCGGTCTCCTGGGCGTCACAATTGGCGTCACGAACAGGATCTAGCCAGCCCGTATACCGGGTATTGTGTGCCGTGATTGGAGCCCAAAACTGTGAAAACTGGGATGAAAAATCTTGAAAATTGACTTTATTAAAGAAAAATCCATTCCCCATTGAAAACTATTGAAAGTGACTTTTCCCCATTGGTTATAATGGAGTAAAGATGGCCGCCATCCCCTGAGGTAATCACTTCATAACCGTTAGGCACGAGACTGTTAATTGAGCTACGCCATCACCTGAGCCCCAGTCTAACTGAAAAACTTCAGAATCCGCCATTACAGAGCGCGGTGGGTGGGAGCAGCAGGGGGCGTGTCATTGTGGGCGGCACCAAGCTGAGCGCTCTGACATCAGAGCAAGGGGAAAATCGATCCTGCTGCACAGCGGAACGAATCCTACACTATCCCGACGGAAGCGGAGGACCGGAAGGGTCCGGATTAACTAAGGGGGCACAGTATGTCGCAGCACGGAGACGCCGCAACACTCGGCAACGCTAATGCAGCTGAAAGACAGAGTGTCAATAGAGAGTCCGGCAGCGCAGCGGTGCAAGGAGTGGCGCCCATCATGCCGGTGCTGATGCCATATACCCCGGGTGGCCCATGGCTTCCAATGTATGAAGGTGAGCCTAATACCCTTGACGATTTCAGAGAAAAGATGCTGGCCCATTTTGACATGTTCCCTGTGGGTGAAGTTCAGCGTGTTAGTCTCCTGATGATGCAGTTAAGTGGCCATGCTAAGCGAGAAGTCACAGCATGGGCAGCTGATCTAAAAGGCACTGTTGAACGCATATTTGCTGGATTAAAAGCTACATTTGAAACCACGGCCAGCAGCAAAGCTAAAATACGATTCTTTAGTTGCAAACAAAAAGCTAATGAGGGCGTGAGAGACTTTGCCTTAAACCTGCAGGAAGCCCTTAAATCACTTACACTGGCTGAACCCATTTTTAACACCGGAGCGGATAAACTGCTAAGAGATCAATTTATTGAGGGACTCTACACCCCTTCTCACCGGGGGCATGTGAGCATGCTTGTTTTTAAGAACCCTGAATTGACATTTGCCCAATTAAAGGAGAGCGCTATACGTCTCCAGCTGGCAGAGGCACCTCGGGATCAGGATCCTGCGCAACCCATGGCAGAGGCACCTCAACAACAGGGAGTGCCAGTGACATCAGCTATGTCTGGGGCCATTGCTAAGCCCCTGGGGCCCAGTACTAATGAGGCTCTTCAACAAAAGCTTGACTCTTTAGCTGATGTTGTTGCTTCAATGGCTAAAACCATGCAGGAGATGAGAGGACACAAGATGGAGTTGGCAAACTGTAGAGAGGATGTTCCATGGATGAGACCCCGGAGATACCCGACATGGAGAGGACGACCCCGCGACCGCTACCAACCGGATGGACAGCCCATTTGCCGCCGTTGCCAGCAGCCGGGCCACTTTGCACGAGATTGTGATTTAAACGGGAATCCCCTGGGAATGCGGGCCGCTTCGCAGGAATGAACTTTCAAGGCCCAACACCCTGGCACGACAGGTACATCGGAGGACGACCCATTATCCCTATCGTGCTGGACGGAATTCCCCTCAACGCTTTGCTGGACACAGGTTCCCAGATTTCATCTATACCGTATATCCTTTATAAGAGGTACTGGGCTGATGCAGATATTGATAAAGGGCCCTCTGATGTTGAACTAGATATATGGGCCAGTAATGATAAGTTGGTACCGAAACTAGGATTCAGGGAGATGACCATAAAGATTGGTAAAGTAGAACTGAAGAAACAGGGTATAATTGTTGTTGATGTTGACCGGCGGAACTGTGAACCAACTGTATTGATAGGAATGAATGTGTTAGAGAACTGCTTTTCCGAAGTCATTTCTGTCTTACAGCAAATTGCTGAAACTGCCCAATCCTGCCAGCAGAGAGTTCTCCGGAGGGAAATAAAAGTATTGATGTTAAGGCAACAGGTAGAAGTTGCAGGTGGAGAAATCGGCAGTGTGAGGGTAAGTGATCCAACGTCTATTGTAATCCCACCAAAAACAGAAATGCTGGTATGGTGTAGAGCAGCCATTGGTACTAAGGGACGAGATTATCAAGCCTTAATAGAACCAGTGTACACCGACAGCAGGCCCACTATACTCACAGCACGAGGGATAGTCGAGGTACACCGGGGACGAGTGCCGGTACGACTTTTGAACTGTGGAGAGGAAGAGGTCACTTTGCCAAGGTATGCTACAATGGCAAAGCTATATACTGTTGACAACAATGCCATCACAACCATTGAGCCCTTAGAACCAACCTGTCAGGTGGAAGGCAATGGCTCAGATGGAGAAATGGAGGATTGGTGCCAACAGCTACACGTGGGCATAAATTCAACACCTACCCATCAAAAACAAGGGGTGTATAGGCTAGTGACGGAATATGAACAAGTCTTCAGTAAACACCCATTGGACTTCGGACGGATAGAAGGGGTAGAACACACAATCCCCACAGGTGACCATCCCCCAATAAAAGAAAGATATAGACCCATACCGCCCGCTCACTATCAATGTGCAAAAGATATGCTGAGGGAAATGAAACAGGCCGGGGTAATAAGAGACAGCTGTAGCCCCTGGGCGGCCCCTCTAGTGATTGTCAAAAAAAAGGACGGAACCATGAGAATGTGCGTAGACTACCGGAAGATTAATAACATCACCCATAAAGACGCCTACCCCTTGCCTAGGATACAAGAGTCCTTAACTGCTTTGAAATCTGCTAATTATTTTTCCACCTTAGACTTAACAAGCGGGTATTGGCAAGTCCCTGTGGCTAAGAGAGATAAGAAAAAGACGGCATTCACCACACCAATGGGTCTATGTGAATTTAATCGCATGCCGTTCGGACTCTGCAACGCATCCGGTACCTTCCAGCGGCTGATGGAATGCTGCCTCGGACACAAGAACTTCGAGACCGTCCTCCTGTACCTAGATGATGTGATCGTCTACTCAAAGACTTACGAACAACACTTAATAGACCTGGCAGAAGTGTTCGAAGCCTTATCCAGGTATGGCATGAAAGTCAAGCCATCCAAATGTCACCTTCTCAAGCCAAAGGTACAGTACCTGGGACACATCGTGAGTTCGGAGGGAGTAGCACCAGATCCCGAGAAAATAAGCGCCATAAGGGATTGGCCAAGACCTACCAGCGCAAAAGAAGTGAGACAATTCCTGGGATTGGTGGGTTACTATCGCAGATTTATAAAAGGATTTACCAAGTTGGCAGCACCCATGCAAGACACCTTGGTAGGGCAGACGAAGAAACCTTCAAACCGAAACCCTCCTTTTCAGTGGAACGACGAAAGGGAAGACTCCTTTGAACAACTAAAGAAGGCACTAACCGGAGAAGAGGTTCTGGCATACCCAGATTACCATAAACCTTTCATCCTCTACACCGATGCCAGTAATGTGGGACTAGGAGCGGTGCTGTCACAAAAGCAAGAAGGTCGGGAGAAAGTCATCGCCTTTGCAAGTAGAAAGCTCCGGCCTACTGAAAGAAATTCAGAAAATTACAGCTCCTTCAAATTGGAACTACTGGCAGTAGTTTGGGCTGTGACGGAGCGTTTCAAACACTATCTGGCCGCTGCAGAATTTATTGTCTATACTGACAACAATCCGTTGACCCACCTGGACACAGCCAAATTAGGTGCGTTAGAACAGCGATGGATAGCCCGGTTATCTAATTACAACTTCATAATCAAGTATCGAGCAGGTCGCAAGAATGGAAATGCCGATGCCCTATCCCGGATGCCACACTTGAGAGATGTAGAAGAGGAAACGGGGGAGCTTGAAGAAATTGAACTACCAGCCTTCCATCGTCCCAAGGCAAAACATCATCAGTCAAGTACCTATCAGAAACAACAAGAGGTGAATTTTAATCCGTTAGCACACCATAGATGGGCTGACACCCAAGACAGCAATCCGGCTGTGAAGTTGGTGAAGGAACTGTTGACTGAGCAAAGTGCATATCCCTATGAGGATGCCCCAGAAGAGACGCATCAACTCTGGAAAGAGAGAGGCAAAATGTTCCTGTATCAAGGGAAGCTCTGTAGAAGATACACCAATCCGAAAACACATGAATTGGTTTGGCAGATTATTGTGCCTAAACAAGATGTGAAGATGGTCCTCGAAGCTTACCATAATGGTGCTGGTCACTTCGGTTGGAAAAAGTTAGAAGTACTTCTAAGAGAAAGATTTTATTGGGTCGGGATGAGAAAATCAATCGAACAGTGGTGCAGAAATTGTGGCCCGTGTAACCTCAGAAGAAACGATCAAAAGAACCAAAGAGCACCACTGCAGCCCATAATCACCAAACAACCACTTGAACTTGTAGCCATGGACCACGTGAAGTTGACACCAAGCCGGTCCGGCTATGTCTATGCCTTGACCATCGTGGACCATTATTCACGTTTCTTGGTAGTAGTACCCGTAAAAGATCTGACAGCAAAAACAGCAGCCAAAGCGTTCCAAACGTACTTTTGTAGACCCCATGGATATCCGGAACAGGTTCTCACCGACCAAGGTACAGCCTTTGAATCAGAGATCTTCAGAGAATTCTGTAATATGTATGGTTGCAAAAAGATCCGGACGACGGCCTATCATCCACAAACAAACGGCTTATGCGAGAAGATGAACCATATTGTAATAGACCTACTAAAGACTTTACCTGAGACAGAAAGGAATCAATGGCCAGAGAAATTGCCTGACTTGGTGGATCTGTATAATCATGTCCCGGTGAGCTCCACCAACTGCACCCCAGCTTACCTTATGCGTGCAAGACCCGGCCAATTACCAATCGATCTAGAAATGGGAATTCTGAAACCAGACGCAGAAGTTCAAGACTCCAATTGGGATATCATACGGCAAAAGCAGTATCGCCAAGTGCAAGAGAGTGTGGAAAGAAGCCTTCAGCAAACTAGAGAAAGACAAGAGCGAACTTTCAACCAGAATGCTCTAGCGACCCCATTAAGACCGGGTGACCAAGTGCTCAAGAGAAATCGTCGAACCAATAAACTGGACAATCAGTGGGAAGCCGTACCCTACACAGTTTTACCAACAAGAGTGGATAATCCTAAAATGTGTCTCATTAGCAAAAACGGAGGCTTAACATCTGTACTAGTGTCAAGAGACAATCTTAAATTATGTCCGGAAGCATTGAAAGAGCCAGACGTTGTCCAGCCAGAACCAGAAGTTATTCAACCCATACAGGTTCAACCAGTAAAGGAAAAAGAAGAGGAAGTGTATCACACCTGTATAGGAGACTTTCCCAAAACCCTACTAACATACCATGGTGCAGTAGTGGTTCCCATGGTGGCCTTTTACCCAACACCGAACCCAATACCAGAAGTCCCAAGACAGGAAGAGGCTGACCCCGTACTACAGGAGGTTCCAGGCCAGGAAGAACAGATTCCTGGTCAGAGTAATCCCATTCACGGTGGACTTGCCAACTCCATAGTCGTGGAATTATCTTTAGCAGAGCGGGCAGATACTACATCCGCAGTAGACAGTAGTACACCACATGAAGAGACACCGCTATTACGTAGATCACAGCGTAGTACCCAGGGTCAATTACCGGCCAGGTATGCAGATTACCAACTATAAAGCTCATAATGTGAATTGTATATATGTTATGCCGTATATAGTTAAACAGAAAATGTAGTATAGTCATTGCTATCAGTCTGCAACGTTTAAGCCCAGTGCCTACAGAGACTTGTCTGTATGAACTTATTGCATATTCTTGAACTTTTTATCAGCCCGGAGGCACTAAATCAAAGCTCCGGAAAGACTGCTTTTTGAACTTTGCTTTTTGCTCTTTTTGAACTTTCTTTAGACTTTATATTGATAACTCCGTTGGAAAAATGGAACTAAATTCCTGGACACTAAGCACAGTGCCGTTCCTAATACCTTCAAGGATAGAACTGTATTAATGGACGCTATTTGAAGTGACTTTTTACAGAACTCTATTTTTGTTTCCTTGAGTGGTTTTTATAACTTTTCATTTTTAAGACTCTGTACATATTAATTGTTATTTCAAAATGTTATTGTCCCACAGTCCCGGAGTACTGTTCTTAACTAAGGGGGAATGTGGCACCCCTAGGGGTATTTGCCACAAAAATAGTTACTGACAGTAAGTACAAATACTAAAATAGCAAGACTGCACTACCACCTCCGGCCAGAAGGGGGAGCTCCAGAGACTCCCCTTGATCCATTCTGGTCTGAGAGAAGAAATGGCAGTTGGGCCAAGGAGCTGATAGTGAGAGGTCATACAGTTGAATCTCTAACAGCCCTGTGACTGTTACCAGGCCTAAATCACCGGCCTGAGGAGAAGAGGGATAGAGAAAAAGGACATTGTGAGAACCGGGTAGCATTAATCACTACCCAGAACAGGCGCAAAGACTGATACCGGATCCGTGGCTGTATTCATTATATATAATACAGCAACCGGAAAAACGTGAGGTGATATCAGCTTCACTAGGGTCGGATGCAGCAACAGACACAGAGTTCAGCGGTACTCCCAGAGGGGGTAAACCGATAAAAGGACTCGGGTTGCCCGTCGAACCAGGACCCGGAGGGGACAGATTGGGCCGGCAGCCAGTTCACATACAGCAGCAGGGCCACATAGAAATTGCGCACAATAAGAGGCGAAGACCCCGGCAGGGTCAAAGTAACTCAGAGTTCCCATACAGACTCCGGTGACAGGACTGGTTGTAAATCCTTTTATGTTAAAGTAAACTGGTTAAACGTTTCAGTGCCTCAGTCTTTCATTTGGACAATAGCCATCTATCCAGGATCGAGATCGTCACCGCTGGGAGAACCTGCTGCTGATCAAGTAAGTGCCTGTCCCCTCATGATACCCCTTACACTGTGCATTGCCTGAGGCCACAGCACCGGGTCAAGCCACCCGTGACATCCCCCTCAAGAGACAGACTCCATTGGTCCGGTGCTGGGTATCCCGGTCTCCTGGGCGTCACATGAGCATGCCCAGAGTAAGATCTCTCAGTGGAGATCTAGGGTCACATGATCAGATACTGCAGCTAAGGTCATTGGTCCTTCTTGGAAGGTCCTTGTAGGTGCTAGGACTAAGTCCTGCTTTGCACTCTGAGCATGCCCAGGGCAAGATCTCTCAGTGGAGATCTGGGGTCACATGCTCAGGTACTGCAGCAACTCCATTGGTCCTTCTTTGAAGGTCCTAAACATGCTGCAACTATTTAAGGCTCGCATGGCCGCACGGCCATGCACTAGTATTGTCTTTTGTTATGTGCTTTGTGCCAGTGTGGTCACGTAAGAGAGTGTTCAGGGACCCGGCTGAAATAAGCCCCTAGAATGCTGGCCCCTCCGGCGAGGAGTTTGTTTTTGAATGTATTCAGGGACCCGGCTGAAATAAGCCCCCAGAATGCTGGCTCCTTCGGCGAGGAGTTTTGTGTACATGCGTGACCACTGACTGCTCTCTGTTTGGGCAGTTAGCCTGTGCCTCTGTGGAGTCTAACAGGGCACAGTGCTTCTCTTTCACGGCTACTCGGTGAATTAACTGAGTTAGTCTATACCGCCATATAGTACCGCCGTTTGCTAGCAGAAGGTACTCCTGCACGGTGGACCCCAGGCTGCGAACGCACCAATATCAATAAAAACATCTCTATTTACTCGGTGCGTTCCGCTAGCCCTAACAGAATACTAGCGCCAGGGTCTGGCTAGTAAATGACGGACATTCAGCAATCTTTGCGGTATATCCAGCAGCTGGAGGGTAGGTTGGCGGCTCTCGAGAGCTCAACCTCAGCTGTGGATGTTGCCGCAGTTGCTGTACAGGCTGCTAGCGTAGCTGCAGCAACCTTGTCCACTGCCACCCCTGTTCCGACATTATCTCGCCTCCCGCTGCCAGAAAAATTTTCTGGAGATAGCAAATCTTGGAAACAGGAACACATGGGCTACTTGCACAGTGAACAAGTCTGTAAGAACATGTTCACACACCACCAAGAAACCTGAAGACACAAAAGAGAATGGTAAAACCAAAAACACTCAGTTTGAAAAAATGTTTGCAGTAATCCGCAAGTGCTAGTAAAAGATGTAAATAACAGGGTATTTGGTTGATACGTTTTTTGCAAAAAATGTATACTAAGCTGCTCTACCAATCTTCACGGTATACCCATATCAGAGCAGTCCTAACTAATGTATGCAATCCCTATCTGATGTATTTAAAAACCTGATCATCTGTATATTACCTGTGTGAACAGGGTTCAGAGAGGAAAAATCCATGTGTGCATACAGGGCAGAACAGCTTTTGTGCAGCTAGCCCAAGAGGAGTGGTGGAACTCCCCAGTCTTGTAGACACAAGAGAACAATCATGGAAACAGGAACACATGGGCTACTTGCACAGTGAACAAGTCTGTAAGAACATGTTCACACACCACCAAGAAACCTGAAGACACAAAAGAGAATGGTAAAACCAAAAACACTCAGTTTGAAAAAATGTTTGCAGTAATCCGCAAGTGCTAGTAAAAGATGTAAATAACAGGGTATTTGGTTGATACGTTTTTTGCAAAAAATGTATACTAAGCTGCTCTACCAATCTTCACGGTATACCCATATCAGAGCAGTCCTAACTAATGTATGCAATCCCTATCTGATGTATTTAAAAACCTGATCATCTGTATATTACCTGTGTGAACAGGGTTCAGAGAGGAAAAATCCATGTGTGCATACAGGGCAGAACAGCTTTTGTGCAGCTAGCCCAAGAGGAGTGGTGGAACTCCCCAGTCTTGTAGACACAAGAGAACAATCATGGAAACAGGAACACATGGGCTACTTGCACAGTGAACAAGTCTGTAAGAACATGTTCACACACCACCAAGAAACCTGAAGACACAAAAGAGAATGGTAAAACCAAAAACACTCAGTTTGAAAAAATGTTTGCAGTAATCCGCAAGTGCTAGTAAAAGATGTAAATAACAGGGTATTTGGTTGATACGTTTTTTGCAAAAAATGTATACTAAGCTGCTCTACCAATCTTCACGGTATACCCATATCAGAGCAGTCCTATCTAATGTATGCAATCCCTATCTGATGTATTTAAAAACCTGATCATCTGTATATTACCTGTGTGAACAGGGTTCAGAGAGGAAAAATCCATGTGTGCATACAGGGCAGAACAGCTTTTGTGCAGCTAGCCCAAGAGGAGTGGTGGAACTCCCCAGTCTTGTAGACACAAGAGAACAATCATGGAAACAGGAACACATGGGCTACTTGCACAGTGAACAAGTCTGTAAGAACATGTTCACACACCACCAAGAAACCTGAAGACACAAAATCTTGTAGGGGACTCGTGAGTCAGTGCTCTATTCACCTCGAGCTCCTGGCTGCACGTTTTCCTACAGAGCGGACTAAGGTGGGATTTATTGTGTCTCTCTTGTCGGACAGGGCGTTGGAATGGGCTACGCCGCTGTGGGAGCGTGGTGATCATGTGGTGCAGAGTGCACCTCAAGTCACCCATGACACAGCGCTCCAACTACTGGCACTAACTCAGGGTGAATAAATAAATAGAGTTGGCGACTCTAGGTTCAGCACCTGTTCACACTTAGTCTATGTTTGGATGTGCAGGTCAGGTTTTTGAAATGTATTCTCTAGCCTTCTGATCGTGCACTCCGCCTTCTAGCCACAGGTGTTTTAATTACAGCAGGTCCAATACCCCTCCATAGAGAGAGAGAATTTTAGTCTAGGAAGAGGTTTCACATGTACCCATTCAGATGTAGACGTTTATTCTCAGCGAGGTAAGGCAAGCGTAGGACCTGGTATAAGAGAGATGCCGTAAAGTGGCTACCAGGTACACATAAAATTGGCCATTTTTATGCGCTAAACGCTCTCATTTTTCATATTTCTAGTGCAGTAATGCAGTTCAAATTTCGTATTTCAAGTTTGTATGTTCTAGCGTTGCAGTGTGCTGCCTTATTTATTTAACTATAACGAGTTGGCGACTCTAGGTTCAGCACCTGTTCACACTTAGTCTATGTTTGGATGTGCAGGTCAGGTTTTTGAAATGTACTAACTCAGGGTGAGTCCTTGTTCAGCCATTTTTCCGTCCGCTTTCGTACTTTAGCTTCTGAGCTGGAGTGGTCGGATAAAGCCCTTATCCCCATATTTTGGAGGGGTCTGGCTGATCACGTTAAGAATGCTCTGGCCACTAGGGAGATTCCTGCCACACTGGAGGAGTTAATAACTGTCTCTACTCGAAATTGACCTCCGTTTTAACGAGCGGAGGTTAGAGCGAGCCCAGTGTAGGCAGAGGTTTCGGCTGGCTCCCACCTTCGCCAAACCTCTGGAATCTCCGGTCCAGGTTCCTGAGTCACATGAGGCCATGGAAGCGTCACGAGTGGGATCTAAGTCCCGGACCGCTAGTGCACTCAAGGTATGTCATGTTTGCCAGCAGTCAGGACATCTTGCCACCAGATGTTCCCAGCGGTCAAGGAAACATCAGCATCTAGTGGTAGTAGCCACGTTTGCCTCCAAATTGTCCTTTAAAGGGACAATTACTATAGGCTCATCCTCCCACTCGGTAGAGCTCTGCGTGGATTCTGGGGCGGAGGGCAATTTTATGTCTTCTGCCTTCGCCCAACGGCACGCAATACCCCTGGTTATGCTAGCTCAACCAGTAACAGTACGAGTGGTGAATGGGTCGACACTGACCTCACAGATAACACACCAGACCATCCCTTTTACTCTGTCCAAGTCGCCATCCCATCAGGAGATTATATCTCTGCTCGTCATTCCTGAGGGAATTGATGAGGTCCTGTTGGGGATACCTTGGCTACGGTACCACTCACCACATGTCGAGTGGTCCTCAGGCAGAATTCTGGGATGGGGTGAATCTTGTGGGGGTAGGTGTCACAGGGAGTGTGTTCAGGTTGCTACTACAGAGGTACCCGCAGATCTATCCTCTCTTCCCAAGCAATATTGGGCTTATGCAGACGTGTTCTCCAAAAAGGCGGCGGAGACCCTTCCGCCCCATCGCCCTTATGACTGTCCTATTGATCTCTTGCCTGGTGCTGAGCCTCCCCGGGGTCGAGTCTATCTGTTATCTCTCCCGGAGACAGAGGCAATGTCTCAGTACATTCAAGAGAATCTGGCAAGAGGGTTCATCAGGAAGTCAGTGTCACCTGCTGGGGCTGGGTTCTTCTTCGTGCAGAAGAATGGAGAACTGCGTCCATGCATAGACTACAGGGGGTCTTAATGCCATCACCGTTAAGAATAAGTATCCTTTGCCCCTGATATCTGAGCTCTTCGATAGGCTTCGAGGAGCAAGGGTGTTTACTAAACTAGATCTGCGGGGTGCTAACAACCTGATTCGCATCCGTGAGGGGGACGAATGGAAGACGTCTTTTAACACCAGGGATGGGCACTATGAATATGTGGTGATGCCCTTCAGGCTCTATAATGCCCCAGCCGTTTTCCAAGACTTTGTGAATGACATCTTCTGGGATATGCTTTCCACCTCGGTCATAGTCTATCTGGATGATATTCTCATCTACTCTCCAGATATTGACTCCCACCGGAGAGATGTTTGCAAAGTCTTCGACCTCCTACGGCAAACTCCCTCTATGCCATGTTGGAGAAGTGTATGTTTGAGCAGGAGTCCTTACCTTTCCTCGGATATATCATCTCCGCCCAGGGATTGGCTATGGATCCTGCCAAACTACAGGCTGTGATGGACTGGCAGGAACCCCATTCTCTTAAAACGGTGTAGCGCTTTATGGGGTTCATAAATTATTATCGCCAGTTCATTCCGCACTTCTCAACTTTGGTGGCTCCCTTGGTTGCTCTCACCAAGAAGGGGGCAAATCCCAAATTCTGGTCTGAGGAGGTCTCCAAGGCCTTTGTCTCCATAAAGTCACACTTCGCTAGCGCTCCCATCCTACATCGCCCCGATGTAGATAAGCCATTTACCATGGAAGTGGATGCCTCATCTGTTGGTGCTGGAGCAGTCCTCTTCCAAAAGGATGCTCAAGGTCAGAAGCATCCTTGCTTCTTCTTTTCTAAGACCTTTTCACCAGCAGAGAGGAATTATTCCATCGGGGACAGGGAATTGCTAGCCATGAAGTTGGCTTTTTCGGAGTGGAGACATCTCTTGGAGGGAGCTCGTTTTCCCTTCCAAGTCTTCACAGATCATAAAAATTTGGTGTACCTGCAGACAGCCCAGTGGTTAAATTCTCGTCAGGCCAGATGGTCCTTGTTCTTCTCCCGGTTTCATTTCACCCTTCATTTTCTTTCTGGGGAGAACATTCGTGCCGATGCTCTCTCGTGTCATCTGTGAAGGAGGAAGAGGAGCCTCGGCTTATTGTACCCACAGAGAGCCTGAGAACTGTGGCCCTGGTTTCACTAGAGTCTGTGCCTCCGGGCAAGACTTTTGTACCACCCAGTTTGCGACCGGAGGTTCTCTCTTGGGCACACTCGTCCAGGGTGGGTGGACATTTTGGTTCCAAAAGGACATCTGAGTTACTTGCGAGGACATACTGGTGGCTGAATATGGCTCGTGATGTCGCAGACTATGTTCGGGCGTGTGTCTCTTGCGCCAAGAACAAGTCCCCTCGGCAATGGCCAGCTGGTTTGCTTTATCCTCTGCCGGTGGCGAACAGGCCCTGGGAGATGGTCGGGATGTACTTTGTGGTGGGCTTACCCAAGTCTTGTAGTTGCACCATTATCTGGGTGATCACCGACCATTTTTCCAAAATGGTTCATTTGGTGCCTCTTCCACGGCTACCATCTGCACGGGCTCTGGCAGCCTTGTTCATCAAACATATCTTTCGCTTACACGGTATGCCGGACAAGATTGTCAATGACTGGGGTCCCCAGTTTGCGTCTCGATTCTGGAGGGAGCTTTGTCGTCTACTCAGTATTGAGTTAAATCTCTCTTCGGCTTATCATCCCGAGACGAATGGGTTGGTTGAGAGAGCCAATCAGACTCTGGTCACTTATTTGCGACATTTTGTTTCTGCTAGGCAGGATGACTGGGCATCCTTGTTACCGTGGGCAGAGTTTGCCCTTAACAACGCTGTAGCCGACTCCACCGGTCAGACACCTTTCCTCCTTAACTACGGCCAGCATCCGCGGGTTCCTGTACCTATGCCCGTGTCCTCTGCTGACTCCAGGGTGGCAGACTGGGCAGTGGAGGCACGAGACATTTGGGACCGCACTCAGGATGCCATCCCGCCCTCCAAGGAGAGAATGATGTCCTCCGCCGATGCACATTGGCGCCCTGCCCAGACCTTTGATCCTGGCGACTTAGTGTGGCTCTCCGCTCGTAACATCAGGCAGCGTGTTGAGTCCACTAAGTTTGCTCCTCGCTACTTGGGTCCCTTCAAGGTCCTCGAACAGGTTAATCCTGTGGTCTACCGTCTGGCCCTTCCTCCACACCTAGGTATCACCGACACCTTTCATGTGTCCCTCCTTAAGCCCGTATACATGTCCCGGTTTTCTGAGTCATCTGCCGGGACATCGGGTTCCTCTACGGACGATTACGAGGTGAACGCTATTTTGGGGTGCAAGGTGGTTCGTGGCAAAAAATTTTATTTGGTGGACTGGAGGGGTTACGGTCCTGAGGATAGATCCTGGGAGCCTGCTGAGCACATTCGGGCTCCGCAGCTCATTGCTGCCTTCGAACGTAGCGAGGCCCAAGGAGGGGGGGGGCCATGTTAGGGGTCGAGTTCCTGCCTCTGCACAGGGGGAATCTCGGGCCATCTCCGCTGCGATCTCCCATTCTTCTCCTGCCGCAGTGGAGCCTGCTCAGCAGAGACGTCGATCCCAGCATCTCGCTCAGTCTGACTCTGTGCTAAGAGTTACTGCTGCATTTCCTGCTTCTGCCATTGAAGTCAGTGCTGGGCAGCGGCGAGCAGACGCTTCTGGGACTAAGTCCTGCTTTTCACGTTCTGAGCATGCCCAGAGTAAGATCTCTCAGTGGAGATCGAGGGTCACATGATCAGATACTGCAACTAAGGTCATTGGTCCTTCTTGGAAGGTCCTTGTAGGTGCCAGGACTAAGTCCTGCTTTGCACTCTGAGCATGCCCAGGGCAAGATCTCTCAGTGAAGATCTGGGGTCACATGCTCAGGTACTGCAGCAACTCCATTGGTCCTTCTTTGAAGGTCCTAAACGTGCTGCAACTATTTAAAGGGACTCTGTCACCTGAATTTGGCGGGACTGGTTTTGGGTCATATGGGCGGAGTTTTCAGGTGTTTGATTCACCCTTTCCTTACCCGCTGGCTGCATGCTGGCTGCAATATTGGATTGAAGTTCATTCTCTGTCCTCCATAGTACACGCCTGTGCAAAGCAATCTTGCCTTGTGCAGGTGTGTACTATGGAGGACAGAGAATGAACTTCAATCCAATATTGCAGCCAGCATGCAGCCAGCGGGTAAGGAAAGGGTGAATCAAACACCCGAAAACTCCGCCCATATGACCCAAAACCAGTCCCGCCAAATTCAGGTGACAGGTTCCCTTTAAGGCTCGCATGGCCGCATGTCCATGCGCTAGTATTGTCTTTTGTTATGTGCTTTGCGCCAGTGTGGTCACGTGAGAGTGTGTTCAGGGACCCGGCTGAAATAAGCCCCTAGAATGCTGGCACCTCCGGCGAGGAGTTTGTGTTTGAATGTATTCAGGGACCCGGTTGAAATAAGCCCCTAGAATGCTGGCTCCTCCGGCGAGGAGTTTTGTGTACATGCGTGACCACTGACTGCTCTATGTTTGGGCGGTTAGCCTGTGCCTCTGTGGAGTCTAACAGGGCACAGTGCTTCTCTTTCACGGCTACTCGGTGAATTAACGGAGTTAGTCTATACCGCAATATAGTACCGCTGTTTGCTAGCAGCAGGTACTCCTGCACGATGGACTCCAGGCTGCGAACGCACCAATATCAATAAAAAAATCTCTATTTACTCGGTGCGTTCCGCTAGCCCTAACAGTACCATAGTGGAGATCATTTCATTTATTGTTCACGCTATGTGTGAGAAATCTTGTTTTTATGATGTATACCCCTTCTTACATGTAAAGCGCCATGGAATAAATGGCGCTATAACAATAAATAATAATAATAGATACTGCAAAGGTCTTTGATTCATTAGAATGGAAATTTCTGCAACGGGTGCTTCTGAAATTTGGTTTCTCTGTTAATTTTGCAAATGGATTGAATTGCTTTATCACATGCCAAGAGCTAATATACTGGTAAATGGCATGTTAACAGAATATTTCAATCTAAGCAGGGGGAACCAGACAGGGCTGCCCACAATCCACAATGCGCTTTGCACTGGCGATTGAACCAATTGCACTTAAAATTAGACAAGATCATTTTGTGGAGGGAATTGACATAAATTCTAGTGTGGACAAGGTAGGATTATATGCTGATGACCTGGTGCTCTTCCTGGATAAGATAGGACAGTCCCTTCCTAGAGCGATTGACCTTATTAATTGCTTTGGAGAGTTGTCGGGTCTTAAAATTTATTGGAACAAATCGGTAGTTACAGTATGTCAATAGTGGATAATATAACAGTACCAGTGTTGTTTGGTTTAAAAGCAGTAAAAAAAATGTAAATATTTGGGCATTGTAATTAACCAAAATCCAATTAAAGATTTGGAGACAATATATCCCCTCGAGGATATGATGAAAAAAAGTTTGAGATATGGTCACAACTCCACCTATCTGTAGCGGGCAGAATTGTACTAATTAAAATGATAATCCTCCCAAATTGTTTATATACGTTGGGACATACATCAATTAAAGTCCCAAAGGGTTTCTTTAAAAAAATGCATAGCTTAATGGCAGCGTTTATATGGGGCTCCTCTAGGCCTAAAATAAATGTTGGTTCCTTGCAAAGGCCCAAAAGAGAGGGTGAATATGAGGTACCTGACCTTTTTCTATATTATCTAGGTGGCCAGCTACAATACTTAAAATATTGGTTAATCCATGATAAACTCAATAACACAGAGGCTCATCTGATTAATTTTCTAAGGGGACACACACCATGGGCAGTATTAGAAGGCTCATACAGACCGCCTCACAGCCTGCTATTTGCACATAGTTTAGCTATACAGGTCTGGGGGGAAAGTAAGCGTATTTTGACATTTTCTGATCAGTTCGGGGAGACTTGGATATGGGATAATCCTGCATTTTCACATCTCCAAAATTGACAAGACCCAAGCTTCTGGAAACAATATAGTATAACAACGCTCAATCAGATTTTTGAAAATCAAATTTAATTGTCATTTGAACAATTTCATATAAAATTTGGAATCCCTCATAGGGATTTTTATGTATATCTGCAGCTGAGACATGCTATAACGTACCAATTCCCGCCTCCTTGAATGCAAATATCTAGATATCCACTAATAGGAATATTGTCAACTCAGGGACCTACAGGTGTGATTTTCTCCCTGTATATCTTTTTGTTAAATTCCAAGATTGCTTCTACCCAGTTGGCTGTGAAGGTTAAATGGAGGCACCTAATCCCCTCTATCACTGATGACCAGTGGAAGCGCATACGATGGTGTCTCCAGCTGCAAATAACAAATTTATTCTGTTATATATATTCCACCAATCCTATTTAACCCCGAGTAGACTACGTAAATTCGGTAGAAGAGTAAATGATGAATGTCAAAGATTCGGGAGGTGGTAGAAGCATAAGAAGATATTGGAATGATGTGATTTTTACACTAGAAAGGATTCTTGGGATACCTGTTGAATGTAATCCAGAGCTGTGTGTTCTGGGTGTTGTGGATGAAGAAATGTGGACTCATTATGACAGAATATTTCTCAGAGAGGCTCCGGTTATGGCTAGGAAAGCGATAGCGCTGAGGTGGATGGGGGGAAAGTCTCCTTCAGTCAATCAGTGTAAAAAATTAGTGAATGATATAATTCCAAAAATGGAACATATTATACAGGAACAGAGGCTGTCCCCAGAAATTTCATAGAATTTGGGAAAGGTGGTGTGACTCACCCTTAACACACAGCACCAGGGGCTAAGTGATTTCCTCAACCGTGAGATATAATCCCTGAGGTTTATCTTCTTCAGTACATGAATGTGATGCTCTATGTGGACTCAGGAATATTTGCCTTCTATAACCTGAACTGTTACATGTTCAGAACCTTGATACAGAACTTCTTGGTTGATAGTGCAATGATGCTGAGAATACATTATGTTTACAGTTCTATTTTACTTATTTTGTTTGGTCATTGAAAGTATGATTTTATCATTGATATTGTGGATGATGATTTGATGGATTACTGTTTTTTTACACTGCAATGTCACATGCCTGTTATATTATTTTGTGGAATATTTCAATAAAAAGAGTTTTAAATTTGTTTTATCTCTCTCAAGGAGATTGAAGAAATTGAAAAATTGGAAAAATAATTACATAAAGAAATCTTGATAAAGTGTTTGCAGACATCAATAAAGAGGTCAACAAATGATAAATATCTGTCAAAACAAATTAAATAAATACCAAAGAGACACAAATGACTGAGTCCAACAAAGTATTTCAGTGGCAAGATAAGGACAATAAAAAACCCTTGAGACTAGTGATGAGCGAGTGTGCTCGTTACTCGAGTTTCTCCAAGCATGTTCGGGTGGTCTCTGAGTATTTCAGCGTGCTCGGAGATTTAGTTTGTCGACGCAGCTGCATGATTTGCAGCTGCTAGACAGCTTGAATACATGTGGGGATTGCCTAACAGAATGCTCGCTCATCACTACTTGAGACCTTTTAATTCCAGAAGCCCATCAGAAAGCTCGCACCAATCATTCACCGATGGCAAAACCTGTTCTAGTTATGTGGAAGGGCTTGGAGAAAATGCACCTCTTACCCAAAGCAGCAATAGGCAAGACAAAACATATCCAGACATATTCTCTAAATCGGGTCACCAACAAAAAGGTAATCACGTTTTCACAGACTCACAAATTAAAAAGTCCTGGAAAGAGGTTTGACTTTTTCTCCTTCACAATTTAGACCCATTCATGACTGTGAAGGATGTAGTCTATTCACCATAAAATGGATTTTTAAAAAACTACATAATCTGTTCTTGTTGAGATGTCTCCAACTAGTGAAGAAAGAAAGAAAGGCGTTAATCATTGAATCTCTGGCTGAGGAGAAAACAACTAAAGAGGTCAGTAACTTCCCCATGGTTTTAACAGATCAAAAATATTCCCACCTCTCAGTATCTGTCCAGCTGTGGATATTTTTACTAAATTAATTACCAACTGGATTGAGGCACTTCCACTTAACCCACTATGGAAAATCAATTTGAATAGGGCATAGAGGTTGCCATTGGTGGCACTACAGTCTGTGACAGACAGTTTAAAGCCAGCAGATAAAAGGGAAATTTGGCAATTTAGCCCATTCATTTGTATGAAAAACAGACCTATAAACTACTGAGCGTTCCTCATTGCTATAATAAATTGCTGTCTAACCCCCTCATTTGTTTCCAAGCCGAATTACTCTCCATCTTGGAAAGAGCTGTTGACCAGGGCATCATCTCCCCCCCAAAAAAAAGTTGGATACCCTCCGTAACTCCCCACGTTCTATTTGATCCCGAAGCTACACAAGAATGGACCCTATGGGTAGGCCCATTGTTGCAGAGAATGGGAGTTTATGTGAAATGATTTTGGATGTGATTAACTACTATTTAAAACCTATCGTGCCCACCTTGCCATCGTTCATACCAGATACAATGGCTGCCCTATCTATACTTGCAAGATAACATGATTATGGTAACCGAGGATATTGAAGCATTATATGCTTCGATCCTTCATGAAGATGGTCTTGGGGAAGCAAAGTGGTATCTTAGAACGAGCAATCTGGAACCAGCACTTACTGATTTATTGTTGATCCTCCTGGAGTATGTCCTTAAGCACAATCAGAAAATCTACTTACAAATTCAAGGAAACGATATGGGAACTTCCTGTGCCCTTTCCTATGCTAACCTCTTTTTAGGGGCATGAGAAAGGGACATATTCCAGGAGGAAATTTTTAGAGATGGCTTTAGTGCAGGGGTCAATGCGTTATATTGACGAAGTTTGGTTTGTGTGGGAAGGAACAGTGGAGGGTGTGAAAAAATTCATGACGAAACTCAACAATAACAATGTGTACATCAATCTGACCTACAAATATGGCAGGGATTTGGAGTCTCTTAATTGCCATATACAAGTCTCTACAGATTGCTATATTTCCACAGATATATACAGGAAACCAACATTGACCAACTCGTTTATCCTTGCCCAATCGTCACATCCCCACTCTACTGTTCGCTAAGTCCGATAAGTCAATTCTTAAGGGCCAAGAGGATCTGTTCAAACGAGGACTCTTGAGGCTAAGGCCATGAATATAAGGCATCGCTTTGAGGAAAGGGCTTATATATCTGCAGATCTATCGGGCATAGCTATAGCACAGCAAAAAGAACCCCCATGGAAAAATTGCTGTACAGCACTAAGAATAAAAATAGTGGTAACAAACAAGATCAAATACATTTGATTTCTACTTATAATAGCAAATGGCACAAATTAACATCAATTATAAATAAACAGCCGATGTTAATACAGTACTCGTTTCAATGTAGATATTGACAATATTACCAGCTTCCGCCATCATCTTCACAAGGTCCTTTGCTTTGGTCCTTGGCTTGATATGCACCTCGAACCAAAGCACGTTCATCTCTGGGACACAGAGCCCGTCTCCTTCCTGAGCGGTATGATGGATGGACATTCCCATCTTGTTTGTACTTGCGTATAATTGTTTGTACAGATAAACAAGGCACCTTCAGGCATCTTGAAATTGTACCCAAGGATGCGACAAATTTGTGTAAGTCCACAATTTTCTTCCTGATATCTCGGCTGATTTCTTGAGACTTTCCCAGGATACTACACAAAGAAACAGTGTGTTTCAGGTGCGCATTAAAATACATCCACAGGTGTGTCTAATTAACTCAGATGTTGCCAATAAACTTATCAGACGCTTACAAACACATGACATCGTATGTGCAGTCCTGATTTTTTTAAAAGCATAATCTTAGTGTATGTGAACTTTTGACTGCAGTAAGTAATAAAAATGCCTTAAAACATTTGCGCTCTCTCATTATTCTGTCATTTGGCAAATATTAACAATTATGAAAATCCTAATTGACCTAAAACAGGAAAGGTTTATTCTGATTTAATTTCACATATTGAAAAAAACATGCATATGTATTTTCATATAGTGCATGTAAACTTCTCGTTTCAGCTGTATATGTACCTGGTTAAAGGGAAGGATAGTGAGCCCTGTAGATCTAGTGAAGCAAATGGCTCACCAGCGGGGCATAGATCTGGATATCTGTGTCCACATATGTGTAAACATTATGCCTGCCGTATATAAGTTTATCACCTAGTTGCTGTCATTAATGATGTGGTACGGTTTACATGGACTGAAATGCCGTTATTAGGCCACATTGGGCTGCTGATTCCTATGCACAAGTCTGCCCAGCAACAGACACATGGTCAGACAGTTAGTTGTGCGTCACAGAAGGGAGTGGGACACCCATCTTGGCAGTTGGAAGTTACAAAGGACAAAAAGAAAACATACCATAGGGAAGTCCAGTAACAATAAAACGTAGAAACATCCCACTGAGGACCAGAGCCACGGTGAAATGGAACTGAACCTGCCCGTGACCAGATCCTTATCAGATAGGAGAAAATTCCTGTCAGGAACACTGCTGAGAGATGGAAAGAGGCTGGAACCTAGCACAAGTAGTGCTGGATGCCACTGAGGAGTCAAACCATAGTACTTCATCTGTTGGAGGGGAGCCTCTTCCATCTGCATGCATCGGTATTTGTCCGGAGTAGACCCGGGTCGGTAAGATAAATTCAACTTTTTTTGCAACAAACAAGTCTTCATACAGCTAAATGTACAAAGTAAAAAGATATGGCTCTTGCAAGGTGAATATAATGTGTGAACTTGAAGGATAAACCAGACCTAGTCTTTAAAAGGTTAACAAGATAATTTGCGGGACTGTTGGTGGTCACAACAGCCACTTCAGATGAGCTCTGCTCACTTTTTAGAGTGCCATGTGAGGCAGAAAAAAAAAAAAAAGATAACAGCCCAAAAGCAAATAGGTCTGCATTTTTTTTTCCACAAGAGAAAACTGTCATAGGAAGAGTGATAGATTACACCAAGAGTTACTATGGGGTATCCAAGTATGCCCTAACAGGGAACATGGCTAGACAACGCTGGGCTGCTTCTTTGGAACCAATGCTCATTTTACATCCCCGATGGTTGGACTCTCTTCACATTATTAGCAATCCTAATTAAACCCTTCATGACCCAGCCTATTTTGACCTTAAAGGGACACTGTCACATGAATTTGGAGGGAACAATCTTCAGCCATGGAGGCGGGGTTTTTGGGTGTTTGATTCACCCTTTCCTTACCCGCTGGCTGCATGCTGGCTGCAATATTGGATTGAAGTTAATTCTCTGTCCTCCATAGTACATGCCTGCACAAGGCAAGATTGCTTTGCGCAGGCGTGTATTACGGAGGACAGAGAATGAACTTCAATCCAATATTGCAGCCAGCATGCAGCCAGCGGGTAAGGAAAGGGTGAATCAAACACCCGAAAACCCCGCCTCCATGGCTGAAGATTGTTCCCTCCAAATTCAGGTGACAGTGTCCCTTTAATGACCTGGCCGTTTTTTGCAATTCGGACCAGTGTCCCATTATGAGGTAATAACTCAGGAACGCTTCAACGAATCCTAGCGGTTCTGAAATTGTTTTTTCGTGACATATTGGGCTTCATGTTAGTGGTAAATTTAGGTCGATAATTTACAAATTTTGAATTTTTATTCTGTTAAACGAGAGTTATGTGACACAAAATAGTTAACAAATAACATTACCCACATGTCTACTTTACATCAGCACAATTTTGGAAACAAAATTTTTTTTTGCAAGGAAGTTATAAGGGTTAAAATTTGACCAGCGATTTCTCATTTTTACAACGAAATTTACAAAACCATTTTTTTTTAGGGACCACCTCACATTTGAAATCAGTTTGAGGGGTCTATATGGCTGAAAATACCCAAAAGTGACACCATTCTAAAAACTGCACCCCTCAAGGTACTCAAAACCACATTCAAGAAGTTTATTAACCCTTCAGGTGCTTCACAGCAGCAGAAACAACAAGGAAGGAAAAAATGAACATTTAACTTTTTAGTCACAAAAATGATGTTTTAGCAACAATTTTTTTATTTTCCCAAAGGTAAAAAGGGAAACTGGACCCCAAAAGTTATTGTACAATTTGTCCTGAGTACGACGATACCCCATATGTGGGGGGGGAACCACTGTTTGGGCGCACGACAGCGCTCGGAAGGGAAGGAGCGCCATTTGACTTTTTCAATGAAAAATTGGCTCCAATCTTTAGCGGACACCATGTCGCGTTTGGAGAGCCCATGTGTGCCTAAACATTGGAGCTCCCCCACAAGTGACCCCATTTTGGAAACTAGATGCCCAAAGGAACTTATCTAGATGCATAGTGAGCACTTTGAACCCCCAGGTGCTTCACAAATTGATCTGTAAAACCACATGGGCAACAGGATAAAATGGATCCTAAAATTGTGCAATTTCTCCTGAGTACACTGATACCTCACATGGGGGGGTAAACCACTGTTTGGGCACATGGCAGGGCTCGGAATGGAAATAGCGCCATTTGACTTTTTGAATGAAAAATTAGCTCCAATCGTTAGCGGACACCATGTCGCGTTTGGAGAGCCCGTGTGTCTTACCTCCGTGATACTTCTGACGTTTTGAGAAGATTAGATGGGATTCAGATGGAGCCAGACATGTATCTAGTGACTTGTGATGTCGAGGCTCTATGTAGCTCAATTCGTCATGAGGATGGGCTAAATGCTGTGAAATTTTACCTGGATATGAGTGATCTGGATAGGGAATTGTGTCAATTTATCTTGATTGCATTAAGGTTCATACTTACCCACAATTTTTTCATGTTTGGTGATGCCCTCTACCTACAGCTCCAGGGGACCGCTATGGGGGCGTCCTGTGCGCCCTCGTATGCTAATCTCTTCCTGGGGCTGTGGGAGAGGGCTATCTTCCAGACTGATCCGGTAGCCTTATGTGAGAAGGCCATTTTTTGGGGCCGGTATATTGATGATGTGCTGATGATCTGGCATGGATCCCAGTCAGAATTAGAGGAATTTTTGGTGGCTTTGAATCAAAACACTATTAATGTGAGACTTACACATAAATTGAGTAAGACGGAAATCGATTTTCTGGATGTTTTTATTCAGGTGGATCATGATGGATATTTACAAACGGACTTATTCAGGAAGCCTACCTCCACAAACACCTTGTACCATGCCTCGTCACAACATCCTAGACATCTTGTCAGAAATATTCCAGTAGGACAATTCCTGAGAGCACGAAGGATATGTTCTAATGAATCCAACTTTGTTAAACAAGCAGCTGATCTCCAACAACGGTTTTTGGACCGTGGCTATCAACCTCGATGTATTCAGCAGGCTCACAGACGAGCACTTATGAGTAATCGATCTGATCTCTTGAAAAAGCGGGCAGCAAAATCTAAGAGTGATTTAAAAGGTAAGATGTATTCTGGATTTTCACTCTAGAAGTGATGAGGTGAACAATATCGTAGCCAAACACTGGAATGTCTTACGAATGGACAATACTATTGCCAAAGTTATTGATAGTGTTCCGTCGGTTACATACAGAAGGGCGAGTAATCTCCGTGACAAATTAGTTCATAGTCACTATAAAAAGGAAAGCACTAAATAACTTTTCAAATCAAAAGGCCCTGCCTGGGGATGTACTGTATGCGGGAAATGTGTCGCATGCAAGAATATTCTGACGGTCAAGGATTTTATTGACTCCTCTGGTTCTAAAAAATTTATTATCACGCATTGTATCAATTGTACAACAAAGGGAGTTATATATTATGGCACATGCCCATGCAATCTTATATACATTGGCATGACATCAAGAGAATTACGGCGTCGTGTTCGGGAACATATCCTTGACATTGAAGCCGCAGTTGAAGTTAAAGACATTGGTAGTCTCAAAACAATCCCGCGCTATTTCAAGAAGTATCACGGCTGTGATGCATCTAAATTTTTGATTAGAGGTATCGACAGAGTCTTTCCAGGTACATGGCAATTGGAAGAGGATTCTAGCCCAAAGAGAATCATCATGGATTTTCAAATTGAATACAATTGCCCCACATGGTCTGAATGATCATAATAGTTTTGTCCCCTTCCTTCCTATGTAAATTGGCCATCCTATATTCCTTTTTTCCTCTTTTATGGGTTATTATGCCCTTATAACATTTTTCTCACTTGATGGTTGTTTCCATCTGTGGACCTCCTAGTTTCTTCTGTGTGCGGTTTGACGGTTGCTATATTTTATGCATATATATATATATATATTTATATATGTTTAAAATTGTTTTTAGCTATGTATGTGAGAATGAATGTATGTGTATGATTGTCACTGTTGGATGTTTATGGCTAGTCCTGTTTTGTGGGTAGCTGTTCATATATTTCTATACTGGTTTATGTTGTTTTTTCTTAATGGTGTTGTTTTTGGTCTTTCTTCATAGAGGCATATTTTTGTCATTTGCTGCTGTACCCCACAAGTTGATCCTGGGATGATCGCTACAGTCCTATTATCAAGATGTCACGTGACATACATATTAGTATAATTCCTTCATATGTTTTATCACTGTTGTTCTTTATTCACTTATATAATCATTGCTCATTTTTTCATGTCATTTTGTTCACCCACACTATAATACTATACATTGTTTTTCACTCGCACTATAATATATTGTGTTTTTCATTCATGATTTTTATGTATATGTTATGGTTAATATTTTACCACTTTTATAGTGCTTGCTGCTATATTTATTATCTATTTTTAATATTATATTATTTTTCCACTTTTTTACCATATATGGTTGATTCTCAGGTTGGACTCGAACCAACTGTCATTTGGTAACAGTGGATATAAGCCGCCTTTGGTGCTGCGCCACACTATAAGATGAATGGGACCCTGTATTTTGGCTTCTTATTCATAATGCAAGCGTGCCCTGTTCTTATGACAACTGGCGTCATCATGTATTTCTCCTTGTCAGAAGATACGTTGATTTTTATATCTATACGGCGTATATGATTTGAGCTGGGCTGTTATGAAGACCTTTGAATCGGCTTATTTTTGCCTACTGAGAACGGCGTATGTCTTAGATTGATATGCTTTGTTCCATGCTCCATTGTTAGCTGGTCATCCGGAGATGGTGTATGAATGGTAAACATTCTAATCATGTGATCGGTGTTTCATCGCCATGGTTACATCAACAACCAGATGCCCGTAACCCGGAAGTGAAGCGGGAGGCTCCGGAAGTGATCTCCTACTATCAGTGAGAATTTCATCATGATATGAGGGATAATGCAATCATTATGTATGTTTAAAATATTTGTACAACATGTCTGGAATGCGCGATCAGCAAGATACTTAGTAATGGTTCTTTTGGGGTATTTTTTATGGAGAGTCAGTGTGCCTCTGTCATTGGCCAATGACAAGTATAAATAAGCCTCTTTTTCAGCTACCCACCACCCCTGGACGAAGCTTTCCTCAGCGAAACGCGCATCGGGTGTCGTGGGTCCCTGACTGGTGGCTTACATTTGGTAACTATGGTCCTTCCTCTATATGTACTGTGAACATTTTGGTGACTGCAAGGTGGTTGTCCATGATGCTGCGGCTGTCGGTGACATTGCACTTGTTACTAAGATATATTTATTCCCTATTAGTCTTTTAATATATTTAACATTAATACATACATATTTCTTATATTCTATTTAAATAATCTTTGGGCATTGTCATCTATGACCGCTGCATTGGGGATACTACTGGCTACACCTGCAGGATTTTTTTTTTTTCTTTCTTGCGGGTGTGTATATACGCACTATATGATTGATTGGAAGGTTACTCCTTTTATATATATAGTTCTTTGCCACTGTTCCAGTCATACCTGTCGGTTGTCTCTGTATTTTGGTTGCTCCATAATTTTATGTGTGGTATATGGTTTTAGATATGTTCAAAATAAAGTTTGTATTTTTTTATATGTTATGGCCTGGTGTTCATTCTTGGTGTTAGAGCCCCTGTGTGCCTAAACATTGGAGCTCCCCCACATGTGACCCCATTTTGGAAACTAGACCTCCCATGGAACTAATCTAGATGTGTGGTGACCACTTCAAACCCTCAAGTGCTTCACAGAAGTTTATAACGCAGAGCCGTGAAAGTAAAAAATAATTTTTCTTTACTCAAAAATTATTTTTTAGCCCGCAATTTCTTATTTTCACAAGAGTAACAGGAGAAATTGGACCCCAAAAGTTGTTGGCCAGTTTGTCCTGAGTACGCTGATACCCCATATGTGGGGGGGAACCACTGATTGGGCACACGTCGGGGCTCGGAAGGGAAGTAGTGACTTTTGAAATGCAGACTTTGATGGAATCGTCTGCGGGCGTCACGTTGCGCTTGCAGAGCCCCTGATGTGCCTAAGCAGTAGAAACCTCCCACAAGTGACCCCATTTTGGAAGCTAGACCCCCCAAGGAACTTATCTAGTTATGTGGTGAGCACTTTGAACCCCTAAGTGCTTCACAGAAGTTTACAATGCAGAGTCATGAAAATAAATAATTTTTCTTTCCTCAAAAATGTTTTAGCAAGCAATTTTTTATTTTCACAAGGGTAACAGGAGAAATTGGACCCCAATAATTGTTGCTCAGTTTGTCCTGAGTATGCTGGTACCCCATATGTGGGGGTAAACCACTGTTTGGGCGCACGTCAGGGCTCGGAAGGGAGGGAGCACCATTTGACTTTTTGAATGCAAGATTGGCTGGAATCAATGGTGGCGCCATGTTGCATTTGGAGACCCCTGATGTGCCTAAACAGTGGAAACCCCTCAATTCTAACTCCAACACTAACCCCAACACACCCCTAATCCTAATCCCAACCCTAATCGTAACCCTAACCCCAACACACCCCTAACCATAACCCTAACCAGTCTAAACTTAACCCTATTTCCAACCCTAGCCCTAATTCCAACCCTAACCCTAAGGCTATGTGCCCACGTTGTGGATACATGTGAGATTTTTCCGCACCATTTTTGAAAAATCGCGGATTTCCAGTGTTTTTTGTGCGGATTTCACTTGCGGATTCCTATTGAGGAACAGGTGTAAAACGCTGCGGAATCCGCACAAAGAATTGACATGCTGCGGAAAATACAACACAGCGTTTCCGCGCGGTATTTTCCGTACCATAGGCACAGCGGATTTGGTTTTCCATAGGTTTACCTGTAAACCTGATGGAAAACTGCTACGAATCCGCAGCCAAATCCGCACCATGTGCACATAGCCTAATTCTAACCCTAACCCTAGTTCTAACCTTAATTCTAGCCCTAACCCTAGCCTTAACCCTAGTGGGGAAAAAAAATATATATATATTTTCTTTATTTTATTTTTGTCCCTACCTATGGAGGTGATAAAGGGGGGGGTTATTTTTTATTTTGATCGCTGTGATAGAACCTATCACAGCAATCAAAATGTACTTGTAGCGAACCTGCCGGCCAGCAGATTCGGCGGGCGCACTGCGCATGCGAGTGCCATTTTGCAAGATGGCGGCGCCCATGGAACAGACGGACGGACACCAGGAGGGACATGGGAGGTCGGTAAGCATGATGGGGGGGGGGGGGGAGGAGCGGACAGCAGGGGGGAGCGGACAGGAGGACGGAGGGGAGCGGAGGACAGCTAATGACCGGATGGAGGATGGAGGGGGGGGGGGGGGGGGGCAGATTGCGATCTCCAGCCATGGCTGATGCTATTGCAGCATCGGCCATGGCTGGATTGTAATATTTCACCAATTTTCATTGGTGAAATATTACTATAGCTCTGATTGAAAGTGAAACGTCACTTTCAACAGCCAATCGGAGCGATCGTAGCCACGGGGGGGCGAAACCACCCCCCTGGGCTAAAGTACCATTCCCCCTGTCTCGGCAGATCAGGGGAAATTGGAATTAACCCTTTCACCCGATCTGCAGGGACGCGATCATTCTGTGACACAGCATATGCGTCACAGGTCGGATTGGCACCGACTTTCATGACGCATACGCTGTGTCACAGGTCGGGAAGGGGTTAAAGAGTTGTTCCCATTAATTCAAATTTTGTTTGAGACTAATAGCACTGACTGTGGCATACAGAGGGTTAAACAGATGCAGTTTCTATACTGTAGTTCTTATCCCGCCCCTGATCGCATTAGCACAGTAGGAGCTAATGAAAGGAATACAGGTCATGCTTCCTCAGTTACTGTAGGCTTTCTATAACATTTGATCATACGTTTATATATCTTGGGCACAATTCTAAAAGCAATTTGGCCATTATCAGTACATAAAGTTTCTCAACTCTTGTGTTGTAAAAGCAAATTGCCCCCCAAAAAATAAAATCAAGAGACCAAAAAAATTGTGGTTTGTTGTTCGTAATTTATCCATTTATTTATTTAAAGCAGGACATAATTTCTATTATCTATTCACAATTAGCATTCATGTATTTTTTAGTTATATATATATATATATATATATACACATACATACATATATTTTTTATACATATATATATATATATATATATATATATATATATATATATATATATATATATATACACACACACACACACACATATACACACCATAATTATACAAAACAATAATTGCAAGTCCAGCTTGCCAATATCACCAATAAAAAAAAAATGTTCTGAAACATAAATTAAAATAGAATACAAACAAATATCCATGTAGTTAGAACATGGAGGGATCTTCTGGAAGAAATATCAGACAGAAGCCTAGGTAGCAGATCATATTGGCTTGTCTGATATGGAAAACTATGTTACTCAGCAAATAAGAATAACTCTGGCACTCTATACTGAGTGGTGGTTCAGTACAAAGGCTTGCAATGATTATGTATGCTTAATCTAAAAAAAGGCATGTCTGACATCTCTAGGAAAAATTCTGCAATATAAGTCCTTTTACATGATCAGTAAAAAGTCTGCAAAGTTTGAGCTTTTCATGTACAAGTACAACACCGCTCTGGGTAAAAGGCACACCCTTACACGCTCATTTACATAATTCATGGTATTTATAGAAAAAAAAAACTGCCCACAATACTGTCCTCTGATATTTCAGGTGTTGAAAAATTTGAAAACATGAAGCACTTAAAAGACAGATTGAAGATATTGTTTGGTCTTGTTGTCCACGGTATAAAACATAGCATCTCTTTGATCAATATCCTGAGCGAATGTCTGGTGGTCGCAGCTGGCGCTCTCCTTCAGCCAAAAAGATCTGCATCGCTTTATAAAGCATATGCACTCCAAGTCGCCGGCGTCGTGTTGGTGCCCAGCCTTGGCACTGTCCATAGTAAACACCCTTCTTTTGATTCGTTAGCAATTTTAGTCCTTTAAGTAAAGAAACAAGATATGAATAAGAACAACACATTTTTAGTCAAGCATAATTGGCCGTGTAAAGAAATGTTAACAGAGGTTTACAGATTTTTTTTTAATTATTTAACATATTAGGGGGTTAAAAAGCGGGAAAAAATGAATCTTCATGAAGAGACGTATACAGGAACCTTGTCAAGAGTATTAGGGTCGAACTTTTTATAATGTTGAGTTGAGCAGTTAAAAACCAGTTTAAAAATACCTTTCTGATCCAAAATATATATTCCACTGCGGAAAAAATCAACTAGAATCTTTATGTAAAGAAAATCACCAAGAGTGGGCCGATTTCTAACAGGTGCCCCATTTCACGACTAGCTCCACACCCCATGGGCTTCTGTGACATATGTACATCAGTGTGGCGCTAGGCTAGAAACAATGCACTTGCTGCAAATTCACACTTGCAGCCTCAACATAATGGTTTAAAGTTAATCTCAGGAGGTTGAAAATTGATCTGGCCACCATTGTTGTGCAAGGGGAGGAAAAATTGTTAAATCACACAAAGTGGGGTAGAGTTATCAAACTAAATGATCCAAAATTTTGATGCCATTTGCACCATACAACTGACTCATGACTTGCATTGACAATTCCATGATTTATTATGCCTTGTGCATATTTTCTTTACCTTGTCCAACAAGGAAAGATGTATGACCTATATAACCGTGCACCTAAAATACTCCCAAATTTTTGTGCAAATTTTCTGTTGCCAGTACGTCAACTAATTAACGGAATAAACTTAGACTAGACAATATACAGAGGTGAGAGATTTATCAAATAGCATGAACCACTATAAATCTGGAGCAATTTAAGATAGACTGTCTAATTCATACACCTTCCAAACATAAGGTACCTTCACACATAACGATATCGTTAACGATATCGTTGCTTTTTGTGACGAAGCAACGATATCGTTAAGGAAATCGTTATGTGTGTCAGCGACCAACGATCAGGCCCCTGCTGGGAGATCGTTGGTCGCTGAACAAAGTCCAGAACTTTATTTCGTCGCTGGATCTCCCGTGGACATCGCTGGATCGGCGTGTGTGACACCGATCCAGCGATGTCTTCACTGGTAACCAGGGTAAACATCGGGTAACTAAGCGCAAGGCCGCGCTTAGTAACCCGATGTTTACCCTGGTTACCAGCGTAAAAGTAAAAAAAAAAAACAAACACTACTTACCTACCGCTGTCTGTCCCCGGCGCTGTGCTTCTCTGCACTCCTCCTGCACTGGCTGTGAGCGTCGGTCAGCCGGAAAGCAGAGCGGTGACGTCACCGCTCTGCTTTCCGGCCGCTGTGCTCACAGCCAGTACAGGAGGAGTGCAGAGCACTTCGGGATCGTTGGTCGCTGGAGAGCTGTCTGTGTGACAGCTCTCCAGCGACGAAACAGCGACGCTGCAGCGATCCGGATCGTTGTCGGTATCGCTGCAGCGTCGCTAAATGTGAAGGGGCCTTTAGACTAGTGTTAGATCTGATCGTGACCTGAAGCCTCCTTCTAAGCTTTATCTATGTACAGTACCCTCCAGCACTTGCTTGCTGGTCAAAGGTGTTCTAGAGCCCACACAAATCCTTTAAATGGCTTGATTTATAAACCATCTAGGAAGGATAGTGACTTTCATGGACTAGGAATCACTAATACAGATATACTGCTCAACATTGAAATTGCAACACCAAGAAGAAAAAAGTCATGAAGTTACGAACATCATGGGAAGAACAGACATGTTACAGGGAACCTGTCACCATGAAAATTCAGTCTAATCTGCAGGCACCATGTTATAACGCAGGAGTTGAATAGCAGAATGATACAAAGATTGTGTGAAAAGATTCATTATAACCTGTGATGTAATCATTTAAACCTCTGCTCTTTCTTGTATTTTGAGACCTATCAGTGACTGACAGCTATACAAAGAAAGCTGTTAGGACCGCACAAAACAAAATTCAAGATAAAGAGTGGGGCCTCAATAACCAAAAACAAACTCTAAAAGATAACTTAATATATTAAAAAACCTGAGAGACTAAAAAACTCATACAACGAATTTTAAAAGTTTATGTAGACCAATAGGAGAGTAGTCAATATATATCACTCAGGGTTACACCAATGTTATTCTATATCTAGGACTAAGTAGGGTAAGGGGAAGCTATCATTTGCCTTGTGTTTCCTGTGAAATACCTTCCCTGGCTGCTGGGGCCGACACCTCAATATTGGAGATATGGCGCCCCTGTACAACATCAATTTCTCAGAGTGTCCTGCTAAACACTCAGTCAATAGTTTAGTACAGCACAAAAAAAATCTGGGCATACAATGGGTTAAGGGACACAATTTTCAATTGAACTACATATAGAGAGCCCCGAAAGATAAATTCAGGGAGTATCAGTTAGCATAAACCTCAGGGATTGAGTAAATAGTAATAGTGTAATTGTTGCCTTCTTTTCCCACCTATTAATATTTACTCAAATGTGGCATAACTGTGCTACCACGGCCTGCAGCATCTCCAGATTTTTCTCCCATACATGAGACTTCATTGGTCGATCATTGAAAAGAGCTGCCAGCAGCTTCTCTTGATGATTTGTGCGACCAAGTGCATTCAACGTGACAGAACATTCCTCTCAGACAACCATAAATAACCTCAGTGATAGAATATTAAAGAGTGAAAGTATTTCTGCACATGGCGCGCATTCTTGTTACATCGAGGGGTTTGGAAAATTTTGTTTCCATTTTCCACCATTTGGACATCAAGAGCATCTCTAGTTTCAGAGTCAGACATAGGTGGCTATGATCGTACAGCCAGTGGCTGATACATGCTGCTCAAACCATGGGCAGTACTCATCACCTGTCAGGCTCCCTTTAAGAACAAAGAGTCCTGGAAGTGACAATGTGGCCACACAGCCCGGATTTCAACATAGAAATTCTATGTGATTACATGTAGATACAGAAGGATTTGCCTAAATACTCAGTGACAGAAGAAATGTGGTTTGTTCTCCAAGATATTTAGAACGGCCACAGAGAAAATAAAAACTTGGGGGCTAAAAAATCTTTTTTGTGGAAAAAAAAATATTTTTTATTTTCACAAATCTGCATTATAAACTTCTGTGAAGCACTTGGGCATTCAAAGTTCTCACCACACATCTAGATAAGCTCCTTGGTGGGTCTAGTTTCCAAAATGGGGTCACTTGTGGGGGTTTCTAAAAAATAAAAAAATTCCCCCCCCCCCCCCCAAAAAAAAAATATATTGTTCCTATAAATACATTTCTTTAAATAATAAAAAAAAAAACAATAAAAGTACACATATTTAGTATCGCCGCGTCCGTAATGACCCCACCTATAAAACTATATCACTAGTTAACCCCTTCAGTGAACACCGTAAAAAAAAAAAACGAGGCAAAAAACAACGCTTTATTCTCATACCGCCAAACAAAAAGTGGAATAACACGCGATCAAAAAGACAGATATAAATAACCATGGTACCACTGAAAACGTCATCTTGTCCCGCAAAAAACGAGCCGCCATACAGCATCATCAGCGAAAAAATAAAAAGTTATAGTCTTCAGAATAAAGCGATGCAAAAATAATTATTTTTTCTATAAAATAGTTTTTATCGTATAAAAGCGTCAAAACATAAAAAAATGATATAAATGAGGTATCGCTGTAATCGTACTGACCCAAAGAATAAAACTGCTTTATCCATTTTACCAAACGTGGAACGGTATAAACGCCTCTCCCAAAAGAAATTCATGAATAGCTGGTTTTTGGTCATACTGCCTCACAAAAATCGGAATCAAAAGCAATCAAAAAATGTCACGTGCCCGAAAATGTTACCAATAAAAATGTTGAAATTTTTTTTTTTTATTTGCACGGCTCTGCATTATAAACTTCTGTGAAGCACTTGGTGGGTCAAACTGCTCACCACACATCTAGATAAGTTCCTTAGGGGGTCTACTTTCTAAAATGGTGTCACTTGTGGGGGGTTTCAATGTTTAGGCAAATCATTGGCTCTCCAAACGCAACATGGTATCCCATCTCAATTCCTGTCAATTTTGCATTGAAAAGTCAAATGGCGCTCCTTCGCTTCCGAGCTCTGTCATGTGCCCAAACAGTGGTTTACCCCCACATATGGGGTATCGGCGTACTCAGGACAAATTGTACAACAACTTTTGGGGTCCAATTTCTTCTCTTACCCTTGGTAAAATAAAACAAATTGGAGCTGAAGTAAATTTTTTGTGAAAAAAAGTTAAATGTTCATTTTTATTTAAACATTCCAAAAATTCCTGTTAAACACCTGAAGGGTTAATAAACTTCTTGAATGTGGTTTTGAGCACCTTGAGGGGTGTAGTTTTTAGAATGGTGTCACACTTGGGTATTTTCTATCATATAGACCCCTCAAAATGACTTCAAATGAGATGTGGTCCCTAAAAAAAAATGGTGTTGTAAAAATGAGAAATTGCTGGTCAACTTTTAACCCTTATAACTCCCTAACAAAAAAAAAAAATTTGGTTCCAAAATTGTGCTGATGTAAAGTAGACATGTGGGAAATGTTACTTATTAAGTATTTTGTGTGACATATCTCTGTGATTTAATTGTATAAAAAATTCAAAGTTGGAGAATTGCGAAATGTTAAAAATTTTTCGCAAAATTTCCGTTTTTTTCACAAATAAACACAGGTAATATCAAATAAATTTTACCACTACCATGAAGTACAATATGTCACGAGAAAACAGTGTCAGAATCACTGGGATCCGTTGAAGCGTTCCAGAATTATACCCTCATAAAGGGACAGTGGTCAGAATTGTAAAAATTGTCCTGGTCATTAACGTGCAAACCACCCTTGGGGGTAAAGGGGTTAAAAATATTAAAATATAAAAAGTTCAAATCATCCCCTTTTGCCCCATTCTAAATAAAATAAATAAAATACAATACATATTTGGTATCGACAAGTTCAGAATCGCCAGATCAATATAAACAAAAATTAACCAGATCGCTAAACGGCGTAACAAGAAAAAAAAAAGTTAAAATGCCAGACTTTTTTGATGGCCGCAACATTGCATTAAAATGCTATAACGGGCGATCAAAAGATCGTATCTGCCAAAATGGTATAATTAAAAACGTCGGCTCGGCACACAGAAATAAGCTCTCACCCAGAGATCACGAAAAATGGAGACGCTACGGGTCTCGGAAAAGAAAATCAAAGAAAAGTAGCGCTATTATACTATTGGCACCCTTCAGTTGCAAAAAGAAAGCAATACCACCAAAAATGCTAAACAAAAACAATCAGTATATACTCGAGTATAAGCCGACCCCCCTAATTTTGCCACAAAAAACTGGGAAAACTTATTGACTAGAGTATAAGCCTAGGGTGGAAAATGGAGCAGCTACCAGTTAATGTCAAAAATAAAAATAGATACCAATAAAAGTAAAATTAATTGAGACATCAGTAGGTTAAGTGTTTTTGAATATCCATATTGAATCAGGAGCCCCATAAAGTTCATTATTGCCCAATAGATGCTCCATATAAAGCTGTGCCCCATATACAATGCTCTGCACCGTTCATTATTGCCCCATAGCTGTGCCATATAGTGATCTGCACCGTTCATTTTTGTCCCATAACTGTGCCATATAGTGCTCTGTACCGTTCATTATTGTCCCATAGCTGTGCCATATAGTGCTCTGCACCGTTCATTTTTGTCCCATAGCTCTGCCATATAGTGCTCTGCACAGTTCATTATTGTCCCATAGCTGTGCCATATAGTGCTCTACACCGTTCATTATTGTCCCATAGCTGTGCCATATAGTGCTCTGCACCGTTCATTATTGCCCCATTGATGTACCATAGAAAGCTGTGCCATTGCTGCTGCTGCAATAAAAAAAACAATGCCATACTCACCTTTCTTGCTTGCAGCTCCCGGCGCCGCTCCATCTTCCCGGCGCCTCTCCGCACTGACTGATCAGGCAGAGGGCGCCGTTTACACGATATGCGTCATCGTGCCCTCTGATCTGCACAGTCAGAGCGGAGAGACGCCGGGAAGATGGAGCGGCGCCAGGAAGATGGAGCGACGCCCGGCGTGTGGAACGGGGACAGGTGAATATGTAATACTTACCTGCTCCCGGCGTCCCACTCCTTCTCCCGGACAGCTGGTCTTCGGTGCCGCAGCCTCTTCCTCTATCAGCGGTCACCGTTACCGCTGATTAGAGAAATGAATATGCGGCTCCACCCCTATGGGAGTGGAGTCCATATTCATTTTTCTAATGAGCAGTCCCACGTGACCGCTGAAGAGGGGAACAGCTGCAGCACCCGAAGACCGTGGGACGGCAGGGGGAGCGACAGGATCTCCGGGACTAGGTAAGTATGCCTCAGCGCCCTCTCCCCCTCACCCGCCGACCCTGCCACCCACCGTGACTCGAGTATAAGCCGAGAAGGGCACTTTCAGCCCAAAAATTTGGGCTGAAAATCTCGTCTTCTACTCGAGTATATACAGTATTTTAGTACATTTGCGCTAAAGGTTGGTTATCTGCTGGGGAAAAAAGAGGGAGATTTGTCTATACAGACAGTGAAATAACCATATGAGACTAATTTGTATAGGATAATCTCCCTTTTTTCCCAGCAGAAAACCACCCCTTTAGCGCAGATATACTAAAATGTATCCCCTTTCTGACATCGGACGTACTATCCCGTCCATGTGGGGTGGGCCCCTATGACCATGGACGGGATAGTACGTCCAGCGCGATCGGCGGCGCTCACGGGGGGAGCGCCGCCGATCGCGGCCGGGTGTCAGCTGCCTATCGCAGCTGACATCCGGCACTATGTGCCAGGAGCGGTCACGGACCGCCCCCGGCACATTAACCCCTGGCACACCGCGATCAAAGATGATCGCGATGTGCCGGCGGTGCAGGGAAGCATCGCGCAGGGAGGGGGCTCCCTGCGGGCTTCCCTGAGCCCCCCGCAGCAACGCGATGTGATCGCGTTGCTGCGAGGGTCTTACCTCCCACCCTCCCTACTCGAGCCCCGGATCCAAGATGGCCGCGGATCCGGGTCCTGCAGGGAGGGAGGTGGCTTCACAGAGCCTGCTCAGAGCAGGCACTGTGAAGCCTGCAGCGCTGCATGTCAGATCAGTGATCTGACAGAGTGCTGTGCAAACTGTCAGATCACTGATCTGTGATGTCCCCCCCTGGGACAAAGTAAAAAAAAAAATTTTCAAACGTGTAAAAAAAAATAAAAAAAAAATATTCCAAAATAATGAAAAAAAATATATATATTATTCCCATAAATACATTTCTTTATCTAAATAAAAAAAACCAAACAATAAAAGTACACATATTTAGTATCGCCGCGTCCGTAACGGCCCGACCTATAAAACTGGCCCACTAGTTAACCCCTTCAGTAAACACCGTAAGAAAAAAAAAAAAAAAAAACGAGGCAAAAAACAACGCTTTATTATCATACCGCCGAACAAAAAGTGGAATAACACGCGATCAAAAAGACAGATATAAATAACCATGGTACCGCTGAAAACGTCATCTTGTCCCGCAAAAAACGAGCCCCCATACAGCATCATCAGCAAAAAAATAAAAAAGTTATAGTCCTGAGAATAAAGCGATGCCAAAATAATTATTTTTTCTATAAAATAGTTTTTATCGTATAAAAGCGCCAAAACATAAAAAAATGATATAAATGAGGTGTCGCTGTAAATCGTACTGACCCGAAGAATAAAACTGCTTTATCAATTTTACCAAACGCGGAACGGTATAAACGCCTCCCCCAAAAGAAATTCATGAATAGCTGGTTTTTGGTCATTCTGCCTCACAAAAATCGGAATAAAAAGCGATCAAAAAATGTCACGTGCCCGAAAATGTTACCAATAAAAACGTCAACTCGTCCCGCAAAAAACAAGACCTCACATGACTCTGTGGACCAAAATATAGAAAAATTATAGCTCTCAAAATGTGGTAACGCAAAAAATATTTTTTGCAATAAAAAGCGTCTTTCAGTGTGTGACGGCTGCCAATCATAAAAATCCGCTAAAAAACCCGCTATAAAAGTAAATCAAACCCCCCTTCATCACCCCCTTAGTTAGGGAAAAATTAAAAAAAATGTATTTATTTCCATTTTCCCATTAGGGCTAGGGTTAGGGCTAGGGTTAGGGCTAGGGTTAGGGCTAGGGCTACAGTTTGGGTTGGGGCTAAAGTTACAGTTAGGGTTTAGATTACATTTACAGTTGGGAATAGGTTTGGGATTAGGGTAAGGGGTGTGTCTGGGTTAGAGGTGTGGTTAGGGTTACTGTTGGGATTAGGGTTAGGGGTGTGTTTGGATTAGGGTTTCAGTTATAATTGGGGGGTTTCCACTGTTTAGGCACATCAGGGGCTCTCCAAACGCGATATGGCGTCCGATCTCAATTCCAGCCAATTCTGCGTTGAAAAAGTAAAACAGTGCTTCTTCCCTTCCGAGCTCTCCCGTGTGCCCAAACAGGGGTTTACCCCAACATATGGGGTATCAGCGTACTCAGGACAAATAGGACAACAACTTTTGGGGTCCAATTTCTCCTGTTACCCTTGGGAAAATACAAAACTCGGGGCTAAAACATATTTTTTGTGGGAAAAAAAAAGATTTTTTATTTTCACGGCTCTGCGTTATAAACTGTAGTGAAACACTTGGGGGTTCAAAGTTCTCACAACACATCTAGATTAGTTCCCTGGGGGGTCTAGTTTCCAATATGGGGTCACTTGTGGGGGGTTTCTACTGTTTAGGTACATTAGGGGTTCTGCAAACGCAATGTGACGTCTGCAGACCATTCCATAAAAGTCTGCATTCCAAATGGCGCTCCTTTCCTTCCGAGCTCTGCCATGCGCTCAAACGGTGGTTTCCCCCAACATACGGGGTATCAGCGTACTCAGGACAAATTGGACAACAACTTTTGGGGTCGAATTTCTCCTCTTACCCTCGGAAAAATACAAAACTGGGGGCTAAAAAATAATTTTGGGGGGAAAGATTTTTTTTTTTTAATTTTCACGGCTCTGCGTTACAAACTGTAGTGAAACACTTGGGGGTTCAAAGCTATCACAACACATCTAGATGAGTTCCTTAGGGGGTCTAGTTTCCAAAATGGTGTCACTTGTGGGAGGTTTCTACTGTTTAGGTACATTAGGGGCTCTGCAAATGCAATGTGACACCTGCAGACCATTCCATCTAAGTCCTCATTCCAAATGGCACTCCTTCCCTTCTAAGCCCTCCCATGTGCCCAAACAGTGGTTCCCCCCCACATATGGTGTATCATCGCACTCAGGACAAATTGGGCAACAAATTTTGGGGTCCAATTTCTCCTGTTACCCTCAGGAAAATACAAAACTGGGGGCTAAAAAAATAATTTTTGTGGGAAAAAAATTTTGTTTTATTTTTACGGCTCTGCATTATAAACTTCTGTGAAGCACTTGGTGGGTCAAAGTGCTCACCACACCTCTAGATAAGTTCCTTAGGGGGTCTACTTTCCAAAATGGTGTCATTTGTGGGGGGTTTCAATGTTTAGGCACATCAGTGGCTCTTCAAACGCAACATGGCGTCCCATCTCAATTCCTGTCAATTTTGCTTTGAAAAGTCAAACGGCGCTCCTTCCCTTCCGAGCTCTCCCATCCGCCCAAACAGTGGTTTACCCCCACATATGGGGTATCAGCGTACTCAGGACAAATTGTACAACAACTTTTGGGGTCCAATTTCTTCTCTTACCCTTGACAAAATAAAAAATTGGGGGCGAAAAGATAATTTTTGTGAAAAAATATGATTTTTTATTTTTACGGTTCTACATTATAAACTTCTGTGAAGCACTTGGTGGGTCAAAGTGCTCACCACACCTCTAGATAAGTTCCTTAGGGGGTCTACTTTCCAAAATGGTGTCACTTGTGGGGGGGTTTCAATGTTTAGGCACATCAGTGGCTCTTCAAACGCAACATGGCCTCCCATCTCAATTCCAGTCAATTTTGCATTGAAAAGTCAAATGGCACTCCTTCGCTTCCGAGCTCTGCCATGCGCCCAAACAGTGGTTTACCCCCACATGTGGGGTATTGGCATACTCAGGACAAATTGTACAACAATGTTTGGGGTCCATTTTCTCCTGTTACCCTTGGTAAAATAAAACAAATTGGAGCTGAATTAATTTTTTTGTGAAAAAAAAGTTAAATGTTCATTTTTATTTAAACATTCAAAAAATTCCTGTGAAGCACCAGAAGGGATAATAAACTTCTTGAATATGGTTTTGAGCACCTTGAGGGGTGTAGTTTTTAGAATGGTGTCACACTTGGGTATTTTCTATCATATAGACCCCTCAAAATGACTTCAAATGAGATGTGGTCCCTAAAATAAAATGGTGTTGTAGAAATGAGAAATTGCTGGTCAACTTTTAACCCTTATAACTCCCTAACAAAAAAAAATTTTGGTTCCAAAATTGTGTTGATGTAAAGTAGACATGTGGGAAATGTTACTTATTAAGTATTTTGTGTGACATATCTCTGTGATTTAATTGCATAAAAATTCAAAGTTGGAAAATTGCGAAATTTTCATAATTTTCGCCAAATTTCCGTTTTTTTCACAAATAAACGCAGTTACTATCAAAGAATTTTTACCATTGTCATGAAGTACAATATGTCACGAGAAAACAATGTCAGAATCACCAGGATCCATTGAAGCGTTCCAGAGTTATAACCTCATAAAGGGACAGTGGTCAGAATTGTAAAAATTGGCCCGGTCATTAACGTGCAAACCACCCTTGGGGGTAAAGGGGGTATACTGGGTCTCGGAAAAAGAAATTTTTTTTTTTTTTATAAATTTTTTATTTTATTTTGACCACTTTAAAAAAAAAAAAAAAAAAAAAGAACCTAGACGTGTTTGGTGTCTATGAACTCGTGATGACCTGGAGAATCATAATGGCAGGTCGGTTTTAGCATTTGGTGAACATAGTAAAAAAAAAAGTCCAAAAAACTGTTGTGGAATTGCACTTTTTTTTGCAATTTCACCAAACTTGGAAATTGTTCCCGTTTTTCTGTACACGATAAGGTAAAACCAATCGTGTCATTCAAAAGTACAACTTGTCTCACAAAAAAGAAGCCCTCACATGGCCACATTAACGGAAAAATAAAAGTTATGGCTCTGGGAAGAAGAGGAATGAAAAACAAACGCAAAAACGAAAAAGGGCTCTGTCATGAAGGGGTTAAAAAACATTGGCTTTTTTTTCACCCTATAAATAAAAAGAACCTATACATTTTTGGTATCTGCGGACTCCTCATGACCTAAAGAATCATAATTGCAGGTCAGCTTTAGCATTTAGTGAACATGGTTAAGAAAAAAAAAAAAAAGTTGAAATTGCACTTTTTTTTGCAATTTCACCACACTTGGATTTTTTTTCCTCATTTTCCAGTACACTAAATGGTTAAAATCAATGGTGTCGTTCAACAGTACAACTCGTCCCACAAAAAAAAAAACAAGCCCTCAAGGCCATATTGACAGATTTTTTTTTTTTTTAAAGTTATGGCCCTGGGAAGAAAAGGAGCAAAAACGAAAACATGGCCCTGGGTTGAAGGAGTTGTCCGGCCTTAGGCTACAAGTCTGCAGTCACTTTACATACAACTATGTGCCGATTAGAAGAAAGCGCCTCGCCTACTTGGAATGCGTCTGAACTGTGCAAATCTCATACTTGTGGTCACATGACTGACCACTCGCGGCAAATCCTCACAGTGCATACAATGTGAGGATTCACAAGTCTGAAGTCACAGAGCAACTGCAAACTTATACCCCAAGGCCAGAAAAATGCCTTTTTTTAAGAGATTAATGACTCATCATGCTTGCTTCCCTTCAAAATCTGAAGATGTCCAGCGGTGTCATCAGCTCGGAACAAGCAGCAACCAGTGTTCCCCTGCTATAGCCACCTACTGTTCTGAGATGTCTGGCCAAAAGTGGTCTTCATGGGTGAATTGTGGACAAAAATCCCAAAGATCTGTGGTTAGTTTTCAAAAATGTCTGGAATAATCTCCCTGCCAAGATTTTTCAAAAACTCTGTGAAAGTGCACCTAACAGAATTCATGCTTTGATGCGGCTTTGAAGGCAAAGAGCGGTCAATATTGCTTTGATGTAGATTTCTCTTTTGTTTCTTCACTTTGCATGTAGGTACTTGATAAAAATACATTGCAGCATTTTTTCCCACTTCGATCTAAAACTTATGCACGGTGCTCTATATAAAAACTCTTTATAGCTTGGGCGACTGCTTATACGGATAAATCAATAAAAGTTACCAATGGCATCCACCATGCAAGCTTCTCTTGTGTACGCCTCTACTGGGATGGTGTTTTGGAAACAGTGCAGAGACAGCACACCTTGACCGCTTTTCCAGATGTCCATAATGTGTTTTACTTTAGAACAAGGCTGAAAAACAGAAAGAAAAAAAAATTCAACTATTTTTGCTCTCTTGGTAGTTCCCAATATTAAAATTCCCTAACTGGCATGTGTAATCATAGTTTTATGACTACACAGGTGAATAGGTTTAGTTAGGTGCTGCAAACAAAATTAATGCTATTGAAATGTGCCATGTAATAGCCTAAATAGCAGTATTTAGTTTACATGAACAATAATCTATTTATCATTTATTCTTAAGCAAAAATCAAACAAAAAAAAAAAGTCAAATCAATATTAATTCAAATATAATCATGTCATCACATTCTGGAACATCAACATAACTCTCCAAACCTTGAATTCCATCATGAATTTCTCGAGATCCCATTTCCATGTACAACAACCTACTCTTTATACATGCTGACAAAGAATGATGGGGTTAGAACGATCACTAATTAATCATACTGTACATATGTTATGGGCAGCCCATCTCCTGTTTACACAGGCGATGTGCTAATGAGAACAATGGCCTGGATTCAATAAGACTGGATTTGTGCACGCCAGTCTTAATGAATGGAGTCTCTGAAATAAGATGCACCTAATTCATTAAAAGGAGGACACCACTTAATAAATTAGGAATGTTACAAGTGCCATGCGCCTCTGGTAGAAATGTACATATACTGTAGGGATTCACACGCTGTAGCTGCCTTTACCCAGGACACTCAAACTTTACACTGCAATCACGCATGCTCCTTGTGACTTCATGCCGGCATCCATAAATACCAATCCTAGGGACTCACACTCAGCAGAAAATAGCACTCACACAGGCAACGTGGTCTGGTCCAAACTTTTGAAGTTTCATTGCTTTCATAAAGCTCCAAGGGATTCAACAAAAAAACAGCCTCTTCTGGGCACAAAAGGTATAACAGCAAAATAAACAGTCCATGCACCAGCAGGTAATGACTACCAGAGCAAGCTCACCTTTTCAGAATCCAGTCCTCCGCTCACTGCAGACTAAACAATGCCAGAGTCTCTCCCAGACAGCAGTTCAGGTTCCACACCAAGCTCCGTGTGCTTCACATTCGCTGGTTACACCAGCAGCTCCAACACCCCTCAGGCTCTGGGTAAGCTATCCAGCATTACAGTCTTGTTTTACACTCGCTAACTAACGCCAGGCTACTCAGCTGACAAGTGAGCACCCAGCCTGGCCCTCTAGACATAATTTGGGGCATCTGGCTAGCTCAGACCTGCAGTGATAGGAATTAATCCAGTTCTACCTGGTTTTCAAACACACACACGCCAGCCTGTCTCCTCTTCAGCTCTAGACTCCAGCAGTTAAAGGGACTCAGTCTCACAGATGGACTGTTCAAACTAAGTATTACCGCTCAGTGATTCATGGTGGGGCCAATCATATAAATATACCCACTTGTTTATCATCCATCTCCACTCCCCTCACCCTTCTTTGATTGGCCGGCTTCTTAAATGGAACCTGTCACCCCCAAAATCGAAGGTGAGCTAAGCCCACCGGCATCAGGGGCTTATCGACAGCATTATGTAATGCTGTAGATAAGCCCCCGATGTATACTGAAAGATGAGAAAAAGAGGTTAGATTATACTCACCCAGGGGCGTTCCCGCGGCGGTCCGGGTCCGATGGGCGTTGGGATCCGATGCCTCCCATCTTCTTGTCTTCACGCTCCAGCGCAGGCGTACTTTGTCTGCCCTGTTGAGGGAAGAGCAAAGTACTGCAGTGCGCAGGCACCGGGAAAGGTCAGAGATGGCAGACAAAGTATGCCTGCGCCGGAGCGTGAAGACAAGAAGAGGACGTCATCGTAAGAAGATGGGAGGCCCCGGACCGCGACGCCCATCGGACCAGAATCGCTGTGGGACCACCCCTGGGTGAGTATAATCTAACCTCTTTTTCTCATCTTTCTATAGAATCTTGCTGGGGCTTCTTTTCAAGTAAACACGTCCGAAACAGGGACTCTTTTCCCTGCATAACTGATTCCCCTCCAACTCCTGAACCAGTTGCTCCCTCCTCCCTCTTGCCAGGGACTTTTGCAGTGACTCATACAGGGAAAACAGAGTTCCTGTTTCTACATAGAGATTAGGCTAGGTTCACATTGCGTTAGGGCAGTCCGTTTAGCGCATAGCGCTACGGACTGCGCTAACGCAATGTCCCAAAAGGGATCGCGTTTGGCAATCCCGCTAGCGCAGACACCCGACCTGCGCTAGCGAGGAACGGACCGAAACTAACGGGACATCGCTAGCGCGTGCCGAAAATGGCATGCGCTAGAGATCAGTTAGCACATTGCCGTCAATGGGTGCGCTAACGGATCCGTTGCATGGCATTAATTGCGACAATTTTGCCATGTAACAGAGTCCGCTAGCGTTAACCCATTAACGTAATGTGAACCTAGCCTTAGAAGGTTTCAACTAGTTATGTTTTAATCACGTCATGTCATAGGCCTAATAGAAAACAGAACAATTTACTGGGTAGAAGGGCAAAATGAGCAACTATGTACAGTGTTGTATACAGTAATATTACAACTGCAATATATTAAGAGGATATAAACTTTGTATGAGAACTTTAATGCTGGGTGACAAGCAGTACAGATGCTCAAATCTGAGTATGGGGACCTGTGAAAATCCCTCGCAATACATGTTGGGATAGATAAGAATCTGGCATATCTAAAGGCCCCTTCACATTTAGCGACGCTGCAGCGATACAGACAACGATCCGGATCGCTGCAGCGTCGCTGTTTGGTCGCTGGAGAGCTGTCACACAGACCGCTCTCCAGCGACCAACGATGCCGGTAACCAGGGTAAACATCGGGTAACTAAGCGCAGGGCCGCGCTTAGTAACCCGATGTTTACCCTGGTTACCATGCTAAAAGTAAAAAAAAACAAACACTACATACTTACCTACCACTGTCTGTCCTCCAGCGCTGCGCTCTGCTTCTCTGCTCTCCTCCTGTACTGTCTGGGAGCCGGAAAGCAGAGCGGTGACGTCACCGCTCTGCTTTCCGGCTCACAGACAGTACAGGAGGAGTGCAGAGCGCAGCGCTGGAGGACAGACAGCGGTAGGTAAGTATCTAGTGTTTGTTTTTTTTTACTTTTAGCATGGTAACCAGGGTAAACATCGGGTTACTAAGCGCGGCCCTGCGCTTAGTTACCCGATGTTTACCCTGGTTACCAGTGAAGACATCGCTGGATCGGTGTCACACACGCCGATCCAGCGATGTCCACGGGAGATCCAGCGACGAAATAAAGTTCTGGACTTTCCTCAGCGACCAACGATCTCCCAGCAGGGGCCTGATCGTTGGTCGCTGTCACACATAGCGATTTTATTAACGATATCGTTGCTACGTCACAAAAAGCAACGATATCGTTAACAATATCGTTATGTGTGAAGGTACCTTTACTTCGGACTGTCAATCCTTTTGATCTCAGTGACATAACCCTCGCCCAGAGGTGAGCTCTAATATAGAAGTAAAAAGAGCCCATACCCAGTAAGAGATAAAATCATACAATAATGAGATTACCTGTTTGCAACTACCCTTGAAGAGATTAAGTGCCTCATACAGATGGCAGTATGGTCGAGATCGCTTTCCTTTTCCTACATAAAAAACAGCGCTGACAAAAGTAAGGAAGCAATCTACTGGAGATAAGTCATGACAACGAGATGGAAGATTTCGAGTGACCCTAAAAAGAAAGTTCTGAATTAATTGAAAGCTTAAGGATCAATAATTATTTCCTAAATAATAAAAAAAAGCTTTTCAAATTTCATGATTTAAACGGAGTGTGTTGCCATGCACAAATATTACAACATTTTTGCCATAAACTGGTTAAAGCTTGTGGGCCTCCTTTTTCATCCTTGTGCTTAATTCACGTCATGTCTTCCTGCATTGAATTCTGATTATGTTTCTCTATTAGCTGTTGAACCCGGTCTACGCCTAGGTGGCGAGCATCTTTATTGGTAAATTTTTAATTTTAGTGCACTTTTGAAGACACTGTCTGCAGATTCACATATACAGTTTCTTCAATAAAATGGCGTAGGAGATGGCAGTATGCACACGTGCTGACTCCTGCATCATTTTAATGAAGTAATGTGCAGTGATGGAGAATCTTTTAGAGACTGAGTGCCCAAACTAACTCAAAAGCCGCTTATTTAACTGCAAAGTACTAACACTTTAACCCCTTTCTGGCATTGTACTATTTCATCCATGTGACCAGGGACTTAATTCCCATGGACGGAATGGTACGTCATTACCGATCGGCCACGCACACGGGTGGCAGCATGACACGAGGTCCCGATCGTGGCCATGGAGACCCAATGTTGTCATGACGATATCCCGGTCTCCAGAGCTGAGACTTCCTGTCATGCACAGTGCATGTCAGGAAGTCTCTCAGGACAGTGTACAGAAGCTGCAGCACTGACAGCTTCCATAGCATGCAGATCTGCATGCTATAGAAGCGATCAGCCTGCACAAAATGAGTGTCCCATAGTGGGACAAAGTGTAAAAGTAAGAATGAAATACAATTTTAATAATTGTAAAAATATTTAATAAAAAATATCAATATTTATTCCATCAATAAATAAATACCATATATACTCGAGTATAAGGCTACTTTCACACTAGCGTCGGAATCTCCCCGTCGCAATGCGTCGGGGAGAGATTCCGACGCTAGCGTTTAGCGCATTGCACAATGGAGGCAGCGGATGCATTTCTCCCGCGCATCCGCTGCCCCATTGTAAGGTGCGGGGAGGTGGGGGCGGAGTTCCGGCCGCGCATGCGCGATCGGAAAAAGCGGTTTGTCAGGAGCAAAAAATGTTACATGTAGCGTTTTTTGCTCCCGACGGTCCGCAGAAGCACGACGCATCCGTCGCTCGACGGATGCAACGTGTGGAAATCCGTCGCAAATGCGTCATCAATACAAGTCTATGGGGAAAAAACGCATCCTGCAAGCACTTTTGCAGGATGCGTTTTTTTCTGCAAACCGACGCATTGTGACGGATTGCAGAAAACGCTAGTGTGAAAGTAGCCTAAGCCAACCTGAGTATAAGCCGAGACCCCTAATTAGGCCACAAAAAACTGGGAAAACTTAATGACCAGCACAAGCCTAGGGTGGAAAATGCAACAGCTACTTTTAAATTCCAAAAATAAATACCAATAAAAGTAAAATTAATTGAGACATCAGTAGGTTAAGTGTTTTTGAATATCCATATTGAATCAGAAGCCCCATATAATGCTCCATAAAGTTCATGATGGGCCCCATAAGATGCTCATAATAAAATACGTCCCATATAATGCTCCATAAAGTTTATGATGGGCCCCATAAGAAGCTTCATACAAAAATATGCCCCATATAATGCTGCACAAAGGTTGATTATGGCCCCATAAGATGCTCCATAGAAACATTTGCCCCATACAATTCTGCATAAAGGATTATTATGGCCCCATAAGATGCTCCATAGAAAATGTGCCCCATACAATGCTGCATAAAGGTTGATTATGGCCCCATAAGATGCTCCATAGAAACATTTGCCCCATACAATTCTGCATAAAGGTTGATTATGGCCCCATAAGATGCTCCATAGAATATTATGCCCCATACAATGCTGCATAAATGTTGATTATGGCCTCATAAGATGCTCTCTAGAAACATTTGCCTCATATGCTGCTGCAATAAAAAAAAAATTACATACTCGCCTTTTGTCCTGAGCAGGCGGGGACACCGGCAATTACGATATTCACCTGTCCCCGTTCCACCGCCGCTCCTTCTTCCGCGTCCTCTGTAGTGACTGTTCAGGCAGAGGGCGGAGCGCACACTAAACACGTCATCACGCCCTCTGACCTGAACGTCACAGCCGGAGGACGCGGAAGATGGAGTGGAGTGCGGCGGTGGAACGGGGACAGGTGACTATCGCAATGCTCACCCCCCCTGTTATACTCACCCTCCCGGCGCGGTCCCTGGCAGCTTCTCAGATGCGATGGTCTCGGATGCCGGCAGCTTGTTCCTGTGTTCAGCGGTCACTGGTAACGCTCATTAAAGTAATGAATATGCGCTCCACCCCTATGGGAGTGGAGTCGCATCCATATTAATTACTTTAATGAGCGGTACCACTTCACCGCTGAACACAGGAAGAGCTGCGGGCGCCGGAGAAGCAGGGACATGCAGAGACGTGCCGGGAGCAGGGGAGTATGATTTGACAGCTGCCGCTCCCCCGTCGACCCCCTGGGACAATCACTAGAGTATAAGCCGAGAGGGGCACTTTCAGCCTAAAAAAAATATGCTGTAAATCTCGGCTTATACTCTAGTATATACGGTACTTGAATTTAAAAAAAAAAAATTAAACAATAGAAGTACACATATTTAGTATCGCCGCGTCCGTAACGACCTATAAAACTGTCCCACTAGTTAACCCCTTTAGTGGACACCATTAAAAAAAAAAAAAAAAAAAAAAAAAAAAACAATGCTGGACTGGTTTGAGGGTGCCATGTCACATTTGCAGAGCCCATGAAGTAACAACACACAATTTTTACAAACCACTCCTCAACAAATTCAACTAGGGGTGGAGTTGTCATATTCACACCATGGGTGTGTCACAAAATTTTATACCATTGGGCAGTGAAGAAAAAAAAAAAAGTGATAATTAAAATTTTTACCACCAAAATATAGTTTTAGACCCAGAATTTACATTTTCACACTGGGAAACGGGTAAGAATAGCACCAAAATTTGTGCCACAATTTCTGCTGAATGTAGAAAGAACCCATATGTGGCTGTGCAGTGCTACTAAGCCATACAGACGGAGCGCTGTTTGCCTCCTGGAGCGCAGATTTTCCTAGAATACTTTGTGGACTCCATACAGAGAGCCACTAAGTGGTATAAGAGCAGAATCCTCCCTTAAGCGACCCCATTTTGAAAATCACACCCCTTTGTGAATTTATCTACAGGTGTAATGATGATTTTAACTCCATGGGTGTTTTTCACAAACAAGCAGCAGTGGTTGCTGAGTGAAAATTGCAAACTGGCATTGTAGCGACCAGTTTGTTGTATTGACCAGTACATGCTTCTGGAGATATGCACCCATAAATTAAGAAGGCTCTCATTGCTACAGGTGTAAGGAGACAGCAGGCACATAGGATGCAGTAACGGAATGTAGTCAGAGCATGGGTTAACAGGGGATTTAATTCTTAAGTGGATAGTCCAGGCAGGGAGAAGTAGATGGAAACTTTCTTAATACAAATTACTGCAACTTGGAACACGGTAGTAAAACAAGTAACTGAGACAATACGTTCAGAGGAAATAGACTTATCAATCCAACGCAGTCCTCAGAGTATTCCCTGGGTGCAAACGGTGGCGCCAAGGCAATGGCACTGTGGAAATTCGGCATTGTCCTGGAGAGGATGGCGTCTTGGGTCCTGTTGTGGGCGAGGTTTCCTTGTGGTCCTGATGTTGGCTTTGGGTCCGGAAGGAGAAGAACGGCGGTTTCCCCTATGTGGGGTCTGTTTAGAAGCTTAACAGGATAAAGTTCACAATGGGTGGTACGACTCTCCAGTCTGAGTGGGTGCGAGGCTATGTCCCATACACGGGCCCTATGTCTCAAAGTCAGCGGAGTAAGAGATATCAGTACATGGCTCTGACGACAGTCTCCATTTATCGCCTTCTAGCCTTCATGTCTTGGGTGTGCTCTCTCACGATACGGCAGGTACTTGCAGTGCGCAAGAGGTCAGTGTAGGTGCTCCTAACGCAGAGTAACTGTCAGATTACTCGTACGCTGCAATTCCCTCAGCTTAGCCACGCACCCTTTTCTCAACTGCTGGGAACAGTCTAAGGCCTTAAGCTTTCCCCCTGCATCGTAGGTGACAGCCTCAACGGTTCCAGACTAGTCACAGAGGGAGCACGCCTAGCTGGGTTCTTCTCCTTACATTCCCCCTCTCTTTGTGCTCGCCATTCCACGGACGACAGTTCTTGTAGTATGCGTTGACATTCTTCTAAGTTTCGAACAACTTGCTGCCAAACAAAATGATCCGGATCAAATCGGTTGGGGGGGGATTTTCCTGCTGTCGAACGTTCAGAACGTTGTAAACTGGGAATATCAGTTGGTTCTACTTTGAGTAGTTGAATGAGGCTGGATAAATGAAGGCGGAGACATGCTCAACTGTGAAAAAACAGCCATTTCAGGAGTAGCAGGGGTCCCAGGGGCCTCGGGTTTCTGTTCTCCTTCTGGTCCTGCCTGTGGTGGTTCAGGGCATTCCTCCTCTTCACTATCACTAGTGACTGTTGGAAGATTCTCAAGGGCATCATGTTCTTCTCTCTCAGTTCGAGCAGGGTCTCTAGACAAACAGGGGCGTAACATGTTTCGGTGCACAACACGAGTAGGAGCATCTTCGACCCCTTCGGCTGAACTTCATAGACGGGCCCTTCAGAATTGACTCGTCGACGCACCCTTCAGAATTGATTCGTCGACGCACACAATAAGATGTTTTTTCCCCATCGATGATCTAACTTGTCTCGAGGACGTTTCTCTCTGACCAATACCCAGTCTCCGGCCTGTAGAGTTGTCCCTCGTAGAGGAGCAGTCTCTGGATGCCCCAACTCTCAGAACTGGGTCTGCACCAGATGAATTAGTGTCTGCAACCGATGACGGTGCTCTCGGACCCAGGTGGACAGCCCCGTCCGTGGGTAGTCCTCCTCTGGGTCCAGCTCAGTAATCTCTTTTCCTGGCCTGCCAAAAAGTAGAGTATAGGGAGTGTATCCTGTGGTCTGATGTACCCGATTGTTGTACACCCGCACCAGCTCTGTTACAAATTCCAGCCAACTGACCTTACAGTCCTCTTCCAATGTCCTCAACATTTGGATAAGGGTTCGATTGAACCATTCACACGCTCCATTACCCTAAGAGTGGTAAGGCGTCATATGAGATTTCACAATTCCATACAAAAAGGTGTAGCTCTTACATGACTTTCCCCAAGAAGCAGGTACCTTGGTCTCCGTGAATTCTCTTCGGGCAACCATACACCTGGATGAAATTTTTACAGATGGCATGAGCTGCAGATTCGGCAGTTTGGTCCTGAGTTAGTGTCACGACAGCGAATTTAGTGAAGTGATCCACCATGACTAAACAATGTTCGAACCCTTGATAGGCTGGCCTATTGTCAGATAGTCAATCAATACTTCTAGCAGGGCAGAGGTCACAATAGTTTGTGTGGGGGCCCTCTGTTCCGGAGGTTTGGACAGCTCGCAGTTCCTACAGACCCAACACAGTTCTCCCACCACCGTTTTTAGCAATGGATGGTACACCAGTCTCTGCAACCGCTGAAAGGTCTTTTCCTCACCGAAGTGGGCCCCTTTTTCATGTGCTTCTGTGGCCACTTGATGTAACAGCATCTCAGGAATCACTACTTGCCAAGTAACAGACAGGGCCCGTTGCAGCCGTTTGTAGACTATTTTGTACCAGAATTTGGCCATTCTAGCCACCCTGCGCTGTTCCAGGGCCCCTAACTTCGAGTTCTCCAGGTGAGCCAGTGGGTTGTTGTCAGTGCGCACCAGAACCTCAGACCCGGATAGGTATTCCAAAAACTTCTGTCATGGTCCATACTAGTGCCAACAATTCTAGTTTGAATGAGCTGTAGTTGTCTGGATTCCATTCAGAGTCATGGATGGAACAACTCGCATAGGCAATCACCTTCTCTTTCCCATCTTGGATCTGCGACAACATGGCTCCAAGCCCATGTAAGCTCCTATCCGTATGGAGAATGAAAGGTTGAGAAAAGTCAGCATAGGTCAGGACCGGGGCTTCTGTCAGAGCCATTTTCAAGGCTAGGAACGCTCTCTCGACACTCTCCCCACTGAATTTCCAGATATTTTGCTCCTGATGGCACTCCTTTGAACAGTTCTAGCAATGGATTTGCAATGTGAGTGAAGCCTTTCTCGAACCGCCGATAGTACCCGGTCAGCCCTAAGAAGGCTCGAACATCCTTTACGGTTCTCGGGGTAGACCAGTCCTGTACAGCCACAATCTTCTCACAGGACGGTCTTACTCCTTCTGCAGAGACCACATGCCCCAAGTACTCAATGTAAGTGCGGAACAGGTGACATTTAGATGGTTTAAGGTAGATGAGAATGGCTTCAAAGTTTATATCTCTTAACCCCTTCACCCCCGGAGCTTTTTTCGTTTTGTCGTTTTTCGCTTCCCTTATTTCCAGAGCCATAACTTTTTTATTTTTCGATCAATACGGCCATGTGAGGGCTTATTTTTTGCGGGACGAGTTGTACTTTCAAACAATACCATTGGTATTACCATGTAACAGAAAACGGGAAAAAAATTCCAAGTGCGATGAAATTGCAAAAAAAAGTGCAATCTCACACTTGTTTTTTGTTTGGCTTTTTTTCTAGGTTCACTAAATGCTAAAACTAACCTGCCATTATGATTCTCCAGGTCATTACGAGTTCATAGACAGGAAACCTGTCTAGGTTCTATTTTATCTAAGTGGTGAAAAAAAATTTCAAAGTTTGCTAAAAAAAAAAAAAAAAAAGAAAAAAAAATTTCGCAATTTTCCGATAACGGTAGTGTCTCCATTTTTTGTGATCTGGGGTCGGGTGAGGGCTTATTTTTTGCGTGCCGAGCTGACGTTTTTAATGATACCATTTTGGTGCAGATACATTCTTTTGATTGCCCGTTATTGCATTTTAATGCAATTTTGCGGCGACCAAAAAACGTAATTTTGGCGTTTCTATTTTTTTCTCGCTACGCCATTTAGCGATCAGGTTAATCCTTTGTTTTTATTGATAGATCGGGCGATTCTGAACGCAGCAATACCAAATATGTGTAGGTTTGATTTTTTTTTATTGTTTTATTTTGATTGGGGTGAAAGGGGGGTGATTTGAACTTTTATATATTTTTTTTATATTTTTAAACACTTTTTTTTTTTAAATTTTGGCATGCTTCAATAGCCTCCATAGGAGCAAAGATCACCTCTATGAAGCAGAAATGCAGGGTTGCTTTGAACGCCAACCACAGGGTGGCGCTCAAAGCAATCGGCCATCAACAACCATAGAGGTCTCAAGGAGACCTCTGGTTGTTATGGCAATGCACCGATGACCCCCGATCATGTGACGGGGTCAGCGGTGTGAGCATTCCCGCTGTGCGGCCGGGAGCGCTAGTTAAATGCCGCTGTCAGCATTTGACAGCAGCATTTAACTAGTTAATGGGCGTGGGCGGATCGCGATTCCGCTCGCGCTCATTGCGCGCTCATTGCGCGCACATGTCAGCACCGTGCAGGCATTTAGTTTGCGATAGTCCACACAGAACCGTAGAGTACCGTCTTTTTTCTGCACTAGAAGGATAGGTGCAGCCCATGGGCTTTGGCTCTCTCGAATGACACCAGTCTGTAGCATTTGTGTGAGCATCCCTTTTACCTCCTGGTACATCTGTGGAGGAATCTGTCGATAACGCTTTCTCACAGGCACAGCATTACCCGTTGGGATCTCATGTGTGATGGCAGTTGTACAGAAGAAATCACCCTCATGTCGAGCGAACACGTCCTGGTAACGTCCTAGTAAGGCCTCCACCTGCTGCGGTGTGAACTCTGTCAACTCAGCCCGAGTTTGTTCTAAGATGTGATGACCCTTACTCTGTTGATGGGGTTCACAACACCCGGGCTGTCTACACAGCTACAGTCCATGGATCTTCCCCTTTTGCCTTTAATTGGATGGCCTGTTATGGTATCAGCTTCTCTGGCATGCCGACAATTTGCCAGATTTCACTTCTGGGGGTAAGCCTTAGAGTGTCATCCCTTAAGTTCACACACCGCACGGGTAACATTCCATCACGCACGGTTGCTAATGTCCTGGAAAATAAGAGCCCTGATGGTAGATTCTCCATGGCAGCCGATTCTAGTTGTACTTCTACCCCCTCCAGTGGGGTGCAAGCTCGGACAGGTAGTGAAAGCACACTTTGACCCGGTGGTAAATCGAGATTGGCTGCAGCCAGAATTATCACTTTTCCCAGCACCTTTCCATCACAGGAGGCCTCTTGTGCCTGGGCCGTCCGGATCAACTGCTGAAACACTCTTTTGTGGTGTATGCTTGCTCCACTGTTTCAGGAACACGTTAGGAGACTCGTTAATAAGAAGACTTCCAAACTCCCTGAGTACATTCAGTCCCAGTATGATGGTATGTCCACGCGTGGGGTCAAAACCACTCCCTTGCGGCCCAGGTCTTTGCCGCAGACCTTACTCTGCATCCATGCCACCCCTGTGACCGGGAAAGGTAGCTGATTGGGCCGTCAACTTGATCATTGGCCCTCACTCAGGCCTCATGGCTTCTGGGAAGTGTCTTTTAAAGTACGTCTTGGGCATCGTGGTTACTTGAGAGCCCGTATCTTCCAGGCAGCGTATGGCCTGTCCATTTCGGCCCATACTAATGGACATACTGACACTAAATTGGTGGGACTATTGGTTCTCCTTTCGGGCTGTTCTGGCTCCGGGCGACACTGTAGTGTTCGCCCCCGTTGTGGCAGATTCAGACCACATGTCCTAGCTCTCCACAGTGGTAACAAGTTGGGGGCTCTTCCCGACGAGATACTCTTCCACCCCGTTGCGGTTCTGAGAATGTTCTGTTTCTGGGTGTACTTAACGAGGTCACTTTCCTTTTAGTATCGGTCAGATCTTCCCTCATGGATTGGATCTCTTTCCGTAAATCTTCCACTCATTTTGGTTCAGCAATTAAATTCACGGCCAATCCTCCGCTCCGGACCTTCGCCGCCGGGACTGTCACCTCGTGCTCCTGTTTGCACGCGCGACTCTCTTCGCACCTCTGCAAAGGTCAAGCGTGGGTTCGCCCGCAAGCGTTCCCACAGGCCCTGTTTTATCAGCGCATCTCTCATCCGGTCACTAACTGATCTCGGAACACCATGTCAGTCAGTCCTACTCCCAAGCCTTGTTTTCTGACTATGGCAGTGTGAAGGTCTTGCAATACGTTCATATACTGTGTCACCGTCTCCCCCTCTCTTTGAACCCGACTAAATAGCCGCTTGCGCAACTCACCTACATCTGTGGGGTCCTGTGAGTCTCCTCCAGTATTTGCAACACTTTGTCAAGGGTATCTCGCTCCCGGAGGGGCCGCAACGTAACTGAATCTCTTGCCTCCCTCTCTAAAGCCATCATGATGACCTCTGCCTAAAAGGCGGGGACCACAGGGTGCATTCTCATCATTCCTTTTATGCGTTCAGTCTAGCTCCATAACATGGTGTTATTCCCATTAAATTTCGGAAGATTGTTTATCATGGTCCCCAGAGAGATGCTGGACCTAGGGCCCTCCCCAGATGCTTGGTCTGCCATGTCCGTACGTGTAGACTGCATCCTGCCGACTACGCCAAGTGTAAGGAGACAGCAGGCCCGTAGGATGCAGTAACGGAACGTAGTCAGAGCATGGGTTAACAGGGGATTTAATTCTAAACATGGATATTCCACGCAGGGAGAAGTAGAGGGAAACTTTCTTAATACAAATTACTGCAACTTGGAACACGTTAGTAAAACAAGTAAAAGAGACAATACGTTCAGAGGAAATAGATTTATCAATCCGATGCAGTCCTCAGTTTTTTTTCCTTGGTACAAACGGTGGCGCCAAGGCAATGTCGCTGTGGAAATTCGGCGTTGTCCTGGGGAGGATGGCGTCTTGGGTCCTGTTGTGGGCGATGTTTCCTTGTGGTCCTGATGCTCGCTTTGAATCCGGAAGGAGAAGGAATACACAAGGCAATGTCTCTGTCCTGCACGGCGGTTTCCCCTATGTGGGGTCTGTTTAGAAGCTTAACAGGATAAAGTTCACAATGCGTGGTACGACGCTCCGGTCTGCGTGGGCACGAAGTATGTCCAATACACGGGCCCTTTGTCTCACACTCAGCGATGTCAACGATATCGGTACATGGCTCTGACGACAGTCTCCGTTTATCGCCCTCTAGCCTTCAAGTCTTAGGTGTGCTCTCTCACGATACTCTGCGTTAGGAGCACCTACACTGACCTCTTGCGCACTGCAAGTACCCGCCGTAACTGTCAGATTACTCGCACGCTGCAATTCCCTCAGCTTATCCGCGCCCCCTTTTCTCAACTGTCAAGAACAGTCCAGGGCCTTAAAGGGAAGGTGCCGCAATTTTGTTTTGGTATTAAAAATAATTGTTTATATAAACAATTATTTTTAATACAAAATTATTTTTTTTAACTTTAATATCTTTTTTATTATTAATTATTTTTGCAGCCACTGGGCGCGCCATTTTGCTTTGCAGCAGTATAAGGGTATGTTCACACGTTCAGGATTTCCATCCTTTTTTTTTCCTGACTGTTTTTTAAAAAACTGCAGCTCTTGGCAGAAAACGCAGGTCCTTTTTTTGGTCCTTTTTTGGTCCGTTTTTGATGCGTTTTTTGATGCGTTTTTTGATGTGTTTTTTTGATGCAGTTTTCTAGCCAGAGTCTGTGTGTTTTCTAGGAATTTTTTTAGGGTTAAAATGGCTGAAAATACCCTAACCCTACCCCTACCCCTACCCCTACCCCTAACCCTAACCCTACCCCTACCCCTACCCCTAACCTAACCTTAGTGAAAAAAAAAAAAAAAAAATTCTTTATTTTTTTTATTGTCCCTACCTATGGGACAATAAATTTTTTTATTTTGATCACTGAGATAGGTTATATCTCAGTGATCAAAATGCACTTTGGAACGAATCTGCCGGCCGGCAGATTCGGCGGGCGCACTGCGCATGCGCCCGCCATTTTGCAAGATGGCGGCGCCCAGGGAGAAGACGGCCGGACGGACACCGGGTGAGTATAAGGGGGGGAGATTAGGGCACGGGGGGGGCATCAGAGCACTGGGGGGGGGCATCGGAGCACGGGGGGGCGGGATCGGAACACGGGGGGGGGGCAGCCACACTCCGCCCACGCACTTCCGCCCGCTCCCCGCACTTCCTGCTGCAGCGGTTCTGCACATCAAATCGCAGTAAAACCCGCAGATATATTTTTGATCTGCGGGTTTTACTGCGGTTTGGACCTCACAATGGAGGTCTATGGGTGCAGAACCGCTGCGGCTCCGGAAAAAGAATTGACATGCTCCTTCTTTTTTCCGGGAGCTATTCAGCGCGTCTTTTTTTTAACAATTTCCAGACCATGTGCACAGTGTGTCCTGTTTTCCATAGGGTACAGTGTACTGTACCCTGCATGGAAAACAGCTGCGGAACCGCAGCGGCAAAACCGCCGCGGTTCCGCGGTAAAAAACGCACTGTGTGAACATGGCCTAAGAGTCCCAGCACGACACTTACACTGTGCAAATACGGCAGCCCTGGACATAGGAGGCTGCGGTCGGGAGGCGACCCCACAGCTATCATTATAAGTTCAGCTGCTCTCTGCTCTGATGTGGCCACGCCCCCTGGGCTGTCTCCACATCACAGCAGAGGCAGGAGATCGGCGCCATCTTGCTTCAGCCTACAGTGGGGTTTACCTGTGAGCTCCACTGTGACTGAGAGCTGTGCTGTTGGAGGGGAAGCTCCATCTGTCTCCCCTCACACTGTCAGCGGCCGTTCCCTGTCCTCTGCTGCCTGGTGTGTGGCTGTAATCCCTAGAGAGGGTGAAGTGCTGCCGTCTGATGTCCTCTATCAGGAGCTGCAGAGAGGTAACAGAGGGGGATGGGGGAGGCTCTGTGCTGCTCCGACCTCACTGCAGCTCCTCACAGGACATCAGACCGTGCATCTATCACTATACTGTGCTGAGCCATGTATCTAATCCTCTCCTGTGTAATACTGTCTGCTGGCCCGTGTATCTAATCCTCTCCTGTGTGATACTATGCTGAGCCATGCATCTAATCCTCTCCTGTGTGATATTATGCTGAGCCATGCATCTAATCCTATACTGTGTGATATTATGCTGAGCGGTGTATCTAATCCTCTCCTGTGTGATACTGTCTGCTGAGCCGTGTATCTAATCCTCTCCTGTGTGATATTGTCTGCTGAGCCGTGTATCTAATCCTCTCCTGTGTGATACCGTCTGCTGAGCCGTGTATCTAATCCTATACTGTGTGATATTATGCTGAGCAGTGTATCTAATCCTCTCGTGTGATACTGACTGCTGAGCCGTGTATCTAATCCTATGCTGTGTGATATTATGCTGAGCCGTGTATCTAATCCTATCCTCTGTGATACTGTCTGCTGAGCCGTGTATCTAATCCTCTCCTATGTGATACTGTCTGCTGAGCCGTGTATCTAATCCTCTCCTGTGTGATACTGTCTGCTGAGCCGTCTATCTAATCCTATCCTGTGTGATACTGTCTGCTGAGCCGTGTATCTAATCCTCTCCTGTGTGATACTGTCTGCTGAGCCGTGTATCTAATCCTCTCCTGTGTGATACTGTCTGCTGAGCCGTGTATCTAATCCTCTCCTGTGTGATACTGTCTGCTGAGCCGTGTATCTAATCGTATACTGTGTGATATTATGCTGAGCCATGTATCTAATCCTATCCTGTGTGATACTGTCTGCTGAGCCGTGTATCTAATCCTCTCCTGTGTGATACTGTCTGCTGAGCCGTGTATCTAATCCTATACTGTGTGATGATATGCTGAGCCGTGTATCTAATCCTCTCTTGTTTGATACTGTCTGGTGAACCGTGTATCTAATCCACTCCTATGCACTCCTCTCCCCCCCTGCATATCTTTCCCCATTGCACACACAACTCAATGCGTGCGATAACAGGAGCTGCGGGCGTCATGCTGTATTATGGCATTATGTGAGATCTATATGACTGTATTATGTGATATGTATGGCGGTATTATGCTTGATCAGTATTGTGAGAATTATATGGTGGTATTGTGTGTGATCTATATGGCGGTATTATGTGAAAACACTGGCAGTATTATGTGTGATCTATATGGCGGTATGTGAGAACACTGGTGGTATTATGTGTGATCTATATGGCGGTATTATGTGAGAACACTATGGCAGTATTATGTGTGATCTATATGGCGGTATGTGAGAATACTGGTGGTATTATGTGTGATCTATATGGCGGTATTATGTGAGAACACTGGCAGTATTATGTGTGATCTATATGGCGGTATGTGAGAACACTGGTGGTATTATGTGTGATCTATATGGCGGTATGTGAGAACACTGGTGGTATTATGTGTGATCTATATGGCGGTATTATGTGAGAACACTATGGCAGTATTATCTTCAGAAAGCGGACCCATTCTATGGTGGTTCTGGCTGAGCACCTGCACGCAGGTCTGGGGTAATAGAGGGGGCAGCATGACCTCCAGTTAGGTGTAGTCAGGGGAAGGCTGGTGAGGTAGCTGAAGAGAGGGGTCTCATTTTTATCGTTACTATATGGCTACATTTCCTTCCCAGCGTCACCCCGACTGCGCCTATCACCTCGCTTTCACACATCGCCAGGACAGGTTGGGGAAGACAGGATCTGAGGAGGGGAATGGGGTCTGTATGCAAAGTCTGGATCAGAACAGGCCATCAATCCGCAGAAATGTTTCCTGGATTTCTGCGGATATAAAAAGTATAAAAGACAGCGCCCTATGTACAATCTCTGGCTGCTCCGCGCACCAAACAGGGGGCCCCTATAGACCAGCACACTGCTCTCCTGAAATACTCTGTGCTGCTGTCACCCTGCTCCCTCCACCACATATCTCCCAGAATCCTTGCTGCCTGCCATCCTCGGTGACCGTCTACTTGTCAGTATAAGGCTGCTTTCACACTAGCGTCGGTACGGGCCCGTCGCAGTGTGTCGGGCCGACGTACCGACGTATGCTATGAAAGAAATGTCCGACGTGGGCAGCGGAAGCAGTCTTACGACGCTTCCGCTGCCCCTTTGTAAGGTCTGGGGAGGATGGGGCGGAGTTTCTGCGCGGTCGAAATTGGCGGACTCGACGCACAAACGTTACATGTAACTTTTTTTGTGGCGGCGGTCCACCAAAACATGACGCAACCGTCGCACTACAGTTGCGACGTGTGGCAATACGTTGGTAATGTTAGTCTATGGGGAAAAAACGCATCCTGCAGATAACTTTGCAGGATGTGTTTTTTCTCCTGAACGACGCATTGCAACGTACAGCCAACAACGCTAGTGTGAAAGTAGCCTAAGGCTGCCGTACACTAGCAGTATATGGTCAGTATTTTACCTCAGTATTTGTAGCTAAAACCAGGATTGGGTGATAAATGCAGTAGTGGTGCATGTGTTTCTATTATACTTTTCCTCTAATTGTTCCACTCCTGGTTTTGGCTACAAATACTGATGTAAAATACTGACCAAATACTGCTAGTGTGACGGCAGCCATACTCTGCAGTCACCAACAAAATGGCTGCTCACTGGGTTCCTGAATATCATCCTCTCTAATCCCTTAGCAAACACCCAGGAGGGGAGGAGAGGAGACATCACACGTCAGCAGACTCCGCCCATAATTACTGCAGTGCAGTAATGTGAGCTATTTGTACACAAGGTTTTTCTGAAATTTCAGCAGCTGCTCCCCCTAGTGTTTAAAAGTGGAAATTCCAAAACTTTTCAAATTATTTTTCATATTTTACTAAATTATAAACAAATGATAATATTTTTTAAGAAAATGTAATCATTAATTCTTTACATTTTTACAATTTCTGAAAAAAAAATGTTTTTGATGGCACCTTCCCTTTAAGCTTTCCCCCTGCAAAATAGGTGACAGCCCCAACGATTCCGAACCAGTCACAGAGGGAGCACGCCTAGCTGGGTTCTTCTCCTTACACAGGAATGCCAAACATGTGGATGCTAAATGTGGTTTAGGCACTATGGGGCTCAGAAGGGAGGGGCATATGGATGTTGGAGACCAAAATTTACATAGTAACATAGTTAGTAAGGCCGAAAAAAGACATTTGTCCATCCAGTTCAGCCTATATTCCATCATAATAAATCCCCAGATCTACGTCCTTCTACAGAACCTAATAATTGTATGATACAATATTGTTCTTTTTTTTTTTTTTTTGGGGGGGGGGTTCAGGCAAGGAGCATTTAAGCTTTACCAGAGCCTGTATGCCAGGAGTAACGTGGAAGCCCCCTATATTTCTATTGACAGATCACAGACCTGAGCGGGGACTTTTTTTGTGGATTGAGTTGAAGCTTTTATTGGGAACATTTTACAGAAGGATCAATTCACAATAATGAGGCAGCAGAGTTACCTCTGTTCAGCGATGTCCTTCTTTCAGAAGTGCACAAAACTGTGGCGACCGCGTTTCTATGCACACCTAAAAAGACAGACACCGCTGGATCATAGGCCAAACGGCATCCACAGTGTCAGCATGTGCCTCATTATAGAGAATCTTCTGCTGAGGTTCCATCAATCATGTATTTCAGATATATACATGGAAACCCCGGTGTAAGTACTCAGCACAGAACACAGGATAAATGTGAGCCGAGCCTTACTGCGATCTTTGGGAGGCAGAATGAACAAGCCAATAGCAGGTGAAGAATTAGTTTTATTTATTTTTTACGCTGTTCATCGTGCAGCATAAGTGATTAAAAGACTTTATTCTTAAGGATGAGACAAGATTACAGTGATACGAGATTTTTTTTTATGTTTAGGTGCTGTCACACACTAAAAAAATGCTTTTTTTGTTTTGTAAAAACTAATTTTTCCATATTTCGGCCTACAGTCATGTGAGAGGCTTGTTTTCTGTGGGACGAGTTTTTAATGGTACCATTTTAGGACACTTGACATTTTTTTTCCATCGCTTTCTATTCCAATTTTTGGGAGGCAGAAGGAACAAAAACCAGCAATTCAGGATTTTTTTTTTTTTTTAAAGAGGGTGGGGGTGGGGATTAGGCCGTTCCGCGTGTGGTAAAATTGATAAGGCAGCTTTATTCTTCTGGTCAGTACGATTACAGCGATAACACATTTATATTGTTTACATTTTGACAATTTTACACAAACTATTGTATAGAAAAAATAATAATTTTGCGATGCTTTATTCTGAGAGCTATAACTTATTTTCTGCTGATGCAGCTTGTCTTTTGCAGGACAAGTTGACATTTTCAGCTATACCATTTTTATTGACACAGCTTCTTTATTGTGTTTTATTCCATTGTTTGTTCAGCGGTATGATTTTAAAGCATACCTTTATCTTTTTTTTTTTTTTTTTTAACTAAAGGGATTAATTAGTGGGACAGTTTAATAGGTTGGGCTGCTCCGGACACGGCAATACGAAGTGTGTGTGTGTGTGTGTGTGTGTGTGTGTGTGTGTATATGTATGTATGTATATGTATATATATATATATATATATATATATATATATATATATATATATATACCGTATTTTTCGGACTAATATATATACCGTATTTTTCGGACTACAAGACGCACTTTTCCCCCCCAAAAAAAAGGGGGGAAAATGGGGGGTGCGCCTAATAGTCGTAATGCAGGCTTACCGTGCAGGCAATGCAGGCTTACCGTGGCGGCAGAGGTGCAGCGGCAGAAGTGCAGCGGCAGAGGTGTGGCGGCAGAGGAGGCGCAGTAAGCGGGGTCCCTTTCTCCGGTGAGGTGATGCAGCAGCCCGGTATGCAGCAGAGCCGGGTGAATCCTGTTGTTATCGGTGGTGGCGGCCAATTCATGAATTGGCCAATTTATGCGCTAAGAACCTCCATTTTAACTGTAAGTTTTCCGAAAAAAAAATTTTTTAAAACATTTTTATGAAAAAATATTTTTGTGAAATGTGTATTTGTCTGTGTTTTCACATGGCCAATTCATGTGCTGCTGTGGTCTTTTTTATCTGTGTGTTGCAGTTTGCACGTGTTCACATTGGGGGTGCTGATATATATATATAATGGTGGCCCGATTCTAACACATCGGGTATTCTAGAATATGCATGTCCATGTAGTATATTGCCCAGCGACATAGTATATTGCCCAGCCCACATAGTATATTGCCCAGCCCACATAGTATATTGCCCAGCCCACATAGTATATTGCCCAGCCCACATAGTATATTGCCCAGCCCACATAGTATATTGCCCAGCCACATAGTATATTGCCCAGCCACATAGTATATTGCCCAGCCACATAGTATATTGCCCAGCCACGTAGTATATTGCCCAGATACGTAGTATATTGCCCAGATACGTAGTATATTGCCCAGCCATGTAGTATATTGCCCAGTCACTTAGTATATAGCAGAGCCACGTAGTATATTGCCCAGCCATGTAGTATATTGCCCAGTCACGTAGTATATTGCCCAGGCACGTAGTATATTGCACAGCGACGGAGTATACAGCACAGAGCCACGTAGTATAGAGACCCTGGGACCGGAAGCTGCCGCTTGCAATGGAGCGGTCACGGGAGTGTCGCGAGGAGCGGGAAAGGCGGCGGAGGGTGAGTAAAGCAGGTTTTGTTTTGTTTTTTATTATTTTTAACATGACATTTTTACTATTGATGCTGCATATGCAGCATCAATAGTAAATAATTGGGGACACACAGGGTTAATAGCAGCGGTAACGGAGTGCGTTACACCGCGGGCCGTTACCGCTGCCATTAACCCTGTGTGAGCAGTGAGTGGAGGGGATTATGGAGCGGGCGCCGGGCAGTGAGTGCAGGGGAGTAGGGGAGGGACTAACCAGACTGTGCCAGTCGCTGATTGGTCGCGGCAGTCATGACAGGCAGCTGCCGAGACCAATCAGCGAATGAATAACCGTGACAGAAGGACAGACAGACGGAAGTGACCCTTAGACAATTATATAGTAATATATAGTAGTATGTATATATATATATATATATATATATATATATATATATATATATATATATATATATATATATATATATATATATATATATATATATATTTTTTTTTTTTATATACATTTGCAATATTTTTTACTTTGTCCCACTATTTTCACTTTTTGCAGTTTGATCGCTTGTAAAGCATAGAAAAACAGGAGCTTTACAAACTAAGCTCTGCACTGACAGCCGAAACTTGCTACATCATGCTCGGAGCATGATGTAGCAAGTTTACTAGCTCTGGTGACCTGAATTTTGTCATGACATCAGGTCACTATGGCAACAATCGGGCCCTCGAGATGACACTGATCAGAGAGGAGAGGGAGCTCCCTCCCTATGCTTGTCTGCTAAACACGGTGATCGAAATTGATCGCAGTATTTAAGGGGTTGAAGTGCCGAGAGCAGTGTGGGCAATGCTCCTGCACTGAGTGACGGGTGTCAGCTGTCAATCAGCTGACACCTGGCGGCGACCGCAAGCGCACAGCCTTTGTGCACGTAAAATCGCCAAGACGAATTCATTTGTCCAAGGTTGGCAAGTACCAGGTTGCCTGGAAGTATGGATACGTCTAAGGTCGTAAAGGGGTTAAAATGTAATGATGGTTAGATTTTAAATATTTAACATGTGGTAGATAGCAAAATTAATTTATTTTTGGGTTATAGTTTTATCATTTCTGGGCAATATATTCATATTCTCTACATTCATTTGGCTTATTTGAAGATATATTTATTTAGAAGTCTTTCACTCACCTGGGATCCAACAATAAATAATTAAAACTAGATTTTAAGACACCCTCTCTCCACTTTTGTGTTTTATCCGGTTTGTCAAATTCTTGTGAAAGTGCTGCCTCATCTTTGCTGCAGTCTGGAATGTTACAGGTGTGAAGGGCTAAAGACAGTTCTGCGCTATATTCAATGGACAAACCTGTAATGGAAAAGTAAAGTTCAATGTACATAAAAAAAAAAAGGAAAATAAATCATACAGGAAATCCGGAAGATGTAGTAAGGCGAATAGAACATGCGATTTAATATCAACGCGTTTTGAGGTTGAACCAACTTCGTAATTGCACAACATTGCACAAAAATTGAGCCAAAACTCAGCGACTCAAAAATATACCAGGGCGGAAGATCGGAATAGAGTTGCACCAATTTTTTGCAACTCATTAAAAAGATGCAATTGATAAATCAGGCAAAAACTAATCTGGAATCGCTAAACTCTGCTCACATATAAGAAGCACATATAGAATAGACTTAAAAAAAATGCATGTTATAGTACAATTAATAAAAAGGGTGCAAAGCACAAAATTAGAGATAAAACCAGGCACAAAGGCAATGGTGAATCAGAGCCTATCATTTTGTTGCTACAGTCTCTGCAAAACCTTTAAATGGCTGGATGTGCTGCTACTTCTGACAGACTTTTCAACTGCATTTCCCAGTAATTCAAGTTGTACTCATAGGCAAATGAGGAGTTAAGTGCTCTGTGTGTGAAAAAGCACTGGGTTTTGTCCCTGCCCAGCACCAACCTCTTTAGCTTTAGTTATAGATTGCTGCCTGACAATTGCTAGGCAATGAATTCAGACAGTGATCTATCAACCATGATAAAGTGGCTGTTGGTGGGAAGAGAAACCATTTCAGGAGGCAGAGGCTTGATAAGTGTGCGGTCAAGCCCAGAGCAATTACCACATTTGTATATGGATTAAAAAGCGGATTTCTCGGAAATGCAGCAACAGATATAACATATAACCAGGTCCATGGATTTAAAGGGTCTCTGTCACCTGAATTTGGAGGGAACAATCTTCAGCCATAGGGGCGGGGTTTTCGGGTGTTTGATTCACCCTTTCCTTACCCGCTGGCTGCAATATAGGATTGAAGTTCATTCTCTGTCCTCCATAGTACACGCCTGCGCATGGCAAGATTCAGCCCATATGGCTGAAGATTGTTCCCTCCAAATTCAGGTGACAGAGTCCCTTTAAATTTTAAAGCCATGTATGCCCATACATGCAGTTTATCTTCTACTGGCACTCTTACTTTTAAGAGTCAAGACTTGACATGAAGGTGGGGATTGTCAGGACATGCTTCACTAACAATTCCTGTATACTTTCTAAACTACAAAGGCCTTAAAAGGTAGCACAATAAAAATGAAGGGATTGCCTGTAACAGTAATCTCGGGTGCCATCGGAAGTTCACCTCACGATTTTTCAATTTACTTGAGGCCTAGATTACCGTATCAATCCTGATCAGACCTTTGAGTATCAGAACCCATAATGCAGACACTGTGCGAGGCAGGACACATAACATTCTGACAATAGCCAGTAAGGAGAGGGGAGTAATATCTAAAAACGAAAAATCTCCCTCACCAGTAGAAGAGAAAAAAACAAAAAAATTTTTGGCTAGAGCTCAGGAATTTTCTTTTATATAAAAAAGGCAAAGTTATAATTGCAGCAAGTTCAGAGCTATAAACAGTGGCTATTAATGTCTTACCTGACGGTCTGTTTGATGTTAGCTCCTTTAAACGTTTATCTAATAATAAGATGCACATTTTCCGATTTTGACTAGTTACGTGCACAGGTTCATCTCCGAACCCTCTTAATCTGCTGGCAATTTCATCATTAGACAATCTGTAGAGTTCCACAGCCACTCGATTAGGTGAATTTGAAGGAGGGGCCTTATTCATGGTTATAGTGTTAATTTTATAGTTTCTCCAGTCATAAATAATGGTATTGTCAGAATTTCCTGGAAGATTGGTGCTAGACTGATCCATAGATGGCATATGCTTTTCGATAAGTACATGTCCTTTATCATTATCCTTATAGAGATATTCAACAGGCTCTGCCTGGCCTACATAAACCGGGCGTCCACCAGGTGATAACGGCACTTCTTGAACTTCTTCAACTGTACTTAAATCTAGTTGAGCAATGCTTTCCTCCACTTTTACGATGGAAGAAAGTCTGCTAAAGCTGTAACGTGGAACTTTACTGCTATTCACTGCTGTGTCTTCGATGAATGTACTATGATAAAAAGATTGATTTACTAAAGATGCAGGCAATGATTTATCTTCCCAGGTCATAATAACGTCTCTGTTTCTCTGATCAGCAACTCCACTAATTTCAGATTCACCATCTTCTGTTAGCCATGCACTGTCCAAAACCCCACCTTCAACACAATGGTTACCAGCGGTTTGCTTCAGTTCCCTGGATTTAACTTCTGCCTCTGAAGAAAGATCATCTGTGAGAAAGTTGCTGATGTCGACGGTTGTTTGTAGCTCAGAGTCGTTTTCCTTATCATCCTGTACAATATTTTTAATTGAAGTCCGCTCTAACGAATTTTTAGCATCAATAATATTGAGGGTTTCAGATGTATCTGACGTCTTCGTAGATTCATCGGTCACACCAGGAGAGTGGGAGCTCTTTCTAGGCAAAAATTCATCTGGTGTAAGATCATGTGAGAAGGTTGCCAGGGGATCTTCTGGTTTCCTCACTCGCCTGCCTCGTTTGGGCATTTCCACAGACTCCTCGAAGAGTGAAGAAATGTTATGTCGAAAATTGTAACAATGGAGTCTACTTTTAGTACGGGGTGTAAAGAAAGGACTTTTGTCTTCATTCGATGTTGATGGTGAATGTTTCGCTGCAAGCATTTCTTTCAAGCCATTGTAAAGCTCAGAATCTTCTTTGTCATGTAATTCATATTTATGTGCTTCTATAATAAACGTATCTTCAGAGCTACTAGAGGAGGAACAAGCATCTGTCTGTTTAAGGGAACCATGCTGTAGGGAGTTGGTTTCACCATTTACTGGAATAGTGTCAGCACTTACGACCTCTGACCTCTGACGACTATTGCAACCTTTGGTAGACAGTAATAAATTCCTTAATTGAGTTTGCAAATTATGGCTTCCATGCTCCAAGTAATTAGGTGCTACACAAGTCAAAGTGGGAGATTGTGTTTTTTGCAGCATGTCTGATGTTCTTACTGTTTTCTCTGTTCCCTCTTCTGTAGGTGCTCGACTTCTTTCACTAGGTATGGAAACATCTGTTAACTCTTTATTTTCCACTGATGGCACACCTTTTTGCATACCTACAAGTTCAAGGTTCTGAGCATTCATGGTATCATTAACTGAATTGTGAAAGGAATTTAGAATTCTTTCTGGTCTCCACCTTCTATCACCACTATCCCAGATGCTTGTGTTACACTCACTGTGCTTATTCCTAAAATCAGACCCGTTACCATGCAAAATCAAAGTATCTTCCTCATTATCATCAATGCATTCTTTGTTGTAAGCATTAACATGATCCAGAGAAATTTCATCCAATCTGTCGAGTTTCGTGAAAACCTGAAAATCTTGTGTGCTCGGATTTAATGGTAATTTTCTGCTACTTGCTAAATCTTGAGGTACTGTAGAATACATATGACTGCCCAAAGCTGCTCTAGAATTATCATGATCAATCAAATGTTGAGTCTTAACAGACACATCACAATTAATATTTTTGCAGATAGAGGAGTTCTCCAAAGTTACAACAGATTCCCCGTGAGTAGAAAAGTATTCACTACAGTGACTACTCTCTGAAGTCTTTGTAAAAGCCACTACTTCTTTTGCTTCAGTTGGCTTTATTTCACATTTATTTTGCATGATTTTGGTACTATCATCTATTTGTAATTCTTTATTGGAATCATTTTTTCTACACAAGCCTGGCATTTCCAAGTGGCTGGATATTACTGCGTAGTCCATGTTTCCTGGAGTGACAGTTTTTGGAAGAGACATCAAAGGAGAGATTTTAGTGCTGCTTGATGGGGTGTTTTCATAGGTCGACCCAAGCAGAAGCGTGATGCAGCTCATTTCTGTGATATCAGGTAAAGAGGTAGAATTCTTGTGACATCCTGGGGAAAGAATCAAAGGATATGATTATGACACCTCGAGGATTGACACGCACATAAAAAGCAAAATAACGGGTCGACGATGGGTTGGCATGACACCTCGGAGTCTGCACGAGACCCCTGTGGTTGTCATTGCCGGATAGATATGAGCGCCGCCCAGCTGATCAGCACTCATAGCAAGGGAGAATTTCTGCTACAAAGAGCAGGGATGAAGCCCTGCTATGTGTAGCAGAAGTGATGGGAGACTAGAAGCTGTGATCATCCTTTGGAGACTAATGAAGCAAGTGTAAAGTAAAAAGAAAACAAAATAATTTTAAAAATATTAATAAAAAAAATATATAAACTTTGAGATCGCCCCCATTCACAATAAAAAACAAACAAAAAAAAAACGCATCGCCGCGTTCAGAAACGACTGATCTATCAATATATAAAAAGAATTCAAATAGGTAAACAGCGTAACAATGAAAAAAAAAATCAAAAACGACAATTATGTTTTTTTGGCCACCTCAACATTGCATTAACATGCAATAATGGGCGATCAAAACATTGAATTAATAAAAACGTCAGCTTGACGTGAAAAAAAAAAAAAAAAAAAAAAAAGGTCATCAACCAGCCCCAGATCCCTAAAAATTAAGATTAGTGGTGAGCGAGTATACTCGTTTCTCGGGTTTTCCAGAGCACGCTGGGGTGATCTCCGAGTATTTATTAACGCTCGGAGATTTAGTTTTTGTTGACCAGCTGCATGATTTATGGCCGCTAGCCAGGCTGAATGCATATTGGGATCCCTAGCAACCAGGCAACCCCCACATGTACTCAGGCTGGGTAGCAGACGTAAATCATGCAGCTGCATCAACAAAAATTAAATCTCCGAACACTTACAAATACTCGGAGATCACCAGAGCGTGCTCGGGAAATCTCGAGCAACGAGTAGATTCGCTCATCACTAATGAAGATGCTACGGTTTCAGAAAATTACAAATTTTATTTATTTTTTATTTTTTTTTTTTTTACAAACTTTGGATTTTTTTTAACCACTGAAATAAAAAAGAACCTAGACATGTGTGGTATCTACGAACTCGGAGAGTCACATTTTAGCATTTGGTGAACATGGTAAAATAAATAAATAAATAAAAATGTGGAATTGCACTTTTTTTGCAATATAACCGCACTTTGAGTTTTATTCCTGTTTTCCAGTACATGATATTTTAAAACCAATAGCGTTGTTGAAAAGTACAACTCGTCCAGCAAAAAAGTAGCCCTCACGTGGCCATATTGATGAAAAAGTAAAAAAAATTATGGCTCTGGGAAGAAGGAAGGGGAGCAAAACAATAGAAACCCAAAAACGGAAAATGGCACGGGGATGAAGGGGTTAACAGTAAACATTACCATCCATTTCACCTGTGTATCCATCAGAGATTCTTTCTGTGTATTCCTGAAGCGCTACAACACACCTTCTGTTATTCTCCATTAAAGCCAAGTCTAATGCTGTATTTCCATCCTGTGATAAAAGGCACACAACTGAAAAGGCTCTCAATGGAATTCAAGAAAGAAATGTAATTTGTGGGACCAAAAAGAACTAACCTGATCCTGAATAAATGGGTCTCCACCTTTCTGCAACAGGAAGATAAGAGCCTTACAACATCCCCAAGAAGATGCTACATGCACTGGTGTCAGATCATCTATAGATCTAAATACATAAAAGTAAAAAAGAAGGGGTATATAGGTTGTCACAGGGTAGAAGATCACACAAGAACTGTAAGCATTCAGAGCAGGATAGAAATTGCATGTCAAGAGGTATGAAAAGGAAGATCACAACAAAATTAAAATAAGTATTTGCGTGTCAGGCTAGAGAGAACTAATGAATCTTTCTATTTTAAATACTTACAGGGCCCACAGTGGGTCATTTTGTAAATGTTTTAAAAATCGGCAGTAATAACCGACTATTAATTTTCCCATTTGATAAAATTATGGCATATTCAGTTTCTTCCTGAATGCTGGTGCTATGGCCACCCATTTATCAAGCGCAGTTCCTTGCACACTGTGCATAGACAACTTTGAAGGCATGCCTTCATTCTCAACATCATTGTTCTCCTAGAGTAATGTCATGACCTAGGTTCATGCCATATCTTTTCAGATTTTAAAAACTCTCCACGAATTGGAACAAAGCTATTATCTATACATACACATTACATGAAAGGTAACCTTTCCCTTTAAGAATCACACATATCAAAAAAACATCTCAGAGTTCACAAGGATTGCTTTCTTTAGGTGGTATGAAACAGAATTACTATGCTCTATCAATCAGCTCACAGGATAACCAGTGACAAAGACTATGTATCTTTACCGACACATACCTGACATTCGGATTTCCACTGTGCTGTAATAGCAGTTTTAGACATCTCAGGGCACACTCACTTTCCTTCCCTGAAGCAAGGTGAATGGCAGCAATGCCATTGGGAAGGACAAAATTTGGGTCTGCTCCACATTTTAAGAGATTTTCAACTTCCCTGAGGGTAAAAAAATATATATATATATTTCCACAAAGCCTGTAGCCCTAGCGTAATTATGTGAGGGATGGTTGGAATCCGTTCAAAAATAAATATAACAGAATGAAGGAAACCAGTTAAATCAACCTAAATTATAAGGCCGGGGGTCACACTAGAGAGCTTTACGGACGTATGAGAGGCGCAAAAATAATGTAAAAAAAAAATAAGGGAAATGAAATGGTTTACTGTATGTAAACCATGTCTCATATCCTGTCGGGTTTGATAAGGAGATAGCAAAAGCCGGCAATTGAATTACCGGCTTTTAACCTATCTTGATGGCTTTTGCACCTGCACTTGGGGACACTTTCAAAGTTTTCCCAATTTTTCAGACTGACTGACCTTCATTTATTAAAGGGAACCTGTCACCTGAATTTGGCGGGACCGGTTTTCGGTCATATGGGCGGAGTTTTCGGGTGTTTGATTCACCCTTTCCTTACCCGCCAGCTGCACGCTGGCCGCAATATTGGATTGAAGTTCATTCTATGTCCTCCGTAGTACACGCCTGCGCAAGGCAATCTTGGGCAAAAACTCCGCCCATATGACCGAAAATCGGTCCCGCCAAATTCAGGTGACAGGTTCTCTTTAAAGTAATGATGGCCGCTCGTTTTTCTTTACTTAGCTGCTTTTTTCTTGCCATAATACAAATTCTAACAATCTGTTCAGTAGGACTATCAGCTGTGTATCCACCAGACTTCTGCACAACACAACTGATGGTCCCAACCCCATTTATAAGGCAAGAAATCCCACTTAATAAAATCTGACAGGGCACACCTGTGAAGTGAAAACCATTTCCGGTGACTACCTCTTGAAGCTCATCAAGAGAATGCCAAGAGTGTGCAAAGCAGTCATCAAAGCAAAAGGTGGCTACTTTGAAGAACCTAGAATTTAAGACATATTTTCAGTTGTTTCACACTTTTTTTGTTAAGTATATAATTCTATATATCTATACTATATAATTGTCTACGGGTCACTTCCGCCTTTCTGTCTGTCTTTCTGTCTATAATGGAAATCCCAAGTCGCTGATTGGTCGCGGTAAAACAGCCATGACCAATCAGTGACGGCGGAAAAATGGCCGCTCCTTACTCCCCGCATTCAGTGCCCGCTCCATACTCTCCTCCAGTCAGCGCTCACACAGGGTTAATGGCAGCGCTAACGGACTGCGTTATGCAGCATCAATAGTAAAAAGATCTAATGTTAAAAATAATATAAAAAATCATTATATACTCACCTTCCGCCGCCTTTCCCGCTCCTCGCGACGCTCCAGTGACGGCTCCATGCATTGCGATCTCGCGAGATGATGACGTAGCGGTCTCATGAAACCGCTACATCATCATCTCGCGAGACCGCAATGCACTAGAGACCGGAGCGTCGGGCCAACGGAAGGGGAGTATATAAATATTTTTTATTTTAATTCTTTTTTGTAACAGGGATATGCCCACATTGCTATATATATACTGCGTAGGCTGTGCAATGTACTGCGTGGGCTGTGCAATATACTACGTGGCCGGCCGCGAACAATCAGCGACAGGCGCAGTCCGGCCGCGAATTGGCGCAGGATTTGAACCACGCTTCGCTAACTGGTCGCGGCCGGCCGAATCCTGTGTAATCAATGTATTATTCTAAAATCGTCATAAATAAACTACATACATATTCTAGAATACCCGATGCGTTAGAATCGGGCCACCATCTAGTATGTGTATGTGTATATAATATAACGCTGGGAGCGTCACTCTGTCCGAAGCCTTTATAGACTGCGCAAGCGCCGGCGCAGTCTGGGCCTCACAGAGTGACGCTCCCGGGAGATCGCGGTATGCGTTCACACTGAATGCACACCGCGATCTCCAACAGAGAAGCAGGGACCGCCAGGAGGGTGAGTATCGGCCATATTCACCTGTCCCCCGTTCCACCGCTGAGCGCCGCCATCTTCCCGGTCTTTGGCCTGTGACCTTCAGTTCAGAGGGCGCGATGACGCGCTTAATGCGCGCCGGCACCGCCCTCTGACTGAACAGTCACAGCCAGGAGACCGGGAAGATGGCGGCGCGCAGCGCTGGAACGTGACAGACAGGTGAGTATATTAAGTGCTGGGGGGCCTGAGCTGGCAGCGATACCGGCACCTGACCCCCACAGCGCGCCGGTGTCCCCGCCTGCTCAGGCCCCCGGATGGGTGCAGCACATGACAGGATGGGGACGCAGGATGGGGACGCAGGATGGGTGCAGCACATACCAGGATGGGGACGCAGGATGGGTGCAGCACATACCAGGATGGGGACGCAGGATGGGTACAGCACATACCAGGATGGGGACGCAGGATGGGTACAGCACATACCAGGATGGGGACGCAGGATGGGTACAGCACATACCAGGATGGGGACGCAGGATGGGTACAGCACATACCAGGATGGGGACGCAGGATGGGTACAGCACATACCAGGATGGGGACGCAGGATGGGTACAGCACATACCAGGATGGGGACGCAGGATGGGTGCAGCACATACCAGGATGGGGACGCAGGATGGGGACGCAGGATGGGGGCAGCACATACCAGGATGGGGACGCAGGATGGGTGCAGCACATGACAGGATGGGGGCGCAGGATGGGTGCAGCACATGACAGGATGGGGACGCAGGATGGGTGCAGCACATGACAGGATGGGGACGCAGGATGGGTACAGCACATACCAGGATGGGGACGCAGGATGGGTACAGCACATACCAGGATGGGGACGCAGGATGGGTACAGCACATACCAGGATGGGGACGCAGGATGGGTACAGCACATACCAGGATGGGGACGCAGGATGGGTACAGCACATACCAGGATGGGGACGCAGGATGGGTACAGCACATACCAGGATGGGGACGCAGGATGGGTACAGCACATACCAGGATGGGGACGCAGGATGGGTACAGCACATACCAGGATGGGGACGCAGGATGAGTGCAGCACATTCCAGGATGGGGACGCAGGATGGGGACGCAGGATGGGGGCAGCACATACCAGGATGGGGACGCAGGATGGGTGCAGCACATGACAGGATGGGGGCGCAGGATGGGTGCAGCACATGACAGGATGGGGATGCAGGATGGGTGCAGCACATGACAGGATGGGGATGCAGGATGGGGACGCAGGATGGGTGCAGCACATACCAGGATGGGGACGCAGGATAGGTGCAGCACATGACAGGATGGGGACGCAGGATGGAGCAGCACATATCAGGATGGAGACCATATACCAATATAAATGCTCGCCACCCGGGCGTAAAACGGGTTCAATAGCTAATATATATATAGTTATGACTTGTATTGTTTAAGATTATTGTACTTGTTTTCATTATGTATACCCCTCCTCACATGTAAAGCGCCATGGAACAAATGGCGCTATAACAATAAATAAAATAATAATAATAATAGCAAAATACAAGGAAACTAAAGACAAATGTTACCAATACACCCATCGGACAGCGCCATCCAAAGGACAGCGACATAGGAGTATAATAGCTATTTTTTGCCCTATGCAGAGCGTATAGGGGACATATGCAGTGGCATGTAAAAGTTAGGGTACCCCTGGTGAAAATTACTGTTATTGTGAACAGTTAATCAAGTTGACGTTGCATTGATCTCCAAAAAGCCTATAAAGGGAAAGTGGGCTGATGAAAACGTTTGGGCACCCAGCAATGTTAGTACCTAGTACTACCCCCTTTTGAAAGTATCACAGATTGTAAATGGTTTTTGTAGCCAGCAGAGAGTTTTTCTATTCTTGCTTGAGGGATTTTCATCCATTCTTCCTTGGAAAATTGTTCCAGTTCTGTGAGATTCCTGGGTCATCTTACATACACTGCTCTTTTGAGGTCTAGCCACAGATTTTCAGGAAACTATGAGGGCCATTGTAAAATGGAATGGGCATTAGGTGACTATAACTTTTTGTCATTTTTAAATAAAAAAAGTAAAAGAGTGTTTTTTTTTTCAAATAATGGACTTTATTCTGGCTGTGTGTTTATTTTCAATAGATCTATTGGATTAGTAATGCATAGGTGTCTTATAGACACTTCTCCATTACTAACCCCTGGGCTTGATGTCACCAGACAGTACAAAAGTGGTATCAACCCCATTTACCACCGCCACAGGGAAAGTGGAAAGAGCAGGGCAAAAAGAAAGAAATGGCGCATCTAATAGATTTGCCTTTTCTGGAGCGGTTGCGGGCTTCTATTTTTAGGCTTGGGGAGGGCAATATCCATGGCCCCTTCCCAGCCTGAGAAAACCAGCCATGTGCTGTCTTTTTTAGCTTGGCTAGATCTCAAAATGGGGGGAGGGGGGCCCCAAAGCAGTTTTTTTTTTAGTATTATTTAAATAATTTAAAAACAGCGTGGTGACCCCTCTATTCTTGGTAACCAGCCATGCTAAAACTGACAGCTGAGGGTTGCAGCCTGCAGTTGACAATTTTGCCTAGCTGGTTATCAAAAATACAGGGGTACCCACGTCATTTTTAAAAAAATGTATTTATACCGTAGGCACCAGCTGATGAATACTCCCATGAGCCGCTGAGTGCTCCTATGAGTGTATAGCACCCGCAGTCGGATTTTCTCCGGAGTCTCGGCTGCTGGGGCAAAATGGTGGACGCATACGCAGTGCACCCGCCGAGATCTGCTGGCCGGGACCCAGCAACAATAGGAAGGTTTTTCCCAACGCATCATGTGCGAAAGATTCAGGAATGCCTCTTATACGAATATTCTTCCTTCTGCTCCTATTTTCCTGGTATTGTGCTGCCTGTAGAGCTACATTAAACTGTTGCTGTTTGAGGACTTGCTCATTAAGACAAGAGCATCAACTTGGTCCCAGTTTGCCGACTCTAAGGCCTCAACCCTTTGGCCTATATGTTGGAGGTCTGAACGCGTGCCGGACAGTTCTTCCAAGATGGGTTTCATATTTTGGGCCATCAGTTTTTTCATAAAAGCTCTGGAGCTGCGTCTTCCCATCATGGAGTCACTGTCAAAGTCGTCACCAATGGAATCAGAATCGTCTAAGTTATCTAAAGAAATAGATTTTTTAAGTGACTTTCTTGCAGAAGATTGAGAGGCGTCTGTTTTTTTCTTTAGATATTTATCTAAGTCCACATTTTTTCTGTTCGTATACTGCAGCTTTGTTAGCTATTTTTTCACGTTCTTTTTGTGATTTAACCATAATGAAGGTTCTAATAACGTGAAGGCTATGTTCACAACTTAGACATATGAGAAACTTGTTTAAGAGGACATTATGCTTAGAATTTGAGCGAAGTACCTAGCATGGCCACTAGATGTCGCTGGAGGAGCACAATAATGGGATAATGTGCTGGCTAAGCATTGGAAATGTCAGTTATTTAGAAAACAACAACAACAACAAAAAAACCTCCAAAATAGATGAAAAGACTATTGTCTTTGCAAGGGCTGTTCGAGAGCGAGCTGGTGCAGTGCTGGCATTGTTTTCTGAGTCAGACAGGTTTGCGTTGAAGCTATCATCCTCCACTGCCTTTGATTTCTTGGATGGTTTAGTTTTTTGTTTCACGCCAAAATCTGAACCAGAGTAAGAATCGGAGTTCTTCCTCTTGCGGGGTTTTGCGGTCTTCTTGGATTTTGTCACCTCGTCACCAGAATCTACATGCTTGGTAGCAGCAGTCGATTTGGACGTATTTGGCTTAGACAATGCTTCCATGATGGATGGCTGTTTTTCTTTCTTTGCTGCTGTGGTCTCTGCCTTTTTGACACGTTTTTTTTGGAGCAGCTTTCTTTCCACCAGCTTTCTCTGGTGCAAGATGCAGGTGTAGTGATGCTCACTGACGGTTTACTCACTGCCTCATCATCACTGTCCACTACCACTGACTCCACTGGTTTAGGAAGTTCAGGTGCTTTGTTGTCAGGAACCGTTTCCTTAACTTTGTCTGGACTAGGATCTTTCTTAAGTTTCTTTGCGGCAGGACCTTTAGGCTTTTGTGCTGGTTTGGAAACCTCAAAGGACTCCGTCTGAAACCACACAGGGGTCAAACTGATCATCACTCATCATGTGACTTATTCTTGTCATCATCATCTTAATCCAACACGTATTTCACATTTGCTACAGCACGTCTTGGTTGAGCGACACGTGGAACCACAACCTCGGGTTCAGAGTCACTATATGAATCCATGTGGGGGCTTTCTTTTTTCACTGGCTTGAATGGGAGGGTTGCCGGTTTCTTGCCTTTGGTTGCTTTTGCCTTGGTTCCTGGCTCAGCTTTCACTTTGACCCCATCACCTATATTGAGGATTCTGATGATGACCTATTCTAAACTTTCTACACCTTTTCTGACCCAGTAGATGGCAGCTATAAACTTTACAATAGAACTGCGCAAGGGAAGATTTTATCAGACTCAAGACTTTCTGCTAATGTGGCATTTGTGCATCTTAAAATCTAAATATAGTTTTAAGCTTGTTGGATTTTAGGCACTGTCAAGTTATTTATTACCACCCGCTCCTTTATAATGACGCGAAAGTCACTGTGGGTGTTCGTATTGCTTGCAGCTTTTGTTGACTTTTTTTTTTTCTGTGTGGGTACCTGGTTTTTACTTCGAGACTGTAAAGTTGCATAGATTTTATGAATTGAGAAGGTGAAGTTTTAACTTTGCCCTAGTGTTCTTCCCTTTCCCTTCACAGTTATGAGGCTTCTTTAATCCTTGCGACTGGTAGTTTATACCTTACTCATTTAGTAAATGCCATGTTTAATGCTCTCTGACTTGTTAATCCATGTTTTCCTCATCTAATGTACAGGCACTTGCAAATATTTCAATGTTGTTTGTGTTTTGTCAGTGTATTTGTCAAGTTTTAATTGCAGTTTGTAATAAAGACCTACAAAAAAAAAAAAGACTATTGTCTTGTGGTGCAATATAAGGAGGGTTGGGGTGGACCTCAGATATCAGCGCCGGAATATAGTTTATATATTGAAGGCATAGAGAGTAGCCACAAAGGGCAAAACATCCAGATCCCCACGGCTTCGGTATAACTGTCGATGGGTATGAGGCAGCAGGCGGCAGCGCTAGGCACTGCAGATAGGGGAGGAGTGCAGGCCCCGCTTCCCCGCACAGCGAGGTACACAGCCCCACAGCCACAGGGGGATATAAAGTGGCGCCGGAGATCGGTGGGAGAGCCGACGAAGCCCGGAAATCTCTCCACAGACGTACCGGGCAAGACTCACCGCTCAGAGCAGAAGGGCCATAAAGCGTCACCTCTGGAAGGCAGGCAGGCCGCGTCAGGACCACCGCTGAAGATGGCACCGCACTCCGGGGTTCAGCGCTGTGGTCAGGAGGAGGAGACTCCCGCAGATGTTCGCCGGGGCTCCACGCAATCCGCCCGCAGGAGGGAAAAACAGCCTTCGGTGGGATGGAAATTCCAAGCCGACCAGCGCTAGGTAGTTGCCGCTGGTTTCTGTACCGTGAGCCGGGTGAGTGGCACTGTGCAAGCGGGTCTCCAGAGCAGCCGCCGGTTCTCTTGACACTGCCGGTGGGTGATGTAGGGTCTCCTCAGCGACACACCGACCCCCGGTTGCAAAGATAAGAGCCGCGGTCGCCGCTGTATAAAGCGGGCATGAAGAGCCGCTGGTGAATCCTTGGCCCGCTCACACGCCGCAGGTTTTCCTCACTTCACGGCCCTGAGTCTTGTCTGGGGGGATTATTCGGGCCCTGAGGTATGTAGCCGGTGAGGGGGGGGGGGGGTTGTGGGAGGACTTCAGCCGGCCCACCTGACGCTATGTCCCGTCTGAAGGAGGAATGGTCCAAAAGGCGCCACAAGCAGAGGGCGGGCGGGAACTACCTCTGTAAGGCTTCGGGCCTACCTGTAGGCCTCAGACCTCTTCTGAGCCCAAAGTAATAATTTGAGTCCAGGATGGCCAAATAATGTCACTGTGGCTTGAGGGCAGGTAAATACTGCCTTGTATTAGCGTGGATGGGCCCTGTAAAACAGTAGATTGCCCAGATTTTAGCTACTATCCAAGGAGCTCAGGGAAACCACGTCTTGCCTCTCCGGCTGCTGGCCACACCCGACCAATAGGAAGGTTTTTCCTATTGGTTCATTTTGGTCACTGTGATAGACCCCATCACAGTGATCAAAATAAAAAAAAAAGTAAATGAACCCCTCCTTTATCATCCCCTTAGCTAGGGAAAAATAATAAAATAAAGAAAATATATTTATTTCCCTTTTCCCATTATGGTAAAGCTATGTGCACACGTCAGGATTTCGCGTTCAAAAAGTCAAATGGTGCTCCCTCCCTTCCGAGCTCTCCTGTGCGCCTAAACAGTGGTTTACCCCAACATATGGAGCATCAGCGTACTCAGGACAAATTGGACAACAACTTTTGGGGTACAATTTCTCCTGTTACCCTTGGGAAAATAAAAAATTGGGGGCTAAAAAATCATTTCTGTGGAAAAAAAATGAATTTTTACTTTCATGGCTCTGTGTTATAAACTTCTGTGAAGAACTTGGGCGTTCAAAGTGCTCACCACACATCTAGATAAGTTCCTTAGGGGCTCTAGTTTCCAAAATGGGGTTTCTTGTGGGGGGTTTGTACTGTTTAGGAACATCAAGGGCGCTGCAAATGAAACATGATGACCGCAGACCATTCCATCAAAGTCTGCATTCCAAAACATAACTTCCCTTTCGAGCCCCGAAGTGTGCCCAAACAATGGTTTACCCCCACATATGGGGCATCAGTGTACTCAGGATACACTGGACAACAACTTTTGGGGTCCAATTTCTCCTGTTACCCCTTTCCCAGGCTATAAACATCGGCCCCCAGCCATCGGCTTTCCCTCTGCTGGTTACGAAAATTGTGCGGAAGCCCACACAATTTTTTTCAGAAAAATAATCTTTTATTAAATACATGTACAGTAAGCTGCACACACTATTAATTGTATTTGTCACAGACATCTGTATATCTACCTATTCTATGTGTATTTACTGTTGTAATCCATCTCCTCTATCTATTCATGGTCCGAGTGCTGTGCAATTTTTTTCCCAGTCCGATCGTGATCTAGAGGTATGGTTCTACAGGAAGTCGTTTTTCAGTTAGCCCAAAAAAAGCATGAAAAAAAAAACGCACCAAAACATGCGTTTTTGCCGCAGCTACTTTCCTGCCAAGAAATCAGGTTTTGCTGCAGAAAAAAATGCGGCAAAGACACCCAGTGTGTACTTGAGCTTTAACAGAACCTGTCACCACCACCCCATCCCCACCTGGGCGTTTGTAACTAAAAGAGCCACCTTGTGCAGCAGTAATGCTGCATTCTGACAAGGTGGCTCTTTTAGTTCGGGTCCCTGGCACTGCTGAAAGAATAGCTTTTGAAATTTGTCCCTCATACCTGTGAAATCGTCTCGGGGGCATGTCTTTCCCCCCCTAATCCAGACGCCTCCCAGCCGTCACGCATCAAATTAGTACCTTACAAGGCATGCAGAGCTCTTCCGACCAGCAATCCAATGGTCAAAAAGTAATAAACTCAAAAAAAGGAAAAGCAGCACAAAATAATTGAAAAAAAATGGACTTTAATGCGTGAATAGCGTGGCAACGTTTCGGATGTGTTATCCTTTGTCAAGCCTAACAAAGGATAACACATCCGAAACGTTGCCACGCCATTCAGGCATTAAAGTCCACTTTTTTTCAATTATTTTGTGCTGCTTTTCCTTTTTTTTGAATATATATATATATATATATATATATATATATATATATATATATATATATATATATATATATATATATATATATATATATATATATATACACACACACACACACACACTAGATGGTGGCCCGATTCTAACGCATCAGGTATTCTAGAATATGCATGTCCATGTAGTATATTGCCCAGTCACGTAGTATACAGCACAGAGCCACGGAGTATACAGCACAGAGCCACGGAGTATACAGCACAGAGCCACGGAGTATATAACACTGCCTATGTAGTACACAGCACAGAGCCACGCGGTATCTAACACAGCCCACGTAGTATACAGCAGTGTGGGCACCATATCACTGTTAAAAAAAAATAATTAAAATAAAAAAAAAGTTATATACTCACCTCTTGGGGTCCAGCGGAGCTCCGGCTATAGGCGCGCGGCTGCCACCATCTTCTGTTCCCAGGATGCATTGCGAAATTATCCAGATGACTTAGCTGTCTCGCGAGGCCGCTAAGTCTTCTGGGTAATTTCGCAATGCATTGCCGGGAACGGAAGATGGCGGCCGGCGCGAGCGGCTTGGTGGACTACGGAGGGTGAGTATAGCAGGTTTTTTTGTTTTTTTATTATTTTTAACATTACATTTTTTACTATTGATGCAGCACAGGCAGCATCAATAGTAAAAAATTGGGGACACACAGGGTTAATCGCGGCGGTAACGGAGTGCGTTACCCGCGGCATAACGCGGTCCGTTACCGCCGGCATTAACCCTGTGTTAGCGGTGGCTGGACGGGAGTATGCGGGCGCGGGGCACTGACTGCGGGGAGTAAGGAGCAGCCATTTTCTTCCGGACTGTGCCCGTCGCTGATTGGTCGTGGCTGTTTTGCGGCGACCAATCAGCGACTTGGATTTCCATGATAGACAGAGGCCGCGACCAATGAATATCCGTGACAGACAGAAGGACAGACAGAAAGATGGAAGTGGCCCTTTGACAAGTATATAGTACTAGATGGCAGCCCGATTCTAAAGAATCGGGAGTCTAGAATCCATATATACTTGAAATTCGGCAGGAGCTTGAAGAGCAACGTCACTGGGCCCGCCTCCACGCAGTAGAAACTTGCTGTGAGGTAAAAATTCAAAAATCACACCAAAATGGCGGGCGGAGTGTGTCACAGTACGGCACGTTTCTGATTGGTCGCTCGCAGCAGGCGGCAACCAATCAGACACTGGACACTGTTGACGTCACTTATCTCCGGACATTAGCTCCGGACATTAGCTCCGGACATTAGCTCCGGACAAAGCCACGGAAGTTGGCACAAATTGCAGGAAGTAGTATTCTAGGCAATTATATATAAGATATTATATATATATATATAGACACACACTTATATTAAATCAGCTGACAATACCTCACGGTTGCCGCCATGTTACACCTGTGACTGCCTTGCTCGGGCGCTATACACACACACACACACACAGTTACACGCAGTACCGCACTCACTTGGCGTCTTCGTTCTCCACCGCCTCACACAGCTTTTGGGCCAAATCCTCCATCCTGCCATGGGACGCCAGGACTTGTCAGGCAGAATGGCGGGAATTACATGGGCTCGGGGTTCGGGCACAGCTCCATAGCAGTCGCGCGTGGCAGGCCGACTTCCTGGTGGTTCGGTGACACATTCACAGACCGGTGCTGTACAGTGCGGGCACGGCGCTACCTTCTATCCTACACCACACAATGCAGACGGCACAAAGTCAAACTTCCCTCGTTTCCGTTACGGTCTTCTCCCACTACCGGTGACTCCGCCCAGCAGCGCTGCTCCTGCCCAACCTCCGGTGTGCTGTGCCTCCTCAGCCCGGCCGTCAGCGCTGCTCCTGCCCAACCTCCGGTGTGCTGTGCCTCCTCAGCCCGGCCGTCAGCGCTGCTCCTTCCTTGGCCTCCAGTCCTCCCAGCCCGGCCCTCAGCGCCTGAGTCTCCACCGTCTGGCGCGGCACTCTCCGCTTCCCCGGGCCGAGCCTTCCGCCACTCACCGGCGCCTGTGTCACCTCCGCCCACTCACGGCCTTGAAGCCATTCTGTGCTGTAGCGTTGTCTTGTAATGGTTGTATCCGGTGGGAGATGGCAGTTAGAGGCCTCAGGTGTGAGACATGGAGGCGGCCAGAGCTCCCTGCAGCAATGTGGGCGCTGCACATGAAAGCTGCCGCCAGTCATTGATAGAGCTACATGTCCAGACCGGTCCTAGGAGCCAGACCTGTATATAATGGGGCCCTGTGCCCATGGCTCTGTATTATGGCCAGGGATGCCAAGTTTGGGGGATAGTGGGCTTCCTAGAGTCAGAGCAGACTTGTAAGCTAAGAACCTCGTTCAGCTTTGTAAAATTTTGACAAACTGTCCGAGCATCTGCCTTCGGTAGGTGTACACATCCGAAAATGATGCCCGGAGAGCGCATGTTCGCTCTGTCCGCACGATTAGGACGAGGCTGAAGTTGGTTTCTTATTCGTTCAGTTTCTTATTCGGAGCTGAAGGTGATTTCTTAGGCTAGGTTCACACTTGCGTCACACTTGTGCAGTCCATTCAACAAATCCGTTAAACGGACTGCACAACGCAAGTGCCGACTTTGGCACTGCGCTAGCGCAGATGGAGCATCTGCTAGCTCCATCTGCGCTAGCAGTGACGGACCCAGAAACGCTGCAGCCCGCGTCTCGGGTCCGTCACTCAATGACGGCACATCGCTAGCGTATGCCCATTGTGGGCGTGCGCTAGCGATGCATTTGCCATTGCAAGTAATGGTGGCGTTAACAGACTGCGCTACACCGCGTTATGCCGCGGTGTAACGTAGTCCGTTAAACGGGTTCACACAACGCAATGTGAACCCAGCCTAATTCGTCAGTTTCTTATTCAGCAATTTTTTCTCTTCTGTTTTTTATAGGTTTAACAACAAAAAATAAGCATCACAATAACAAAAGACAATGCAGTGAGGTGCCCTGATGTGAATACACTAAAAAACGGCTACAAAATCAATAAAACTGGCACAAAAATGGGCACCAAAGAGCGCTGAAGCTGAAGAAAGGGTTAAACGGCTTTGGGCCACTGATCTCACAATGCAGACATATAGAACAGGCTGTCCCACATCAAAACCAGCTATCTCCAGCCTGGCTCAAATGGGTTCTGGGCATCAGAACTGGCATCAAAGTGGGCAGACAATTTTGGCCATTTGAATAAGTAACTGATGTTTTTAAGGGGTTAAATGCCTTTGGGCTACTGACACTTAAAATACACAGATATTCATGCCCTGCATCAAACCCAGGTCTTTCCAGGCTGGTCCAAATGGGTTCTGGGCACCAGACCTGGCATCAAAGTAGGCAAACAGCCCATTTTCACAGGTTTGAATAAGTAACTGATGTTTTTAAGGAGTTAAATGCCTTTGGGCCACTGATCTGACACTTAAAATACGCAGATAGTAAAGCCCTGTATCAAACCCAGGTCCCTTCAGCCTGGCCCAAATGGGTTCTGGGCACCGGAACTGGCATCAAAGTAGGCAAACAGCCCATTTTCACATATTTAAATAAGTAACTGATGTTTAAGGGGTTAAATGCCTTTGGGCCACTGATACCACAGTGCACACATATAGAACAGGGAGCCCCACATCAAAACAGGGCCATCCAGCCTGGCCCAAAATGGGTTCTGGGCATCACAACTGGCATCAAAGTGGGCAAACAGCCCATTTTCACAGATTTGAATTAGTAACTGATGATTTTAAGGGGTTAAATGCCTTTGGGCCACTGATATTACAGTGCATACATATAAAAAAGGGAGCCCCACATCAAAAACAGGTCCATCGAGCCTGTCCCAAATGGGTTCTGGGCATCAGAGCTGGCATCAAAGTGGGAAAACAGCCCATTTTCACAAATTTGAATAAGTGATGTTTTTAAGGGGTTAAATGCCTTTTAGCCACTGATCTGACACTTAAAATACACAGAGAGTGATGCCCTGCATCAAACCCAGGTCCCTCCAGCCTGCCCCAAATGGGTTCTGGGTCCCAGAACTGGCATTAAAGTTGGCAAACAGCCCAATTTCACACATTTGAATAAGTGATGTTTTTAAGGGGTTAAATGCCTTTGGGCCACTGATATCACACTTAAAATACACAGATATTGATGCCATGAATCAAACCCAGGTCCCTACAGCCTGGCCCAAATTAGTTCTGGGCACCAGAACTGGCATCAAAGTGGGCAAACAGCCCATTTTCACAGATTTGAATAAGTGAAGTTTTTAAGGGGTTAAATGCCTTTGGGCCACTGATCTGACACTGAAAATACATAGAGTGATGCCCTGCATCAAATCCAGGACCCTTCAGTGTGGCCCAAATGGGTTCTGGGCACCAGAACTGGCATCAAAGTGGGCAAACAGCCAATTTTCACACATTTGAATAAGTAACTGATGTTTATAAGGGGTTAAATACCTTTGGGCCATTGATCTGACACTTAAAATACACAGATAGTGGTGCCTTGCATCAATCTCAGGTCTCTCCAGCCTGGCCCAAATGGGTTTTGGGCACCACAACTGGCATCAAAATGTGCAAACGACCCTTTTCCATAGATTTGAATAAGTAACTGATATTTTTAAGGAGTTAAAAGCCTTTGGGCCACTGATACGACACTTAAAATACACAGATAGTGATGCCACGCATCAAACCTAGAACCCAGGTCCCTCCAGCCTGGCCCAAATGGGTTCTGGGCATCAGAACTGGCATCAAAGTGTGCAAGCAGCCCATTTTCACAGATTTGAATAAGTAACTGATGTTTTTAAGGGGTTAAATGACTTTAGGCCACTGATCTGACACATAAAATACACAAATAGTGATGCCCTGCATCAAACCCAGGTCCCTCCAGCCTGGCCCAAATGGGTTCTGGGCACCAGAACTGGCATCAAAGTGGGCAAACAGCTCATTCTCACAGATTTGAATAAGTAACTGATGTTTTTAAGGGGTTAAATGCATTTGGGCCACTAATACCACAGTGCATACATATAGACAGGGAGCCTCACATCAAAAACAGGTCCCTCCAGCCTGGCCCAAATGGGTCTTGGGAATCAGAACTCACATCAAAGTGGGCAAACAGCCTATTTGTACACATTTGAATAAGTAGTTTGTTTTTAAGGGGTTAAATTCCTTTGGGCCACTGATCTGACACTTAAAATACACAGATAGTGATGCCCTGCATCATACCCAGGTCCCTCCAGCCTGGCCCAAATGGGTCCTGGGCACCAGAACTCACATCAAAGTGGGCAAACAGCCCATTTTCACACATTTAAATAAGTAACTTATGGTTTTAAGGGGTTAAATGACTTTGGGCCACTGATCTGACACTTAGGCTGTGTGTGTACCTTGCGTTTTTTTCACTATAAAAATGCGATAAAATGTTTAAAATACGCATACATATGCATCCCATCATTTAGAATGCATTCCGCAAAATTTGTGCAACGCATCGCGGAAAAAAACGCAGCATGTCCATTAATTTTGTGTTTTTTTTGTGGATTTCCCACTATATTATTGCATCCCAGAACCTCCGGAATAAAAACACAAAAAATCCCCCAAAAAACGCGAGAAATACAACGGTTTTGTTCAGGAAATTTCTGCAAGAAATCCTGACGTGTGCTTATAGCCTTAAATACACAGATAGTGATTCCCTGCATCAAACCCATGTCCCTCCAGCCTGGCCCAAATGGGTTCTTGAAAAACAAGTCACCAAATTCATTTTACCTATCAAGGTCCTAAATAAACCTACTGCTCGCACCTGCCTTGCTGTGGAGGTTGGCACCCTAAGAAACGATTTTTTTGCTCCCCCACTCAACGCAGGCTCTCCCTCTCTTCCCTACAATGTCCCTCTCAATACAGGTGGGAAAATAATATAGCCAAGAGCAGTGGTGAAAAAAATAGATATTAACCCCTTCACCCCAAAGCCTGTTTTCATCTAAGTGACAGGGCCAATTTTTACAATTCTGACCACTGTCACTTTATGAGGTCATAACTCTGAAACGCTTCAACGGATCCTGGTGATTCTGACATTGTTTTCTCGTGACATATTGTACTTCATGATAGTGGTAAAACTTCTTCGATATGACTTGCATTTATTTGTGAAAAAAACAAAAATTTGTCGGAAATTATGAAAATTTAGCAATTTTCAAACTCTTAGTTTTTATGCCCTTAAATTAGAGAGTTATATCACATAATATAGTTAATAAACAACATTTCCCACATGTCTGCTTTACATCAGCACAATTTTGGAAACATAATTTTTTTTTGTTAGGACGTTATAAAGGTTAAAAGTTGACCAGCGATTTCTCATTTTTGCAACAAAATTTGCAAAACCATTTTTTCACGGACCACCTCACACTTGAAGTGACTTTGAGGGGTCTATATGACAGAAAATGCCCAAAAGTGACACCATTCTAAAAACTGCACCCCTCAAGGTACTCAAAACCACATTCAAAAAGTTTATTAACCCTTCAGGTGCTTCACAGGAATTTTTTGAATGTTTAAAAAAATTGAACATTTAACTTTTTTTTCACAAAATTTTTACTTTAGGTCCAATTTGTTTCATTTTACCAAGGGTAACAGGAGAAATTGGACCACAAAAGTCGTTGTACAATTTGTCCTGAGTACGCCGATACCCCATATGTGGGGATAAACCACTGTTTGGGCACATGGCAGAGCTCGGAAGGGAAGGAGTGCCGTTTGACTTTTCAATGCAAGATTTGCTGGAATTGAGATCGGAGCCCATGTCACAATTGGAGAGCCCCTGATGTGCCTAAACAGTGGAAACCCCCACAAGTGACACCATTTTGGAAAGTAGACCCCCTAAGGAACTAATCTAGATGTGTGGTGAGCACTTTGAACCTCCAAGTGCTTCACAGAAGTTTATAATGTAGAGCCGTAAAAAAAAATTTATATTTTCACAAAAAATGATCTTTTTGCCCCAAATTTTTTATTTTCCCAAGGGTAACAGGGTAAATTGGACCACAAATGTTGTTTCACTAAAGTTTAGAATGTAGCATTGTGAAAATTAAAAAATCATTTTTTCTTTCCACAAAATGATGTTTTAGCTCGCAATTTTTTTTTCCCAAGGGTAACAGGAGAAATTGGACCACAAATGTTATTGTCCAATTTGTCCTAAGTACGCTGATACCCCACATGTGGGGGGGAACCACCGTTTGAGTGCATGGCAGAGCTCGGAAGGGAAGGAGCACCGTTTGAAATGCAGACTTAGATGGAATGGACTGCAGGTGTCATGTTGCATTTGCAGAGCCCCTGATGTACCTAAACAGTAGAAACCCACCACAAGTGACCCCATATTTGAAACTAGACCCCCCAAGGAACTTATCTAGATGTGTTGTGAGAGCTTTGAACCAACAAGTGTTTCACTACAGTTTATAACGCAGAGCCGTGAAAATAAAAAATATTTTTTTTCCACGAAAATGATATTTTAGCCCCCACGTTTTTATTTTCCCAAGGGTAACAGGACAAATTAGACCCCAAAAGTTGTTGTCCAACTTGTCCTGAGAACGCTGATACCCCATATGTTGGGGGGAACCACTGTTTGGGCACACAGGAGAACTCGGAAGGGAAGGAGCACTGTTTTCAAAGCAGAATTGGCTGGAATTGAGATCGGACGCCATGTCGCGTTTGGAGAGCCACTGATGTGCCTAAACAGTGGAAACCCCCAATTATAACTGAAACCCTAACCCCAACCCTAGCCCTAATGGGAAAATGGAAATAAATACATTTTTTTACATTTTATTATTTTTCCCTAACTAAGGGGGTGATGAAGGGGGTTTGATTTACTTTTATAGCGTTTTTTTGGCGGATTTTTAGGGTTGGCAGCTGTCACACACTAAAAGACGCTTTTTATTGCAAAAAATAGTTTTTGCATCACCACATTTTGAGGTAACATTTTCGGGCAGATGACATTTTTTGATCGCTTTTTATTCCGATTTTTGGGAGGCGGAATGAACAAAAACCAGCAATTCCTGAATTTCTTTTAGGGAAGGCGTTTATACCGTTCCACGTGTGGTAAAATGGATAAAGCAGTTTTATTCTTCAGGTCAGTACGATTACAGCGATACCTCATTTATGTAATTTTTTTTATGTTTTGGCGCTTTTACACAATAATAACTATTTTATATAAAAAAATAATTGTTTTTGCATCGCATTATTCTGAGAGCTATAACTTTTTTATTTTTCTGCTGATGATGCTGTATGGCGGCTTTTTTTTTGCGGGACAAGATGACGTTTTCAGTGGTACCAAGGTTATTTATATCCGTCGTTTTGATCGCGTGTTATTCCACTTTTTGTTCGCCTGTATGATAATAATGCAATGTTTTTTGCCTTGTTTTTTATTTATTTATTTTGCGGTGTTCACTGAAGGGGTTAACTAGTGGGATAGTTTTATAGAGCGGGTCGTTATGGACGCGGCGATACCAAATATGTGTACATTTATTGTTTTTTTTTTAATTTACATAAATAAATGGATTTATTGGGAAATGTTTTTTTTTTTTTATTTGGGGATTTTTTTTTTTTTTTTTTACACATTCTATTTTTTTTTTTTTAACTTTCTACCATTGTCCCAGGGTGGGACATCTCTGTATTAGATCAGATCGTTGATCTGACGCTGTGCATAGCTGACAGGCAGTTTAGCTGGCTTTCCAGCGCCTGCTCTCAGCAGGCGCCGGCTAGCCAGGTCATTTCATGACCCGGAAGGAGTCCGGCGGCCATCTTGGATCCGGGGACTCCTTCCGGGTCACCGGAGCAACGCGATCTCATTGCGTTGCTCCGGTGGGAGAGCGCAGGGAGCCCCCGTCCCTGCGCGATCCCCCTATATGCCGCTGTCACTACTGACAGCGGCATCAGAGGGGTTAAATGCCCGCGATCGGCGATAGCGCCGATCGTGGGCATTGCTGCGTGGTGTCAGCTGTCATATTCAGCTGACACCCGCACCCGATCACCGCGGCGCTCAGCACGAGACCGCGGTGATCGGTGCGCCGTACTAGTACTGCTGCTGGCACAAATGCAGTGCCGGCAGCGCAGTACTAGTACGGCACGTGGCGCGAAGGGGTTAAACATTAATAGACAAATCAATCTCCATTTAGGCCTTGAAAGGCACCTCCGGATAACAAAATAACCATGCCAACACAATGCATATAGTTCAAATATGATGACAACCAATAATTCAGTCCACAATCAGCTGACTATTCCTATTACCGTCCCATCATGGACTAGAATATCCTAAATGATAGTGTCAATTTAAACACAACGTATACTCATTTTTTGGATACATATCAGGACGAATCCCATTTAAGGTCATACATCAGCCAATTAAACTATTATTAATAAATGATAAAGATAACTTAGCATGTGTTGGTGTCATCCCGATGCGTTTCCCCGTTCTCACGGTTCATCAGGAGGAAATAATATAGATGTTCATGATGCCGGATGCCATGTTGATGAATGGCATAAGCCGGCGGTGAAGATATGTGGACATAAATAGCCCACATTGAATCTTCGCACCTAAATAGGCCCTGCCCCCTTCAAGATCCGGCGGGATCCCAACCGGGTAAAAATAGCACTGGGACCAGAGCGTCGCCAGGAGCGGAAAGCCTGCCGAGGGACGCCGGAGGGTGAGAATATCATGATTTTTTATTTTAATTCTTTTTTTTTAACAATTATATGGTACCCAGAGTCTGGAGAAGTCTCCTCTCCTCCACCCTGGGTACCATCCGCAAATGATCCGCTTCCCGCATGGTGGGCATAGCCCTATGCGGGAAGTAAGCGGATCAATGCATTCTTATGGGTGCGGAATCCCGTGATTCCGCACAAAGAATGAACATGCTGCGTTTTTTTCCAGAATGCGATTCCGCCGCGGAAAAAAATGCAGCATGCGCACGAAAAATGCGGATTGCATTCTAAAAATAGGATGCTTAATGTGAGCTTTTGTTTGCGTTTTATAGCGAAAAAACATGAGAAAACATGAACGTGTGCACATAGCCTTAAGGTTAAGGAACCCACTGTGCTCTCAGGTACCTTGAGTACTGCAGAAAGTCTATTGTAACCTTGGCCAGATCTGTGCCTCGCCACAATTTTATCTCTGAGCTCCTTGGCCTGTTCCTTTGACCTCATGATTCTCATTTGGTCTGTCACGCACTGTAAGGCCGGGGTCACACTAGCGTATTTCATCCGATGCGAGAGCATCGGATGCGATATGCTAATGACACTCGGCTCCTGCTCTGCTGCGAGCAGGAGCCGAGTGTCATGCATCTGTGCTCCGAGCCTCTCGTACAGAGCGGATCGGAGCACAGCTGCGGAGGAGGCGGAGAAATGAATTTCTCCATCTCCCTTATTGCCGGGGTCTGCGTTTAACGCACATCACTCGGATGATATCCGAGTGGTCTGCGCTGTCTCACTCGCACCCATAGGCTTATATGGGTGCGAGTGAGCCGACAGCTGGGATCTGCCCCCCAGCTTAACATTGGTCCGAGTACAATGCGATTTTTAATCGCATTGCACTTGTCCGTTTAATTCGCCAGTGTGACCCCGGCCTAAGCTGTGGGGTCTTATATAGACAGGTGTGTGCCTTTCCAAATCAAGTCCTATCGGTTTAATTAACCCCTTTCTGACCTCGGATGGGATAGTATGTCCGAGGTCAGATCCACCGCTTTGATGCAGGGCTCCGGCAGTGAGCCCGCATCAAAGCCGGGACATGTCAGATGTTTTGAACAGCTGACATGTGCCCGCAATAGCAGCGGGTGAAATCGCGATTCACCCGCCGCTATTAACTAAAATACCGCTGTCAAACCGCGCTTCCGGCCATCCGGCCAGAAATGAGCACATTGCTGACCCCCGTCAGCCTGTTATTAAGCTACATAGCAGCGATCTGATGATCGCTCCTATGTAGCAGAGCCGATCGAGTTGTGCCAGCTTCTAGCCTCCCATAGAGGCTATTGAAGCATGGCAAAAGTTTTTAAAAAAAGTTAAAAAAATGTGAAAAAAAATATAAAAGTTTAACCCCTTAGTGACAGAGCCAATTTGGTACTTAATGACAGAGCCAATTTTTGCAATTCTGACCACTGTCACTTTATGAGGTTATAACTCTGGAACGCTTCAACGGATCCCGCTGATTCTGAGATTGTTTTTTCGTGACATATTGTACTTCATGTTAGTGGTAACATTTCTTCGATATTACTTGCGATTATTTATGAAAAAAACGGAAATATGGCGAAAATTTTTAAAATTTTGCAATTTTCAAACTTTGTATTTTTATGCCCTTAAATCAGAGAGATATGTCACGAAAAATAGTTAATAAATAACATTTCCCACATGTCTACTTTACATCAGCACAATTTTGGAGACAAAATTTTTTTTTGTTAGGGAGTTATAAGGGTTAAAAGTTGACCAGCAATTTCTCATTTTTACAACACCATTTTTTTTAGGGACCACATCACATTTGAAGTCATTTTGAGGGGTCTATATGATAGAAAATAATGAAGTGTGACACCATTCTAAAAACTACACCCCTCAAGGTTCTCAAAACCACATTCAAGAAGTTTATTAACCCTTTACGTGCTTCACAGGAACTGAAACAATGTGGAAGGAAAAAATGAACATTTAACTTTTTTTTGCAAACATCTTAATTCAGAACCATTTTTTTTATTTTCACAAGTGTAAAAACAGAAATGTAACCATAAATTTTGTTATGCAATTTCTCCTGAATACGCCAATACCCCATATGTGGGGGTAAACCACTGTTAGGGCGCACCGCAGAACTTAGAAGTGAAGGAGCGCCGTTTTACTTTTTCAATGTTGAATTGGCTGGAATTGAGATTGGATGCCATGTCGCGTTTGGAGAGCCCCTGATGTGCCTAAACAGTGGAAACCCCCCACAAGTGACACCATTTTGGAAACTAGACCCCTTAAGGAACTTATCTAGATGTGTGGTGAGCACTTTGAACCCCCATGTGCTTCACAGAAGTTTATAACGTAGAGCCGTGAAAAAAAAAAATCGCATTTTTTCTACAAAAATGATCTTTTTGCCCACAAATTTTTATTTTCACAAGGGTAACAGGAGAAATTAGACCACAAAAGTTGTTGTGCAATTTCTCCTGAGTACGCTGATACCCAATATGTGGGGGTAAACCACTGTTAGGGCGCACCGCAGAGCTTGGAAGAGAAGGAGTGCCGTTTTACTTTTTCAATGTAGAATTGGCTGGAATTGAGATCGGACGCCATGTCGCGTTTGGAGAGCCCCTGATGTGCCTAAACAGTAGAAATCCCCCACAAGTGACCCCATTTTGGAAACTAGACCCCCCATGGAACTTATCTAGATGTGTGGTGAGAACCTTGAATGCCCAAGTGCTTCACAGAAGTTTATAATGCAGAGCCGTGAAAATAAAAAATATTTTTTTTTTCCACAAAAAAGATATTGTAGCCCCCAAGTTTTTATTTTTACAAGGGTAACAAGAGAAATTGGACCCCAAAAGTTGTTGTCCAATTTGTCTTGAGTATGCTGGTACCCCATATGTGGGGGTAAACCACTGTTTGGGCGCACGGCAGAGCTCGGAAGGAAGGAGCGCCGTTTTGGAATGCAGACTTTGATAGAATGGTCTGCGGGTATTATGTTGCATTTGCAGAGCCCCTGATGTACCTAACCAGTAGAAACCCTCCACAAGTGACCCCATTTTGGAAACTAGACCCCCAAGGAACTTATCTAGATGTGTGGTGAGAACTTTGAATGCCCAAGTGCTTCACAGAAGTTTAGAATGCAGAGTCGTGAAAATAAAAAATATTTTTTTTTTCACAAAAAAGATTTTGTAGCCCCCAAGTTTTTATTTTCACAAGGGTAACAGGAGAAATTGGACTGCAATAGTTGTTGTCCAATTTATCCCGAGTACGCTGATGTGCCATATGTGGGGGTAAACCACTGTTTGGGCGCACGGCAGAGCTCGGAAGGGAAGGAGCGCCTTTTTGGAATGCAGACTTTGATAGAATGGTCTGTGGGCATTATGTTGCGATTGCAGAGCCCCTGATATACCTAAACTGTAGTAACCCCCCACAAGTGACCCCATTTTGGAAACTAGACCCCCCAAGGAACTTATCTAGATGTGTGGTGAGAACTTTGAATGCCCAAGTGCTTCACAGAAGTTTAGAATGCAGAGTCGTGAAAATAAAAAATATTTTTTTTTTTCACAAAAAAGATTTTGTAGCCCCCAAGTTTTTATTTTCACAAGGGTAACAAGAGAAATTGGACCCCAGAAGTTGTTGTCCAATTTATCCCGAGTACGCTGATGCCCCATATGTGGGGGTAACCCACTGTTTGGGCGCACGGCAGAGCTCAGAAGGGAGGGAGCACCATTTGACTTTTTGAGCGCAAAATTGGCTGTCGTGTTTGGAGACCCCCTGATGTACCTAAACAGTGGAAACCCCCCAATTCTAGCTCCAACCCCTAACCCTAATCCCAACCTGATCCATAATCCTAATCACTAACCCTAACCATAATCACAACCCTTACCCCAAAACAACCCTAATGTCAACCCTAACCATAACCCTAATCAAAACCCTAAATCCAACACACCCCTAATCCTAATCTCAACCCTAACCTCAAACCTAACCCTAATCCCAATACACCCCTAATCACAACCCTAACCTTAACCCTAATCCCAAACCTAACCCTAATCCCAAGCGTAACCCTAATGCCAACCCTAACCCTAATACCAACCCTAATCCAAACCCTAAACCTAATCCCAGCTCTAACCCTAACTTTAGCCCCAACCCTAGCCCTAAGGCTACTTTCACACTTGCGTTGTTTGGCATTCCGTCGCAATCCGTCGTTTTGGACAAGAAACGGATCCTGCAAATGTGCCCGCAAGATGCGTTTTTTGCCCATAGTATTGCCGACGGATCGTGACGGATGGCCACACGTCGCGTCCGTCGTGCACTGGATCAGTTGTGTTTTGGCGGAGCGTCGGCACAAAAAAACGTTCAATGAAACGTTTTTTTGTACGTCGCATCCGCCATTTCTGACCGCGCATGCGTGGCCGTAACTCCGCCCCCTCCTCCCCAGGACATAGATTGGGCAGCGGATGCGTTGAAAAACTACAGCTGCTGCCCACGTTGTGCACAATTTTCACAACGTGCGTCGGTATGTCGGGCCGACGCATTGCGACGGCCCCGTACCGACGTAAGTGTGAAAGAAGCCTAACCCTAAATTTAGCCCCAACCCTAACCCTAAATTTAGCCCCAACCCTAACCCTAAATTTAGCCCCAACCCTAGCCCTAACCCTAACCCTAGCCCTAACCCTAACCTAACCCTACCCCTAACCTAACCCTACCCCTAACCCTACCCCTAACCTAACCCTACCCCTAACCCTAACCTAACCCTACCCCTAACCTAACCCTAGCCGTAACCCTACCCCTAACCTAACCCTACCCCTAACCTAACCCTAGCCGTAACCCTACCCCTAACCTAACCCTAGCCCTAACCCTACCCTAACCCTACCCCTAACCCTACCCCTAACCCTACCCCTACCCTAACCCTACCCCTAACCCTACCCCTAACCCTACCCCTAACCCTACCCCTAACCCTAATTTTAGCCCTAACCGCTGTTCTCCTGCCGGCCGGCAGATGGAGACAGATGGCGGGCGCACTGGGCATGCGTCCGCCATGTTCTTCTGCCGGCGGCCAGGAGGAGCAGCAAGAGGATCCAGGGACCTAGGTGAGTATGCTAGGGTCCCCGAATCCCCCTATTTCTCTGTCCTCTGATGTGCGATCACATCAGAGGACAGAGAATTACACTTTACTTTTTTTTTTTTTTTTTTTTTTTTGCGGTCGCCGGTAAACAGTTAATTACCGGCGATCGCAAAACAGGGGTCGCTAAAACCGACCCCCGATCATGCTCTTTGGGGTCTCGGCTACCCCAGGCAGCCGAGACCCCAAAGATTCTCCCGGTGCCGGCCGGCGGGCGCACTGCGCATGCGCCCGCCATTTTGAAGATGGCGGCGCCCACCGGGAGACACGAGGAGCATCGGGGGAGCTAGGTGAGTATTGGGGGGCCACCTGGGACCCCTTTTCTCTGTCCTCCGATGTGCGATCACATCGGAGGACAGAGAAATTAAAAAGAGATCGCTTTTTTTTTTTTTTTTTGCGATCGCCGGTAAACGGTTAATTACCGGCGATCGCAAATGCGGGGAGGGTTAAAAACCCCCCGAATCATGTTCTCTGGGGTCTCGGCTACCCTCGGCAGCCGAGACCCCGGAGAAAATCGGCCTGTGGGGGGCGCTATACACTTTTTCCACAGCGCCGTTAATTAACGGCGCTGTGGTTTAAGTACCCTTAGCGGCCGCTGTTAAAAGGCGTATCGGCGGTCGCTAAGGGGTTAAATCACCCCCATTCAAAATAAATCAATAAAAAAAAAATCAAACCTACACATATTTGGTATCGCCGCGTTCAGAATCGCCCGATCTATCAATAAAAAAAAAGGTATTAACCTGATCGCTAAACGGCATAGCGAGAAAAAAATTAGAAATGCCAGAATTACGTTTTTTGGTCGCCGCGACATTGCATTAAAATGCAATAACGGGCAATCAAAAGAAAGTATGATTCTCCAGGTCATTACGAGTTCACATGTGGTATGGAAGATGTAAAGCACAGCCTAGGAGGGAGGTGCACAGTCAATAGGTGCCCAAACCTTGATGTATAGATTATAAGTGACTAGCACACTCCAAGAAATTGTGATGCAAATAAAGGGGGGTTTATTACATACAAAGATCACAAACGTTTCGGTCTACTCTTGACCTTCATCAGTGTGCTAAGTACACTTGTATGCTTGCATGAGCCCCAATATTGGATATTATATTTTGCATCAGTGTAATGGATCTGGTAGAAATGAACCAGATAGGATTGCAGAAGGCTATCCGAAAAACAGATAAGCCAAAAGAGTCTGCGGCTGTAAAGCATAAACAGCCAATCAGCGCACAGGAAAAGATGTGGGTATACAATTTCTTGGAGTGTGCTAGTCACTTATAATCTATTACGAGTTCACAGACACCAAACATGTCTAGGTTCTCTTTTATCTAAGTGGTGAAAAAAATTCCAAACTTTGCTAAAAAAAAATAAAAATTGCGCCATTTTCCGATACCCGTAGCGTCTCCATTTTTCATGATCTGGGGTCGGTTGAGGGCTTATTTTTTTTGCGTGCCGAGCTAGCATTTAATGATACCATTTTGGTGCAGGTACTTTCTTTTTAGCACCTGATTTTTCATTTTAATGCAATGTCGTGGCTACCAAAAAAAGGTAATTCTGGCATTTGGAATTTTTTTCTCGCTACGCCATTTAGCGATCAGGTTAATTCTTTTTTTTTTAATAAATCGGGCGATTCTGAATGCGGCGTTACCAAATATGTGTAGGTTTGATTTTTTTAATTTTATTTTGAATGGGGCGAAATGGGGGTGATTTGAACTTGTATATTTTTTTAATTTTTTTTAAACATTTTTTTTTTACTTTTGCCATGCTTCAAAAGCCTCCATGGGAGGCTAGAAGCTGGAATAGCCTGATCGGCTCTGCTACGTAGGAGTGATGCTCAGATCGCTCCTATGTAGTAGAATTGCAGCATTGCTATGAGCGCCGACCACAGGGTGGCGCTCACAGCAGTCTGGCATCAACAACCATAGGGGTCTTCAGGAGACCTCTGGTTGCTATGCCAACGCACCGATGACCTCCGATCATGTGACGGGGTCACCAGTGCGCGTATTTCCGGCCGGATGGCCAAAGCGCTTGTTAAATGCCGCTGTCAGCGTTTGACAGTGGCATTTAACTAATTAATAACGGGTGGATCGTGATTCCATCCGCCGCTATTTCTGGCACATGTCAGCCCACATCAAAGCAGGGGATCTGCCATTGGACGTACTATTCCGTCCGATAACAGAAAGGGGTTAATGACCATCAGGAACCCATATTTGTAGCACCAGTAGAGCCTTAGAAGATATTATTAGATATACAAAGTTACCGAAAAGCTATCTTGCAGAATAGAGCAACTATAGATTATTGGTTATTAATTCACTATTATAGATGTCAAGAGTTTGAAGGTATGTATTGTTTTAACTTGTCAGATCATAGCCAGGATTTGCAGTCTCAGATAGACCAGTTACATGATGACATCACACAAATTAATTGTAAATGGTGTGATTGGTTATTTTCCTGGTTGCCTGATTTTGGTTATTTATGCTATATTTTAGGAGTAATTTTTGCTATAATCTGTGCTTGTATTGCCTTGTAATGTATTCCTTTTCTCATATTAAAATTTTGTTTATCTGCTGAAGCTGTTCCCTTGGGATATGGCATTGTATATAAATGATATATGGTTTCCCGATGGTCAAGGGTGGATTGTAGTGCTAAGATATTAATGACCATCGGGAATCAATATTGGTAGCCTGTCTTTAAGGAAGGAACCTTTAAGCAATAACAGTTCAGCTCATATTAGCTTTCTGTATTTTCTGTAATTCTCCTAACACCTGGGCTGCATAGTTTTTAGTGAGAACAGGCTTGTTTATAGTATTCATCCAATTATTACAAAGTTTCGCCATTAATGTTTGGTGAGAATGGTGTATGTTTATATTCTTCAGTGGGAAAGCGTATGTTTATATAATTAGACCTCTTTCACACTTCCGTCGGCAGGCGGCCGTCATGATGCATCGGCGCGGCCGTCATGATGCATCGGCACGACCGTCTTGTCCGTTTTTACCATCCGTTTCATCCGTTTTTTTGACGGATCCATTTTCCATGCCTAAAAATGGGAGTCTCCCAAATGTGATTGGCTACTGGAAAATAAGGGAAACCTATATACTGAGTGTTTTACCGCCCTATCTTTGACAGGGTTTAGAGCAAGTGGCAGAAATGGAAGAAATTCTAGCAAGGATGGTGACCATCTATTCTGATTTTGCATTTGAGGCCAATAGGTTGGCAATCATTGTTCGTGAAAAGGAGGAAGCAAGAGAGCGGATTCTTCGTCAGCGACATCCCTGACAGCGCCGCCTTTGGATACATCCCATCAACGTACAGCGATTGACCCGTGGCGTCTATTCAACGCTGTACCTGGAGTTGAGGCAGAACCCGGACAAGTTTTTCAACTATGTGCGCATGAGACCTGAACTCTTTGATGTGTTGGTGGAACGTGTTGGGGACTTAATCCGAAGAAAGGACACCTATTTGTGTTTTTCTGTCTCACCGGCGGAGCGTCTGATGGTGACACTTCGGTAAGACTTTTAAAAAAAAAAATATTTAGTTTTATCATTGTTCATTATGTGCACATGTTGTGTATTTTTGCTGCGGGTATGCAGCGAATTTGACGCTGCGTATTCGCAGCATTTTTCCTTGTGTTAACAGTACCATGTAAACCTATGGAAAACAACATCTGCAGTGACCATGCTGCGGAAAATACTGCGCTGAAACACTGCGTTGCATTTTCTGCAGCATGTCAATTGTTTGTCCCCATTTCACAGCATTTAACACCTGCTCCATAATAGTAATCCGCAGCTGTCAAAACGCCGTTTTAAATCTGCAAAAAAACTGAACATAAAAAATTCCGCAGTGCGTTTAACATGTTTAAAAAAAAAAAAAAAAAAGTTTTGAAAACTAAACATAATATTCTTCTATATTGGAAAATAGCTTTAAATTGTAATATTGTTCATTGCAGTTTGTAATAATAATTTTTTTTTTATTTCCACAGATTCCTTGCAACTAGAGAATCGCTAACATCACTTCATTACCAATTTCGTCTCAGGATCTCAACTATCTCTGGGATTGTTAAACAGACCTGCTGAGCACTGTGGGATTGTTTGCACGTTGAGTTCATACTGAATACAACAATTGACATGTGGCTGGAGTGTGGAGAAAATTTTGAAAAACTTTGCCATTTCCTTAATTGCTTGGGTGCTGTGGATGGCAAGCATATACGGATTGCTAAACCTGCAGGATCAGGATCTGAATACTAAAACTACAAAAAGTACTTTTCTATTGTGCTGATGGCCATAGCGGATGCCCATTGTAAATTCATTGTGGTGGATATTGGAGCATATGGCCGCTCAAACGATTCCCAGGTCTTCAAAACGTCTCCTATGGGCCGTTGCTTATACGGAGACACGTATCAGTTTCCACCGCCAAGACCACTCCCTGGAACATCATGCGTGTCATGTGTGTTGGTGTTGAGGCATTCCAGCTTTCAACACACCTACTTAAACCATATTCCAGCAGTGGATTAACACGAAGTAAACGAGTGTTTAACTATCGGTTAACTAGAGCTAGACGTTTGGTGGAGTGCGCCTTCGGTATTTTAACTGCCAAATGGCGAGTGCTGCTAACTGCAATAAAACTGCAAGCTGAAACTGTGGATAAGGTGGTCAAGGCATGTGTGGTGCTGCATAACTTCGTCATTTTCAAGGAACCGGTTGCCATGGAGGAAGAGGACTTGGAAACCACCTTGTGGGATTATCAAAATGTCTCTGTTCGTACTGCAGTTGCAGTTTCCAGAATGAGGGACAAATTTGCTGATTATTTCATGACACCTGAAGGCAGAGTTCCATGACAAGATGATATTGTTTGAGATGTGTGTTTGATGTTATGTATGTCTATGTACTGAAACATTGCCAAAGTCACTCTTCTTATTTTCTTGACACCAAGTTTTACTTCTTTCCCAAAAGTTTGGTATGTTTTCTAATAAAAAAAACTAGTTATACCTTTCCAACTTATGTTGTTTTTGTACCTTTTTTTACCATAGTTAAATGAAGACACTTGACAATAAAATAGTTTTTAACAAAAAATTACAAAAAAATTTTTTAACAAATTTCTATTAAACACATTTTTACCACATTTTTTAGACATTTTTTTAACCATATTTTTATTAAACACTTTTTTAACAAATTTTTATTAAACTATTAATATCTTTAAAAAAAATATGTTTAACGGAACAATGTTATTTCAACTGAAATTTTATTGCTTTACAAATCTGTAAACTGTGGGGTAGAGATACTAACGGAGGGGCTGGAAGGTTGGACCATGTCGATAGTGGAGGAATACCTACTGGGTTGGGGTTGATCTGTAGTGGAAGGGGGGAAAAAACATGAGGCTGAGCAGGGTGGACAGGGGGTGGTGTTGGGGTAGGTGGAAAATTATACAAGGAAGGAAAATTTAACGGGGAAGGAAACAGTAGGGTGGACATTTGAAATTGGGACTGGGTTGGGATTTGGGACTGGGTTGGGAATTTGGACTGGATTGGGAATTGGGATGGATTTTGGAAATGGCAAGGATTTTGGAAATGGAAAGGGTTGGTAGGAGAGACAGTGGCTGTGTGGGAGCAACTACCGGGGGAGTTGGCGGGGCTTGGGCGATGGCCTGCGCTACAGCAGCATGGCAGCCTTGCATTATACATGCATCTGCTGGTCAAGAGTTAGCTTTTCCATGCTCACGAGCATTGACTGGAAAAAAAAGATTTGGCAACTGCTTTGCATCTGAATGCAGCCTATCCTCACGATTGCTGAGTTCAGTGATGCTTTTATTCACCATGTTGAACCCAGCAGTTGTTTGCTCAGCCAAAAGCTTGATAGAGCTCTGTAAGGCTGCATTCAGATGCAAAAACTTTGGAGCATAACTCCTTGCCTGACCCCTCTGTCGCTGCCGCCCAGAACCTAAAGGTGTTCTAGAGGTGGCAGCATCAGAGGGGTAAAGGGAACGCTAACTCGTCACCAACAGCTTTATGTAACGAAGTCTGCAATGATGCTCCAGCGCTGGTGGATGTGGATGGGGCCAAGGGACCGGAAGTGAGGGAAGAGTCAGACGAAGGGTCAGAGGGGTGGGGTCTACCGACATGGCCCACGGTGGCGGACTCCTGTCGGATCGCTCCAGAGGGGTCCAAGGTAGCAGCAAGTTCCCGAGTGGTACAGATGGTGCTGTGAAAGAAAAGAAAAAATAACAATTAATATATTGATAGGAAAAAGCCCTGCCTGAAAAAAAAGGTTAGACAGGTAAACATGGTGAATTAGTAAATGGGCTGTGGAATATTTTCCTTCTGCGCAACATCATCGAGCGGAGGAACGACAGAGCCCTGCCATAGTTATATTGGCTCCTGCGTCCTCTTGAGCCACTCGGGGCCTGCATCTCCTTGTTAAACCCCCTCTTGAAGCGATCCCTGAGTGACCGCCACCGCTTCATTACCCTTTCACCTGTAAAGAGAAGAATGAAAAAAAAAGGGTAAAGTAAACACATTCCGTCCTGCTACCGAAATTACTGAAATGTGACTACTTACGTGCTCGAGTCTGCTGCCTTGGTTCAAGGTCCTTCCAGTTGTCAACAACTTTCAAGCATATTTGCTCCCAGAGCCGACGGGTAACAAATTGATCTGCATGGCTGCGGTCAGCCATGTTCCACAGCGGCTCCCACTCGCGGACCTCCTCAATGAGGCGGTCCACATCTTTTCCGCCGTCCTCACCATCTGAGTCGGGAGCACGCTGTGAAGACTGTGAAAAAATAATAAGAAAAAAAATTAGTACACTGGGATACAAAACTACCAAGAAAAAAAAGAAAAAATATATATACTTACTGGAGGCTGACCGCTGCGGCGATCATGACGCCGACTCTGGGAGCTGCTGGGAGGACCTTCATGGCGTTGGCCAGAATGTGCAGCAGACTAAAAAAAAGGAAAATGAATTATGTTGGATGTAGGCATATGTGTACTGTGATGTATGATGATCTGTTTTGTATGTGTTGGGTGCACTGTGATGTCTGAAGCAAGTTTCTGCACAACTTACACTCTGCGCGCCCGCTCCTGGCATTTCTCCACTCACCCCGTCTCCTTCTGAGAGGCCCTCGGCTGCTTCAGCTTCCTGTGAAAACATAATTAATGCATATAGTGTTTAGCCAAAATTTTAACAAGAACAAAGAGACAAAAATTTAACTTTTAAATTACCTCAATACGAAGATGCTGTGAAGGAAGGCTCCCAGAAGAAGACATGTTTTTTGGGGCTCGGTAGACCCTGCTGAATCTGTAAGTATAAAAGACACTTGTAAGCTACTATACAAATTATATTCAAAGCTTTATGGTCTTTAATACTTACATCAGGAAACCAACTTGCTGGCTCGGTGGTCCCTGGTGGCTCGGTGGTCCCTGCTGGATCTGTAAGTATAAAGACAATTTAAACTTAGACCCACAAACCCCCCAAAATAGCTAATGTAATAGATTTAAAAACCACCCTGCTCAAATGTTATATCTCAGCAATGTCCAAGCAGGCCAAAAAAACAACGTTTAGAGAAACCACCAAAAAAATATATCCAAGGCACACCAGTCTGAGCTGGATATCCTAGCTTAATAATATGCGCAAGCTGTAAAACCATTTCCTCCCACCCCCCAAACAAAATTTACAAAATACCCTCATTTAAAGTTGAAATGCCTAAACACCAGTTGAAAATGTATTGACCCCATATGTCATTTAAAAAGATCCCTTTAAAAATTACAAAAGGAAAAAAAAATACCTCTTAAAATTTTCCAACACCTTTTATTTTAAAAAATAAACCCTCAACCAAGTCTGTATTGCATGGTATGTGTACATTTTTACATACACCACACTTTAACATTTACCTTTGTGAAGTGATACTACATACAGTTTGAATAAAAAAAATTTAATTATTATTTTTTTTTTACATCACAATTAGGAGCTACACTGCTCTTTATTTTAAAATTTTAAATACAAGTACATTAACTGTAAATGTTTTCAACAATACAATTAAAAAAAAGATAAAAATAAAAAAAACAAACACACACGCAACACACACACACACTCACACCGCCATTACACACACACTCAAACCACATGCTACACACGCCACACTACTTTATAAATACATCACAGTAAAAAAACACGCAGATGCACGTACACACGGACGCACGCACATACAGACATGCGCACACAGACACGCGCACACAGACGCACGCACACAGATGCACACAAAAATGGCAGGACTCACACTGGCAGACAGGCCTCTGGCTGGACGCTGGCTGGATTTCAGGCAGGAGTCTTGCTGGCACATTGAGGAGTGAAACAACAGGTCAGGTTTATATAGATTTGGGGCTGTCTGGCCAATTGGCTACTAAATACTGATTTGGAGCATGCTCAGTGTAAAAAGACGTATTCCAGTGCTGGATTCCGTCATACGACGTGCCACGACGGATCCTGCGTCCATAGGCATCCATTCTAGCCAACGACGTATGCCGCAGGATGCGTCGTCGCAAGTTTTTCCAGTGCAGACAACGTTTTATTGTACGTTTTTTCCAGATGACGTGTCGTCAAATTCCGACGGATCCCATGCACGACAAACGAAACGTGTGGCCATACGTCACGATCCATCGCTAATACAAGTCTATGGGAAAAAAACGCATCCTGCAGGCAAATTTGCAGGATGCGTTTTTTTCACAAAACGACGCATTGTGACAGGGAATGAACGACGGAAGTGTGAAAGAGGCCTAAGACAGAAGCCTGTTAACCTATAGATCGGAGGGCATGCCCGTGTGGGTCTATAGTGGGGATATCCCAGGAATTTCTCTGTCTTTGCCGTTCGCTTCTCGCAGTTGATGTTTCCGGACAGATGATGTCGCCATTCCTGGTGAAGTTTTGCTTATGTGGTGTGCAATGTAAGTACTTTACCTTTGTGGTTTATATTATGCAAAAGTGTACGCAATATCATGCTATTTCCTGTTTTTGTGATTATTTAATTGTAATAAAATTAATCGCCTTCTTTAAAGCCATATCTGAGCCCTTTGAATACTTGGCAAAACAGGCTGCTATATGGGAACTGTCACAAATCACGGGGATATTTTTATCATCCCCACCGCTGACACCAATATGTCAAGAACCGGGGTTGTTTGGTTGGTCCCGGTTCTTTTCTGAAGGAGATTTATCTATATCCCAGTTCCGCTTTGGAACTTGTAGCTCTCTAGCGCCCCTTACCCTCAGGTCAGTCAGGGTACTGCACCTAGGATAATTAGTCGCCAGTAAGGTTGCCTTACTATGTCCTGGCTAATGGGCACACTGCAGCGAGGGCGATATAACTACTCCCACTCAGGTGGGAACAATAATTATCCCGGTTCACTGCCACCAGCTCCGACTCCTGAATCAATAATGGGTCAGGAGCCAAACCAATTAGTAGCGTAACTTACTTCAGAGGACATGTCAGTACATTATAGAGCAAAGAGAAACAAAGCTAGTAATTTTATATACACTGCTGAAAAAAATAAAGGGAACACTTAAACAACAGAATATAACTCCAAGTAAATCAAACTTCTGTGAAATCAAACTGTCCATTTATGAAGCAACACTGACAATCAATTTCACATGCTGTTGTGCAAATGGAATATACAACAGATGGAAATTATTGGCAATTATCAAGACACTCAAAGGAGTGGTTCTGCAGGTGGGGACCACAGACCACGTCTCAGTACCAATGCTTTCTGGCTGATGTTTTTGACACTTTTGAATGTTGGTTGTGCTTTCATGCTCGTGGTAGCATGAGATGGACTCTACAACTCACACAAGTGGCTCATGTAGGGCAGCTCATCCAGGATGGCACATCAATGGGAGCTGTGGCAAGGTTTGCTGTGTCTGTCAGCGTAGTGTCCAGAGGCGCTACCGGGAGACAGGCCAGTACACCAAGAGACCTGGAGGGGGCCATAGGGCAACAACCCAGCAGCAGGACCACTACCTTAGCCTTTGTACAAGGAGGAATAGGAGGAGCACTGCCCAAGCCCTGCAAAATGACCTCCAGCAGGCCACAAATGTGCATGTGTCTGCACAAACGGTTAGAAACTGACTCCATGAGGATGGACTGAGTGTCTGACGTGCATAGATGGGGGTTGTGCTCACACCCCGTGCAGGACAATTGGCATTTGCCACAGAACAACAGGATTAGCAAATTCGCCACTGGTGCCCTGTGGTCTTCACAGATGAAAGCAGGTTAACACTGAGCACATGTGACAGAGTCTGGAGACGCCGTAGAGAGTGATCTGCTGCCTGCAACATTCTTCAGCATGACTGGTTTGGCAGTGGGTCAGTAATGGCGTAGGGGTGCCAATTCTTTGGAGGGCTGCACAGAGGTATCCTGACTGCCATTAGGTTCCAAGATGAGATCCTCAGACCCCTTGTGAGACCATATGCTGGTGCGGTTGGCCAAGGGTTCCTCCTAATGCAGGACAATGCCAGATCTCGTGGCTGGAGTGTGTCAGCAGTTCCTGCCAGATGAAGGCATTGAAGCTATGGACTGGCCCACCTGTTCCCCAGACCTGAATCCGATTGAACACATCTGGGACATCATGTCTCGCACCATTCACCAACGTCACATTGCACCACAGACTGTCCAGGAGTTGGCGGATGCTTTAATCCAGATATGGGAGGAAAACCCTCAGGAGACCATCCGCTGCCTCATCAGGAGCATGCCCAGGCATTGTAGGGGAGGTCATACAGGCACATGGAGGCAACATACACACACAACTGAACATCATTTCCTTGTCTTGAGGCATTTCCACTGAAGTTAGATCAGCCTGTAATTTGATTTTCCACTTTGATTTTGAGTATCATTCCAAATCCAGACCTCCCATGGCATATTCATTGATTTACATTGATCATTTTAATGTTTTATTGTTCTGAACACATTCCACTATGTAATGAGTAAAGATTTGCAACTGACATATTTCATTCAGTGATATCTAGAATGTGGTATTTTAATGTTCCCTTTATTTTTTTGAGCAGTGTATTTTACTCCAGAAGGTAGACAGCATTTACAAAAGTGGAACAGGATATTATAAAATGAGACAAGTATCGTATGTACAGACGATTACAAATAAAGGGATTGAAGGAAGAAAGTAGACTTACAGTTCTTTCATATCATTTCAGATCATGGCTGACCATGTGGCTGGGGGGAGGAGCAACATCAAAATGCATCAGAGCAGCTTGCAGAGCTGCTGCTAGCTCTTTTCTTTGGCAAAGACTGGTAAAAAATGACCTCTTGCTCTCTTATACCCCCTGGTCGTGACATCACTGAGTGGGTGGAGCTATGGACTCCACCCCCTTTGCAAAGAGACTCAGAACATTATTAAAACTCATTTTGTCCTAGCGTACGCTGGAAACCTCGTAGAGTGACGACAAACGTATGGCATGTCTTCTCACGAGGTTAGCTTCCATTTAAGTCTAGACATGGGGTAGCTGGGTGACCTGGTTAAGTAGTAATCAGTTTCTCAATTTCTTCTAAGCGCTGAGCTCCCAAAACCCACCTGTTTGGAGCCCTGTCCCTGCGGTTTCCTGAAATATGAAATGCCTATTTCTGTCAATATCCTGTGTGGATATATTTGGACCACTGTAGCTAAACAAAGGGATTTCCATGCGGTTCTACTCTGTACTTTTGGTTTCACGGCTGCATGCAGGAGGAAGGGGGAATGGTTTAGAATTACACAGAGCTGACAGGTAGAGTGAAGAGGGGGGGTTTGAGAGCCCTAGGGCTTTGCTTTTGTATCAGCGAATGCAGTGGGGAAAAATGGGAGGGGGGGTCGAATCTGCAGTGTGTGTGTGTGTGCCATGGAACCTTCTAGAACTATACTCATAACATTTATATTATCATGACAGGGACCAGGATGGGGGACATGGCTGCAATATGGGGACTAGGATGAGAGACATGGCTGCTATATGTGGACCAGGATGGGGGACACGGCTGCTATATGAGGACCAGGATGGGGGACATGGATGCTATATGGGGACCAGGATGAGGACATGGATGCTATATGGAGGCCAGGCTGGGGGACATTGCTGCTATATAGAGACCAGGATGGGGGATATGGCTGCTATAAAGGAACCAGGTTGGGGGATATGGCTGCTCTATGGGGACCAGAATAAGAAACATGGCTGCTACATGGGGAACAGGATAGGTGACAATACTGCAATATGGGGACCAGGATAGGTGAAAATACTGCACTATGCGGACCAGGATAGGTGACAATATTGTAATATGGTTACAAACATGGGGGATATTACTGCAATATGGGGACCAGGATGGAGGATATTACTACAAGATGAGTACTAGGTGCAGGGACAGTACTGCAATATGGGGACCATGATGAGGACAATACACCAAGAACCATGGAAAGAAAAATAAGGCACAGCCTAAATATTTTAGGGTGCGTCATGTATCACAACAATTGCAATAGAGGAGAAAGTGATGCACTATTGATGCGCACACCTCAATATAACCAACAATATGAGTAAAAAAGAAAATTTTATTAAGCAAAAGTGATGAGCGAATATACTCGTTACTCAAGATTTCTCGAGCATGCTTGGGTGTCCTCCGAGTATTTTTTAGTGCTTGGAGATTTAGTTTTGATCACCACAGCTGAATGATTTACATCTGTTAGCCAGCATAAGTACATGTGGGGGTTGCCTGGATGCTAGGTAATCCCCACTTGTAATCAAGCTGGCTAAGAGATGTAAATCATTCAGCTGAGGTGAGGAAAACTAAATTTCCGAGCACCAAAAAAATACTCGGAGGTCACCCGAGTGTGCTCGGGAAATCTCGAATAACGAGTATATTCGCTATAGCATAGTGGGGCATATACACTGCTCAAAAAATAAAGGGAACACTAAAATCCCACATCCTAGATATCACTGAATGAAATATTCCAGTTGTAAATCTTTATTCATTACATAGTGGAATGTATTGAGAACAATAAAACCTAAAAATGATCAATGTATATCACAACTAATATCCCACGGAGGTCTGGAGTTGGAATGATGATCAAAATCAAAGTGGAAAATTAAGTTACAGGATGTAAGCAAACTTCAAAGAGCACAGCTGACCGCACAACCGCTGCAGCTGACTGCGTCCGCTCCAGGCTAATTAGCCACAGCTGACCCACAGATCTCGGGTGCTTCAGCCAGAAAGACAGATATCGTGGATGCGGTCAGCTGTGCTCTTTGAAGTTTGCTTACGTTTGGACTGTTTTATGACCCTGCACACCGAGAGACTGTAGCATCTTGAGAAGACTGCTGTATTCTAGTAACCGCATATCCAGTGTGTACATTCACATTGACTCCTGCTACGATGGAGGCAGAAGCTGGTCCCGCAAGTACAGGTCTACAAGCCGGCCGGGTGGGCGTGAGTAACTATTTCAGAGAATGTGAGGAAGCTGATGAGGTGCAAACGTTAAGTACTAAGGCACTAGAGCATAGATTACTGAACCTCTCCGAGAGAAGTTAAATTATTTTGGACAAACAACTCCCTAACCTCCTATGTAGATAGTGGGCGAGTCCCACGAGGACTAAGGGTCTGGAAGGATATATCACACTTCTCCAGCGACCCCAACTTTCGTATACAATGGGAGCAGATCATGCTCAAGTGCTCACAGGAGTTGTTGGCATTAGTGCTTAAATCCAACATCCAAAATTATGAGTCGATTGAAGCTGACATTCAAAAAACACAGGCAGAACTACAGACCAGGCTCACGGAAAATCAGTGGGCACAATTAAATAAAAAGATGGAGACAAGACTTATCCCTATACAGGCCGATATTAAACAGAAAAAGCGCGATAAATTTATACGCGACAAAAAGGACTTTGAGTTAGGACAGGTGTTCACATGGAACAAACAGCAGAGACCTGACGGAAAATATGGCTATGAGTCCGATAAGTCTGGTCGCTATAAAAGGAAATCTGGGAGACGGTATACCTTTCAGAGAAGAGACTATGTTACTACCGAGTCCGATTCAAGCCAGAGCGAGGGAGCAGCCGCCTCCGGTAATCTGGGAGAAGGTCCGAGCACAGCAGGAGCCTCTGAGATAGATCGCCCTTTAGGAGGAGAAAGACGCGCCGAGGAGGCAAGAGGAGGCAGGTTCCCGCAGGAACGCAAGAGAAAATACGTATCGTGGAGACAGAGGAGATGATGGAACTCCACAGTCAGCATGTGGTCAATCTGACAGACCACACGCTCAATGCCGCCCATCTCTCGCTTCTGGCAAAAGGCTTGAATTTTTGCATACCCAATGATTTTGATGTGACAGAATTTAAGATTGACTTATTCAAAGCAGTTCGCAAAATACATCTATATAAACATTTCCTCCATAGCCCGATAGTTCAGCACACAGTCAAGGGAGAACAACCATGTAATATAGGACCCCTGGGGTTTATGGCGGGGGCAGGCTTGCATACACTGGCCGATACCTACAGTGAGGCCGAACTACTGCTGAACCTCACGGAAGATACATCACATGCCCCAATACATCATCCAGCCTCCATAACATCGTTTACAGGGGGTGTTACATCTAAATATATGCCCCCAGTATCTCCCGGGAACATCATAGACTTATTCGAAACACAAGTGATCAGAGACGTAGAAGCGTTAGTCTATCCCAAAGCTCCAATGGATCTCTCAGTAGAAGAAAATAACGCTCTAAAAGAAATCACCAGTTGGAAAGATACTATAGTCCGACCTGCCGATAAGGGAGGGAAGACAGTATTAATTCCAAGGGATGTTTATATCAAGGAGGCATATAGGCAATTGAGCGATGAGAACACTTATAAAAGATTGCTGAGTGATCCCACTGAAAAGTACAAGAGAGAATTAAGAACATTGTTGAGAATAGCTGTTGAAACTGAGGCTCTCACTTCATATAGAGCTGAAAAACTGCTGCCGGAGTTCCCCGTTAAGCCGCACTGGTACCATGTCCCGAAAATCCATAAAGCCATCATAGACCCACCCGGCCGACCCATTGTGTCGGGGGTGGGGTCTTGAACAGAACCGCTTTCCAAGTACGTGGATTGGTTACTACGCCCACTACTGGCGCACATTCCGTCATATATTAAAGACACTGGTGCGTTTTTAAAACATTCGCCAATTCACCTGGCAACCTAACTTTAAACTAGCGTCAGTAGATGTTACAAATCTATATACACGTATTCCACAAGGGCAAGGAGTAGAATCCATATGCCTAATTTTAGAAACTACACATAAGGAGAGCTGCGTTATAAATTTTATTTGTGATAGTCTTCAATTCATTTTGACGCACAACGCATTCACGTTCCTGGACCTCTGGTACCTCCAGATAGTCGGTACAGCCATGGGGACTCCGGCAGCTTGTACCTTCGCAAATCTCTTTCTAGGTCACTTTGAGGAGATGTATATATATTCATCTAATAATGTTTTTTTGAAACATATTAAATTATACTTACGCTATGTCGATGACATGTTCCTTGTGTGGGATGGATCGGAAGTGGAGTTTACACACTTCACCTCCTATTTGAATAATAATGTTATGGGAATGTCATTTACATCAACCTTCGGAGGGACGCACCTAGATTTCTTAGATGTGTCAGTCGACATAGTAGATGGAGCAATTCACACTTCAGTATACCGCAAACCGGTGTCCACTAACGCACTCATGCACTTTGATAGCTACCATCCAAGTCATACTAAGCGTTCACTACCGTACGGGCAACTAGTTAGAACTAGAAGAGCTAATAACACGCAAGAAGGTTTTGATATACAGACACGTGAGCTGGAGGAGTGCTTGAAGTATAGAGGATACCCAGATCGAGTGTGGCAGGAGGCACAGAGAAAAATGAATAATAGAGCCACAGCAACAAATAATACTTGCAACCCCGGAGGTAAAAGATTTACTTTCTGTTTCCAATATGGTCCCATGGACCAACATATTAGGGCAGCCATCAGGAATAATTGGCATTTGTTAAACAGTGATAGGGAACTAGCGGAAGTAGTGGCTAGAGGTCCCTTAATCTCAAACAGAAGAAGTACTAGAATAAGAGATATATTAGTACAAAATTGCATTACAGCCAATAGGTCCATTAGTTGGTTAGAACGGAGTGTTCCTCTGGGGAACTATCGGTGCGGACATTGCAAATATTGTATTTATCATGTCACAGAGAGAATTTTACATATCGGACTGGTAGAACATAAAGTCATGCAGTTTATCACTTGTCAAACCAAGTACGTGGTTTACGTAGTGTTTTGTCCATGTGGACGCTTTTATATAGGTAAAACTATCAGATGTATTTTTGTGCGATTTAGGGAACATTGTAGATCCGTTACCACAGAGAAAGGTGCACCTAGACTTATTAAACACATAAAGGACGTACATGGGGGTGACGTAAGTGTAATGACATTTGCTGGTATAGAGCAGGTTAAACTGCCTAAAAGAGGAGGTGACCATCACAACATACTATTAAGGTGAGAAGCGACATGGATCATGCGGACAGGAGCCATGGGCCCCGCAGGTCTTAATGATAAGATCGACATGTCAATATTTTTATGATTAACCTTCGTTATTCCACATCATCCCCCATGGTACACGGTCCATCTAGCACACTATCTGTGTGAGCAATACTATTCTGTGTAGTTGTAACATATTTTAGTATAGGTTTGATATACTGTAGAATATAGTGTCTCCAAGATTTTCGTATGATAAAGCAACAGCTGCCTATTCGGTTTTGGACAACATCGGCTCAGTCGGAATGGTAGCATAAACTTGGTGTCTTTGCTCGATATTTGCCCTATTGTACAGTCAAGTTGTCAGCTCCTATGTACACTGTTACTTATATGTACACTTGTCTGTTATTGTTTTTATTCATTTTAATTGAAGTTTGTACCGTGGGAGGGCAGAGTGAGCCTGCAGGGAGGAGCACTGACCGTGCCCACTACTTCAGGCGTCACGTCCGATCCCCCACTGAACCCGTTGAAGCGCCAGACCGGCGTGAAACGGCCGTCATTCTGCTCCCACATTCTCCTGTATAGACACCCCCGTGCCGTGAAGATTTTTAATCAATAAAGGAACCTGCTTAGAAGATCGGTGAGTGCTGCCGCTTTCTTTCTCCTGCATCCACGATTAAGTTACAGGATGATCCAACTTCAGTGGAAATGCCTCAAGACAAGGAAATCATGCTCAGTACTGTGCGTGGCCTCCACGTGCCTGTGTGACCTCCCTACCATGCCTGGGCATGCTCCTGATGAGGCGGCGGATGGTCTCCTGAGGGATCTCCTCCCAGACCTGCACTAAAGCATTCACCAACTCCTGGACAGTCTGTGGTGCAGCGTGTCGTTGGTGGATGGTGTGAGACATGATGTCCCAGATGCGGTCAATCGGATTCAGGTCTGGGGAAAGGGCGGGCCACTCCATAGCTTCAATGCCTTCATCTTGCAGAAACTGCTGACACACTCCAGCCACATGAGGTCTGACCTTGTCCTGCATTAGGAGGAACCCAGGGAAAACCGCACCAGCATATGGTCTCACAAGGGGTCTGAGGATCTCATCTCGGTATCTAATGGTAGTCAGGCTACCTCTGGCGAGCACATGGAGGGCTGTGCGGCCATCCAAAGACATGCCACCCCACACCATTACTGACCCACTGCCAAACCGGTCATATTGAAGGATGTTGCAGGCAGCAGATCGCTCTCCACGGCATCTCCAGACACTGTCACGTCTGTCACATGTGCTCAATGTGAACCTGCTTTCATCTGTGAAGAGCACAGGGCGCCAGTGGCGAATTTGCCAATCCTGGTGTTCTGGGGCAAATGCCGAGCGTCCTGCTTGGTGTTGGGCTGTGAGCACAACCCCCATCAGTGGACGTCGGGCACTCAGACCATCCTCATGGCGTTGGTTTCTAACCATTTGTGCAGACACATGCACATTTGTGGCCTGCTCGAGGTCATTTTGCAGGGCTCGGGCAGTGCTCCTCCTGTTCCTCCTTGCACAAAGGCTAAGGTAGCGTTCCTGCTGCTTGGTTGTTGCCATCCTACGGCCCCCTTCACCTCTCTTGGTGTACTGGCCTGTCTCTGGGTAGCACTTCCAGCCTCTAGACACTATGCTGACAGACACAGCAAACATTCTTGCCACAGCTCGCATCCCCCACCTGCAGAACCACTGCTTTATTGAGTGTGTCTTGATAATTGCCAATAATTTCCATCTGTTGTCTACTCCATTTGCACAACAGCATGTGAAATTGATTGTCAAACAGTGTTGCTTCCTAAGTGAACAGTTTGATTTCACAGAAGTTTGATTTACTTTCAGTTATATTCTGCTGTTTAAGTGTTACCTTTATTTTTTTGAGCAGTGTATAATTTCATTCCATATGAATGAAGTGCATAGTAACAATTAGTGTAGGGAAATAGGTCCCGATTATGCAGTATAGCTATCTAGCATTTGACATAACACACGTATACAGTTTGACAACCACAAAACCAAGGAAATGGATTACACTCCATGGCAATAATTTGTGGTATTACCAGTGATATATACAGTGGAAAACACAGACGTAGCAATAGTATCACAAAATATTAGCAGTAAAATTGTGCAAAGCAATTGATATAGACTGTACAATCTGGATGTCAAACGTAGCAAAATATGCAGTTTAGTTAGTAACCCAGCTAAGGCATAAGTCTGAATGGCGATGCATTAGTAAAAAAGAAAAAGTCAAACAGGCTGGATAAATTCATAAGCTATAGCCCTATGTACAGCCAAAGTCACCAAAGAAAGGCCATGGAACAGGTTATACCAGATACTCCCAGATATTACTGCAAGTTGAGGACTAGGATCGGGAACAGTAGTGCAATATGGGGAGCAGGATGAAGGACATTTTTACAGGATAGGGATATAACTACAAGATAGGGATCAGGATAGGAGATATTACTACAAGATTTTGACTAGAACTACTACATGGTGTTAATTGTAAGAAAATATTATTGTATGGGGTCAATTTGGGAGCAAAAAAATAAAGAAAAAAATTAAAACTAATTTTTTTTTTTTTAAAGGGAACCTGTCACCTGAATTTGGCGGGACCGGTTTTCGGTCATATGGGCGGAGTTTTCGGGTGTTTGATTCACCCTTTCCTTACCCACTGGCTGCATGCTGGCCGCAATATTAGATTGAAGTTCATTCTATGTCCTCCGTAGTACACGCCTGTGCAAGGCAATCTTTTACTAGCCAGACCATGGCGCTAGTATTCTGTTAGGGCTAGCGGAACGCACCGAGTTAATATAGATGATGTTATTGGTGCGTTCGCAGCCTGGCGTCCACATGCAGGAGGAACCTGCTGCTAGTAAATGGCCGTATATGGCGGTATACGCGAACTCTGTTATATAGAAAAGGACTGTGTCCTGTTAAGCTCACAGGAGCACACGGATAACTGCTGAGCAGATAGCAGTCAGTGGTCACACAGTCAGGAAAGCACACAACCAATTCCTCACCGGAGGAGCCGGTATTCTAGTGGCTTATTTCAGCCGGGCCCTTTATACATGCAACCATACTCCTGACTGGAGCTGCCGGTATTCTAATGGCTTTTACACCCGACCCTGACCACAGGCATACATGACCACACTGGCGCAAAGCACATAACAAAGATTAATACTAGCGCATAGCTGTGCGGTCATGTGAATCTTTTATAGCTGCAGCAACTACAGGACCTTCCCAGAAGGACCAATGGGAGGCTGCCACGAACTTGAGCCACTTCACGACCTTCCTAGAGGACCAATGGGAATTGCTGCAGTACCTGAGCATGTGACCCTTGATCTCAAATGAGAGATCTTACCCTGGGCATGCTCAGAAGGGGAAAAATAGGATTTAGTCCCAAAGACATCTGCTCACGGCTGACCAGTACTGGCTACAATGGCAGAAGCTGGAACGGCAGCAGTAACCCTTTACACGGTGTCAGACTGAGCGAGACGCTGGGACCGATGCCTCGGCTGAGCAGGCTCCACTGCGGCAGGAGAAGAATGGGAGACCGCAGTGGAGATGGCTCAAGATTCCCCCTGTGCAGAGGCAGGAACTCGACCCCTAACAGACCCTCTTCCCATTGGAAAAAATAAAGTTGGATCCAATATGGCCGACTTCAAAATGGCCGCCATGGTCACCTCCCATCTTGAAAGTTTTTCCCCTCCCATATACTAATGTGCCACCAGCAGGAAGTTGATATCATCCTCCATTCCCATTTTATTTAGGTCTATCCATATACATGGCCCACCCTGTATATAGACTGCACACGGATGACAAATGAGAAAAAACATCATCCCTCTTTTCTGGATGAAACTGAATTTTTTTTTATACATTGGTGTGAACCTACTCTGAGACCACTTTCACACGTTCAGTATTTTACATCAGTATTTGTAAGCCAAAATTAAGAGTGGAACAATCATGGTTAAAGTATAATAGAAACACTGTTCTTTTCTGGTTCCCTGAAAAATGCACACAGGAAAATTGCACACAGGAAAATTACCCACAGGAAAAATGCCCACAGGAAAATTCCCCACACGGAAAATTCCCCACACGGAAAATTCCCCACATGGAAAATTCCACACACGGAAAATTCCCCACACGGAAAATTCCCCACACGGAAAATTCCCCACACGGAAAATTGCCAATTAAAGCATCACAAACGTTTCAGATCTATGATATTTCAGGTGCAAGGTGAGGATGTTCACATAATATGTGATCAACTTGTGATTTACAGTTGACCTAGTGCAAAACTGCAAAAATGATGATCTGTGGTTTGCAGCAGTCTGTCATTCTCAGCAATAGATAGATCTAGTCTTGTGATTTACAGCTGACCTAGTGCAAAATTGCAAAAATGATGATCTGTGGTTTGCAGCAGTCTGTCATTATCAGCAATAGATAGATCTAGTCTGCTCTCATCTCTCACTGATTCTGCCTTACTCCTCCCACCAGCCCAAAACAGCAGCACATGCAGAACCAGCAGCAGTGTGATCCAGAGGAGCCATCACTGCTATCAATGCTCGCAAAAGTATCACTGCTGCTGGCAGAGATAGTTGGTCCTGGAAGCCCAGAAGGCACAGCAGAAGGGTGAGATTCTGTCACTTGTACCACTTTGTGTTCTTGCTGAGAATGTATGATATGCTTTTGCAGTGGAGTCCGATGGGCCCCAGTGTGAAATTTGGCCCTTCCCCCCCACACACACGTTGGTCAGATGTATGGCCCCCTGTAGTGTTCTAAATTCTATAAAGATGTATGAATTGCCCCCCTCCCCCTTCATTATGTAGTAATGTCCCCCATACTGGTATATATGCCCATCCTGGTGAATATGTCTGCATCCTGGTATATATGTCCTAATGCTGGTATATATGGTCCCCATCCTAGTATGTATGGTCCACATGATCTCCATCCTGGTATTTATGCCCCCTTTCTGGTATATATGTCCCTATCCTGGTTTACATGGTCCCCAATCCTAGTGTATGTGTCCCCGTTCTGACCCTAATGCATAATTAAAAACAATAACATTCTACTCACCTTTCCTCTGCTCCCACGTCGCCCAGTGTCTTTTGTAGCCACCGCACAGCCCAGCAGCTGACATCGGAGTGTGCGCCATGTCATGCACCGCTCCCTGTGGCTGCACCTCTGATGTCAGCTCACAGCCAACGTGCTCCTGCCCTGCAGAGCATCTCACCTATAATTCTATATTATTATCCTGCCCTGCAGAGCATCTCACCTATAATTCTATATTATTCTCCTGCCCTGCAGAGCATCTCACCTATAATTCTATATTGTTCTCCTGATCTGCAGAGCATCTCACCTATAATTCTATATTGTTCTCCTGCCCTGCAGAGAATCTCACCTATAATTCTATATTATTATCCTGCCCTGCAGAGCATCTCACCTATAATTCTATATTATTCTCTTGCCCTGCAGAGCATCTCACCTATAATTCTATATTGTTCTCCTGATCTGCAAAGCATCTCACCTATAATTCTATATTGTTCTCCTGCCCTGCAGAGAATCTCACCTATAATTCTATATTATTATCCTGCCCTGCAGAGCATCTCACCTATAATTCTATATTATTCTCTTGCCCTGCAGAGCATCTCACCTATAATTCTATATTGTTCTCCTGATCTGCAAAGCATCTCACCTATAATTCTATATTGTTCTCCTGCCCTGCAGAGAATCTCACCTATAATTCTATATTATTATCCTGCCCTGCAGAGCATCTCACCTATAATTCTATATTATTCTCCTGATATGCAGAGCATCTCACCTATAATTCTATATTGTTCTCCTGCCCTGCAGAGAATCTCACCTATAATTCTATATTATTCTGATCTGCAGAGCATCTCACCTATAATTCTATATTGTTCTCCTGCCCTGCAGAGCATCTCACATATACCTGAATACTATCCCCCTGTCCTGCAGAGCATTTAGCCTATAGCTCTATGCTATTCTCTGTTCTGCAGAGCATCTCACCTATAACTCTCTACTGTTTTCCTGTGAGTATTCATGTCTGTGGGCACTTTTCACATATCATGTGAACCTTGCACCTGAAATATCATAGATCTGAAACTTTGTGATGATGCAATTGGCAATTTTCCGTGTGGGGAATTTTCCATGTGGGGAATTTTCCGTGTGGGGAATTTTCCTGTGGCATTTTTCCTGTGGGCATTTTTCCTGTGGGCAATTTTCCTGTGTGCAGTTTTCCTGTGTGCATTTTTCTGGTCACCGTTCTTTTCTATAATAGAAAAGCAGGATTCCACAGTACAGGTTTGCTTCCACCATACAAGCATGAACAATGCAAGTGTTAGGTCACCACTCACCAGTGCACGACATACAGTGGCATGCAAAAGGGGCACCCCTGGTCAAAAATTACTGTTTTATCAACAGTTAAGTTGAAAATGAAATGATCTCTAAAAAAAGGCCTAATGTTAAAGATGACACATTTCATTTGGAATTTTAGGCAAATATATTTATATTTTCATCTTTTACATTTTAAAAATTACAAAAAGGAATATTTGCCGATGCAGAACTTTGGTCACGCATGGAGATATGTGTGCTCAGATAACTTTGATCAAAGTTTCAGACCTTAATTAGCCTGTTAAGGTTAGGGCTTGTTCACTGTCATCATTAAGAAAGGCCAGGTGATGCAATTTTCCCAGCTGTATAAAAACCCAGCCTCCTCTAACCTTGTGCCAAAGCACAGCAGTTATGGGTTTTTCTAAACAGCTGCCTTGCCTAGCATTCTGAAAATGGTGGAAGGCCACAAAGGAGGAAAAGGCTATACAAAGTTAGCAAAGAGTTTTCAAGTTGCCCTTTCCTCAGTTCAAAATGTAATTAAGAAATGGCAGGTAACAGGAAAAGTAGAGGTCAAGATAAGGTTTGGAAGACCAAGAAAAATTTCAGTGTAAGCTGCTCGAAGGATTGCTAGAGAGGCAAATCAAAACTCCCACTTGACTGCAAAAGACCTTCGAAAGATTTAGCAGACTCTGGAGCTCTGGTACATTGTTCTACTGTTCAGAGATACCTGCACAAATATGGCCTTCGTGGAAGAGTCATCAGAAGAAAAAATATACTGCATCTTCAGCATAAAATTCAGTGTCAAAAGTATCTAAACAAACCTGATGCATTTTGGAAGTAAGTCTTGTGGATCAATTAAGTTAAAGGGAAGGTGCGGTGATTTTCATTTTTGTATTTATTGATTATATAATCAATTATTTTTAATACAAAATTAAATGTACTGCTTTCATAGTTTTTTATATATTAATTTTTACTTTTGCCACTGGAGGCTGCCATTTTCATTGCTGGGGGCGTAAGTGTCTGGTAACAACACTTGCACACCTCAGTTACGGCAGCCATGGGCATAAGAGACTGCAGTCGGACACCGACCACATCTCTTACATTGAAGCCTCTCCTCCAGCCTCTTAGCTGTTATCTGGACATGCTGTTATGATCCGGTGACCTTGGAGCAGCATGAAAACTTTCACTGGAGTAGGTGGTAAATTGTTGTGAATTCTGTTGTCGGGCTCCCTCCTGTGGTCGTGAATGGTACTTCGGCTGGTTCTGTCCATGGACTTCCTCTGGTGGCTGTGGGTGTTTCTGAGCTTCCTTCCACAGGTGACGAGGCTAAGTCGTTAGTGGGCTGCTCTAGTTAACTCCACTTAGATCTTTGCCCCATGCCAGCTGTCAATGTTGTACTATTGGTCTAGTTCGCTCCTGGATCGTTCTGTTACCTGTTTACTCCAGCAGAAGCTAAGTTCCTCTTTGCTATTTTCCTGTTTGCTATTTTTTCTGTCCAGCTTGCTATTGTGAATATTGCCTTGCTTGCTGGAAGCTCTGGGACGCAGAGGGGCGCCTCCGCACCGTGAGTCGGTGCGGAAGGTTTTTTTCCCTGCACTCTCTGCGTGGCTTTTTGTAGGTTTTTGTGCTGACCGCAAAGTGACCTTTTCTATCCTCTGTCTGTCCAGTAAGTCGGGCCTCTCTTTGCTAAATCTATTTCATCTCTATGTTTGTGATTTCATCTTAACTCACAGTCATTATATGTGGGGGGCTGCCTTTTCCTTTGGGGAATTTCTCTGAGGCAAGGTAGGCTTTATTTTCCTTTCTTAGGGCTAGCTAGTTCTGAGGCTGTGACGAGTTGCATAGGGAGCGTTAGGAGCAATCCACGGCTATTTCTAGTGTGTGTGATAGGATTAGGGATTGCGGTCAGCAGAGTTTCCACTTCCCAGAGCTTGTCCCGTGTTTTTGTAGCTATCAGATCTTTCCGGGTGCTCTTGATCATCAGGTCCATTATTGTCCTAACCACCAGGTCATAACAGTACAGCTGGCCCAAAGTATTAATGCATCTCAATAGAGGGATAAGAGAAGTTCTGAGACCATTTTTTTTTCTTTGCAGTGTGTTTTGTCTCTCTTTTCCCCTTTACCTCTGGGTGGTTCAGGACACAGGTGTAAACATGGACATTCAAGGTCTGTCCTCTTGGATGGATAATCTCACTACAAGGGTACAAAACATTCAAGATTTTGTGGTTCAGAATCCGATGTCAGAGCCTAGGATTCCTATTCCTGATTTGTTTTTTGGTGATAGATCTAAGTTCTTGAATTTCAAAAATAATTGTAAATTGTTTCTTGCCTTGAAACCTCGCTCCTCAGGTGACCCTGTTCAACAAGTAAGGATCATTATTTCTTTGTTGCGTGGTGACCCTCAAGACTGGGCATTTTGCCTTGCGCAAGGAGATCTGGCATTGCGTGATGTTGATGCGTTTTTCCTGGTGCTTGGATTGCTTTATGACGAACCTAATTCAGTGGATCAGGCAGAGAAAATCTTGCTGGCTCTGTGTCAGGGTCAGGATGAAGCGGAGATATATTGTCAGAAGTTTAGAAAGTGGTCTGTGCTCACTCAGTGGAATGAATGTGCCCTGGCAGCAATCTTCAGAAAGGGTCTCTCTGAAGCCCTTAAGGATGTCATGGTGGGATTTCCCATGCCTGCTGGTCTGAATGAGTCTATGTCTTTGGCCATTCAGATCGATCGACGCTTGCGTGAGCGTAAAGCTGTGCACCATTTGGCGGTACTATCTGAGCATGGGCCTGAGCCTATGCAATGTGATAGAACTTTGACCAGAGCTGAACGGCAAGAACACAGACGTCGGAATGGGCTATGTTTTTACTGTGGTGATTCCACTCATGCTATCTCCGATTGTCCTAAGCGCAATAAGCGGTTCGCTAGGTCTGCCACCATTGGTATGGTACAGTCTAAATTTCTATTGTCCGTTACTCTGATTTGCTCTTTGTCATCCTATTCTGTTATGGCATTTGTGGATTCAGGCGCTGCCCTGAATTTGATGGACTTGGAGTATGCTAGGCGCTGTGGTTTTTTCTTGGAGCCCTTGCAGTATCCTATTCTATTGAGAGGAATTGATGCTACGCCTTTGGCCAAGAATAAGCCTCAGTACTGGACCCAATTGACCATGTGCATGGCTCCTGCACATCAGGAGGATATCCGCTTTTTGGTGTTGCATAATCTGCATGATGTGGCCGTTTTGGGGTTGCCATGGCTACAGGTTCATAATCCAGTATTGGACTGGAAATCTATGTCTGTGTCCAGCTGGGGTTGCCAGGGGGTACATGGTGATGTTCCATTTTTGTCTATTTCGTCTTCCACTCCTTCTGAAGTTCCAGAGTTTTTGTCGGATTATCGGGATGTATTTGATGAGCCCAAAGCCAGTGCCCTACCTCCTCATAGGGATTGCGATTGTGCAATTAATTTGATTCCTGGTAGTAAGTTTCCTAAGGGCCGATTGTTCAATTTATCTGTGCCAGAACACGCCGCTATGCGGAGTTATATAAAGGAATCCTTGGAGAAAGGCCATATTCGCTCGTCGTCATCACCGTTAGGAGCAATTTTCTTTTTTGTGGCCAAGAAGGATGGTTCTTTGAGACCTTGTATTGATTACCGCCTTCTTAATAAAATTACAGTCAAATTTCAGTATCCTTTGCTATTGCTGTCTGATTTGTTTGCTCGTATTAAAGGGGCTAGTTGGTTCACCAAGATAGATCTTCGAGGGGCGTATAATCTTGTGCGTATTAAACAAGGCGATGAATGGAAAACAGCATTTAATACGCCCGAGGGCCATTTTGAGTACCTGGTTATGCCATTCGGGCTTTCCAATGCTCCATCAGTATTTCAGTCCTTTATGCATGACATCTTCCGAGAGTACCTGGATAAATTCCTGATTGTGTATTTGGATGATATTTTGGTCTTTTCGGATGATTGGGAGTCTCATGTGAAGCAGGTCAGAATGGTGTTCCAGGTCCTTCGTGCGAATTCCTTGTTTGTGAAGGGGTCAAAGTGTCTCTTTGGAGTTCAGAAGGTTTCATTTTTGGGGTTCATTTTTTCCCCTTCTACTATCGAGATGGACCCTGTTAAAGTCCAGGCCATTTACGATTGGACTCAGCCGACATCTGTGAAGAGCCTGCAGAAGTTCCTGGGCTTTGCTAATTTTTATCGGCGCTTCATCGCTAATTTTTCTAGTGTTGCTAAACCGTTGACTGATTTGACCAAGAAGGGTGCTGATGTGGTCAATTGGTCTTCTGCAGCTGTAGAGGCTTTTCAGGAGTTGAAGCGTCGTTTTTCTTCTGCCCCTGTGTTGTGCCAGCCAGATGTTTCGCTCCCGTTTCAGGTTGAGGTTGATGCTTCTGAGATTGGAGCAGGGGCTGTTTTGTCGCAAAGATGTTCTGATGGCTCGGTGATGAAGCCATGTGCTTTCTTTTCTAGAAAGTTTTCGCCTGCTGAGCGCAATTATGATGTTGGTAATCGAGAGTTGTTGGCCATGAAGTGGGCATTCGAGGAGTGGCGTCATTGGCTTGAAGGAGCCAAGCATCGCATGGTGGTCTTGACAGATCACAAGAATTTGACTTATCTTCAGTCTGCCAAACGGTTGAATCCGAGACAGGCTCGATGGTCGTTATTTTTCTCCCGTTTTGATTTTGTGGTTTCGTACCTTCCGGGCTCTAAGAATGTGAAGGCTGATGCCCTGTCAAGAAGTTTTGTGCCTGACTCTCTGGGTTTTCCTGAGCCGGCGGGTATTCTCAAAGAGGGGGTAATTTTGTCTGCCATCTCCCCTGATTTGCGACGGGTGCTGCAAAAATTTCAGGCTGATAGACCTGACCGTTGCCCAGCGGAGAGACTGTTTGTCCCTGATAGATGGACTAGTAGAGTTATCGCTGAGATTCATTGTTCAGTGTTGGCTGGGCATCCTGGAATCTTTGGTACCAGAGATTTGGTGGCTAGATCCTTTTGGTGGCCGTCTTTGTCACGGGATGTGCGTTCTTTTGTGCAGTCCTGTGGGACTTGTGCTCGGGCTAAGCCCTGCTGTTCTCGTGCCAGTGGGTTGCTTTTGCCCTTGCCGGTCCCGAAGAGGCCCTGGACACATATTTCTATGGATTAGGTAGGCTTTATTTTCCTTTCTTAGGGCTAGCTAGTTCTGAGGCTGTGACGAGTTGCATAGGGAGCGTTAGGAGCAATCCACGGCTATTTCTAGTGTGTGTGATAGGATTAGGGATTGCGGTCAGCAGAGTTTCCACTTCCCAGAGCTTGTCCCGTGTTTTTGTAGCTATCAGATCTTTCCGGGTGCTCTTGATCATCAGGTCCATTATTGTCCTAACCACCAGGTCATAACAGTAACTATACTGACCGCAAATCCTGATCTTAACACCGCAACTAGAAGTAGCCGTGGGGTGTACCTAACAAGCCCTAGACACCTCGTCACCGCCGGAGGACTAAATACCCCTAAAGATGGAAATAGGAATACTACCTTGCCTCAGAGCAGAACCCCAAAGGATAGGCAGCCCCCCACAAATATTGGCTGTGAGTAGGAGAGGAAAGACAAAGTCAGAAAACAGGATTTAGCACAAGAGGCCACTCTAGCTAAAATAGGAAAGGATAGGACAGAGTTCTGTGCGGTCAGCATTAAAACCCTTCCAAAAATATCCACAGCAGATTATACAAAAAATTCCTCCATGTAACTAAAGACGTGGAACGTATATCTGCAACTCCAGAGACTACTAAACTCAGAGCAGGAATACAATCAAAAAACAAGCACACAGCTTGTGTGCCATAGAAAAAGAAACAGACACTTATCTTTGCTGAATTGGCAGCTAAGCAGGAGAAGCCAGACAGAGATCCAACACTTCCCAAGAAACATTGACAACTGGCAAGGACTAATGAGTCCTGCAAACCTAAATACCCCAGTCAGAATTGCAATCAGCAGATACACCTGTCCAGGACTGCAGCCCAGAGACAACTGCATTACCACCTACAACCACCGGAGGGAGCCCAAAAGCAGAATTCACAATAGCATGCCCACTGGGCTGCCTAGGTCACAGCTGTGGGAGGAGATTGCAGCCATTTTGTTGGAGCCCGCAGCTGTGGGCTTTATTTTCCCCTGTCATTGCACACGCTGCTCAGTACGTGCGATGACAGAAGCTGCAGGAGAGAAGCTGCTGGGAAGCGAGGGTCTGGGGTAAGTGTCTACAGTGGGGAGCGGTGATTGGAGCCTGTAATTAGTATTACAGTACAGGCTACGATCACCGCCGACCTGTTCCAAATGCAGCAGGGAGATCGTCACACTGCTGTGTCCTGAACAAGATGCAGCACTTCCTGGGAGATTAGGGAAGGTGAGAACGCTTTTTTTTCATATGCACCTACCACTGCTACTTGCCTCTATATATACCAGCCACCACCCACTGCTACCTGCCTCTATATATACCTTCTACCTGCCTCTATATATGCCATCTACCACTACTACCTGCCTCTATATATACACCACCTACCTTCTACCTGCCTCTATACCATCTACCACTACCTGCCTCTGTATATACCACCTACCACTGCTACCTGCCTCTATATACCCCACATACCACTGCTACCTGCCTCTATACTGTATATACCACCTACCACTACTACCTGCCTCTATATATACCACCTACTACTGCTACTTGCCTCTCTATATACCACCTACCACTGCTGCCTGTCTCTATATACCACCTGCCACTGCTACCTGCCTCTATATATACCACCTATCTTCTACCTGCCTCTATATATACCATTTACCACTGCTACCTGCCTCTGTACATACCATCTACCACTGCTACCTGCCTCTATATATACCACATACCACTGCTACCTGCCTCTATACCACATACTACTGCTATCTGCCTCTATGTATACCCTCTACCACTGCTGCCTGCACCTATATATACCATCTACCACTACTACCTGCCTCTATATATATGGGATTGGACGAAAACACATTCGCAAGATGACTTCACTGCATTGAAACCGGCAACATTTGCTTTTAAATCTGCTTTCACCTCTGCTAAACAGGCCTACTTCACAACCCTTGTATCTTACATATCCTACAACCCCAAACAGTTATTCAAAACCTTTAACTCCCTCCTCTGCCCCCCACTGCCCCCTCCAACCTCCCTCATCTCTGCTGAGGACTTAGCCACACACTTTGAAAAAATTAGATCGACCAAACAAGTCAAGTCTTCATTGTTCAACCACTACAACCCCTTTGTCTACCAGACCAATGCCCAAACCCCGTAACCTCCCTATCCAACATCACTGAAGGGGGGCTTAATTGTCTCCTCTCCAAATCACACCTCATCACCTGTGCGTTTGACCCCATCCCATCCCACCTCCTCCCCAACCTCACCACCACTCTTATTCCATCGCTAACCCACCTCTTCAACCTATCACTAACTTCTGGCACCTTCCCTTCTGCTTTCAAACATGCCACAATCACGCCTATCCTTAAAAAGCCAACCCTTGATCCAACTGCTATGTCCAACTATAGCCCAATATCGCTGCTCCCATTCGCTTCCAAGCTCTTGGAGCAGCACGACCATGCTGAACTTTCCTCCCACCTCTCATCTAACTTGCTCTTTGACAATCTACAATCTGGTTTCCTCCCCCATCACTCAACTGAGACCCTGACCAAAATTACAAACGACCTACTTACAGCCAAAGCGAACGGACAAAACTCTGTACTCCTCCTTCTAGACCTGTCCTCTGCATTCGACACAGTTGACCACTGCCTCCTACTACAGATCCTCTCCTCCTTTGGCATCAAAGACCTCGCCTTATCCTGGATCTCCTCATACCTTTCCAACTGCACATTCAGTGTCTCCCACTCCCACACTACCTCCTTATCCCACCCTCTCTCTGTTGAAGTCCCCCAAGGCTCTGTTCTAGGACCCCTACTCTTCTCAATCTATACACTTGGCCTGGGACAACTCATAAAGTCTCATGGATTCCAGTACCACCTTTATTCTGATGATACTCAGATCTACCTTTTCCGGCACAGACGTCACCTCTCTGCTGTCCAGAATCCCGGAGTGTCTATCAGCCATATCCTCCTTCTCCTCTCGCTTCCTCAAACTTAATGTGGACAAATCTGAACTCCTCATCTTTCATCCATCTCATAGATCTTCCTTACCTGACCAATCTATCGCAATTAATGACATCACGTTTTCCCCTTTACCGGAAGTCCGCTGCCTCAGGGTAACCCTTGAATCTGCCCTGTCCTTCAAACCGCAGATCAAAGCTCTTTCCACCTCCTGTCGCCTCCAGCTCAAAAATATCTCCAGAATCCATCCTTTCCTCAACCGTCAATCTGCTAAAATGCTTGTGCATGACCTCATTATCTCCCGCCTTGACTACTGCAACATCCTTTTCTGTGGCCTCCCTGCTAACACCCTTGCACCTCTCCAGTCAATCTTTAACTCTGCTGCCCGACTAATTCATCTCTCTCCTTGCTACTCCTCTGCTTCCCCCCTCTGCAAATCTCTTCACTGGCTCCCATTCTCTCAGCGTATCCAGTTCAAATTACTAATACTAACCCATCTCCCATAATCTGTCTAACCATAACCTGTCTCCTCCATATATCTCTGAACTAATCTTCCGATATCTTCCCTCACGTAATCTCCGGTTCTCCCTAGACCTCCTCTCCTCCACACTTATTCACTCCTCACCCAACAGCCTTCAAGACTGCTCCCGAATAACCCCTATCCTCTGGAATTCTTTGCCCCAACACATCTGACTTTCAACCAGATTCGGATCCTTCAGACAGAAGCTGAAAACCCACCTCTTCAGGAAAGCCTACAGCCTGCACTGACCCTGCTACCTCCTCACCACTACCAAAGCTACCGCCTCACCAACACTGGAGCTTCTGCAACCCTCAACCTATTGTCTCCTTCCCCACCATCCTGCAGAATGTAAGCCCGCAAGGGCAGGGTTCTCCCCCTCTGTATCAGTCTGTAATTGTTAGTTTGCTTACTTTAAGTGATATATGTAATTTGTATTTAACCCCTTCTCATGTACAGCACCATGGAATCAATGGTGCAATATAAATAAATAATAATATATACCATCTACCACTGCTACCTGCCTCTATATATACCATCTACCACTGCTACCTGACCACCTACCACTGCAACTTGCTCCTATATATACCACCTATCACCGCTCTCTCTCCTATGCACTCCGCTCCCCCTGCATGTCTCTCTTCCCATGGGTTGCTCTCCCTCCTATGCACTCTCCCCTGCATGTTTCTCCCCATGGGTCGCTCTCCCTACAATGCACTCCTCTCCGCCTGCATGTCTCTCTCCCCATGGGTTGCTCTCCCTCCTATGCACTCCTCTCCCCCTGCATGTCTCTCTCCCCATGGGTTGCTCTCCCTCCTATGCACTTTTCTTCCCCCTGTATGTCTCTCTCCCCATGAGTTGCTCTCCCTCCTATGCACTCTCCCCCTGCATTTCTCTCTCCCCATGGGTCGCTCCCCCTCATATGCACTCCCCTCCTCCCTGCATGTCTCTCTCCCCATGGGTCGCTCTCCCTCCTATGCGATCCTCTCACCCCTGCATGTCTGCGTGATACAGCGAGCAGCACCAACTAACAGAATCGTTGCTGTCTGCCATCCTCTGTGACTGTCTACTTGTCAATATAACTGCAGTCACCAACAAAATGGCTCCGCACTGTGTTCCTTTTTAATGTCATCCTCTCTTATCCCTTAGCAAACACCCAGAAGGCAAGGAGAGGAGTGACATCACACACATGTCAGCAGATTCAGCCTGTAATTAGTGCAGTGCAGTAATGTGAGCTACCGTAGTTGTACACTAGGTTATTGTCAAATTTCAGTAGCTGCCCCCTCTAATGTTTAAAAGTGGAAATACCAAACCTTTTAAAATTATTTTTCATATTTTACTAAATTATAAACAAATGATAATATTTTTAAAGAAAATTTCAACATTAATTCTTTTTATTTTTTCAATTACTGAAAAATATTTTTTAGATGGCACCTTCCCTTTAAAATAGAACTCTTTGGCTACAATGATCAAAGAAATGTGTGGATAAAACGGCACACAATTTCAAGAAAAGAACATCTCACCAACCAATAATTATGAGAGTGGTTCAATTACACTTCAGAGTTGTGTTGCAGTCAATGGCACGGTGAACATATCATAGGTAGAGCCTCCTAAAAGCAGAACATATACTAAGTACATCGCTTTGTGCATATACAAACCACTTCTATGTACTTAATCCTCATGTACATTATCTGAAAGGGAAAATATTAACAGTGCAAACACAATGAGGTGACTGCTACATCTTAACCCCTTAGTGACAGCCAATTTTTACAATTCTGACCACTGTCACTTTATGAGGTTATAACTCTGGAATGCTTTAACGGATCCTGCTGATTCTGAGATTGTTTTTTCATGACATACTTCATGTTAGTGTTAACATTTCTTCGATATTACTTGTGATTATTTATGAAAAAAATGGAAATACGGCGAAAAATTTGATGCCCTTAAATCAGAGAGATATGTCACACAAAATAGTTAATAAATAACATTCCCACATGTCTACTTTACATCAGCACAATTTTGGAAACAGTTTTTTTTGTTAGGAAGTTATAAGGGTTAAAAGTTGACCAGCGATTTCTCATTTTTACAACAAAATTTACAAAACCATTTTTTTAGGGGACTTCTCACATTTAAAGTCACTTTGAGGGTTGTACATGACAGAAAATACCCAAACTTGACACCATTCTAAAAACTGCTCCCTTCAAGGGGCTCAAACAGGGTCGGCTCCAGGTTTTCGAAGGCCCCGGGCGAAAGAGTCTCAGTGGGCCCCCCCTTTAACACATACCCCGATTTATGATGCACAGATACGGCAGAGAAATGTATAGTACAATGCCAGATTTCACTTACATGAGTGACAGCTATTGTACATTCTGCAGTGTATATATACAGGACAGGAGGAGTGGTACTGTGCAGTGTATATATACAGGAGGAAAGGTGCTGTGCAGTGTATATATACAGGAGGAGCAGTACTGTGCAGTGTATATATACAGGGGGAGAGGTGCTGTGCAGTGTATATATACAGGAGAGGTTCTGTGCAGTGTATATATACAGGAGGAGCGGTACTGTGCAGTGTATATATACAGGAGGAAAGGTGCTGTGCAGTGTATATATACAGGAGGAAAGGTACTGTGCAGTGTATATATACAGGAGGAAAGGTGCTGTGCAGTGTATATATACACAGGAGGAGTGGTACTGTGCAGTGTATATATACAGGGGGAGAGGTGCTGTGCAGTGTATATATACAGGAGAGGTGCTGTGCAGTGTCGTGAGCAGGGCGTTGTATCAGAAAATCTTTTCTGTTTTGAGTATTTCTATGAAACAAAGACTTTTCTACATAAACAACGTTGTTTGGTTTTGCGGCCCCAACAGATCTGTGCTATAAAGTAACAGGCGGCTCGGGCATTAATGAGGGACCTGATGCTGAATCCTTTCCACAAACCCTAATGACCCAATTAGTGCCCCGCCATTAGAACCTCATTAAACGCCTCCCTGTCCCGAGCAGTCATGTACAGTATGGGGGGATCCTGCAGCCCACCCCCTGACTGCTCCATACCATACACTGCCCTCTGTCGCGCTCACTATTATCCTGTGCATTTCTCCTTCATCGTTACCCCATGTTACACTTGTCACCCCCCACTACAGAGTAGCAGGGCAGCCAATGTCACCCCCTCCCGGACCCTAATGGCAGCAGGAAATGTCTGCTCCTCTATTGGGTTGGAACCTGATTTAATCAAGGAATAATGTGGATTGTTGCCGGTGGCTGCAGGGAAAGGGTTAAGTGATGCCATGTCCTTGGTGGGAGCAGTGGCAGCTGCTGGGAGCAGTGGCAGCTGCTGGGACCTGGACAGACACAACCAATGTTGCTGTGACTGCACAGTGTGATGTGGAGGAGAGAAGCTGAGACTCCGGAACAGAAATCACCCACATGCCAGCACTGGGCAGAGTCCCTCCAGTCACCAGCCTGGGGCCACGGGGCCCCAACGTACAGCCCACAGCTCAGTTTTATCCATGGCAGCAGCTCCCCTTCCTCCTGGCATCTGGTTAACCCCATTTATGCGGGTCGGATTGTTATCTTTAAGGTTTAGCAATAACCTTCATACAGATGGGAAGGGGTTAAGCTTCTTCCTACCCCACTGGTGCAGGTTTGGTGCAGCATGCATGTATTCTGGGAGAGCTGGGTGGCTGCAGGTTGCAGGCTGCACCCCACCAGCTGCTCCTCCAGACATCACCCACATTTTTAGGCAGCGGAGACAGACAGCAGCAGACTGAGCCACAAGTCCATCTGCGATCACTGCTGGATACCATAGCACTCACTCAGTCACTGGTAGCAGCTCCTCCGAATCTGCCTCATAAGTTCAGCTCAGCACTGCAGCCAGCCAGGGGCGGAGAGCAGGAGAATGCTCTCTCCACCCACAAACAATGTCACACTGGCTGCCTTCTCTTAACCCCTATGTGTGCCTGCCTGGCTGCACTGACTGAGTGAGAACATGTTTGTGTCAGAGCTGGCACATAGGGGTTAAGAGAAGGCAGCCAGCAGTGACTTTGTGGGCGGAGAGAGCATGTACTCCTGCTCTGCTCTCCCAGCTGTATGTGAGTGGGCCCCCCTATCTCCCCAGGGCCCCGGCATTTGCCCAGGTGCGCCGAGTGCTGACGCCGGCCCTGGGCTCAAAACCATATTCAAGAAGTTTATTAACCCTTTATGTGCTTCACAGGAACGGAAACAATGTGGAAAGCAAAAATTAACAATTAACCTTTTTTGCAAACATTTTATTTCAGAACCAATTTTTTTTATTTTCACAAGTGTAAAAAGAGAAAATGAACCACAAAATTTGTTGTGCAATTTCTCCTGAATATGCCGATACCCCATATGTGTGGGTAAACCACTGTTTGGGCGCACGGCAGGGCTTGGAAGAGAAGGAGCACCATTTTACTTTTTCAATGCAGAATTGGCTGGAATAGAGATCGGACGCCATGTCGCGTTTGGAGGGCCCCTGATGTGCCTAAACAATGGAAACCCCCCACAAGTGACCCCATTTTGGAAACTAGACCCATTAAGGAGCTTATCTAGATGTGTGGTGAGCACTTTGAACTCCCAAGTGCTTCACAGAAATTTAGAACGTAGAGCCGTGGAAATAAATCCTTTTTTTCCTCAAAAATTACTTTTTAGCTCGCAATTTTTTATTTTCTCAAAGGTAACAGGAGAAATTGGACCCCAAAATTTGTTGTCCAATTTGTCCTCAGTACGCTGATACCCCATGTGTGGGGAGGACCACTGTTGGGCACACATCGGGGCTCGGAAGGGAAGTAGTGATGTTTTAAAATGCAGACTTTGATGGAATGGTCTGCAGGCATCATGTTGCATTTTCAGAGCCCCTGATGTACCTAAACAGTAGAAACCCCCACAAGTGACCCCAGTTTTTTTTGCAGCCGCCGGTAAATGGTTAATTACCAGCGATCACAACCGAGGGGTCGGTAAAAACCGACCCAAATCATGTTCTCTGGAGTCTCGGCTACCCCTGGCAACCGAGATCCCAGAGAAAATCCGACTCTGGGGGGCGCTATACACTTTTTCCACAGCACTGTTAATTAACAGCGCTGTGGTTTAAGTACCCTTAACTACTGCCGTCAAAAGGCGTATCTGCGGTTGTTAAGGGGTTAAAGGCACATACACAACAACTTTGAGGCACTACATAAGCAATCACTTTCATAAGTCATAGAAAAGAAAGCGGATAGGCACATACCGGCCCGTGCAACAAAATCCTTTATTGTGGCATCATCATACCAACAGCAGGTGGATAAAACGATGGAGCAAATACAGATGACGATTGTTTTGCGCTTACATTGCGCTTCAACAGGTCATATGTAGGACAGAGCTCACAGAATATTTATAAGCAGCCATTGCCCTTGTCCCAACCACTAAACATCAGGTGAAAGCATCTCATTAATTATGAAACAAGTGAAAAGCAAATGAATGCAATACAAAAATACTGTTAAAAACTGGCTGCAAAAAAGATGCCTGTAGGCAATCATAAATGCGGAAACTGTTCTTTTTGTTCCTTCCATCTTGCTACCAAATATCTACAGATGGGAGGTATTTCACATAAAGTCCAAGATTTTATAACATGCCGTACAAATTACGTTTTATATGTTGTTTTTTGCCCATGCGGTTTTCATTATATCGGAAAGACTATTCGTCCCTTATTTGCATGTTTCCGTGAGCACTTTAATTCTATCACCTCGGGTAAAGAGGTCCCTAGAGTAATTGAACATATAAGGAAAGAATATGCAGGCAATCCTGAAGTATTGCGGTTTGCAGGGATTGAAACCATTAAAACGCCTGCACAAGGAGGTGACCTTAATATTATTAAGAAAGGAGGCTAGATGGATTAGTCAGACTCGTTCTTAAGGTCCATCAGGTTTCAATGACAAACTTGACATGGCTGTGTTTTTGTGATTTTTTTTTATTTGATTTTTTTAAATGTATATTTGTTTTTAACGGTATTTTTTTTTAAACAATTGTAAAAATATATTTAAAAAAATTATAAAAAATCTCTATCACTAAACAAATATTTGAATGAAAAAAATATAAACAATAAAAGTAGACATATTTGGTATCGCTGCGTCCGCAACGACCCGACCTATAAAACTATAAAACTGTCCCACTAGTTAACTCCTTTAATGAACACCAGAAAAAATAAAAATAAAAAACATGGCAAAAAACAATGCTTTATCATCATACCGCCAAACAAAAAGTGGAATAATGCGATCAAAAAGATGGATATAAATAAACATGGTACGGCTGAAAACGTCATCTTGTCCTGCAAAGAGCATACAGCTCCATCAGTGGAAAACTAAAATAGTTATAGCTCTCAGAATAAAGTGATGCAAAAATAATTATTTTTTCTATAAAATAGTTTTTACTGTATAAAAGTGCCAAAACATAAAAAATGATATAAATGAGGTATCGCTGTAATTGTACTGACCCGAAGAATAAAACTGCCTTATCAATTTTACCACACATGGAACGGTATAAGCGCCACGCCCCAAAATAAATTCATGAATTGCTGGTTTTTGTCCATTCTGCCTCCCAAAAATCGGAATAGAAAGCAATCAAAAAATGTCATGTGCCCAAAAATGGACCAATAAAAACGTTAACTCGTCCCACAAAAAACAAGACCTTACATGACTATGTGGGCCAAAATATGGAAAAATTATAGCTCTCAAAATGTCGTGATGTCTTTTAGTGTGTGACAGCAGCCAAACATTTAAACCCGCTATAAGACCTCTTTCACACGTCCTGATATTTCCGGTACAGGAGATATCAGTGCCTGTGTGTGTAATACGTGTGGCAACTGTGTGCCACATCAGTACCACACGGACGGGCACCAGGGAAGAAGCTTTACAGTAAGCGCTCTTCCCTGGCGCCGGGTGCTGAACACTGCTCTCATCATTCTCCCCTGCTCTGTCGGCGATCCGCGCGAGCAGGGGAGAATAATGAGTTACATTTAAGTGATAAAAGAGACAGCAGACGGCAGCTGATAGGACTATTACTCTGCATCAGCCTATCCCTGCTGCTACTAATAACAGTGACAGCAGAAGCAGCTGATGGGGTTATTCATCAGCCACCACCAGCACTATAAATGAAATGAATGAAAAAAACGGCGTGGGTTCCCCTGTATTTTCAATAACCAGCCAGGCAAAACTGACAGCTGGGGGCTTCAATCCTCAACTGTCAGTTTCAGCAAGGTTGGTTATCAAGAATAGAGGGGTCCCCAAGCTGTTTTTTTTTAATTATGTAAATAAATAATTTAAAAAAATGGCGTGGGGTTCCCCCATTTTTGACAACCAGCTTTGCTAAAGCAGACAGCTGGGGGCTGGTACTCTCAGGCTGGTAAAGGGCCATGGATATTGACCCCCCAGCATAAAAATAGCAGCCCACAACTGCCCAGAAAAGGCACATCTAATACATGCGCCAATTCTGGCGCTTTGCCAGGCTCTTCCCACTTGCCCTGTAGCGGTGGCAAGTGGTGTTCCTATTTGTGGGGTTGATGTCACCTTTGTATTGTCATGTGACATCAAGCTCACGGCTCTATAAGACACTTCTCCATTACTAATTCTATAGTTATATGGTAAATAAAGACAGCCAGAATAAAGTCCTTTAACCCCTTCACGACATGCGTCGTACTAGTACTGCGCATGACGTGTCTCCCATTTGATTTGGGCTCCGGCGCTGAGCCCACATCAAAGTCGTGACATGTCAGCTGTTTTGTACATCTGACATGTGCGCGCAATAACGGCAGGTGGAATCGCGATCCACCTGCCGCTATTAACTAGTTAAATGCAGAAGTCAAACGCTGACAGCAGCATTTAACTACCGCTTCTGGCCACGCGGCTGGAAATGCTCGCATCGCCGACCCCGTCACATGATCGAGGGTCGGCGATGCATCGGCATGACAACCTGAGGTCTCCTTGAGACCTCTATGGTCGCTGATGCCGGCTTGCTGTGAGCGCAAACCTGTGGTCGGCACTCATAGCAAGCCTATAATGTAGCTGCATAGCAGCAATCTGATGATTGCTGCTATGTAGCAGAGCTGATCAGGCTATGCCAACTTCTAGCCTCCCATGGAGGCTATTGAAGCATGGCAAAAGTTTAAAAAATGTTTTAAAAAATATGAAAAAATATATAAAAGTTTAAATCGCCCCCCTTTCGCCCCATTCAAAATAAAACAATAAAAAAAATAAAACCTACACATATTTGGTATCACCGCGTTCAGAATCGCCCGATCTATCAATAAAAGAAAGGATTAGCCTGATCGTTAACGGCGTAGCGAGAAAAAATTTAAAACGCCAGAATTACGTTTTTTGGTCACCGTGACATTGCATTTAAATGCAAGAACAGGCGATGAAAAGAACGTATCTGCACAAATGTGGTATCATTAAAAACGTCAGCTCGGCACGCAAAAAATAATCCCTCATCTGACCCATGATCCTAAAAAATGGAAACGCTACGGTTATCGGAAAATGGCGCAATTTTTTTTTTGTTTTTTTAGCAAAGTTTGGAATTTTTTGTCACCACTTAGATAAAAAATAACCTAGACATGTTTGGTGTCTATGAACATGTTTGGTGTCTCCGCAGCTCCTCTACATGCATTTGCATATTTGGGGGCAGTGTTCTGGATCACTGCGTTGAGAAACACGTGATGGTGTCTCCGCAGTGTTGGATGTTTCGGTCTCCACGAGGTCAATCATCCGTGCCTTTATATATTTTCTACTAGGCACTGCTCTTGATAGCCAGTTTCCTACTCCACACTGATGAGGGGCAAAAACCCGAAACAGCTGTCTGTGGATGGATACCATGCTTGGTATAGGTGGTTTTCTTTATTGGATGTTTTCCTGTATTGGATGCTGCCCTTCCCTTGGTTGTTCATTCCCGGGCAAAGGCCTGGCTATTCACTGCCTGCGTTGAGAAACACGTGATGGTGTCTTCGCAGCTCCTCTACATGTATGAACTCGTAATGACCTGGAGAATCAAAATGGCAGGTCAGTTTTAGCATTTAGTGAACCTAGCAAAAAAGCCAAACAAGAAAACAAGTGTGGGATTGCACTTTTTTGCAATTTCACCACACTTGGAATTTTTTCCTGTTTTCTAGTACAAGACATGGTAAAACCAATGGTGTCGTTCAAAAGTACAACTCGTCTCGCAAAAAACAAGCCCACACATGGCCAGATTGACGGAAAAATAAACAAATTATGGCTCTGGGAAGGAGGGGAGCGAAAAACGAAAACGCAAAAATGAAAAAGGGCTGCATCTTGAAGGAGTTAATTGAAAAAATGACACAAACTCCTTTAATAGTCTCAATTAAACCATACTTACGATCTCACCTAATTCCACTGAAGCCATCGATCTCCTGTAACAAAAATAGAATAAAACACAATATACCATACCTGTCCATTGTTCTGTCCCACGTTATAATCCATATCTGGGGGATAATTAGTTTTCAACCTGGACGGTGCTAAGATGCAACCATCCAGGCTGAGAACCACTGGTGAATGAGCTGCTGGGAATGCAGCATCAGTGACCAGGGGTGACGCCTGACACTGGGCTCCGTTCCCAGTCGGACTGAGCTGCGGTGAGATCCCTGCTGCCACTATGAGCACTCAGTGGCCGGGGGGTTACCTATGGTCACTGGGCTCTGTTCCCAGCTGGGCTGAGCTGCGGTGAGATCCTAGGTAGCACTGTGAGCGCTCACGGTGCTAGTGGGAACTCACAGCAGCTCAGCCTGGCTGTCTCTTTTATCATTTAAATGTAACTCTTATCATTCTCCCCTGCTCGCGCTGATTGCCGGCAGAACAGGGGAGAATGATAAGAGCCGAGTTCAAAACCTGGGGAAAGGGAAGAGTGCTTACTGTAAGGCTTCTTCCCCGGTGTCGATGCATGTCACACAGCTGACATGCTTGTGTGTTATGTGTATGCACCTGTGAGAGATGTTTTGTTGCCCATGCAGACATTAAAAAACAGAAATATCAACGTGTTTTGCCCACGGACTTCGAAGGGCTAGGATATTATGCTGAGGTGATGTCCCAGTGACCGTGCGTATTGTTAGAAGCTGCCACGTGGGACTGTGTTGTATCTCTCATCTGCTGGATCTATTGAACTTATCCAAGGACTATTTATATATTTCCCTGGCATCAGATTACCGGGTGGCGATCCTGGGTCTGCTCCCTTTGTGTGGACTCATTGTGGACCCATTTTGGACTCTTTACGGGCGCTGTTGCATTACTCTCATTTGTGCTGCCCAGCTCCCTGTTCCAATAAATTTTGTTGGATTGATTATCGGCCTGGTGTCCTCCTGCTCTGTTGCATATCCCGGTGTAGTAGAGTAAATGTTCAGCACAGCCCGGGGTGGAGGTGCATAAAAGTAGGTGCCCAGACCTTACACGTGATATAGAATATACTCAGCACACTCCGAAATGTCTGATGCAAAAAGGGGTGTTTAATACATACAGTATTCACATTCACAAACGTTTCGGTCTGCAAAAGACCTTCATCAGTGTGCTCTAAAGGCAAAAATAATAATAAAGTGCATAGACAAAAACAAAGTATATACAGATAGATACATATTCATGGTCATATAGGGAATTCTGGTGGTGACACAGAGATGTTATCACAATACAATCACTCATATTGTCACATATAAGACTAACATGGTGAAATACATGTAGGTATGGCAGTGGCGCTAGACAGGGCATGTAATGGCGAAGAGACCAAGGGAAGGGGAGGGTAACATGTAAGAGGAAGAGAGGGGGTCCTGGTGGTGACCACGAGGTGTATTACAATACAATAACTCATATTGCTACATGTGAGACTAACATGGTAAAAATATATGTAAGTATAGCCGTGGTGCTAGACGGAGTATATAGTGACGAAGAGACCAAGGGAAGGGAGGGTACAGTACATACCTATTATGTAAGCCAAAGGGCGTATATTATTCACCCATATAGTTTAGAAATTTGCATCTACAACGAGAGATATCAATATTATACTTATACCAGTATGTGTATAATGTGCATGGTCGCTATGGGGTATAGTGTTGTACATACCAGGTATTGGAGTTTAAACAGGGTAGGCTGTTTAAGGATAGAGGGCTGACACTAGCCGGTCTATAGAAAAAATGGGTATTATTATAGTGGCTCTAAAACCTCAAAATATAGTGACTGGGAAGCATAGAGAAGTACACATAGAAAAGTACACATACCGAGCACTGGATGTAACACAGGGAGGTCTCGTTACTAGAGGGCTAAGCTAGCCAATCTATGAGAAACATGGATGTTGATTAGTGGCGCCGGAGAAGGAGTAAGTGGCGTCTGGGTGCTGGGATCGGCGAGACTTACCACGCCAGTAGAGGGTCCAAGGATTGAAGACGCGGTATCCACCGCAAGTCAGAGGCGCTGGTATAATGTTCATCATGCTCGGTATTTAAAGGAGTGAGCGCACTGGGGCCGGGGTGTAGGTGCCGGAAGTCGCGGACCGGAAGTGATGCGGAAGTGTACCCAACACATGGTGTCTATGCAGCGTGCGTTCCAGTTGGAGGAGGGTGGGACTAGTGCATTCCAGGAGGTGGAGACATAGCGTGTCACTATGGAGAAGATGAGGGGAGGTGGTGCCACAGCACTTCACAGTGCAGGAAATGAGAAGAGGCGGTGTCACAGGCTCGGGGCTCAAAATAAGCGGCTCTGTGAATAAGACATAGATGGTTAATATGGTGGTAGGCAACATAATAAATATAGAACTAGAATCAGATAGGATATGGCCATGTTGTTGTGGCTATGAATATATGGCATGATGGTACAGTTGTGTATAACTAAAGATAGGCGGTTCTGTGAATAAGACATAGATAGTTAATAGGATAAATGGCAACAAAGTAAATGTAGGACTATAGATATAGAATCAAATAAGATATGGCCATATTGTTATGGCTATGGATATATGACATGATGGTACAGTTGTGCCGTCGATATATATAACTAGAGTTGTAATAGTGGGACACTCGCATGGTATAGGTGTGGGCAGCACGGTGGCGCAGTGGTTAGCATTGCAGCGCTGGGGTCCTGGGTTCTAATCCCACCCAGGACAACATCTGCAAAGAGTTTGTAATATGTTCTCTCCGTGTTTGCGTGGGTTTCCTCCGGGCACTCCGGTTTCCTCCCACATTCCAAAGACATACTGATAGGGTTTCTAGATTGTGAGCCCCATCGGGGACAGTGATGATAATGTGTGCAAACTGTAAAGCGCTGCGGAATATGTTAGCGCTATATAAAAATATAGATTATTATTATTATTACAAAGATTATTATAGGTGGATCTAGCCTCATAGGGGGGGTTGCCCCCATTAGGAGAATAATCAAAATATGGGTACTGGCACAAAATATACATACGATCTCTAAGCCCCACAAAAGTATATTGGAATATAGCAGAGGGAGCATAACAGAAACCACACATCATAGATCTTGCAAGCGGAAACTGAAAAATTATGTTGTTCAGACAGATACAGAAACAAATATATACAAATACAATTTGTCACGTAGACCATAAAATGATGGAGAAACTGTTATATAAAAGATTGTAAGTCATAGTCTCTATTGAGTCCTTTTGGACTCAATGTATTGAGTTTGTGGATCCAGAAAGCTTCTCTACGTTTCAATATGGCAATGCGATCGCTGCCCCGGCATGGTGGTGTTATTTGTTCAATAACTTGGAAGCATAATTGCGACACATTGTGTCCCATGGAAATAAAATGGTGTGGAATGGAGAGGAGTAGGTTTCTACATCTGATGGTAGACTTGTGCTTGGATATTCTGTCCTTGACTGCTTGTGTGGTTTCCCGCACATACAGTCATGGACAAAAATTTTGAGAATGAGACAAATATTAATTTTTCCAAAGTCTACTGCTTCATTTTTTCTAATGGCAATTTGCATATACTCCTGAATGTCAAAGTGATCAGCTTAACAGCAATTACTGTACTTGCAAAGTCAATATTTGCCCAGAAAATGAACTTTAACCCCCAAAACACATTTCAACATCATTGCAGTCCTGCCTTAAAAGGAGCAGCTAACATCGTTTTAGTGATTGATCCATTAACACAGGTGTGAGTGTTGATGAGGACAGGGCTGGCGATCAATCAGTCATGATTAAGTAAGAATGACATCACTGGACACTTTAACCCCTTCCCGACCTTTGATGCCACGTAGGCGTCATGAAAGTCGGTGCCAATCCGACCCATGACGCCTATGTGGCGTCATGGAAAGATCGCGTCCCTGCAGATCGGGTGAAAGGGTTAACTCCCATTTCACCTGATCTGCAGGGACAGGGGGAGTGGTAGTTTAGCCTAGGGGGGGGTGGCTTCACCCCCCCGTGGCTACGATCGCTCTGATTGGCTGTTGAAAGTGAAACTGCCAATCAGAGCGATTTGTAATATTTCACCTATTAAGACTGGTGAAATATTACAATCCGGCCGATGCTGCAATATCATCGGCCATGGCTGGAAACACTAATGTGCCCCCACCCCACCGATCGCCCCCCCAGCCCCCCGATCTGTCCGGTACACTGCTCCGGCTCCCCTCCGTCCTGTGCTCCGCTCCCCCCATGCTCTTGTCCACTCCCCCCGTGCTCCAATCACCCCCCCCCCCGTGCTCCAATCACCCCCCCTGCACTCCGATCCACCCCCCGTGCTCCGTTCCACCCCCCGTACTCCGTTCAACCCCCCTGTGCTCCGTTCCACCCACCCCATGCTCCGTTCCACCCCCCCGCGCTCCGATCCACCCCCCCATGCTCCGATTCCCCCCCCCCCCCCCGTGCTTCCCCCCCACCCCATCATACTTACCGATCCTGCCGGGGTCCGTCCGTCTTCTCCCTGGGCGCCGCCATCTTCCAAAATGGCGGGCGCATGCGCAGTGCGCCAGCCGAATCTGCCGGCCGGCAGATTCGTTCCAAAGTGCATTTTGATCACTGAGATATAATCTATCACAGTGATCAAAATAAAAAAAATAATAAATGACCCCCCCTTTGTCACCCCCATAGGTAGAGACAATAAAAATTAAAGAATTTTTTTTTTCCCACTAATGTTAGAATAGGGTTAGGGGTAGGGTTAGGGCTAGGGTTAGGGCTAGGGTTAGGGCTAGGGCTAAGGTTAGGGCTAGGGTTAGGGTTAGGGCTAGGGTTAGGGTTAGGGCTAGGGTTAGGGTTTCGGTATGTGCACACGTATTCTGGTCCTCTGCGGATTTTTCCGCTGCGGATTTGATAAATCCGCAGTGCTAAACCGCTGCGGATTTATGGCGGATTTACCGCGTTTTCTCTGCGCATTTCACTGCGGTTTTACAACTGCGATTTTCTATTGGAGCAGTTGTAAAACCGCTGCGGAATCCGCAGAAAGAAGCGACATGCTGCGGAATGAAAACCGCTGCGTTTCCGTGCAGTTTTTCTGCAGCATGTGTACAGTGATTTTTGTTTCCCATAGGTTTACATTGAACTGTAAACTCATGGGAAACTGCTGCGGATCCGCAGCGTTTTCCGCAGCGTGTGCACATACCTTTAGAATTAGGCTATGTGCACACGATGCGGATTTGGCTGCGGATCCGCAGCGGATTGGCCGCTGCGGATTCGCAGCAGTGTTCCATCAGGTTTACAGTTCCATGTAAACATATGGAAAACCAAATCCGCTGTGCCCATGGTGCGGAAAATACCGCGCGGAAACGCTGCGTTGTATTTTCAGCAGCATGTCAATTCTTTGTGCGGATTCCGCAGCGTTTTACACCTGTTCCTCAATAGGAATCCGCAGGTGAAATCCGCACAAAAAACACTGGAAATCCGCGGAAAATCCGCAGGTAAAACGCAGTGCCTTTTACCCGCGGATTTTTAAAAAATGATGCTGAAAAATCTCACACGAATCCGCAACGTGGGCACATAGCCTTAAGGTTAGGGTTGGAATTAGGGTTGTGGCTTCAGTTGGGATTAGGGTTAGGGGTGTGGGGGGGTTAGTGTTGGAGTTAGAATTGAGGGGTTTCCACTGTTTAGGCACATCAGGGGGTCTCCAAACGCAACATGGCGCCACCATTGATTCCAGCCAATCTTGTATTCAAAAAGTCAAATGGTGCTCCCTCAATTCCGAGCCCCGACGTGTGCCCAAACAGTGGTTTACCCCCACATATGGGGTATCAGTGTACTCAGGATAAACTGCGCAACAATTACTGGGGTCCAATTTCTCCTGTTACCCTTGTGAAAATAAAAAAATGCTTGCTAAAACATCATTTTTGAGGAAAGAAAAATGATTTTTTATTTTCACGGCTCTGCGTTGTAAACGTCTGTGAAGCACTTGGGGGTTCAAAGTGCTCACCACACATCTAGATAAGTTCCTTGGGGGGGTCTAGTTTCTAAAATGGGGTCACTTGTGGGGGGTTTCTACTGTTTAGGCACACCAGGGGCTCTGAAAAACGCAACGTGACGCCCGCAGACCATTCCATCAAAGTCTGCATTTCAAAAGTCACTACTTCCCTTCTGAGCCCCAACGTGTGCCCAAACAGTGGTTTACCCCCACACATGGGGTATCAGCGTACTCAGGAGAAACTGGACAACAAATTTTGGGGTCCAATTTCTCCTGTAACCCTTGGGAAAATAAAAAATTCTGAGCTAAATAATTATTTTTGAGGAAAGAAAACGTATTTATTATTTTCACGGCTCTGCATTATAAACTTCTATGAAGCACTTGGGGGTTCAAAGTGCTCACCACACATCTAGATAAGTTCCTTTCGGGATCTAGTTTCCAAAATGGGGTCACTTGTGGGGGGTTTCTACTGTTTAGCCACATCAGGGGCTCTGCAAACGCAACGTGACGCCCGCAGAGCATTCCATCAAAGTCTGCATTTCAAAACGTCACTACTTCAATTCTGAGCCCCGGTATGTGCGCAAACAGTAGTTTACCCCCACATATGGGGTATCGCAGTACTCAGGAGAAACTGGACAACAAATTTTGGGGTCAAATTTCTCCTGTTACCCTTGGGAAAATTAAAAAATTCTGGGCTAAATAATTATTTTTGAGGAAAGAAAACGTATTTATTATTTTCACGGCTCTGCATTATAAACTTCTGTGAAGCACTTGGGGGTTCAAAGTGCTCACTACACATCTAGATAAGTTCCTTTCGGGGTCTAGTTTCCAAAATGGGGTCACTTGTGGGGGGTTTCTACTGTTTAGCCACATCAGGGGCTCTGCAAACGCAACGTGACGCCTGCAGAGCATTCCATCAAAGTCTGCATTTCAAAACGTCACTACTTCAATTCCGAGCCCCGGTATGTGCCCAAACAGTAGTTTACCCCCACATATGGGGTATCACCGTACTCAGGAGAAACTGGACAACAAATTTTGGGGTCAAATTTCTCCTGTTACCCTTAGGAAAATAAAAAATTGCAGGGTAAAAGATCATTTTTGAGAAAATAATTTTTTTTTTTATTTTCATGGCTCTGTGTTATAAACTTCTGTAAAGCACTTGGGGGTTCAAAGTCCTCACCACACATCTAGATTAGTTCCTTTGGGGGTCTAGTTTCCAAAATGGGGTCATTTGTGGGGGATCTCCAATGTTTAGGCACACAGGGGCTCTCCAAACGTGACATGGTGTCCGCTAATGATTGGAGCTAATTTTCCATTTAAAAAGCCAAATGGCGTGCCTTCCCTTCCGAGCCCTGCCGTGTGCCCAAACAGTGGTTTACCCCCACATATGGGGTATCAGCTTACTCAGGACAAACTGGACAACAACATTTGGGGTCCAATTTCTCCTATTACCTTTGGCAAAATAGGAAATTCCAGGCTAAAAAATCATTTTTGAGGAAAGAAAAATTATTTTTTATTTTCATGGCTCTGCGTTATAAACTGCTGTGAAGCACCTGGGGGCTTAAAGTGCTCAATATGCATCTAGATAAGTTCCTTGGGGGGTCTAGTTTCCAAAATGGGGTCACTTGTGGGGGAGCTCCAATGTTTAGGCACACAGGGGTTCTCCAAACGCGACATGGTGTCCGCTAACAATTGGAGCTAATTTTCCATTCAAAAAGTCAAATGGCGCGCCTTCCCTTCCGAGCCCTGCCTTGTGCCCAAACAGTGGTTTACTCCCACATATGAGGTATCGGCGTACTCGGGAGAAATTGCCTAACAAATTTTATGATCCATTTTATCCTATTGCCCATGTGAAAATGAAAAAATTGAGGAGAAAAGAATTTTTTTGTGAAAAAAAAGTACTTTTTCATTTTTACAGATCAATTTGTGAAGCACCTGAGGGTTTAAAGTGCTCAATAGGCATCTAGATAAGTTCTTTGGGGGTCTAGTTTCCAAAATGGGGTCACTTGTGAGGGAGCGCCAAAGTTTAGGCACACAGGGGCTCTCCAAACGCGACATGGTGTCCGCTAACGATGGAGATAATTTTTCATTCAAAAAGTCAAATGGCGCTCCTTCCCTTCCGAGCTTTACCATGTGCCCAAACAGTGGTTTACCCCCACATGTGAGGTATTGGTGTACTCAGGAGAAATTGCCCAACAAATTTTAGGATCCTTTTTATCCTGTTGCCCATGTGAAAATGAAAAAATTGAGGCTAAAAGAATTTTTTTGTGAAAAAAAAGTACTTTTTCATTTTTACGGATCAATTTGTGAAGCACCTGGGGGTTCAAAGTGCTCACTATGCATCTAGATAAGTTCCTTGGGGCGTCTAGTTTCCAAAATGGGGTCACTTGTGGGGGAGCTCCAATTTTTAGGCACGCGGGGGCTCTCCAAACGTGACATGGTGTCCGCTAAAGAGTGGAGCCAATTTTTCATTCAAAAAGTCAAATGGCACTCCTTCCCTTCCAAGCCCTGCCGTGCGCCCAAACAGTGGTTTACCGCCACATATGAGGTATCAGCGTACTCAGGACAAATTGGACAACAACTTTCGTGGTTCAGTTTCTCCTTTTACCATTGGGAAAATAAAAAAATTGTTGCTAAAAGATAATTTTTGTGACTAAAAAGTTAAATGTTCATTTTTTCCTTCCATGTTGCTTCTGCTGCTGTGAAGTACCTGAAGGGTTAATAAACTTCTTGAATGTGGTTTTGAGTACCTTGAGGGGTGCATTTTTTAGAATGGTGTCACTTTTGGGTATTTTCAGCCATATAGACCCCTCAAACTGACTTCAAATGTGAGGTGGTCCCTAAAAAAAATGGTTTTGTAAATTTCGTTGTAAAAATGAGAAATCGCTGGTCAAATTTTAACCCTTATAACTTCCTAGCAAAAAAAAATTTTGTTTCCAAAATTGTGCTGATGTAAAGTATACATGTGGGAAATGTTATTTATTAACTATTTTGTGTCACATAACTCTCTGGTTTAACAGAATAAAAATTCAAAATGTGAAAATTGATCTAGATCTGAATATTAATCAGTAGAAGCATTCAATAGCGTGAATAATAGCTTCAAGAAAACCTATACAGGTAATAGTCAAAAAAATACCCAGGGGTACATTAGAGCACAGATGTCCTATGCTCAACAGCCCTAAGAGGTCATAAAGTAGATACCTCTAGTATGTATACTTATATGTCGCTGTCTTTGTTAGTACGTAATGACCTGAAGGTCATCAAGGCAGACCTATACACAGGACTTATAAAAAATAAACAAAACACTAGAAAAAAATAAGAAAAACTAAACAAAATGAAAAGAAATATATATATCTCTGTTGGATACCTAGTACAGTGTATCTCACCTCTAGAATAGCCAATGTAAGGGCTCACTCAATAAGTGGTTATTTGTACATACCCTCAAAGTCATATATAAAGAACTTCAAATGCATGAAAAAAAACTAGCAAAATGATCAAAGAAAAAGTAAAAAATGAACAAAATTGAAAAAAATATATATATAGCAATGCTAGTTATTGACCATTATATTTGCTATATCAGAATGCCATATGTAGTGTGTCTCATACATGGTTATTCAGTGCAGCTGGTACATCTGAGGTCAATCCCTCGTTATTATCCGATACCTAGTCCAATGAATCTCTTATGCGAGCTCACTTGTGAGGGTGATTAATTTATTTACACCCTAAATGCCATACAGATCGACACATATAGAGAGCTTCGGGTGTCTGAAATAAGAAATAAACAAAATACTCAAAGAAACAAAGAAAAAAATAGTAAAAAGCAAATGAAAAGTGACTGCTATATCAGGTATCACATATAGTATGTCTCACTTAGATTTAGCCAATGCATATAAGAGCCCAAGCCAGCTGAGGCCAATCCCTCATTGCTATCAGACTACACATTTAGGCATTCATATAGAAAAAGTGCTATGCTCAGTCTGCCATGACCATGAGAAAGAAAAAACTTATCTGAATATGTGACGTAGTTCGTCCCATGTCACCATTAGAGTTGAGCGACCTTGACCTTTTTAGAGTCGAGCCGGGTTTCGCGAAACCCGACTATCTCAAAAGTCGAGTCGAGTGGAATTGGCCGATTATCGCGAAAAGTCGGGGATCGACCGAAACACGAAACCCAATGCAAGTCAATGGGGGAGCATAGTCGGCAGTGAGTAGAGGCCAGGAAAACATGTACAGAGCCCATTGTATTGGCAAAAACATCCATTCTTGCTACTGAAGCTTGTCAATCGTAATTTAGCTTATAATAATTGTAAGGCATTTGAAATTGGGGGTCATTTGGCTAAAGTTGTGGGGGGTAGGGCTGGTTCAAGCAATTAGTGGGCCCAGGACATCTGGACCACGTCACGGCAGTGGAGCAGGGAGAGGTAAGTATTTCAACTTTGCAAGTGCTGTGATCCTGAGCAAGCAGGGGGGGGCCCTCGTTGGCACTGGCACAGGGCCCCTCAAAGTACAGCGGTGTGTTTGCACGGCGGGGGCGCCTCCCACCGGCAGCAACACTTTTGCGTACTATGAGGGGCCCTGTGCCAGTGACGTCGCCAACGAGTATTCCTCCCCCCACCTGATGAAGGAACCTGCACCTTCATCTGCACCTTCCTCTTTGTCCCCGCGTAAGGTGGTATGGTATGCGGGAAGGGGGACCTGACTTTCAGCAGGGTCACAATCTTGCAGTGTAGCGTGCACGGGGAATGTTGCGTTATGGGTCAATGTACCAGCAGACTCATCTATCACTGGCTGGGCAATGGGCAGGATGAGGAGGAAACACAGATATAGGCCCAAAGACTAAAGTGGGCTAAATGCAGTTCAAAATTGGTAACAGGACTAACCAGGGGGCATTGTTTTGTTCAGTGGAGGACAACTGGAATGAGAGGCTGACACAGAGAGTAGGCCCAAATCTGTAAGTAGCATGAAGATTGATGCTATGGAGAGGAAACCTGGAGAACACCTTGGAGCGGAAGACACCGTCTCTACAACCCAGACCCAACTTGTAGGCCGAATGCAGTGTTGTTTTCAACAACTACTAAACAAGAGCTTTAAGATTGAAGCAATGGAGAGGCAACCTGGGGAACACCTTGGAGTGGAACACACCTTCTCTACACCCCTGACCCAACTTGTAGGCCGAATGCAGTGTTGTTTTCAACAAATACTAAACAAGAGCCAGAAGATTGAAGCAATGGAGAGGCAACCTGGGGAACACCTTGGAGTGGAACACACCTTCTCTACACCCCTGACCCAACTTGTAGGCCGAATGCAGTGTTGTTTTCAACAACTACTAAACGAGAGCCAGAAGATTGAAGCAATGGAGAGGAAACCTGGGGAACACCTTGGAGTGGAACACACCGTCTCTACACCCCTGACCCAACTTGTAGGCCGAATGCAGTGTTGTTTTCAACAACTACTAAACAAGAGCTTTAAGATTGAAGCAATGGAGAGGCAACCTGGGGAACACCTTGGAGTGGAACACACCGTCTCTACACCCCTGACCCAACTTGTAAGCCGAATGCAGTGTTGTTTTCAACAACTACTAAACAAGAGCTTTAAGATTGAAGCAATGGAGAGGCAACCTGGGGAACACCTTGGAGTGGAACACACCTTCTCTACACCCCTGACCCAACTTGTAGGCCGAATGCAGTGTTGTTTTCAACAAATACTAAACGAGAGCCAGAAGATTGAAGCAATGGAGAGGCAACCTGGGGAACACCTTGGAGTGGAACACACCTTCTCTACACCCCTGACCCAACTTGTAGGCCGAATGCAGTGTTGTTTTCAACAACTACTAAACGAGAGCCAGAAGATTGAAGCAATGGAGAGGAAACCTGGGGAACACCTTGGAGTGGAACACACCTTCTCTACACCCCTGACCCAACTTGTAGGCCGAATGCAGTGTTGTTTTCAACAACTACTAAACGAGAGCCTTAAGATTGAAGCAATGGAGAGGCAACCTGGGGAACACCTTGGAGTGGAACACACCTTCTCTACACCCCTGACCCAACTTGTAGGCCGGATGCAGTGTTGTTTTCAACAACTACTAAACAAGAGCTTTAAGATTGAAGCAATGGAGAGGCAACCTGGGGAACACCTTGGAGTGGAACACACCGTCTCTACACCCCATACCCAATTTGTAGGCCTAATGCAGTGTAGTTTTCAACAACTACTAAACGAGAGTCAGAAGATCGAAGCAATGGCGAGGAAACCTGGGGAACACCTTGGAGTGGCAGACACCATTAGTAGGCCCTACCGAAGTAGTAGCCCCAATGCAGTTTTCAAATTCCTAGAGGCTGAAAACAAGACTATTGACGCTCAGCTTTTTTCAAAGGAGGACATCTGTATTGAGTGGCGTAGACAGACACAGGTAGTAGGCCTTAAAACAAAAATGTGGCTCAATGCAGTTTAAAAAAGGTTACACAGGAACACAGGCAGCAGTAGACAGGTCAGTGGACGCCTAGTGGAAGGAGGGACCGCAGACAGGCTTCGATGGCCTAACATAATAAAATTGGGCTGTAGGCACTTTAAAATTGGTTCCAGGGGCACACGGGCAGCAGTGGTCTGGTCAGTGGAGGACTAGTGGAAGGAGGGACCGCAGACAGGCTTCGAAGGCCTAACATAATAAAATTGGGCTGTAGGCACTTTATAATTGGTTCCAGGGGTACACGGGCAGCAGTAGACAGGTCAGTGGAGGCCTAGTGGAAGGAGGGACCGCAGACAGGCTTCGAAGGCCTAACAATAAAATTGGGCTGTAGGCACTTTAAAATTGGTTCCAGGGGCACACGTCAGCAGTAGACAGGTCAGTGGACGCCTAGTGGAAGGAGGGACCGCAGACAGGCTTCGAAGGCCTAACATAATAAAATATGGCTGTAGGCACTTTAAAATTGGTTCCAGGGGCACACGGGCAGCAGTAGACAGGTGAGTGGGGGCCTAGTGGAAGGAGGGACCGCAGACAGGCTTCGAAGGCCTAACATAATAAAATTGGGCTGTAGGCACTTTATAATTGGTTCCAGGGGTACACGGGCAGCAGTGGTCTGGTCAGTGGAGGACTAGTGTAAGGAGGGACCGCAGACAGGCTTCGAAGGCCTTACATAATAACATTGGGCTGTAGGCACTTTAAAATTGGTTCCAGGGGCACACGGGCAGCAGTAGACAGGTCAGTGGAGGCCTAGTGGAAGGAGGGACTGCAGACAGGCTTCGAAGGCCTAACATAATAAAATATGGCAATAGGCACTTTAAAATTGGTTCCAGGGGTACACGGGCAGCAGTGGTCTGGTCAGTGGAGGACTAGTGTAAGGAGGGACCGCAGACAGGCTTCGAAGGCCTAACATAATAATATTGGGCTGTAGGCACTTAGAAAAATTGGTTCCAGGGGCACATGGGCAGCAGTAGACAGGTCAGTGGAGGCCTAGTGGAAGGAGGGACCGCAGACAGGCTTCGAAGGCCTAACATAATAAAATTGGGCTGTAGGCACTTTAAAATTGGTTCCAGGGGCTCACGGGCAGCAGTAGACAGGTCAGTGGAGGCCTGGTGGAAGGAGGGATCGCAGACAGGCTTTGAAGGCCTAACATAATAAAATTGGGCTGTAGGCACTTTAAAATTGGTTCCAGGGGTACACGGGCAGCAGTACACAGGTCAGTGGAGGCCTAGTGGAAAGAGGGACCGCAGACAGGCTTCGAAGGCCTAACATAATAAAATATGGCTGTAGGCACTTTAAAATTGGTTCCAGGGGTACACCGGCAGCAGTGGTCTGGTCAGTGGAGGACTAGTGGAAGGAGGGACCGCAGACAGGCTTCGAAGGCCTAACATAATAAAATTGGGCTGTAGGCACTTTCAGCTGGGTTCCAGGGGTACACGGGCAGCAGTGGTCTGGTCAGTGGAGGACTAGTGGAAGGAGGGACCGCAGACAGGCTTCGAAGGCCTAACATAATAACATTGGGCTGTAGGCACTTTATAATTGGTTCCAGGGGTACACGGGCAGCAGTGGTCTGGTCAGTGGAGGACTAGTGGAAGGAGGGACCGCAGACAGGCTTCGAAGGCCTAACATAATAACATTGGGCTGTCGGCACTTTAAAATTGGTTCCAGGGGCACACGGGCAGCAGTAGACAGGTCAGTGGAGGCCTAGTGGAAGGAGGGACCACAGACAGGCTTCGAAGGCCTAACATAATAAAATTGGGCTGTAGGCACTTTAAAATTGGTTCCAGGGGTACACGGGCAGCAGTAGACAGGTCAGTGGAGGCCTAGTGGAAGGAGGGACCGCAGACAGGCTTCGAAGGCCTAACATAATAAAATGTGGCTGTAGGCACTTTAAAATTGGTTCCAGGGGCACACGGGCAGCAGTAGACAGGTCAGTGGAGGCCTAGTGGAAGGAGGGACCGCAGACAGGCTTCGAAGGCCTAACATAATAAAATTTGGCTGTAGGCACTTTGAATTCTCTTGCAGGGGTACACAGGCAGCATTGGTGTTGTCAGCGTAGGCCGATTGTAATGAGTGTCTGCCAGTTAGTAGTCCCAAACAATAAATACATGTTAATGTCTCGCATTACAACAACACGAAAACACAAAAGGGTGCAATCATTAGGTACAGGGGTGGGCTCCTCTGCGTAGTTTCAGACCTAGTAATTTGGCGCAAAGTATTTACTTGGGTAAATATAGGACACGGCCCCTGACTATGTTAAGTACCATCATACATGTCAACACAATGGTATTGTCAGTGGCAGGAATTTAAGGATGTCAGCGCATAGACTAAACATTGGTGGAACTGTGAGAGATAATTGTGGCCTTGCCACGCCACCAATTTCCAGTGGCCCCGGAGAAGCTTCCTCATTAAAAGAAATACTCATCCCCATCATCCTCATCGTCCTCCTCCTCCTGTTCGCCCGCTACCTCGTCCTGTACACTGCCCTGACCAGACAATGGCTGACTGTCATCAAGGCTTTCCTCTTCCTCGGCTGCAGATGCCTGCTCCTTTATGTGTGTCAAACTTTGCATCAGCAGACGCATTAGGGGGATGCTCATGCTTATTATGGCGTTGTCTGCACTAACCAGCCGTGTGCATTCCTCAAAACACTGAAGGACTTGACACATGTCTTGTATCTTCGACCACTGCACACCTGACAACTCCATGTCTGCCATCCTACTGCCTGCCCATGTATGTGTATCCTCCCACAAAAACATAACAGCCCGCCTCTGTTCGCACAGTCTCTGAAGCATGTGCAGTGTGGAGTTCCACCTTGTTGCAACGTCTATGATTAGGCGATGCTGGGGAAGGTTCGAAGACCGCTGATAGGTCTGCATACGGCTGGAGTGTTCGGGCGAACGGCGGATATGTGAGCAAAGTCCGCGCACTTTGAGGAGCAGGTCGGATAACCCCGGATAACTTTTCAGGAAGCACTGCACCACCAGGTTTAAGGTGTGAGCCAGGCAAGGAATGTGTTTCAGTTGGGAAAGGGAGATGGCAGCCATGAAATTCCTTCCGTTATCACTCACTACCTTGCCTGCCTCAAGATCTACTGTGCCCAGCCACGACTGCATTTCTCTCTGCAAGAACTCGGACAGAACTTCCGCGGTGTGTCTGTTGTCGCCCAAACACTTCATAGCCAATACAGCCTGCTGATGCTTGCCAGTAGCTGGCCCATAATGGGACAACTAGTGTGCAACAGTGGCAGCTGTGGATGGAGTGGTTGGGCGACTGCGGTCTGTGGACGAGCTCTCGCTTCTGCAGAAGGACGAGGAGGAGGAGGAGGGGGTGCGAACACCTACAGCCAACTGTTTCCTAGACTGTGGGCTAGGCAGAACTGTCCCGAAATTGATGTCACCTGTGGACCCTGCATCCACCACATTCACCCAGTGTGCCGTGATGGACACGTAACGTCCCTGGCCATGCCTACTGGTCCATGCATCTGTTGTCAGGTGCACCTTTGTACTCACAGATTGCCTGAGTGCATGGACGATGCGCTCTTTAACATGCTGGTGGAGGGCTGGGATGGCTTTTCTCAAAAAGAAGTGTCGACTGGGTAGCTCGTAGCGTGGTTCAGCATAGTCCATCAGGGCTTTGAAAGCTTCGCTATCAACTAACCGGTAGGGCATCATCTCTAACGAGATTAGTCTAGCTATGTGGGCGTTCAAACCCTGTGTATGCGGATGCGAGGATAAGTACTTCCTTTTTCTAACCAGAGTCTCATGTAGGGTGAGCTGGACTGGAGAGCTGGAGATCGTGGAACTAGCGGGTGTGCCGGTGGACATGGCAGACTGAGAGACGGTTGGAGACGGTATTGTTTCCGCCGGTGCCCTAGATGCAGTGTTTCCTACTACGAAACTGGTGATTCCCTGACCCTGACTGCTTTGGCCTGGCAAAGAAACCTGCACAGATACTGCAGGTGGTGCGGAAAATGGTGGCCTTAGAGTGACGGCAGGGATGTAGCGTTGCTGACTAGCTTCATTGGCCGAGGGTGCTACAACCTTAAGGGACGTTTGGTAGTTCATCCAGGCTTGCAAATGCATGGTGGTTAAATGTATATGCATGCAACTTGTATTGAGACTTTTCAGATTCTGACATCTGCTTAAGGTAGTTGAACATTTTTGACAGATGACTTTGCGCTGATCAATTGGATGTTGTTTAAAAAAATGCCAGACTGCACTCTTTCGAGCCTCGGATCCCTTTTCAGGCATTGCAGACTGAGCTTTAACCGGATGGCCACGCTGTCCTCCAACAGGTTTTGGCTTTGCCACGCGTTTTGTCCCATCTACGGGCCCGGCAGATGGAACCTGTTGCGATGTTGATGCCTGCTGCGGCCCCTCCTCCTCCTCTGCTTCAGAACTACTGCCGCCTGCACCCTGTTCCCCCAATGGCTGCCAATCGGGGTCAACAACTGGGTCATCTATAACCTCCTCTTCTAGCTCGTGCGCAACTTTGTCTGTGTCACCGTGTAAGTCGGTGGTAGTGCGTTCGTGACGGGGCAACATAGTCTCATCAGGGTCTGATTCTGGATCAGTACCCTGCGAGGGCAATGTTGTGGTCTGAGTCAAAGGACCAGCATAGTAGTCTGGCTGTGGCTGTGCATCAGTGCACTCCATGTCAGATTCAACTTGCAATGGGCATGGCCTGTTAACTGTTTCACTTTCTAAGCCAGGGACGGTATGTGTAAAGAGCTCCATGGAGTAACCCGTTGTGTCGCCTGCTGCATCCTTCTCTGTTGTTGTTTTTGCTGAAGAGGACAAGGAAGCGACTTGTCCCTGACAGTGAACATCCACTAACGACGCGCTGCTTTTACATTTACCAGTTTCAAAAGAGGAGGCAAAAGAGCTAGAGGCTGAGTCAGCAAGGTAAGCCAAAACTTGCTCTTGCTGCTCCGGCTTTAAAAGCGGTTTTCCTACTCCCAGAAAAGGGAGCGTTTGAAGCCTTCTGTAGCCAGACGACGAACCTGGCTCCACAGCTCCAGACTTAGATGCAATATTTTTTTTCCCACGACCACCTGATGCTCCACTACCACTACCATCATTACCAGCTGACAATGAACGCCCACGGCCACGACCTCTTCCACCAGACTTCCTCATTGTTTTAAAAACGTAACCAAAGTAACGGTATTTGTTGCTGTCAAACAACTTACACGGTGAGCTATAACTTCAGTATGATTTAGCTATCCCTTTACAGGTGGGTGAGAGCGCAATGAAAATCAGGCACAATGTTACACACTCTGTTTTCGGTGGCACCAAATGAGAGAGATGCCACACACGCAGGACTGTCACTCAAGCACAAATGTCAATATTGATCTCCCACTTTTTTTTTTTTTTTTTCAGGGAGAATTTAGAAACCAAATTAAAAAAATTGATTTTTTCAGGGAGAATTTAGAAACCAAATAAAAAAAAAAAATAGGCTTTCTATGGCCCACTATTTGAGAGAGAGAGATGGCACACCCAGGAGTCAAAACTGGCACACAAGCAGAAAGGGCAATATTAATCTCCCACTGATTTTTTTTTATTTTTTCAGGGAGAATTTAGAAACCAAATAATAAAAAAAAAAATTGGCTTTCTATGGCCCACTATTTGAGAGACAGAGATGGCACACCCAGGAGTCAGGAATGGCACACTAGCAGAAAGGCCAATATTAATCTCCCACTGATTTTTTTTTTATTTTTTCAGGGAGACTTTAGAAACCAAATTAAAAAAAATGATTTTTTTTCAGGGAGAATTTAGAAACCAAATAAAAAAAAAATGATTTTTTTCAGGGAGAATTTAGAAACCAAATTAAAAAAAATGATTTTTTCAGGGAGAATTTAGAAACCAAATAAAAAAAAAATAGGCTTTCTATGGCCCACTATTTGAGAGAGAGAGATGGCACACCCAGGAGTCAAGACTGGCACACAAGCAGAAAGGCCAATATTAATCTCCCACTGATTTTTTTTAATTTTTTCAGGGAGACTTTAGAAACCAAATTAAAAAAAATGATTTTTTCAGGGAGAATTTAGAAACCAAATAAAAAAAAAGATTTTTTTCAGGGAGAAGTTAGAAACCAAATAAAAAAAAAAATAGGCTTTCTATGGCCCACTATTTTAGAGAGAGAGATGGCACACCCAGGAGTCAAGACTGGCACACAAGCAGAAAAGCCAATATTAATCTCCCACTGATTTTTTTTATTTTTTCAGGGCGAATTTAGAAATCAAATAAAAAAAAAAAATAGGCTTTCTATGGCCCACTATTTGAGAGACAGAGATGGCACACCCAGGAGTGAAGACTGGCACACAAGCAGAAAGGCCAATATTAATCTCCTACTGATTTTTTTTTATTTTTTCAGGGAGAATTTAGAAACCAAATAAAAAAAAAAATAGGCTTTCTATGGCCCACTATTTGAGAGACAGAGATGGCACACCCAGGAGTCAAGACTGGCACACAAGCAGAAAGGCCAATATTAATCTCCCACTGATTTTTTTTTATTTTTTCAGGGAGAATTTAGAAACCAAATAAAAAAAATAGGCTTTTTATGGCCCACTATTTGAGAGACAGAGATGGCACACCCAGGAGTCAGGAATGGCACACAAGCAGAAAGGCCAATATTAATCTCCCACTGATTTTTTTTTTATTTTTTCAGGGAGACTTTAGAAACCAAATTTAAAAAAATGATTTTTTCAGGGAGAATTTAGAAACCAAATAAAAAAAAAATAGGCTTTCTATGGCCCACTATTTGAGAGAGAGAGATGGCACACCCAGGAGTCAAGACTGGCATACAAGCAGAAAGGCCAATATTAATCTCCCACTGATTTTTTTTTATTTTTTCAGGGAGAATTTAGAAACCAAATTAAAAAAAAAAAAATAGGCTTTCTATGGCCCACTATTAGAGAGACAGAGATGGCACACCCAGGAGTCAAGACTGGCACACAAGCAGAAAGGCCAATATTAATCTCCCACTGATTTTTTTTTATTTTTTCAGGGAGAATTTAGAAACCAAATAAAAAAAAATAGGCTTTCTATGGCCCACTATTTGAGAGACAGAGATGGCACACCCAGGAGTCAAGACTGGCACACAAGCAGAAAGGCCAATATTAATCTCCCACTGATTTTTTTTAATTTTTTCAGGGAGAATTTAGAAACCAAATAAAAAAAAAATAGGCTTTCTATGGCCCACTATTTGAGAGACAGAGATGGCACACCCAGGAGTCAGGAATGGCACACAAGCAGAAAGGCCAATATTAATCTCCCACTGATTTTTTTTTATTTTTTCAGGGAGAATTTAGAAACCAAATAAAAAAAAAAAATAGGCTTTCTATGGCCCACTATTTGAGAGACAGAGATGGCACACCCAGGAGTCAGGAATGGCACACAAGCAGAAAGGCCAATATTAATCTCCCACTGATTTTTTTTTTATTTTTTCAGGGAGACTTTAGAAACCAAATTAAAAAAAATGATTTTTACAGGGAGAATTTAGAAACCAAATAAAAAAAATGATTTTTTCAGGCAGAATTTAAAAACCAAATTAAAAAAAATGATTTTTTCAGGGAGAATTTAGAAACCAAATAAAAAAATAAATAAATAGGCTTTCTATGGCCCACTATTAGAGAGACAGAGATGGCACACCCAGGAGTCAGGAATGGCACACGAGCAGAAAGGCCAATATTAATCTCCCACTGATTTTTTTTTATTTTTCCAGGGAGAATTTAGAAACCAAATAAAAAAAATAAATAAATAGGCTTTCTATGGCCCACTATTTGAGAGAGAGAGATGGCACACCCAGGAGTCAGGAGTGGCACACAAGCAGAAAGGCCAATATTAATCTCCCACTTATTTTTTTTTATTTTTTCAGGGAGAATTTAGAAACCAAATAAAAAAATAAATAAATAGGCTTTCTATGGCCCACTATTTGAGAGAGAGATGGCACACTCAGGACTGGCACACAAGCCCAAAGGCCAATATTAATCTCCCACTGTTTTTTTTTTTCAGGGAGAATTTATAAACCCCCCCCAAAAAAAAACAGAAAAATAAAAAGGCTTTCTATGGCCCACTATGTGAGAGAGATGGCACACACAGGGATGGCACTCTAGCAGAAATGCCAATCTTAATCTCCCACAACTTATTTTTTTAGGGAGAATTAAAAAAAAAAAAATAGGGACTGTCCTACAATTACTATCTCCCTGCAGTAATCTCAGCCAGGTATGGCAGGCAGCAATGAGGAGTGGACTGATGCACAAATTAAATAAAAAGTGTGGACAAACAAACAAGATAGCTTTGCAGAAAGGAAGGAACAACAGGATTTGTGCTTTGAAAAAAGCAGTTGGTTTGCACAGCGGCGTACACACAGCAATGCAGCTATCAGGGAGCCTTCTAGGGCAGCCCAATGAGCTACAGCGCTGAGGAAAAAAAAATGTAGCTTCCACTGTCCCTGCAAACAAAAGGTGGTGTTGGACAGTGGAAATCGCTACAGCACAAGCGGTTTGGTGGTTAATGGACCCTGCCTAACGCTATCCCTGCTTCTGACGAAGCAGCAGCAACCTCTCCCTAGGCTCAGATCAGCAGCAGTAAGATGGCGGTCGGCGGGAACGCCTCTTTATAGCCCCTGTGACGCCGCAGACAGCAAGCCAATCACTGCAATGCCCTTCTGTAAAATGGTGGGGACCAGGACCTATGTCATCACGCTGCCCACACTCTGCGTCCACCTTCATTGGCTGAGAAATGGCGCTTTTCGCGTCATTGAAACGCGACTTTGGCGCGAAAGTCGCGTACCGCATGGCCGACCCCACACAGGGGTCGGGTTTCATGAAACCCGACTTTGCCAAAAGTCGGCGACTTTTGAAAATGAATCCGTTTCGCTCAACCCTAGTCATCAACCCTACGCATTTCGCCCCTTCCCAGTATAGGCGCTCATCAGGGGATAAATTGGGATATAGCAGCAATGGCTTGAAAAGTGGATATGAACATGCGGAGGTAGCAATGCTATACTTAATAATTCAGAATACCGTAATGTTCAGAGAATGCTGTCCTTTCGGCGCATAGGTTGGAGACATTCCAGGGTAGACCCACGTGTCAGCGCTGCTCTTAGATACTTAGCGTGCGCTCGTTATACACAGTGGGGCTAAGCTCCGCCCCACCATCACATGACATTTCCCGCACTCCCGAGATGGTGGAAAACAAATGCGTGTCACCAGTGCCGACATGCGCAATGCCAGCGCTGCTCTTAGACACTTAGCGTACGTTTGTTGTACACAGTGGGGCTAAGACCGCCCCACCATCACATGACATTCCCAGCGTTCCCAAAATAGTGGAACGCAAATACGTGTCACCAGTGCCGACATGCGCAGTGCCAATAACCTCATCTTACCCCAGCCTTTACTCCGGCTAGATGTCATTACCAGAGGACAGATCATAGTCATAGCTCTGTGTTTCTAGCTCATATTATCAAGACATGCGCTATGCGCAGTTGTTAACACAGGGTAAATGCAGGCTATATGGGGAGAAGAAAAACTCGGAGAGCGCTGTATGTGTCTCTTCAAAATAAACAAGACCACATATAAGCAGTATGCAGAGTAAAACATGAAGCATAATCATTTAATGGAGTTCATGTCATAAATATAGTGTCATTCTGTACGGTCATATCTCGAACACGGGACATGACGTCTTAATGATACTCCATATCGAACAGTATATCCATACATAAAAAAGACATCAAATGGTCCCTTATTCGTTACAGCCATTCTGTACGTGTACCTCCACAAAAACCACTACCTTGTGTGTATCATATTTTCTACTAGAGGACAACCGTGCCCAAACTCATAAAGGCCCTCTGACCTCTATTGATGAAGGTACCACTACAGGGGAGAAAATGACCTGCAGTGCATTTAGACTCACAGTCAGTCAAAAAAATGGGCCAAAAGGATTATCTACCGAAATTAACACCCTATGTACGAGCAGACTTAAATGAAGCAGGTGTATGTCAATTGTTCATTGAGCCCACCAGGGCTCATACTCTCCATCCAAAAGATCCATCTACACTCTCGCTGAAGGATCTTGTTGTCCCAATCACCCTGTCTAATGGAGGGGTATACTACCTCAATGATTTTAAACGAGATAGAATCAGCATCCCCATCATGTACAGTATTGACATGCCTAGCTAGCGGGGAATCTCGCTTATGTCTCCTAAATGCTCGCCCATTCTGACCCGTAGCTGTCGCTTTGTTTTACCTACATAGTCCATAGGGCAGGAGCACGTACAGACATAAACGACGCCCTCCGTTTTGCAATTGCCAAACTGTCTATTTTTGTATATCCTTTTTGTCACAGAGCTCTGAAAAGCAGTAGATGGTGCAATGTAATTACAAAAACTGCAATGACCACATCTGAAGGTCCCCAAAGATCTATTCGCAAGCCATGTCTCTTTTGTTTTTGGTGGATAATAATGGCTATTGACCACCATATCTCTAATGGATCTTCCTTTCCTATAGGTGACAGACGGATAAGGAAAGATCCATTTATTCAAATCTGGGTCTGTTCTCAAAATCCCCCAATGTTTCCTTAAAATACCCATAACCTTTTCCTGCTGGTCATCGAACGTACCAATGAGTCTTGTTTTAGAAGCTTCATTGTCATTTATCCGAGGGTGAAGCAATGTTGTCCTCTCTATAGTTTTAGCATGTCGATTGGCTTCCTCCAGCAGTGCTCTAGGGTATCCACGATCTGTAAATCTCTGTTTCAGATCTCTTGCTTTATTTTGATAATCTCCATTCTCAGAGCAGTTTCTCCTCAACCTTAGAAACTGTCCTTTTGGTATCCTTCGTTTCAGTGGGGTCGGATGGTAGCTTTCCCACCTTAGCAGGCCATTGGCCGCCGTTGGTTTACGAAACAGTGTAGTCTTTATTAAACCATTATCCTCGATGGACAATTTTACATCGAGGAATGATATCTCCTTTCCTCCCACCTCATATGTGAACCTGAGGCCCAGTTGGTTCTTATTTAGAGATTCCATAAAGGAGTGAAAAGCAGATATATCTCCAGTCCAGAGGGCGAGGATGTCGTCTATGTAACGACCCCAAAATTGTATATGGGGTCCACAGACTGCATCCCCGTCCCCAAAGACTACCATGTCCTCCCACCAGCCCAGGAGCAAATTCGCATAAGTGGGCGCACAGGGGCTACCCATAGCGGTGCCCCTGAGCTGGTGGTAAAACTTCCCATTGAATAGGAAAAAGTTATGACACAAAACATACTCCAAGAGGGTCATCACAAATTCGTTGTGTGGAGCAAAATGGTTACCTCGTGTGTTAAGGAAATATTGGACTGCCTTAAGGCCCGCCTCATGATGTATACTCGAATATAAGGCCTCAACATCTATTGAGACCAATGTTGTGCCTACTTCCACAGAGACACCATCCAGTTTCGTAAGTAGATCAGTTGTGTCTCTCGTGTACGATGGCAGGGCGACAACAAATGGCCTCAAAATCTGGTCAATGTAGATGCTACTGTTCTGGGCCAGAGCGTCTATCCCTGACACTATTGGTCTGCCTCTAAGCGGGGGGTAACCCTTGTGGATTTTTGGAATTGCATAAAATGTTGCAATTACAGGGTTTTTGGGTAAAAGAAAATTATATTCATTTTTTGAAATCAAACGGGCTTCTAAAGCTCTGGTTAGAATGTCGTTCAGACTTTTTTTATACTCAGGGGACGGATCCCGACGTATCACCTCATATGTCGTCTCATCCACCAGGATGTCCATGCACATCTTGACATGCTCTAGCCTATTCATCAGGACAGTATTTCCCCCTTTGTCCGATGGTTTTATGATCAAAGAGGCATCGGACTGGAGGCATTGTAGCGCATCTTTTTCTTCCTTAGATATATTGGGGTTAACTGACCTGGGTTTAGGATTAATTCTCTTTATTTCCTCCACAACCAACTTTTCAAAGGCATCAATGATTCCATGATCACAAGGGGGTGGCATTTTAATACTTCTCCATTTTAGGTCAGTAAAAGGACCTTCTCCTAGATTTCTATCCCCCTCTTCTGCCAGATCAGCCAGGAGGCATACATCCTCAAAGTCCTCTGCCAAGCTGTTGACATTTATTCCGATCACTATTTGCAAAAAATTTTTTCCACCTTAATTTCCTCAGGAATAAGTTTATATCCTTCACCCATGTGAAAGGATGAAAGTTGGTTGTGGGAACAAAGGAAAGCCCCGCCTGCAGAATGGTTTTCTCGGGTACTGTCAAAATGTGATTGGATAAGTTAACTATGTCATTCTTTCCTTCACTCTTCATGTGGCGTCTCATGATGATATCAGAAATGCCACCCATCATTTGTGTGTCACTGTTCGTCCCCTGAGGTAATATCCCATATCTCGATTCTCTAAAAAAGACGGAACCACAGAGGAGGTACCAGAAGAGGACGGCATATTTGTTTCCCCACGTTCTGACCCTCGCCATCTTACAGAATTGCCCCTTTTACTTTTGCCCTTGAACCGTCTATAGGGTCTAAAGGCTTCTCTCGACTGATAGTCAGGATCAGATGTCTCCACGTCTGAGGAGGAGATGTCAGCCCTGGTAGGTGGTCTGCTGTTTCCGGCATTGGTATCAGAGAACAGATAGGCCCTCTTTTCTTTAAACTCAGTGAGGTCCCTTAGGAACTTTTTGTGTTTCCTCTCTTTGAGCGCTGCTTTATATTTTTCTATCGCTACTTTAAGGTTTTCTTCCTTGCTAGCAAAGTCCCCCACTGATTTATGTTTAAGGGTCTCATCTATTTGCTCTCTTAGTTTTTTAGAGGAAGCTTCAAAAGTACCCTTTTCCTCCTCCAGAAGGATTTGCATGAATCTCAAGGAAGAGGCGATGGATTCCTTTTCCCACCTTTCCAGCAATCTATCAGACCTACTTCTCTGGGCTGGGGTAATGTTAATTCGTAGACCGCGTGGAACAATACCTTGCTTTATGTAATTATCCAATGATTGGATTTCCCACCATGATTTTATATTTTCTTTATATGTGGTTTGGAGATCCGAAAATAAAGTTCTCAGACTTGGGCCTCCAGCTGGGCCCGTATCCCCTTCTACCTCAGAGAATACTTCTCTCGCTTCATCCAACCAACTGCTCGTATTAAAGGATCCCGATAGAAACCCTGCCATATCACTAGAAATAGACAACCAACTAGGATGATATAAGGATATAATTACTTGAACAACCAAAAAAAAACACAATATCCTAAAACAATATTTTTATTAATAATATTAAAAATCTCATAGATACTTAAATGTACTTAAATGTATGACTACCAACATCAAACACCTGAGTCCGAGTAGGGTAGAATAAATTCAGGAAAAAATAGTAACAAATGTATTCCTGACACAGTCCCTGTTAGGTGGCCCTATAGTAGCTCACGCCTACCTAACAGCGGAGGTTGGCACCCTAAAATTCGATGTGGCGCCCCCGCTCCACGTCGACTGTCCCTTCTTGCCCTACTGGGCCCTACCAACTACCCACGCCCAGACCCCAACAACATACACACAAATTGACTTAAGGTCATACTAACAAGAAAAAAACATGTAAAAAAAGTGAAAAAAAAGTGTAGCAAAAACTACTAAAAACAGCATGAATGTCCACTAAATTACATGTACCCCATGGGCTATATCAAAAATTGATCTAGATCTGAATATTAATCAGTAGAAGCATTCAATAGCGTGAATAGTAGCTTCAAGAAAACCTATACAGGTAATAGTCAAAAAAATACCCAGGGGTACATTAGAGCACAGATGTCCTATGCTCAACGGCCCTAAGAGGTCATAAAGTAGATACCTCTAGTATCTAGTATATATGACTTTGAGGGTATGTACAAATAACTACTTATTGAGTGAGCCCTTACATTGGCTATTCTAGAGGTGAGATACACTGTACTAGGTATCCAACAGAGATATATATATATTTCTTTTCATTTTGTTTACTTTTTCTTATTTTTTTCTAGTGTTTTGTTTATTTTTTATAAGTCCTGTGTATAGGTCTGCCTTGATGACCTTCAGGACATTACGTACTAACAAAGCAACATATAAGTATACATACTAGAGGTATCTACTTTATGACCTCTTAGGGCCGTTGAGCATAGGACATCTGTGCTCTAATTTACCCCTGGGTATTTTTTTGACTATTACCTGTATAGGTTTTCTTGAAGCTATTATTCACGCTATTGAATGCTTCTACTGATTAATATTCAGATCTAGATCAATTTTTGATATAGCCCATGGGTAGAGTTGAGCGACCTTGACCTTTTTAGAGTCGAGCCGGGTTTCGCGAAACCCGACTATCTCAAAAGTCGAGTCGAGTGGAATCGGCCGATTATCGCGAAAAGTCGGGGATCGACCGAAACACGAAACCCAATGCAAGTCAATGGGGGAGCATAGTCGGCAGTGAGTAGAGGCCAGGAAAACATGTACAGAGCCCATTGTATTGGCAAAAACATCCATTCTTGCTACTGAAGCTTGTCAATCGTAATTTAGCTTATAATAATTGGAAGGCATTTGAAATTGGGGGTCATTTGGCTAAAGTTGTGGGGGGTAGGGCCGGTTCAAGTAAATAGTGTGCCCATTAAATCTGTACCACGTCACGGCAGTGGAGCAGGGAGAGGTAAGTATTTCAACTTTGCAAGTGCTGTGATCCTGAGCAAGCAGGGGGGGGCCACTCGTTGGCATTGGCACTGGCACAGGGCCCCTCAAAGTACAGAGTACAGCGGTGTGTTTGCACGGCGGGGGCGCCTCCCACCGGCAGCAACAATTTTGCGTACTATGAGGGGCCCTGTGCCAGTGACGTCGCCAACGAGTATTCCTCCCCCCACCTGATGAAGGAACCTGCACCTTCATCTGCACCTTCCTCTTTGTCCCCGTGTAAGGTGGTATGGTATGCGGGAAGGGGGACCTGACTTTCAGCAGGGTCACAATCTTGCAGTGTAGCGTGCACGGGGAATGTTGCATTATGGGTCAATGTACCAGCAGACTCATCTATCACTGGCTGGGCAATGGGCAGGATGAGGGGGAAACAGATATGGGCCCAAAGAATAAAGTGGGCTAAATGCAGTTCAAAATTGGTAACAGGACTAACCAGGGGGCATTGTTTTGTTCAGTGGAGGACAACTGGAATGAGAGGCTGACACAGAGAGTAGGCCCAAATCAGTAAGTATTCTAAATGCAGTTCAAAATTGGCAACAGTAGTAAACCGGCGGCACAGCTTTGTTCACTGTAGGAGAACAGCAAGGAGCGGCAGACACAGATAGAAGGCCCCAACCCAACTAGTAGGCCTAATGCAGTGTTGTTTTCAACAACTACTAAACGAGAGCCAGAAGATTGAAGCAATGGAGAGGAAACCTGGGGAACACCTTGGAGCGGCAGACACCGTTAGTAGGCCCTACCGAAGTAGTAGCCCCAATGCAGTTTTCAAATTCCTAGAGGCTGAAAACAAGACTATTGACGCTCTGCTTTTTTCAAAGGAGGACAGCTGTATTGAGTGGCGCAGACAGACACAGGTAGTAGGACTTAAACCAAAAATGTGGCTCAATACAGTTTAAAAAAGGTTACAGGGGTACACAGGCAGCATTGCTCTGGTCAGTGGAGGACAATTTCAATAGTGGACCGCAGACAGACTTTGTACGCCTACTATTAAAAAAAGGATGCTCTATGCAATTAAAAATAGGTTCCAGGGGTCCACGGGCAGCAGTGGTGTGGTCAGTGGAGGAGTATTGGAAGGAGGGACCGCAGACAGGCGTAGTAGGCCTAACATAACAAAATTAGGCTGCAGGCACTTTAAAATTGGTTCCAGGGGTACACGGGCAGCAGTGGTGTGGTCAGCGGAGGGCAATTTGAATTAGGGACTGCAGACAGACTTTGTAGGCTGTCCCCTGTGGACCATGCATCCAACACATTAACCCAGTGCGTCGTAATGGACACGTAACTTTTTGTGGAGATGCCTACTGGTCCATGCGTCTCTTGTCTGGTGCACCTTTCTACTGTTTGATTGCCTGAGTGCTATGACAATGCAGACTTTTTCATGCCGGTGGAGGGCTGGGATGGCTTTTCTCGCAAAAGAAATGTCGACTGGGTAGCTTGAACCGTGGTACAGCGTAGTTCATCTGGGCTTTCTAAATATAAAACAAAGAAAAAAAGGAGGCTCCATGCACTTTCAGCTTGGTTCCAGGGGTACACGGCCAGCATTGGTCTGGTCAGTGGAGAACTATTGGAAGGAGGGACCGCAGACAGGCTTCGAAGGCCTAACATAATAAAATTGGGCTGTAGGCACTTTATAATTGGTTCCAGGGGTACACGGGCAGCAGTAGACAGGTCAGTGGAGGCCTAGTGGAACGACGGACCGCAGACAGGCTTCGAAGGCCTAACATAATAAAATAGGGCTGTAGGCACTTTATAATTGGTTCCAGGGGAACACGGGCAGCAGTAGACAGGTCAGTGGAGGCCTAGTGGAAGTACGGACCGCAGACAAGCTTCGAAGGCCTAACATAATATAATTGGGCTGTAGGCACTTTAAAATTGGTTCCAGGGGTACAGAGGCAGCAGTAGACAGGTCAGTGGAGGCCTAGTGGAAGGACGGACCGCAGACAGGCTTCGAAGGCCTAACATAATAAAATAGGGCTGTAGGCACTTTATAATTGGTTCCAGGGGAACACGGGCAGCAGTAGACAGGTCAGTGGAGGCCTAGTGGAAGGAGGGACCGCAGACAGGCTTCGAAGGCCTAACATAATATAATTGGGCTGTAGGCACTTTAAAATTGGTTCCAGGGGTACACGGGCAGCAGTAGACAGGTCAGTGGAGGACTAGTGGAAGGACGGACCGCAGACAGGCTTCGAAGGCCTAACATAATAAAATTGGGTTGTAGGCACTTTAAAATTGGTTCCAGGGGTACACGGGCAGCAGTAGACAGGTCAGTGGAGGCCTAGTGGAAGGAGGGACCGCAGACAGGCTTCGAAGGCCTAACATAATAAAATTGGGCTGTAGGCACTTTATAATTGGTTCCAGGGGTACACGGGCATTAGTAGACAGGTCAGTGGAGGCCTAGTGGAAGGAGGGACCGCAGACAGGCTTCGAAGGCCTAACATAATAAAATTGGGCTGTAGGCACTTTATAATTGGTTCCAGGGGTACACGGGCAGCAGTAGACAGGTCAGTGGAGGCCTAATGGAAGGACGGACCGCAGACAGGCTTCGAAGGCCTAACATAATAAAATAGGACTGTAGGCACTTTATAATTGGCTCCAGGGGAACACGGGCAGCAGTAGACAGGTCAGTGGAGGCCTAGTGGAAGGACGGACTGCAGACAGGCTTCGAAGGCCTAACATAATAAAATTGGGCTGTAGGCACTTTAAAATTGGTTCCAGGGGTACACGGGCAGCAGTAGACAGGTCAGTGGAGGCCTAGTGGAAGGAGGGACCGCAGACAGGCTTCGAAGGCCTAACATAATAAAATTGGGCTGTTTGCACTTTATAATTGGTTCCGGGGGTACACGGGCAGCAGTTGACAGGTCAGTGGAGGCCTAGTGGAAGGAGGGACCACAGACAGGCTTCGAAGGCCTAACATAATAAAATTGGGCTGTAGGCACTTTATAATTGGTTCCAGGGGTACACGGGCAGCAGTAGACAGGTCAGTGGAGGACTAGTGGAAGGACGGACCGCAGACAGGCTTCGAAGGCCTAACATAATTGGGCTGTAGGCACTTTATAATTGGTTCCAGGGGTACACGGGCAGCAGTAGACAGGTCAGTGGAGGCCTAGTGGAAGGACGGACCGCAGACAGGCTTCGAAGGCCTAACATAATAAAATTGGGCTGTAGGCACTTTGAATTCTCTTGCAGGGGTACACAGGCACCATTGGTGTTGTCAGCGGCGGCCGATTGTAATGAGTGTCTGCCAGTTAGTAGTCCCAAACAATAAATACATGTTAATGTCTCGCATTACAACAAAACAAAAACACAAAAGGGTGCAATCATTAGGTACAGGGGTGGGCTCCTCTGCGTAGTTTCAGACCTAGTAATTTGGCACAAAGTATTTACTTGGGTAAATATAGGAAACTTCCCCTGACTATGTTAAATACCATCATACATGTCAACACAATGGTATTGTCAGTGGCAGGCATTGAAGGATGTCAGCGCATAGACTAAACATTGGTGGAACTGTGAGAGATAATTGTGCAAGTGGTAGAGCAATGTTTGAGCTGGGGGTGGGGGAACTCTCTTGTGGCCGGCGGTACAGGCCCAGGGCCCCTCATGTTACAACAGTGTGTCTGACGTTGGGTGCGCACCACCACCGCCAGAGACACTTTATTGTACTATGAGGGACCCAGTGGCAGTGCCGTCGACCAAAAGCGGGCACACCCACCTCTTCAGACAAACAGCACTCTCACGGGTGCTTGCGCCAAGTGGCGATACCACGGGCCCGTGTGGGGAGTTTGGCCATTTAGGGAGGTGTAAACATGTCGTATGCTGGACAATCAGCTGCTGCAAATTACGAGATTGGTAAAGTCATTCAGAGTAGTCCACAGGCAATACCTTTTCATAGGAAAGCTAGGTGTCGGCCGGGCAAGGTGGGGCAAAAGAATTCGAAATCCAGTTGTGGTTCATTTTAATGAAGGTTAGATCATCAACATTTTGGGTAGCCAGACGAGTCCTTTTTTCGGTTAATATTGAACCTGCAGCACTGAATACTCTTTCTGATAGGACACTAGCTGCCGGGCAAACAAGCTCCTGCAATGCATATTCTGCCAATTCTGGCCAGGTGTCTAATTTGGATGCTCAGTAATCAAATGGGAATGACGGTTGAGGTAGAACATCGATAAGGGATGAAAAATAGTTAGTAACCATACTGGACAAATGTTGTCTCCTGTCACTTTGAATTGATGCAGCAGTACCTGTCCTGTCTGCGGTCATAGCAAAATCACTCCACAACCTGGTCAGAAAACCCCTCTGTCCAACGCCACTTCGGATTTCTGCACCTGTAACACTTCTGGTCTGCTGCCCCCTGCTGCTCGTGTGAGAACGATCACGGGCGCTGTGTGCTGGGAATGCCTGAAGCAAACGGTCAACAAGAGTTGATTGTTTGGTTGCTAATATTAGTTCCAAGTTCTCATGTGGCATAATATTTTGCAATTTGCCTTTATAGCGAGGATCAAGGAGGCAGGCCAACCAGTAATCGTCATCGTTCATCATTTTCGTAATGCGTGTGTCCCTTTTGAGGATACGTAAGTCATAATCCGCCATGTGTGCCAAAGTTCCAGTTGTCAAATCTGCGGTTGTGCTTGGTTGAGGGGCAGTTTCAGGCAAATCTACGTCACTTGTGTCCCTCAGAAACCCAGAACCCGGCCTTGCCACGCCACCAATTTCCAGTGGCCCCGGAGAAGCTTCCTCATTAAAAAAATACTCATCCCCATCATCCTCCTCCTGTTCGCCCTCTACCTCGTCCTGTACACTGCCCTGACCAGACAATGGCTGACTGTCATCAAGGCTTTCCTCTTCCTCGGCTGCAGATGCCTGCTCCTTTATGTGCGTCAAACTTTGCATCAGCAGACGCATTAGGGGGATGCTCATGCTTTTTATGGCGTTGTCTGCACTAACCAGCCGTGTGCATTCCTCAAAACACTGAAGGACTTGACACATGTCTTGAATCTTCGACCACTGCACACCTGACAACTCCATGTCTGCCATCCTACTGCCTGCCCGTGTATGTGTATCCTCCCACAAAAACATAACAGCCCGTCTCTGTTCGCACAGTCTCTGAAACATGTGCAGTGTTGAGTTCCACCTTGTTGCAACCTCTATGATTAGGCGATGCTGGGGAAGGTTCAAAGACCGCTGATAGGTCTGCATACGGCTGGAGTGTACGGGCGAACGGCGGATATGTGAGCAAAGTCCGCGCACTTTGAGGAGCAGGTCGGATAACCCCGGATAACTTTTCAGGAAGCACTGCACCACCAGGTTTAAGGTGTGAGCCAGGCAAGGAATGTGTTTCAGTTGGGAAAGGGAGATGGCAGCCATGAAATTCCTTCCGTTATCACTCACTACCTTGCCTGCCTCAAGATCTACTGTGCCTAGCCACGACTGCATTTCTCTCTGCAAGAACTCGGACAGAACTTCCGCGGTGTGTCTGTTGTCGCCCAAACACTTCATAGCCAATACAGCCTGCTGACGCTTGCCAGTAGCTGCCCCATAATGGGACAACTGGTGTGCAACAGTGCCAGCTGCGGATGAAGTGGTTTGGCGACTGCGGTCGGTGGACGAGCTCTCGCTTCTGCAGAAGGACGAGGAGGAGGAGGAGGAGGGGGTGCGAACACCTACAGCCAACTGTTTCCTAGACCGTGGGCTAGGCAGAACTGTCCCGAAATTGATGTCCCCTGTGGACCCTGCATCCACCACATTCACCCAGTGTGCCGTGATGGACACGTAACGTCCCTGGCCATGCCTACTGGTCCATGCATCTGTTGTCAGTTGCACCTTTGTACTCACAGATTGCCTGAGTGCATGGACGATGCGCTCTTTAACATGCTGGTGGAGGGCTGGGATGGCTTTTCTCGAAAAGAAGTGTCGACTGGGTAGCTCGTAGCGTGGTACAGCGTAGTCCATCAGGGCTTTGAAAGCTTCACTTTCAACTAACCGGTAGGGCATCATCTCTAACGAGATTAGTCTAGCTATGTGGGCGTTCAAACCCTGTGTACGCGGATGCGAGGATAAGTACTTCCTTTTTCTAACCAGAGTCTCATGTAGGGTGAGCTGGACTGGAGAGCTGGAGATCGTGGAACTAGCAGGTGTGCCGGTGGACATGGCAGACTGAGAGACGGTTGGAGACGGTATTGTTTCCGCCGGTGCCCTAGATGCAGTGTTTCCTACTACGACACTGGTGATTCCCTGACCCTGACTGCTTTGGCCTGGCAAAGAAACCTGCACAGATACTGCAGGTGGTGCGGAAAATGGTGGCCTTAGAGTGACGGCAGGGATGTAGCGTTGCTGACTAGCTTCATTGGCCGAGGGTGCTACAACCTTAAGGGACGTTTGGTAGTTAGTCCAGGCTTGCAAATGCATGGTGGTTAAATGTCTATGCATGCAACTTGTATTGAGACTTTTCAGATTCTGACCTCTGCTTAAGGTAGTTGAATATTTTTGACAGATGACTTTGCGCTGATCAATTGGATGTTGTTTTAAAAAATGCCAGACTGCACTCTTTCGAGCCTCGGATCCCTTTTCAGGCATTGCAGACTGAGCTTTAACCGGATGGCCACGCTGTCCTCCAACAGGTTTTGGCTTTGCCACGCGTTTTGTCCCATCTACGGGCCCGGCAGATGGAACCTGTTGCGATGTTGATGCCTGCTGCGGCCCCTCCTCCTCCGCTTCAGAAATACTGCCGCCTGCACCCTGTTCCCCCAATGGCTGCCAATCGGGGTCAACAACTGGGTCATCTATAACCTCCTCTTCTAGCTCATGCGCAACTTCGTCTGTGTCACCGTGTAAGTCAGTGGTAGAGCGTTCGTGACGGGGCAACATAGTCTCATCAGGGTCTGATTCTGGATCAGTACCCTGCGAGGGCAATGTGGTGGTCTGAGTCAAAGGACCAGCATAGTAGTCTGGCTGTGGCTGTGCATCAGTGCACTCCATGTCAGATTCAACTTGTAATGGGCATGGCCTGTTAACTGTTTCACTTTCAAAGCCAGGGACGGTATGTGTAAAGAGCTCCATGGAGTAACCCGTTGTGTCGCCTGCTGCATCCTTCTCTGTTGTTGTTTTTGCTGAAGAGGACAAGGAAGCGACTTGTCCCTGACCATGAACATCCACTAACGACGCGCTGCTTTTACATTTACCAGTTTCAAAAGAGGAGGCAAAAGAGCTAGAGGCTGAGTCAGCAAGGTAAGCCAAAACTTGCTCTTGCTGCTCCGGCTTTAAAAGCGGTTTTCCTACTCCCAGAAAAGGGAGCGTTCGAGGCCTTCTGTAGCCAGACGACGAACCTGGCTCCACAGCTCCAGACTTAGGTGCAATATTTTTTTTCCCACGACCACCTGATGCTCCACTACCACTACCATCATTACCAGCTGATAATGAACGCCCACGGCCACGACCTCTTCCACCAGACTTCCTCATTGTTTTAAAAACTTAACCAAAGTAACGGTATTTGTTGCTGTCAAACAACTTACACGGTGAGCTATAGCTTCAGTATGATTTAGATATCCCTTTACAGGTGTGTGAGACCGCAAGGAAAATCAGGCACAATGTTACACACTCTGTTTTCGGTGGCACCAAATGAGAGAAATGCCACACACGCAGGACTGTCACTCAAGCACAAATGTCAATATTGATCTCCCACTGATTTTTTTTTATTTTTTCAGGGAGACTTTAGAAACCAAATTTAAAAAAATGATTTTTTCAGGGAGAATTTAGAAACCAAAAAAAAAAAAAAATAGGCTTTCTATGGCCCACTATTTGAGAGAGAGAGATGGCACACCCAGGAGTCAAGACTGGCACACAAGCAGAAAGGCCAATATTAATCTCCCACTGATTTTTTGAGTGAGAATTTACAAACCAAATAAAAAATAAAAAATTGGCTTTCTATGGCCCACTATTTGAGAGAGAGAGAGAGATGGCACACCCAGGAGTCAAGACTGGCACACAAGCAGAAAGGCCAATATTAATCTCCCACTGATTTTTTTTTATTTTTTTCAGGGAGAATTTAGAAACCAAAAAAAAAAAAAAAAAGCTTTCTATGGCCCACTATTTAAGAGACAGAGATGGCACACCCAGGAGTCAGAAATGGCACACAAGCAGAAAGGCCAATATTAATCTCCCACTGATTTTTTTTAATTTTTTCAGGGAGAATTTAGAAACCAAATAAAAAAAAAAATAGGCTTTCTATGGCCCACTATTTGAGAGAGAGAGATGGCACACCCAGGAGTCAGGAGTGGCACACAAGCAGAAAGGCCAATATTAATCTCCCACTGATTTTTTTTTTTTTTTTCAGGGAGACTTTAGAAACCAAATGAAAAAAAATGATTTTTTCAGGGAGAATTTAGAAACCAAATAAAAAAAAAAAAAAGGCTTTCTATGGCCCACCATTTGAGAGACAGAGATGGCACACCCAGGAGTCAAGACTGGCACACAAGCAGAAAGGCCAATATTAATCTCCCACTGATTTTTTTTTTTTTTTCAGGGAGAATTTAGAAACCAAATTAAAAAAATGATTTTTTCAGGGAGAATTTAGAAACCAAAAAAAAAAAAAAAAAGGCTTTCTATGGCCCACTATTTGAGAGACAGAGATGGCACACCCAGGAGTCAGAAATGGCACACAAGCAGAAAGGCCAATATTAATCTCCCACTGATTTTTTTTTAATTTTTTCAGGGAGAATTTAGAAACCAAATAAAAAAAATGATTTTTTCAGGGAGAATTTAGAAACCAAATAAAAAAAAATAAATAGGCTTTCTATGGCCCACTATTTGAGAGAGAGAGATGGCACATCCAGGAGTCATGAGTGGCACACAAGCAGAAAGGCCAATATTAACCCCTTCATGACCCAGTCTATTTTGACCTTAAAGACCTTGCCGTTTTTTGCAATTCTGACCAGTGTCCCTTTATGAGGTAATAACTCAGGAACGCTTCAACGGATCCTAGCGGTTCTGAGATTGTTTTTTTGTGACATATTGGGCTTCATGTTAGTGGTAAATTTAGGTCAATAAATTCTGCATTTATTTGTGATAAAAACGGAAATTTGGCGAAAATTTTGAAAATTTCGCAATTTTCACATTTTGAATTTTTATTCTGTTAAACCAGAGAGTTATGTGACACAAAATAGTTAATAAATAACATTTCCCACATGTATACTTTACATCAGCACAATTTTGGAAACAACATATTTTTTTGCTAGGAAGTTATAAGGGTTAAAATTTGACCAGCGATTTCTCATTTTTACAACGAAATTTACAAAACCATTTTTTTAGGGACCACCTCACATTTGAAGTCAGTTTGAGGGGTCTATATGGCTGAAAATACCCAAAAGTGACGCCATTCTAAAAAATGCACCCTCAAGGTACTCAAAACCACATTCAAGAAGTTTATTAACCCTTCAGGTACTTCACAGCAGCAGAAGCAACATGGAAGGAAAAAATGAACATTTAACTTTTTAGTCACAAAAATTTTTTTTAGCAACAATTTTTTTATTTTCCCAATGGTAAAAGGAGAAACTGAACCACGAAAGTTGTTGTCCAATTTGTCATGAGTACGTTGATACCTCATATGTGGGGGTAAACCACTGTTTGGGCGCACGGCAGGGCTTGGAAGGGAAGGAGCGCCATTTGACTTTTTGAATGAAAAATTGGCTCCACTCTTTAGCGGATACCATGTCACGTTTGGAGAGCCCCCATGTGCCTAAAAATTGGAGCTCCCCCACAATTGACCCCATTTTGGAAACTAGACACCCCAAGGAACTTATCTAGATGCATAGTGAGCACTTTGAACCCCCAGGTGCTTCACAAATTGATCCGTAAAAATGAAAAAGTACTTTTTTTTCACAAAAAAATTCTTTTAGCCTCAATTTTTTCATTTTCACATAGGCAACAGGATAAAATGGATCCTAAAATTTGTTGGGCAATTTCTCCTGAGTACACCAATACCTCACATGTGGGGGTAAACCACTCTTTGGGCACATGGTAAGGCTCGGAAGGGAAGGAGTGCCATTTGACTTTTTGAATGAAAAATTATCTCCATCGTTAGCGGACACCATGTCGCGTTTGGAGAGCCCCTGTGTGCCTAAACATTGGTGCTCCCCCACAAGTGACCCCATTTTGGAAACTAGACCCCCCAAGGAACTTATCTAGTTGCCTAGTGATCACTTTAAACCCTCAGGTGATTCACAAATTGATCTGTAAAAATGAAAAAGTACTTTTTTTTCACAAAAAAATTCTTTTCACCTCAATTTTTTCATTTTCACATGGGCAATAGGATAAAATGGATCATAAAATTTGTTGGGCAATTTCTCCCGAGTACGCCGATACCTCATATGTGGGGGTAAACCACTGTTTGGGCACACGGCAGGGCTCGGAAGGGAAGGAGCGCCATTTGACTTTTTGAATGGAAAATTAGCTCCAATTGTTAGCGGACACCATGTCGCGTTTGGAGAGTCCCTGTGTGCCTAAACATTGGAGATCCCCCACAAATGACCTCATTTTAGAAACTAGACCCCCCAAGGAACTTATCTAGATGTATATTGAGCACTTTAAACCCCTAGGTGCTTCACAGAAGTTTATAACACAGAGCCATGAAAATAAAAAATAATTTTTCTTTCCTCAAAAATGATTTTATAGCCTGGAATTTCCTATTTTGCCAAGGGTAACAGGAGAAAGTTGTTGTCCAGTTTCTCCTGAGTACGCTGATACCCCATATGTGGGGGTAAACCACTGTTTGGGCACATGCCGGGGCTCGGAAGTGAAGTAGTGACGTTTTGAAATGCAGACTTTGATGGAATGCTCTGTGGGCGTCACGTTGCGTTTGCAGAGCCCCTGATGTGGCTAAACAGTAGAAACCCCCCACAAGTGACCCCATTTTGGAAACTAGACCCCGAAAGGAACTTATCTAGATGTGTGGTGAGCACTTTGAACCCCCAAGTGCTTCACAGACGTTTACAACGCAGAGCCATGAAAATAAAAAATCATTTTTCTTTCCTCAAAAATGATGTTTTAGCAAGCATTTTTTTATTTTCACAAGGGTAACAGGAGAAATTGGACCCCAGTAATTGTTGCGCAGTTTATCCTGAGTATGCTGGTACCCCATATGTGGGGGTAAACCACTGTCTGGGCACTGTTTGGGCTCGGAATTGAGGGAGCACCATTTGACTTTTTGAATACAAGATTGTCTGGAATCAATGGTGGCGCCATGTTGCGTTTGGAGACCCCTGATGTGCCTAAACAGTAAAAATTCCTCAATTCTACCTCCAACACTAAGCCCCCCACACCCCTAACCCTAATCCCAACTGTAGCCATAACCCTAATCACAACCCTAACCACAACCCTAATTCCAACCCTAACCCTAAGGCTATGTGCCCACGTTGCGGATTCGTGTGAGATTTTTCAGCATCATTTTTGAAAAATCCGCGGGTAAAAGGCACTGCGATTTCCATTGTTTTTTGTGCAGATTTCACCTGCGGATTCCTATTGAGGAACAGGTGTAAAACACTGCGGAATCCGCACAAAGAATTGACATGCTGCGGAAAATACAACGCAGCGTTTCCGCGCGGTATTTCCCGCACCATGGGCACAGCGGATTTGGTTTTCCATAGGTTTACATTGTACTGTAAACCTGATGGAACACTGCTGCGAATCTGCAGCGGCCAATCCGCTGCGGATCCGCAGCCAAATCCGCACCGTGTGCACATAGCCTAATTCTAAAGGTATGTGCACACGCTGCGGAAAGTGCTGCGGATCCGCAGCAGTTTCCCATGAGTTTACAGTTCAATGTAAAAACTGCACGGAAACGCAGCGGTTTACATTCCGCAGCATGTCACTTCTTTCTGCGGATTCCGCAGCGGTTTTACAACTGTTCCAATAGAAAATTGCAGTTGTAAAACCGCAGTGAAATGCGCAGAAAAAACACAGTAAATCCGCCATAAATCCGCAGCGGTTTAGCACTGCGGATTTATCAAATCCGCAGTGGAAAAATCCGCAGAGGACCAGAATACGTGTGCATATACCGAAACCCTAACCCTAACCCTAGCCCTAACCCTAGACCTAACCCTAGCCCTAACCCTAGCCCTAACCCTAACCCTAACCCTAACCCTAGCTCTAACCCTAGCCCTAACCCTAACCCTATTCTAACATTAGTGGGAAAAAAAAATTCTTTATTTTTTTATTGTCCCTACCTATGGGGGTGACAAAGGGGGGGGTCATTTATTATTTTTTTTATTTTGATCACTGTGATAGATTATATCTCAGTGATCAAAATGCACTTTGGAACGAATCTGCCGGCCGGCAGATTCGGCGGGCGCACTGCGCATGCGCCCGCTATTTTGGAAGATGGCGGCGCCCAGGGAGAAGACGGACGGACCCCGGCAGGATCGGTAAGTATGATGGGGTGGGGGGAGCACGGGGGGGGGGATCAGAGCATGGGGGGTGGATCGGAGCGCGGGGAGGGTGGAACGGCGCACGGGGGGGGTGGAACGGAGCACAGGGGGGTGGAACGGAGCACGGGGGGTGGAACGGAGTGCAGGGGGGGTGAGTGGAGCATGGGGGGGGTGATTGGAGCATGGGGGGAGCGGACAAGAGCATGGGGGGAGCGGAGCACAGGACGGAGGGGAGCCGGAGCAGTGTACCGGACAGATCGGTGGACTGGGGGGGCGATCGGCGGGGTGGGGTGGGGGCACATCAGTGTTTCCAGCCATGGCCGATGATATTGCAGCATCGGCCATGGCTGGATTGTAATATTTCACCAGTTTTAATAGGTGAAATATTACAAATCGCTCTGATTGGCAGTTTCACTTTCAACAGCCAATCAGAGCGATCGTAGCCACGGGGGGGTGAAGCCACCCCCCCTGTGCTAAACTACCACTCCCCCTGTCCCTGCAGATCGGGTGAAATTGGAGTTAACCCTTTCACCCGATCTGCAGGGACGCGATCTTTCCATGACGCCACATAGGCGTCATGGGTCGGATTGGCACCGACTTTCATGACGCCTACGTGGCGTCATGGGTCGGGAAGGTGTTAATCTCCCACTGATTTTTTTTTATTTTTTCAGGGAGACTTTAGAAACCAAATACAAAAAAAATGATTTTTTCAGGGAGATTTTAGAAACCAAATAATAAAAAAAAAATAGGCTTTCTATGGCCCACTATTTGAGAGAGAGATGGCACACCCAGGAGTCAGGAGTGGCACACAAGCAGAAAGGCCAATATTAATCTCCCACTGATATTTTTTATTTTATCAGGGAGACTTTAGAAACCAAATAAAAAAAATGATTTTTTCAGGGAGAATTTAGAAACCAAATTAAAAAAAATGATTTTTTTAAGGGAGAATTTAGAAACCAAATAAAAAAAAATAAATAGGCTTTCTATGGCCCACTATTTGAGAGAGAGAGATGGCACACCCAGGAGTCAGGAGTGGCACACAAGCAGAAAGGCCAATATTAATCTCCCACTGATTTTTTTTTATTTTTTCATGGAGAATTTAGAAACCAAATAAAAAATAAATAAATAGGCTTTCTATGGCCCACTATTTGAGAGACAGAGATGGCACACCCAGGAGTCAGAAATGGCACACAAGCAGAAAGGCCAATATTAATCTCCCACTGATTTTTTTTATGTTTTCAGGGAGAATTTAGAAACTAAATAAAAAAAAAAATTGGCTTTCTATGGCCCACTATTTGAGAGAGAGAGATGGCACACCCAGGAGTCAGGAGTGGCACACAAGCAGAAAGGCCAATATTAATCTCCCACTGATTTTTTTTTTTTTTTCAGGGAGACTTTAGAAACCAAATACAAAAAAAATGATTTTTTCAGGGATAATTTAGAAACCAAATTAAAAAAAAATAGGCTTTCTATGGCCCACTATTTGAGAGTGAGAGATGGCACACTCAGGAGTGGCACACAAGCAGAAAGGCCAATATTAATCTCCCACTGATTTTTTTTTATTTTTTCAGGGAGAATTTAGAAACCAAATAAAAAAATATATAAATAGGCTTTCTATGGCCCACTATTTGAGAGAGAGAGATGGCACACCCAGGAGTCAGGAGTGGCACACAAGCAGAAAGGCCAATATTAATCTCCCACTGATTTTTTTTTATTTTTTCAGGGAGAATGTAGAAACCAAATAAAAAAAATGATTTTTTTCAGGGAGAATTTAGAAACCAAATAAAAAAAAATGATTTTTTCAGGGAGAATTTAGAAACCAAATAAAAAAAAAATAGGCTTTCTATGGGCCACTATTTGAGAGAGAGAGATGGCACACTCAGGAGTGGCACACAAGCAGAAAGGCCAATATTAATCTCCCACTGATTTTTTTTTATTTTTTCAGGGAGAATTTAGAAACCAAATAAAAAAATAAATAAATAGGCTTTCTATGACCCACTATTTGAGAGAGAGAGATGGCACACCCAGGAGTCAGGAGTGGCACACAAGCAGAAAGGCCAATATTAATCTCCCACTGATTTTTTTTTATTTTTTCAGGGAGAATTTAGAAACCAAATTAAAAAAAATAAATAGGCTTTCTATGGCCCACTATTTGAGAGAGAGAGATGGCACACCCAGGAGTCAGGAGTGGCACACAAGCAGAAAGGCCAATATTAATCTCCCACTGATTTTTTTTTTATTTTTTCAGGGAGAATTTAGAAACCAAATAATAAAAAAAAAATAGGCTTTCTATGGCCCACTATTTGAGAGAGAGAGATGGCACACCCAGGAGTCAGGAGTGGCACACAAGCAGAAAGGCCAATATTAATCTCACACTGATTTTTTTTATGTTTTCAGGGAGAATTTAGAAACCAAATAAAAAAAAAAAATTGGCTTTCTATGTTCCACTATTTGAGAGAGAGAGATGGCACACCCAGGAGTAGTGGCACACAAGCAGAAAGGCCAATATTAATCTCCCACTGATTTTTTTTTAATTTTTTCAGGGAGAATTTAGAAACCAAATTAAAAAAAAACAAATAGGCTTTCTATGGCCCACTATTTGAGAGAGAGAGAGATGGCACACCCAGGAGTCAGGAGTGGCACACAAGCAGAAAGGCCAATATTAATCTCCCACTGATTTTTTTTGATTTTTTCAGGGAGAATTTAGAAACCAAAAAAAAATAAATAAATAGGCTTTCTATGGCCCACTATTTGAGAGAGAGATGGCACACTCAGGACTGGCACACAAGCCCAAAGGCCAATATTAATCTCCTACTGTTTTTTTTTTTTTCAGGGAGAATTTATAAACCCCACAAAAAAAAAAAACAGAAAAATAAAAAGGCTTTCTATGGCCCACTATGTGAGAGAGATGGCACACACAGGGATGGCACTCTAGCAGAAATGCCAATCTTAATCTCCCATAACTTATTTTTTTAGGGAGAATTAAAAAAAAAAAAAAACAGGTACTGTCCTACAATTACTATCTCCCTGCAGTAATCTCAGCCAGGTATGGCAGGCAGCAATAAGGAGTGGACTGATGCACAAATTAAATAAAAAGTGTGGACAAACAAACAAGATGGCTGTGCAGAAAGGAAGGAACAACAGGATTTGTGCTTTGAAAAAAGCAGTTGGTTTGCACAGCGGCGTACACACAGCAATGCAGCTATCAGGGACCCTTCTAGGGCAGCCCAATGAGCTACAGTGCTGAGGAAAAAAAATGTAGCTTCCACTGTCCCTGCAAACAAAAGGTGGTGTTGGACACTGGAAATCGCTACAGCACAAGCGGTTTGGTGGTTAATGGACCCTGCCTAACACTATCCCTGCTTCTGACGAAGCGGCAGCAACCTCTCCCTAGGCTCAGATCAGCAGCAGTAAGATGGCGGTCGGCGGGAACGCCTCTTTATAGCCCCTGTGACACCGCAGACAGCAAGCCAATCACTGCAATGCCCTTCTCTAAGATGGTGGGGACCAGGACCTATGTCATCACGCTGCCCACACTCTGCATCCACCTTCATTGGCTGAGAAATGGCGCTTTTCGCGTCATTGAAACGCGACTTTGGCGCGAAAGTCGTGTACCGCATGGCCGACCCCACACAGGGATCTGGTCGGGTTTCATGAAACCCGACTTTGTCAAAAGTCGGCGACTTTTGAAAATGAACGATCCGTTTTGCTGAACCCTACCCATGGGGTACATGTAATTTAGTGGACTTTCATGCAGCATTATTTTTGCTGTGCTGTTTTTAGTAGTTTCTGCTACACTTTTTTTTTCACTTTTTTCACTTTTTTTACACGTTTTTTTCTTGTTAGTATGACCTTAGGTCAATTTGTGTGTATGTTGTTGGGGTCTGGGCGTGGGTAGTTGGTAGGGCCCAGTAGGGCAAGAAGGGACAGTCGACGTGGAGCGGGGGCGCCACATCGAATTTTAGGGTGCCAACCTCCGCTGTTAGGTAGGCGTGAGCTACTATAGGGCCACCTAACAGGGACTGTGTCAGGAATACATTTGTTACTATTTTTTCCTGAATTTTTTCTACCCTACTCAGACTCAGGTGTTTGATGTTGGTAGTCATACATTTAAGTACATTTAAGTATCTATGAGATTTTTAATATTATTAATAAAAATATTGTTTTAGGATATTGTGTTTTTTTGGGGGGGTTGTTCAAGTAATTATATCCTTATATCATCCTAGTTGGTTCTCTATCTCTGATGAATCCCCTTTTCGATTGTTTGGGACATCTGGAAAACAGCTTATTTGGAGAAGAAGAGGTGAGCGATACCACCAGTCTTGTCTCATGCCAACTGTAAAGCATCCTGAAACCATTCATGTGTGGGGTTGCTTCTCAGCCAAGGGAATCAGCTCACTCACAGTCTTGCCTAAAAACACAGCCATGAATAAAGAATGGTACCAGAATGTCCTCCAAGAGCAACTTCTCCCAATTGTCCAAGAGCAGTTTGGCGCCCAACAATGCCTTTTCCAGCATGATGGAGCACCTTGCCATAAAGCAAAGGTGATAACTAAATGTCTCATGGAACAAAACATAGAGATTTTGGCTCCATGGCCTGGAAACTCCCCAGATCTTAATCCCATTGAGAACTTGTGGTCAATCATCAAGAGACGGGTGGACAAACAAAAACCAACAAATTCTGGCAAAATGCAAGCATTGATTATGCAAGAATGGACTGCTATCAGTCAGGATTCGGTCCAGAAGTTGATTGAGAGCATGCCAGGGAGAATTGCAGAGGTCTTGAAGAAGAAGGGTCAACACTGCAAATATTGACTTGCTGCATTAATTCATTCTAACTGTCAATATAACCTATTGGTACTCAAAATATGATTGCAATTATATTTCTGTATGTGATATAAACATCAGACAAACACTAATAAAAACCAGAGGGCAGCAGATCATGTGAAAATATAATTTTGGTGTAATTCTCAAAACTTTTGGCCATGACTGTACATTAGGCCACACGGACACTTAATCAAGTAGACCACGAAGTTGGAATTGCATGTAAAGAACTTGCTAATATTATAGCGCTTCCCATGCGTATTATGCGTACATGGTCCATTTTGAAGATAGTCTAATCTATACTCACAACCTCTTCCGTACCCACAGTGTGACATGGAAGAGGTACATAGACGACATCTTCTGCGTCTGGAAGGGTGACCTCCATACCCTTGAAATTTTCTTTCATTTTCTCAAACCTCATGGCCAGGCCTCGATATGACACACCATCACAGTCAAATCAGCTTTCTTGCTACCCTAATCATGAAGGATGACAACGGTAACCTTTCCACTGACCTCTATTCGAAACTGACTGACCAGAATAGTCTGTTACACTACGACACCTTCCACACTCGAAATATGAAAAATTCCATACCCAAATCCCAAATACAGAGAGTAGAAAGAATTGTATCTGATTCTGTCCTTAAAGAACAAAGAGTCAATGAGATGAAATCTAAATTCCACAATAGAGATTACCCTCCACAAATTATCAATACCTCTGAGAACACCGTTAATAGAAAAGATACCCTAGCCAGACACCGCATTCCGTTCATACATCAATATCACCTTGCAGCATACCGAATCCACAGAACTATCTGCCAACATTGGCACATTTTAAAAACAGCGTATCCCATGGTTGAGGAATTTAAAAATCCCTTCCTTCCTTGTTTCAAAAAAGCTCAGAACATAAGGGACATTTTAGTTCGAGCTGACATTCGTCCATCTCAACCTCCCTCAACTCAACAGTTCATTCGCAATCCAAAAATGGGCACCTTCCCCTGTTTAAATTGCAATCAATGCAATAACGTCTTAAAAGGAGATTGCATTCATCACCCACACACTGGGAAACGCTATAATATTAGCAAGTTCTTTACATGCAATTCCAACTTCATGGTCTACTTGATTAAGTGTCCGTGTGGCCTAATGTATGTGGGGGAAACCACACAAGCAGTCAAGGACAGAATATCCAAGCACAAGTCTACCATCAGATGTAGAAACCTACTCCTCCCCATTCCACACCATTTTATTTCCATGGGACACAATGTGTCGCAAATACGTTTCCAAGTTATTGAACAAATACCACCACGCTGGGGTGGCGATCACATTGCCATATTGAAACGTAGAGGAGCTTTCTGGATTCACGAACTCAATACATTGAGTCCAAAAGGACTCAATAGAGACTATGACTAAACATATGCAGGTGATTAAAGGGGAACGTGGAACAGAAGGACAACAGCCGTTTCGGGCAGCAGCGTGGAACGGCCGTCGTCCTTCTGTTCCACGTTCCCCTTTAATCACCTGCATATGTTTTGAATAAAGGATTTTCATTTTTCTGGACCGGTGAGTGCACTTCTATTTTTTCTGCTTTACTTGGATCATCATGGACTTTGATTGTGCACCCGAGTGTCCCTGTTAGGCTTATATGGCGTAGCAGCGCTAATAATTAAATGTGGTGGTATTGGTCAGATATTAGTAGCGGTGCCGTGCATCTTTTTCTATATGAATGCAGAGACTATGACTTATAGTCTTTTATATAACAGTTTCTCCATCATTTTAGGGTCTACGTGACAAATTGTATTTGTATATATTTGTTTCTATATCTGTCTGAACAACATAATTTTTCAATTTCAGCTTGCAAGATCTATGATGTGTGGTTTCTGTTATGCTCCCTCTGCTGTATTCCAATATACTTTTGTGGGGCTTAGAGATCGTAGTATATTTTGTGCCAGTGCCCATATTCTGATTATTCTAATGGGGGCAACTACCCCCCCTATGAGGCTAGATCCACCTATACCATGCGAGTGTCCCCCTATTACAACTCTAGTTATATATATCAACGGCACAACTGTACCATCATGTCATATATCCATAGCCATAACAATATGGCCATATCTTATTTGATTCTATATCTATAGTCCTACATTTACTTTGTTGCCATTTATCCTATTAACTATCTATGTCTTATTCACAGAACCACCTATCTTTAGTTATACACAACTGTACCATCATGCCATATATCCATAGCCACAACAACATGGCCATATCCTATCTGATTCTAGTTCTATATTTATTATGTTGCCTACCACCATATTAACCATCTATGTCTTATTCACAGAGCCGCTTATTTTGAGCCCCGAGCCTGTAGCACCGCCTCTTCTCATTTCCTGCACTGTGAAGTGCTGTGGCACCACCTCCCCTCATCTTCTCCATAGTGACACGCTATGTCTCCACCTCCTGGAATGCACTAGTCCCACCCTCCTCCCACTGGAACGCACGCTGCATAGACACCATGTGTTTGGTACACTTCCGCATCACTTCCGGTCCACAACTTCCGGTGCCTAAGACCCCGGCCCCAGTGCGCGCTCTCTCCTTTAAATACCGAGCATGATGAACATTATACCATCGCCTCTGACTTGCGGTGGATACACCGCGTCTTCTATCCTTGGACCCTCTACTGGCGTGGTAAGTCTCGCCGATCCCGGCACCCAGACGCCACTTACTCCTTCTCCGGCGCCACTAATCAACATCCATGTTTCTCATAGATCAGCTAGCTTAGCCCTCTAGTAACGAGACCTCCCTGTGTTACATCAAGTGTTCGGTATGTGTACTTTTCTATGTGTACTTCTCTATGCTTCCCAGTCACTATATTTTGAGGTTTTAGAGCCACTATAATAATACCCATTTTTTCTATAGACCGGCTAGTGTCAGCCCTCTATCCTTAAACAGCCTACCCTGTTTAAACTCCAATACCTGGTATGTACAACACTATACCCCATAGCGACCATGCACTTTATACACATACTGGTATAAGTATAATATTGATATCTCTCATTGTAGATGCAAATTTCTAAACTATATGGGTGAATAATATACGCCCTTTGGCTCAAATAATAGGTATATACTGTCTCCTCTCTTCTTCTTACACGTTACCCTCCCTTCCCTTGGTCTCTTCGTCACTATATACCCCGTCTAGCACTACAGCTATACGTACATATATTTCTACCATGTTAGTCTCACATGCAGCAATATGAGTTATTGTATTGTAATACACCTCGTGGTCACCACCAGAACCTCCCTCTCTTTCTCTTACATGTTACCCTCCCCTTCCCTTGGTCTCTTTGCCATTACATGCCCTGTCTAGCGCCACTGCCATACCTACATGTATTTTACCATGTTAGTCTTACATGTGGCAATATGAGTGATTGTATTGTAATAACATCTCTGTGTCACCACCAGAATCCCCTATATGACCATGCATATGTATCTATCTGTATATTCCTTGTTTTTTTGTCTATGCACTTTATTATAATTTTTTTCTTTAGAGCACACTGATGAAGGTCTTTTGCAGACCGAAACGTTTGTGAATGTGAATATTGTATGTATTAAACACCCCTTTTTGCATCAGACATTTCAGAGTGTGCTGAGTATATTCTTTATAACCTGTTGCATATCCCGTCACAACAGCCACTGCATAATCTGAAAGAGGAAGCTTTGCATGCCCAGCATGTTGGTATGGAGCCAGATTTCACAATGGGTGATACTGCCCAGCCCAGCCAATATTCTGAGGCAACATTGGGTCATGAGGAGGAGGGAGAGGACTTGTTTTTCTGTGCTACCGAGGGGACTCCTAGTGCTACAGAGGGGACACCCAACCCAAGTTTCATATTTGTGCAGCTTGGTTGGGCTGGAGAAGAGGAGGAGGCGAGTCAGAGTGAGGAGAGGATTGGTACTGTTTCCACTGTTGAAGACACAGAACATTTGCCTTTTTGCAGCTTGGCTCACATGGCACAGTTCATGTGTAAGTGTCTGTGGCAAGACCCTCGCATGATACAAATTTTATCCAACAACCAATACTGGTTGGCCACCTTTCTCGATCCAAGGTACAAGAAGAATATTCCTTCTCTGCTTTTGGAGTCACCAAAGAGTTTTACAAAGGAATTGTTCAAGAGGGCCGCTATAGATCAGTTGCTGAAAACATCACCCTCAGACAATGCTGGTGCCAGAGGTAACGGCTGTTTTCAACATCAAGAGATAATGAGGAGAGACACGAACACCTGGTCTAACAGAGGTGGGGGAAAATGTGCACAAATTGGGTAATTTTCAATAAACCAGCACAACAGCAAGGGCTATCTGTACCTGTAACAATGCCAAGGAGGGAGAAGTTTCAGAATATGGTCAAGGGGTACTTAAGTGACCATACATGCATCCTTTCTGATGCTTCAGTTCCCTTTAATTATTGGATGTCCAAGATGAACACTTGGCCCGACTTCTCCTTATATGCCTGGCTGCTAGTGTGATGTCAGAGCATGTTTTCTGTTCCGCTGGGTCAATCATCACCGATAGGCGCACACGCCTCTCCACAGAAAATGCAGGCAGACTTTCTCTGATTAAATTCAACAATGACTGGATATCTCCACAGTTTGCAATCCCTTACCAAATTCACCAAAAATGCTGATTCATGTTACTGCTGTTAACGTCAACCCCTTCCCATAAAAACCCATTTCCTTCCTTCGTCAACCATGAGTTAGCCCATAGGGCTAATTTTTACAAATTTTATGCACATTGTACAGTGGACAAACCAGGACAGTGTTCCTACTCCAGCCTAACTACTATTTGTGATTGGGGGCCCTTGGGATGAAGACTTCCTGTGTCAACATGACTCAGCCCATAGGGCTACTTTTTAAAAACCCTGTGCACATTGCGCAGTAGACAAACCAGGACAGTATTCCTACTCCAGCCTAACTACTATTTGTGATTGGAGGCCCTTGGGATGGTGGCTTTCTGCGTCAACTATGAATCAGCCCATAGGGCTAATATTTAGAAACCCTATGCACCTTGTGCAGTGGACAAATCTTGAATGTAGAGTGGTCCTACCAAACTAATATTTGTCATTGGAGGCCCTTGTGACAGGTTGTCCCACATTGTGACTGAGATAGGGGATATACAGTGGGGCAAAAAAGTATTTAGTCAGTCAGCAATAGTGCAAGTTCCACCACTTAAAAAGATGAGAGGCGTCTGTAATTTACATCATAGGTAAACCTCAACTATGGGAGACAAACTGAGAAAAAAAAATCCAGAAAATCACATTGTCTGTTTTTTTAACAATTTATTTGCATATTATGGTGGAAAATAAGTATTTGGTCAGAAACAAAATTTCATCTCAATACTTTGTAATATATCCTTTGTTGGCAATGACAGAGGTCAAACGTTTTCTGTAAGTCTTCACAAGGTTGCCACACACTGTTGTTGGTATGTTGGCCCATTCCTCCATGCAGATCTCCTCTAGAGCAGTGATGTTTTTGGCTTTTCGCTTGGCAACACGGACTTTCAACTCCCTCCAAAGGTTTTCTATAGGGTTGAGATCTGGAAACTGGCTAGGCCACTCCAGGACCTTGAAATGCTTCTTACGAAGCCACTCCTTCGTTGCCCTGACGGTGTGCTTTGGATCATTGTCATGTTGAAAGACCCAGCCACGTTTCATCTTCAATGCCCTTGCTGATGGAAGGAGGTTTGCACTCAAAATCTCACGATACATGGCCCCATTCATTCTTTCATGTACCCGGATCAGTCGTCCTGGCCCCTTTGCAGAGAAACAGCCCCAAAGCACGATGTTTCCACCACCATGCTTTACAGTAGGTATGGTGTTTGATGGATGCAACTCAGTATTCTTTTTCCTCCAAACACGACAAGTTGTGTTTCTACCAAACAGTTCCAGTTTGGTTTCATCAGACCATAGGACATTCTCCCAAAACTCCTCTGGATCATCCAAATGCTCTCTAGCAAACTTCAGACAGGCCCGGACATGTACTGGCTTAAGCAGTGGGACACGTCTGGCACTGCAGGATCTGAGTCCATGGTGGCGTAGTGTGTTACTTATGGTAGGCCTTGTTACATTGGTCCCAGCTCTCTGCATTTCATTCACTAGGTCCCCCCGCATGGTTCTGGGATTTTTGCTCACCGTTCTTGTGATCATTCTGACCCCACGGGGTGGGATTTTGCGTGGAGCCCCAGATCGAGGGAGATTATCAGTGGTCTTGTATGTCTTCCATTTTCTAATTATTGCTCCCACAGTTGATTTCTTCACTCCAAGCTGGTTGGCTATTGCAGATTCAGTCTTCCCAGCCTGGTGCAGGGCTACAATTTTGTTTCTGGTGTCCTTTGACAGCTCTTTGGTCTTCACCATAGTGGAGTTTGGAGTCAGACTGTTTGAGGGTGTGCACAGGTGTCTTTTTATACTGATAACAAGTTTAAACAGGTGCCATTACTACAGGTAATGAGTGGAGTAAAGAGGAGACTCTTAAAGAAGAAGTTACAGGTCTGTGAGAGCCAGAAATCTTGATTGTTTGTTTCTGACCAAATACTTATTTTCCACCATAATATGCAAATAAAATGTTAAAAAAACAGACAATGTGATTTTCTGGATTTTTTTTCTCAGTTTGTCTCCCATAGTTGAGGTCTACCTATGATATAAATTACAGACGCCTCTCATCTTTTTAAGTGGTGGAACTTGCACTATTGCTGACTGACTAAATACTTTTTTGCCCCACTGTATATTCAATAGAAATCTAGGTTTTTATGATATAAATTACAGACGCCTCTCATCTTTTTAAGTGGTGGAACTTGCACTATTGCTGACTGACTAAATACTTTTTTGCCCCACTGTATATTCAATAGAAATCTAGGTTTGGTAGTTGTTCTTGTGTATCTGTAAATGTGGCTTAAACATGAGAACAGAGTGATATCAGCTGCCTTGTCCTCATAAACACTTTCTGCTTCGCTAACGAGATGACTGAATTCATGTAAGCAGGTAATTTTGGAGAGCTGAAATTCAGCGGAAATGAGTTTTTTGTGATTAAGTTATTTTTATGCTAAGAAATGAGTTTATAATTTTGGACAAGTCATCTGATCTCTTTTCATAATAATCTAGAGTTAACATAAATTACAACTATAAAATCTGAAGCAGTAAACTTTGTGAAAGCCATATTTTGTATCTGTCTGAAAACTTTTGGCCATTAATGTACAGTCCTAGATATTTTTTAGAAAAACTGTAAAAGGAAAAAATGAGGAAAGGAAAAACTTCTAAAGAAAAGCATAAGTAAAGAAAAGTAAAGTTACAAAGAGAAAAGAAATCTTTCTGTTATCCAGTCATCAGGAAAATGTTGAGTGTCTAGATTTGACAAAACACCTACTTCAAATAAAAGACTTGTGGCTCTGTGGTGCAATGGATAGCGCATTGGACTTCTAGGGAACTGATGTAATTCAAAGCTTGTGGATTCGAGTCCCACCAGAGTCGTATTTTGAAGTTTGTGTGACATTCATACGTTGTCTCAGTTGCAGGAAATATGAAAAAGGAAAAATAAAAGTATCAGATCTGGGCTTCATATTAATGTTTAGAGAAAATTAGAAGTCGTATTTAGGTTTGAACTTGTCAAAGAACGTAGAAAGAGCAGATACTGAACTATCATTGACCCAAAGTATAGCAGATAGGGCACAATTCATTGTTGCATATTTTTGGTCTAGTGTTTGGTGTTCTGTGTCCTATTTTCAGTAGTCCCAAGTTCTTTTTTTAATTTCAACCTTTTTAAAAGTTGTTTTTCTATGTGTTTACAAGATATTTCTTTATGATATCTACTGTCTGGATTTGGGGTTTCTAGATATTTTTGGCTTATTTTTCAACTATAACTTAACAAAATGCAAATTTGGCACAAGCATACTCCAGTCCATCCATAGATTGATGATATGTTTTTTTGTTATGAATTTCAGGTCATTATGCAAAACGTGGACATTCTTTGGCTTAAAAAGTGGCAAAACAAGTTTAAAGATGAGAACAGTGTGATATCAGCTGCCTTGTCCTCATAAACACTTTCCGCTTCGCTAACGAGATCACTGAATTCATGTAAGTAGGTAATTTTTGGAGAGCTGAAATTCAGCGGAAATTATTTTTTTGTGATTAAGTTTATTTTTATGGTAAGAAATTAGTTTATAATTTTGGACAAATCATCTGATCTCTTTTCATAATAATCTAGAGTTAACACAAATTACCACTTTTAACTCTGAAGCAGTAAACTTTGTGAAAGCCAAATTTTGTATCAGTCTGAAAACTTTTGGCCATTAATGTACAGTCCTAGATATTTTTAGAAAAACTGTAAAAGGAAAAAATGAGGAAAGGAAAAACTTCTAAAGAAAAGCATAGCTGACTGCTAAAATTAGGATATCTACAAGAGCACTCCAGAAAATTTCCCAGCATTAATTTGGACTAAAACAAATGTTCTCTGATAGTCTTATCATATGGCTAAAATTATTTCCTTTGTTTTGACTAATATCCTTCCCAAACCAGTGTCCCATTAGCGTACAGCGAAACATGTTCCAAGCCATTTTTCTCGGATTAAGTTTCTGAGGCTCAGTGGCTACTGCATTTAAGATGTAGAAAGTAAAAAAAGATCAAAGCTTGAGAGTTAGAAACCAACCAAAGGAACCCTTTTGTAGTTTTGCATATATTACTGTCCCACACTTTACCAACAGGGAACTCTGTTAGTAATTTAAAATTAACTCCTGGCATATGAGACTAAAAAAGTGCATGTAATGAGTTTTATTATGAAATAGATCTTTCTCTTTTACATTATATGCTTTTTCTTTCTGATCAGTTTTAACTTTACAAATAAGAAAACAAGAGTAAAATTGCAAAGAGAAAAGAAATCTTTCTGTTACCAGTCATCAGGAAAGTGTTGAGTGTCTAGATTTGACAAAACACCTACTTCAGGTAAAAGACTCGTGGCTCTGTGGCGCAATGGATAGCGCATTGGACTTTTAGGGAACTGATGTGATTCAAAGGTTGTGGGTTGGAGTCCCACCAGAGTCGTATTTTGAAGTTTGTGTGACATTCATACTTTGTCTCAGTTGTTGTTGGACATATGAAAAAGGAAAAATAAAAGTATCAGATCTGGGCTTCATATTAATGTTTAGAGAAAATTAGAAGTCGTATTTAGGTTTGAACTTGTCAAAGAATGTAGAAAGAGCAGATACTGAAGGCTCATTGACCCAAAGGATAGCAGATAGGGCACAATTCATTATTGCATATTTTTGGTCTAGTGTTTGGTGTTCTGTGTCCTGTTTTCAGTAGTCCCAAGTTCTTCTTTTAATTTGCACCTTTTTAAAAGTTGTTTTTGTATGTGTTTTCAAGATATTTCGTTATGATCTCTACTGTCTGGATTTGGGGTTTCTAGATATTTTTGGCTTATTTGTCAACTATAACTTAACAAAATGCAAATTTGGCACAAGCATACTCCAGTCTATCCATAGATTGATGATATGTTTTTTTGTTATGAATTTTTAGGTCATTATGCAAAACGTGGACATTCTTTGGCTAAAAAGTGGCAAAACAAGTTTAAAGATGAGAACAGAGTGATATCAGCTGCCTTGTCCTCATAAACACTTTCTACTTTGCTAATGAGATCACTGAATTCATGTAAGCAGGTAATTTTTGGAGAGCTGAAATTCAGCGGAAATTAGTTTTTTGTGATTAAGTTTATTTTTATGGTAAGAAAATTAGTTTATAATTTTGGACAAATCATCTGATCTCTTTTCATAATAATCTAGAGTTAACACAAATTACCACTATAAAATCTGAAGCAGTAAACTTTGTGAAAGCCAAATTTTGTATCAGTCTGAAAACTTTTGGCCATTAATGTACAGTCCTAGATATTTTTAGAAAAACTGTAAAAGGAAAAAATGAGGAAAGGAAAAACTTCTAAAGAAAAGCATAGCTGACTGCTAAAGTCAGGATATCTACAGGAGCACTCCAGAAAATTTCCCAGCATTAATTTGGACTAAAACAAATGTTCTCTGATAGTCTTATCATATGGCTAAAATTATTTCCTTTGTTTTGACTAATATCCTTCCCAAACCAGTGTCCCATTAGCGTACAATGAAACTGATGTTCCAAGCTATTTTTCTCGGATTAAGTTCCTGAGGGTCAGTGGCTACTGCATTGAAGCTGTAGAAAGTAAAAAAGATCAAAGCTTGAGAGTTAGAAACCAACCAAAGGAACCCCCTTTGTAGTCTTGCATACATTACTGTCGCACACTTTACCAACAGGGAACTCTGTTTCATGAAACCCGACCCGATCCCTGTGTGGGGTCGGCCATGCGGTACGCAACTTTCGCGCCAAAGTCGCGTTTCAATGATGCGAAAAGCGCCATTTCTCAGCCAATGAAGGTGGACGCAGAGTGTGGGCAGCGTGATGACATAGGTCCTGGTCCCCACCATCTTACAGAAGGGCATTGCAGTGATTGGCTTGCTGTCTGCGGCGTCACAGGGGCTATAAAGGGGCGTTCCTGCCGACCGCCATGTTACTGCTGCTGATCTGAGCATAGGGAGAGGTTGCTGCCGCTTCGTCAGAAGCAGGGATAGCGTTAGGCAGGGTCCATTAACCCCCAAACCGCTTGTGCTGTAGCGATTTCCACTGTCCAACACCACCTTTTGTTTGCAGGGACAGTGGAAGCTACATTTTTTTTCCTCAGCGCTGTAGCTCATTGGGCTGCCCTAGAAGGCTCCCTGATAGCTGCATTGCTGTGTGTATGCCGCTGTGCAAACCAACTGCTTTTTTCAAAGCACAAATCCTGTTGTTCCTTCCTTTCTGCACAGCTATCTTGTTTGTTTGTCCACACTTTTGATTTAATTTGTGCAGCAGTCCACTCCTTGTTATTGCTGCCTGCCATACCTTGCTGAGATTACTGCTGGGAGATAGTAATTGTAGGACAGTCCCTGTTTTTTTTTTTTTTTTAATTCTCCCTGAAAAAAAATAAATAGTGGGAGATTAATCTTGGCATTTGTGCTTGAGTGCCAGTCGTGTGTGCCATCTCTCTCCAATTGTGGGGCACAGAAAGCCTAGTGTCTATAATCCTTTTTTTTTTTTTTTATTCTCCCTAAAAAAAATAGTGGGAGATTAAGATTGGCATTTCTGCTAGAGTGCCAGTCCTGTGTGTGCTATCTCTCTCCAATTTTGGGGCACAGAAAGCCTAGTGTGTAATACTGGCCCTGATTTCTTGGCAATTCTCCCTAACAAAAAAAAGTAGTGGGAGATTAAGATTAACATTTCTGCTAGAGTGCCAGTCCTGTGTGTGCCATCTCTCTCCAATTTTGGGGCACAGAAAGCCTAGTGTGTAATACTGGCCCTGATTTCTTGGCAATTCTCCCTAACAAAAAAAAGTAGTGGGAGATTAAGATTGGCATTTCTGCTAGAGTGCCAGTCCTGTGTGTGCCATCTCTCTCCAATTTTGGGGCACAGAAAGCCGAGTGTGTAATACTGGGCCTGATTTCTTGACAATTCTCCCTAACAAAAAAAGTAGTGGGAGATTAAGATTGGCATTTCTGCTAGAGTGCCAGTCCTGTGTGTGCCATCTCTCTCCAATTTTGGGGCACAGAAAGCCTAGTGTGTAATACTGGGCCTGATTTCTTGACAATTCTCCCAGAAACAAAAAAAAAGTGGGAGATTAAGATTGGCATTTGTGCTTGAGTGACAGTCCTGCGTGTGTGGCATCTCTCTCAAATTGTTGGTCACAGAAAGCCTAGGTCTGCAATACTGGTTTTTTTTTGGGGGGGGGTTTAATTCTCCCTTAAAAAAAAAATATGGGAGATTAATATTGGCATTTTTGCTCGAGTGACAGTCCTGCGTGTGTGGCATCTCTCTCAAAATGTGGGCCACAGAAAGCCTAGTGTCTGCAATACTGTTTTTTTTTTGGTGTTTAATTCTCCCTTTAAAAAAAAATGGGAGATTAATATTGGCATTTGTACTTGAGTGCCAGTCGTGAGTGCCATCTCTCAAATTGTGGGCCACAGAAAGCCTAGTGTCTGCAATACTGTTTTTTTTTGTTTTTAATTCTCCCTTTAAAAAAAAAATGGGAGATTAATATTGGCATTTGTGCTTAAGTGCCAGTCGTGTGTGCCATCTCTCTCAAATTGTGGGCCAGAAAGCCTAGTGTCTGTTTTTTTTTATTTTGGTTTTTAAATTCTCCCTGAAAAAAAATAAATAGTGGGAGATTAATATTGGCATTTGTGCTTCAGTGCAAGTCGTGTGTGCCATCTCTCTCAAATTGTGGGCCACAGAAAGCCTAGTGTCTGGTTTTTTTTTTATTTTGATTTTTAAATTCTCCCTGAAAGGAAAAAAAATAGTGGGAGTTTAATATTGGCATTTGTGCTTCAGTGCCAGTCATGTGTGCCATCTCTCTCAAATTGTAGGCCACAGAAAGCCTAGTGTCTGGGATTTTTTTTTGGTTTTTAAATTCTCCCTGAAAAAAATTAAATAGTGAGAGATTAATATTGGCATTTGTGCTTGAGTGCCAGTCGTGTGTGCCATCTCTCTCAAATTGTGGGCCACAGAAAGCTTAGTGTCTGTTTTTTTTTTATTTTGGTTTTTAAATTCTCCCTGAAAACAAAAAAAATAGTGGGAGATTAATATTGGCATTTGTGCTTCAGTGCCAGTCGTGTGTGCCATCTCTCTCAAATTGTGGGCCACAGAAAGCCTAGTGTCTGTTTTTTTTTTTGGTTTTTAAATTCTCCCTGAAAAAAAATAAATAGTGGGAGATTAATATTGGCATTTGTGCTTCTGTGCCAGTCGTGTGTGCCATCTCTCTCAAATTGTGGGCCACAGAAAGCCTAGTGTCTGTTTTTTTTTTTGGTTTTTAAATTCTCCCTGAAAAAAATTAAATAGTGGGAGATTAATATTGGCATTTGTGCTTCAGTGCAAGTTGTGTGTGCCATCTCTCTCAAATTGTGGGCCACAGAAAGCCTAGTGTCTGTTTTTTTGGGGAGGGGTTTAAATTCTCCCTGAAAAAAAATAAATAGTGGGAGATTAATATTGGCTTTTGTGCTTCTGTGCCAGTCGTGTGTGCCATCTCTCTCAAATTGTGGGCCACAGAAAGCCTAGTGTCTGTTTTTTTTATTTTGGTTTTTAAATTCTCCCTGAAAACAAAAAAAATAGTGGGAGATTAATATTGGCATTTGTGCTTGAGTGCCAGTCGTGTGTGCCATCTCTCTCAAATTGTTGGCCACAGAAAGCCTAGTGTCTGTTTTTTTTTTATTTTGGTTTTTAAATTCTCCCTGAAAAAAAATAAATAGTGGGAGATTAATATTGGCATTTGTGCTTCAGTGCCAGTCCTGCGTGTGTGGCATCTGTCTAATTTTGTGCCACAGAAAACCGAGTGTGTAACATTGTCCCTGATTTTTCTTGCAGTCTCTCCCACCTATAAAGGGATATCTAAATCCTACAGAAGTTTGAGTTCACCTTGTAAGTTGTTTTGCAGTAACAAATACTGTTACTTTGGTTACGTTTTTAAAACAATGAAGAAGTCTGGTGGAAGAGGTCGTGGCCGTGGGCGTTCATTGCCAGCTGGTAATGATGGTAGTGGTGGTGGAGCATCAGGTGGTAGTGGGAAAATCAATATAGCACCTAAGTCAAGAGCTGTGGAGCCAGGTTCGTCGTCTGGCTACACAAGGCCTCGAACGCTCCCTTTTCTGGGAGTAGGAAAACCGCTTTTAAAGCCGGAGCAGCAAGAGCAAGTTTTGGCTTACCTTGCTGACTCAGCCTCTAGCTCTTTTGCCTCCTCTTCTGAAACTGGTAAATGTAAAAGCAGTGCGTCGTTAGTGGATGTTCACGCTCAGGGACAAGTCGCTCCATTGTCCTGTTCAGCAAAAACAACAACAGAGAAGGATGCTACAGGCGACAAAACGGTTTACTCCATGGAGCTCTTTACACATACCGTTCCTGGGTTAGAAAGTGAAACAGTTAACAGGCCATGCCCATTACAAGTTGAATTGGACATGGAGTGCACAGATGCACAGCCACAGCCAGATTACTATGCTGTTCCTTTGACTCAGACCACCACATTGCCCTCGCAGTGTACTGATCCAGAATCAGACCCTGATGAGACTATGGTGCCCCGTCACAAACGCTATACCACCGGCTTACACGGTAACACAGACGAAGTTGCACATGAGATAGAAGAGGAGGTCATAGATGACCCAGTTGTTGACCCCGATTCGCAGTCATTGGGGGAACAGGGTGCAGGCGGCAGTAGTTCTGAAGTGGAGGAGGAGGGGCCGCAGCAGGCATCAACATCGCAACAGGTTCCATCTGCCGGGCCCGTATCTGGCCCAAAACACGTGGCAAAGCCAAAACCAGTTGGAGGACAGCGTGGCCATCCGGTTAAAGAAGCTCAGTCTGCAATGCCTGAAAAGGTATCCGATGCTAGAAAGAGTGCAGTCTGGCATTTTTTTAAACAACATCCAGTTGATCAGCGCAAAGTCATCTGTCAAAAATGTTCAACTACCTTAAGCAGAGGTCAGAATCTGAAAAGTCTAAATACAAGTTGCATGCATAGACATTTAACCACCATGCATTTGCAAGCCTGGACTAACTACCAAACGTCCCTTAAGGTTGTAGCACCCTCGGCCAATGAAGCTAGTCAGCAACGCTACATCCCTTCCGTCACTGTAAGGCCACCATTTTCCGCACCACCTGCAGTATCTGTGCAGGTTTCGTTGCCAGGCCAAAGCAGTCAGGGTCAGGGAATCACCAGTTTCGTAGTAGGAAACACTGCATCTAGGGCACCGGCAAGAATACCGTCTCCAACCGTCTCTCAGTCTGCCATGTCCACCGGCACCCCCGCTAGTTCCACGATCTCCAGTTCTCCAGTCCAGCTCACCCTACATGAGACTCTCATTAGAAAAAGGAAGTACTCATCCTCGCTGTCACGTCCGCTGCACATACTTACCCAGCTTCTTCCATCCCTCGGCGCACTCTCGATCCTGTCCCTCGCCGCTCTGCCTCCTCCTTCGCCGGCTCACGGCGTCCGGTCTCTCTGCGCATGCGCGGTCGCGTCTCCTCCGTCGCTGAGCCCTCTGGGAGGTCGCGACCCGATGGCTCCGCCCCAACATGGCGGCGCCCATCGGGTATTTCTTCCCGGCGTCTTTCCAGGCAAGACGCCTTTGCTTTGTAGGTGCACTGTCTGCCGTCAGTGTCCCTATGCCCTAGGCTCTCCAGTGTCTATATCCTTTCCCTGCTTAGTTCTCGCTTTGTCTCAGTGTTGTGTCCTGCCAAGTTCCGTGTTCCTGCTGTGTCCTGCCAAGTTCCGTGTTCCTGCTGTGTCCTGCCAAGTTCCGTGTTCCTGCTGTGTCCTGCCAAGTTCCGTGTTCCTGCTGTGTCCTGCCAAGTTCCGTGTTCCTGCTGTGTCCTGCCAAGTTCCGTGTTCCTGCTGTGTCCTGCCAAGTTCCGTGTTCCTGCTGTGTCCTGCCAAGTTCCGTGTTCCTGCTGTGTCCTGCCAAGTTCCGTGTTCCTGTTGTGTCCTGCCAAGTTCCGTGTTCCTGCTGTGCCCTGCCTAGTTCCGTGTACCTGCCGTCTCCTGCCTAGTCCTATGTTCCTGCCGTGTCCTGCATCGTCTCGTGTTCCTGTCATTATCAGTTAAGTCCTGTTTTCCTATTTTTCCCCGCCATTCCAATAGCTCTGTGGTCTCCTTCTTTCTCTTGGGTCGTCCCTTTGGCTCTAGCTGTTGTGTCTCCATTCCCCCGAGGTCCTGCTCCTAACACTCCCTGTATAGGGGGTGATTCCATCTGGTCCACTCGACCCCGGTGGCTCTAGAGTCACGACCCAGAGGGTCCACTCTCGGATTTCTGTCCGAATTCCTACACTCGCATCTGCATACACAGGGTTTTAACGCCCACATAGCTAGACTAATCTTGTTAGAGATGATGCCCTACCGGTTAGTTGAAAGTGAAGCTTTCAAAGCCCTGATGGACTACTCTGAACCACGCTACGAGCTACCCAGTCAACACTTCTTTTCGAGAAAAGCCATCCCAGCCCTCCACCAGCATGTTAAAGAGCGCATCGTCCATGCACTCAGGCAATCTGTGAGTACAAAGGTGCACCTGACAACAGATGCATGGACCAGTAGGCATGGCCAGGGACGTTACGTGTCCATCACGGCATATTGGGTGAATGTGGTGGATGCAGGGTCCACAGGGGACAGCAATATTGGGACAGTTCTGCCTAGCCCACGGTCTAGGAAACAGTTGGATGTAGCCGTTCACCCCCCCTCCTCCTCCTCCTCGTCCTCCTGCAGAAGCGAGAGCTCGTCCACAGACCGCAGTCGCACAACCACTCCATCCGCAGCTGCTACTGTTGCACACCAGGTGTCCCATTATGGGGCAGCTACTGGCAAGCGTCAGCAGGCTGTATTGGCTATGAAGTGTTTGGGCGACAACAGACACACCGCGGAAGTTCTGTCCGAGTTCTTGCAGAAAGAAACGCAGTCGTGGCTGGGCACTGTAGATCTTGAGGCAGGCAAGGTAGTGAGTGATAACGGAAGGAATTTCATGGCTGCCGTCGCCCTTCCCCAACTGAAACACATTCCTTGCCTGGCTCACACCTTAAACCTGGTGGTGCAGTGCTTCCTGAAAAGTTATCCGGGGTTATCCGACCTGCTCCTCAAAGTGCGCAGACTTTGCTCGCATATCCGCCGTTCGCACGTACAATCCAGCCGTATGCAGACCTATCAGCGGTCTTTGAACCTTCCCCAGCGTCGCCTAATCATCGACGTTGCAACAAGGTGGAACTCAACACTGCACATGCTTCAGAAACTGTGCGAACAGAGGCGGGCTGTTATTAATTTGTGGGAGGCAGTAGGATGGCAGACATGGAGTTGTCAGGTGTGCAGTGGTCGAAGGTACAAGACATGTGTCAAGTCCTTCAGTGTTTTGAGGAATGCACACGGCTGGTAAGTACAGACAACGCCATAATAAGCATGAGCATCCCCCTAATGCGTCTGCTGATGCAAATTTTGACGCACATAAAGGAGCAGGCGTCTGCAGCAGAGGAAGAGGAAAGCCTTGATGACAGTCAGCCATTGTCTGGTCAGGGCAGTGTACAGGACGAGGTAGCGAGCGAACAGGAGGAGGAGGACGAGGAGGATGATGGGGATGAGTATTTTTTTAATGAGGAAGCTTCTCCGGGGCCACTGGAAATTGGTGGCGTGGCAAGGCCGGGTTCTGGTTTTTGGAGGGACACAAGTGACGTAGATGTGCCTGAAACAGCCCCTCAACCCAGCACAACCGCAGATTTGACAACTGGAACTTTGGCCCACATGGCGGATTATGCCTTACGTATCCTGAAAAGGGACACACGCATTATTAAAATGATGACCGATGACGATTACTGGTTGGCCTGCCTCCTTGATCCTCGCTATAAAGGCAAATTGCAAAATATTATGCCACATGAGAACTTGGAACAAATATTAGCAACCAAACAATCAACTCTTGTTGACCGTTTGATTCAGGCATTCCCAGCACAAAGCGCCGGTGATCGTTCTCACACGAGCTGCAGAGGCAGCAGACCAGAGGTGTTAGAGGTGCACAAATCAGAAGTGGCGTTGGACAGAGGGGTTTTCTGACCAGGTTGTGGAGTGATTTTGCTATGACCGCAGACAGGACAGGTACTGCAGTATCAATTCAAAGTGACAGGAGACAACATTTGTCCAGTATGGTTACTAATTATTTTTCATCCCTTATCGATGTTCTCCCTCAACCGTCATTCCCATTTGATTACTGGGCATCCAAATTAGACACCTGGCCAGAATTGGCAGAATATGCATTGCAGGAGCTTGCTTGCCCAGCAGCTAGTGTGCTATCAGAAAGAGTATTCAGTGCTGCTGGTTCAATATTAACCGAAAAAAGGACTCGTCTGGCTACCCAAAATGTTGATGATCTAACCTTCATTAAAATGAACCACTACTGGATTTCAAATTATTTTGCCCCACCTTTCCCGGTTGACACCTAGATTTCCAATGAAAAGGTCTTGCTTCTGGACTGCTCTGACTGAGTTTTCTAATCTCGTAATTTGCAGCAGCTGTTTGTCCAGCATACGACATGTTTACACCACCCTAAATGGCCAAACTCCCCCCACGGGGCTGTGGTCTCGCCACTTGGCGCAAGCACCCATGAGAGTGCCGTTTGTCTGAAGAGGTGAGTGTGCACGCTTTTGGTCGACGGCACTGCCACTGGGTCCCTCATAGTACAATAAAGTGTGTCTGGCGGGGGTGGCGCACAACCAACGTCAGACACACCGTTGTAACATGAGGGGCCCTGGGCCTGTACCGCCGGCCACAAGACAGTTCCCCCCCACCTGCTCAAACAGTGCTCTACGATTTGCAAAATTATCTCTCACAGCTCCAGCAATGTTTAGTCTATGCGCTGACATCCTTCAATGCCTGGCACTGACAATACCAATGTGTTGACATGTATGATGCTACTTAAAATAGTCTGGGGCAGTGTCCTATATTTACACCAGTAAATACTTTGCGCCAAATTACTAGGTCAGAAACACAGCAGAGGAGCCCACCCCTGTACCTAAGTATGCCACCCTTTTGTTTTTTGGTTTTGTTGTATTGCGAGACATTAACATCTATTTATTTTTTGGGAGTACTAACTGTCAGACACTCATTACAATCGGCCTCTGCTGACAACACCAATGCTGCCTGTGTACCCCTGCAAGATAATTCCAAGTGCCTACAGCCTACTTTTCTTATGTTAGGCCTACTAAGCCTGTCTGCGGTCCCTCCTTCCAATAGTCCTCCACTGACCACACCACAGCTGCCCGTGTACCCCTGGAACCTATTTTAAAGTGCCTACAGCCAACTTTTGTTATGTTAGGCCTACTAAGCCTGTCTGCGGTCAATCCTTCCAATAGTCCTCCACTGACCACACCACTGCTGCCCGTGTACCCCTGGAAGCTATTTTAAAGTGCCTACAGCCTACTTTTGTTATGTTAGGCCTACTAAGCCTGTCTGCGGTCCCTCCTTCCAATAGTCCTTCACTGACCAGACCACTGCTGCCCGTGTACCCCTGGAACCTATTTTTAAGGGCCTACAGCCTACTTTTGTTATGTTAGGCCTACTAAGCCTGTCTGCGGTCCCTCCTTCCAATAGTCCTCCACTGACCAGACCAATGCTGCCCGTGTACCCCTGGAACCTATTTTAAAGTGCCTACAGCCTACTTTTGTTATGTTAGGCCTACTAAGCCTGTCTGCGGTCCCTCCTTCCAATAGTACTCCACTGACCACACCACTGCTGCCCGTATACCCCTGGAAGCTATTTTAAAGTGCCTACAGCCGACTTTTGTTATGTTAGGCCTACTAAGCCTGTCTGCAGTCCCTCCTTCCAATAGTCCTTCACTGACCAGACCACTACTGCCCGTGTACCCCTGGAACCTATTTTTAAGGGCTTACAGCCTACTTTTGTTATGTTAGGCCTACTAAGCCTGTCTGCGGTCCCTCCTTCCAATAGTCCTCCACTGACCAGACCAATGCTGCCCGTGTACCCCTGGAACCTATTTTAAAGTGCTTACAGCCTACTTTTGTTATGTTAGGCCTACTAAGCCTGTCTGCGGTCCCTCCTTCCAATAGTCCTCCACTGACCACACCACTGCTGCCCGTGTACCCCTGGAACCTATTTTAAAGTGCCTACAGCCAACTTTTGTTATGTTAGGCCTACTAAGCCTGTCTGCGGTCCCTCCTTCCAATAGTCCTCCACTGACCACACCACTGCTGCCCGTGTACCCCTGGAAGCTATTTTAAAGTGCCTACAGCCTACTTTTGTTATGTTAGGCCTACTAAGCCTGTCTGCAGTCCCTCCCAATAGTCCTTCACTGACCAGACCACTGCTGCCCATGTACCCCTGGAACCTATTTTAAAGTGCCTACAGCCTACTTTTCTTATGTTAGGCCTACTAAGCCTGTCTGCGGCCCCTCCTTCCAATAGTCCTCCACTGACCACACCACAGCTGCCCGTGTACCCCTGGAACCTATTTTAAAGTTCCTACAGCCAACTTTTGTTATGTTAGGCCTACTAAGCCTGTCTGCGGTCAATCCTTCCAATAGTTCTCCACTGACCACACCACTGCAGCCCGTGTACCCCTGGAAGCTATTTTAAAGTGCCTACAGCCTACTTTTGTTATGTTAGGCCTACTAAGCTTGTCTGCGGTCCCTCCTTCCAATAGTCCTTCACTGACCAGACCACTGCTGCCCGTGTACCCCTGGAACCTATTTTTAAGGGCCTACAGCCTACTTTTGTTATGTTAGGCCTACTAAGCCTGTCTGCGGTCCCTCCTTCCAATAGTCCTCCACTGACCAGACCAATGCTGTCCGTGTACCCCTGGAACCTATTTTAAATTGCATAGAGCATCCTTTTTTTAACTGTAGGCGTACTAAGTCTGTCTGCGGTCCATAATTGAGATTGTCCTCCACTGACCAGAGCAATGCTGCCTGTGTACCCCTGTAACATTTTTTAAACTGCATTGAGCCAAATTTTTTGTTTAAGGCCTACTACCTGTGTCTGTCTGCGCCAATCAATACAGCTGTCCTCCTCTGAAAAAAGCTGAGCGTCAATAGTCTGGTTTTCAGCCTATAGGAATTTGAAAACTGCATTGGGGCTACTACTTCGGTAGGGCCTACTAACTGTGTCTGCCGCTCCAAGGTGTTATCCAGGTTGCCTCTCCATAGCTTCGATCTTCTAGCTCTCGTTAAGTAGTTGTTGAAACAACACTGCATTAGGCCTACAAGTTGGGTCTGGGTTGTAGAGACGGTGTCTTCCTCTCCAAGGTGTTCTCCAAGTTGCCTCTCCATAGCTTTGATCTTCTAGCTCTCATTCAGTAGTTGTTGAAACAACACTGCATTAGGCCTACAAGTTGGGTCTGGGTTGTAGAGACGGTGTCTGCCGCTCCAAGGTGTTCTCCAGGTTGCCTCTCCATAGCTTCGATCTTCTAGCTCTCGTTCAGTAGTTGTTGAAACAACACTGCATTAGGTCTACAAGTTGGGTCTGGGTTGTAGAGACGGTGTCTGCCGCTCCAAGGTGTTCTCCAGGTTGCCTTTCCTGAGCTTCTATCTTCAGGCTCTTGTTAAATAGTTGTTAAATGGAACAACTGCATTTGGCCTACTAGTTGGGTTGGGGCCTACTAACAGTGTCTGCCGCTCCTTGCTGTTCTCCTGGTTTCCTGTCCTGAAATTCCATTTTCAGGCTCTCGTTAAGTAGTTGTTAATGTTAGACTGCATTTGGCCTACTAGTTGGGTTGGGGCCTACTATCGGTGTCTGCCGCTCCTTGCTGTTCTCCACTGAACAAAGCTGTGCCACCTGTTTACTACAGTTGCCAATTTTGAACTGCATTTAGACTACTTACTGATTTGGGCCTACTCTCTGTGTCAGCCTCTCATTACAGTTGTCCTCCACTGCAATGCCCCCTGGTTAGTCCTGTTACCAATTTTGAACTGCATTTAGCCCACTTTATTCTTTGGGCCTATATCTGTGTTTCCTCCTCATCCTGCCCATTGCCCAGCCAGTGATAGATGAGTCTGCTGGTACATTGACCCATAACGCAACATTCCCCGTGCACGATACACAGCAAGATTGTGACCCTGCTGAAAGTCAGGTTCCTCTTCCCGCATACCATACCACCCTACACGGGGACAAAGAGGAAGGTGCAGATGAAAGTGCAGGTTCCTTCATCAGGTGGGGGGAGGAATACTCGTTGGCGACGTCACTGGCACAGGGCCCCTCATAGTACGCAAAAGTGTCGCTGCCGGTGGGAGGCGCCCTGTTATGAACTGGTGGTTTAGGAGCAACATGGGACGAGCTCTGAAGGAGGTGGTATCTGTACTGACCGCAGTCCCTAAGCTCAACACAACACTAGAAGTAGCCGTGGGATGCTCCTGTCACTCCCTAGGCACCTCGTCACAGCCTGAGAACTACCCCTAAAGATAGAAACAGGAAAACTATCTTGCCTCAGAGAAAATCCCCAAAGGATAGATAGCCCCCCACAAGTAATGACTGTGAGTGGAGAGGGAAAAGACATACACAGAATGAAACCAGGATGTAGCACAGGAGGCCAGTCTAGCTAGATAGATAAGACAGGATAGACTAATGTGCGGTCAGTATTAAAAACTACAAAAATCCACACAGAGTTTACAAAAATCTCCACACCTGACTAAAGGTGTGGAGGGTAAATCTGCTTCCCAGAGCTTCCAGCTTAACAGAATTAATACTAACAAGCTGGACAAAACATAGAATGCACAGAACGAATAAGTCCACAACATGTGGACAGAAAAGAGCAAAGCAAGGACTTAACTTTGCTGAACTGGTCAGGATATCAGGGAAATCCAAGAGAGATGTGAATCCAACCAGGAACCATTGACAAGTGGCACTGGCTGAAGGGAAGAGCCAGGCATAAATAGCCGAGCAGAAAGACAATCAGTGGAAGCAGCTGCAGACTGCTAAATCCAAGGAGCAGCCATACCACTTAAAACCACCGGAGGGAGCCCAAGAGCAGAACTCACAAAAGTGCCACTTACAACCACCGGAGGGAACCCAAAAGCGGAATTTACAACAGTACCCCCCCCCTTGAGGAGGGGTCACCGAACCCTCACCAGAGCCCCCAGGCCGATCAGGACGAGCCAAGTGAAAAGCACGAACCAAATCAGCGGCATGGACATCGGAGGCAACAACCCAAGAATTATCCTCCTGGCCATAACCCTTCCACTTGACAAGATACTGAAGCCTCCGCCTCGAAAAACGAGAATCCAAAATTTTCTCAACCTCATATTCCAACTCTCCCTCAACCAACACCGGGGCAGGAGGATCAACCGAGGGAACAACGGGCACCACATATCTCCGCAACAAAGATCTATGGAAAACATTATGAATGGCAAAAGAGGCTGGAAGAGCCAAACGAAAAGACACAGGATTGATAATTTCAGAAATCTTATAAGGACCATTAAACCGAGGCTTAAACTTAGGGGAAGAAACCTTCATAGGAACCTGACAAGAAGACAACCAAACCAAATCCCCCACACAAAGCCGGGGACCAACACACCGACGGCGGTTAGCAAAATGTTGAGCCTTTTCCTGAGACAACGTCAAATTGTCCACCACATGAGTCCAAATCTGCTGCAGCCTGTCCACCACAGAATCCACACCAGGAAGGTCAGAAGGCTCAACCTGCCCAGAAGAAAAACGAGGATGAAAACCAAAATTACAAAAGAAAGGTGAAACCAAAGTAGCTGAACTAGTCCTATAATTAAGGGCAAACTCGGCCAACGGCAAGAAAGCCACCCAATCATCCTGATCAGCAGACACAAAGCATCTCAAATAGGTTTCCAAGGTCTGATTAGTTCGCTCAGTTTGGCCATTAGTCTGAGGATGAAACGCCGAAGAAAAAGACAAATCAATGCCCATCCTAGCACAAAAGGCCTGCCAAAACCTAGAGACAAACTGAGAACCTCTGTCAGACACAATATTCTCCGGAATGCCATGCAAACGATCCACATGCTGAAAAAACAATGGAACCACATCAGAGGAGGAAGGCAACTTAGGCAAAGGTACCAGATGGACCATTTTAGAGAACCGGTCACAAACAACCCAGATAACAGACATCTTCTGGGAAACAGGAAGATCCGAAATAAAATCCATGGAAATATGTGTCCAGGGCCTCTCAGGGACCGGCAAAGGCAAAAGCAACCCACTAGCGCGGGAACAGCAAGGCTTGGCCCGGGCGCAAGTCCCACATGACTGCACAAAAGCACGCACATCGCACGACAAGGAAGGCCACCAAAAGGACCTAGCAACCAAATCTCTGGTACCAAAAATCCCAGGATGACCAGCCAACACTGAACAATGAACCTCAGAAATTACCTTACTTGTCCATCTATCAGGAACAAACAGCTTCCCCACTGGACAGCGGTCAGGCTTATCAGCCTGAAATTCCCGAAGCACCCGCCGCAAATCAGGGGAGATGGCAGAAAGAATCACCCCTTCCTTAAGAATGCCAACCGGCTCAGGGACTCCAGGAGAATCAGGCAAAAAACTCCTAGAGAGGGCATCAGCCTTAACATTCTTAGATTCCGGAAGATACGAGACCACAAAATCAAAACGGGAGAAAAACAGGGACCATCAAGCCTGTCTAGGATTCAGCCGCTTGGCCGACTCGAGGTAAATCAGATTCTTATGATCAGTCAAGACCACAACGCGGTGCTTAGCTCCCTCAAGCCAATGTCGCCACTCCTCAAACGCCCACTTCATAGCCAACAACTCCCGATTGCCGACATCATAATTGCGTTCCGCAGGCGAAAACTTTCGGGAAAAAAAAGCACACGGTTTCATCAAAGAACCTTCAGAATCCCTCTGAGACAAAACGGCCCCTGCCCCAATCTCAGAAGCGTCAACCTCAACCTGAAAAGGAAGAGAAACATCCGGCTGACGCAACACAGGGGCAGAAGTAAATCGGCGTTTAAGCTCCCGAAAGGCCTCAACAGCCGCAGAGGACCAATTCGCCACATCAGCGCCTTTCTTAGTCAAATCAGTAAGGGGCTTAACCACACTGGAAAAGTTGGCAATGAAACGGCGATAGAAATTAGCAAAGCCCAAAAATTTTTGAAGGCTCTTCACAGATGTGGGTTGAATCCAGTCATGAATAGCTTGGACCTTAACAGGATCCATTTCCATAGACGAGGGAGAAAAAACAAAACCCAAAAAAGAGACCTTCTGAACTCCGAATAGGCACTTAGACCCCTTCACAAATAAAGCATTATCACGAAGGATCTGGAATACCATCCTGACCTGCTTCACGTGAGACTCCCAATCATCGGAAAAAATCAAAATATCATCCAAATATACAACCATGAATTTATCAAGATAATTGCGGAAAATATCATGCATAAAAGATTGGAACACAGATGGAGCATTAGAGAGCCCGAATGGCATCACAAGGTATTCAAAATGGCCTTCGGGCGTATTAAATGCAGTTTTCCATTCGTCACCCTGTTTAATACGAATAAGATTATATGCCCCTCAGAGGTCAATCTTAGTGAACCAACTAGCCCCCTTAATCTGAGCAAACAAATCAGAAAGCAAAGGCAAGGGGTATTGGAATTTGACTGTGATCTTATTAAGAAGACGATAATCTATACAGGGTCTCAAGGAGCCATCCTTCTTAGCAACAAAAAAGAAACCCGCTTCCAATGGTGACGAAGACGGCCGAATATGCCCCTTCTCCAAAGATTCCTTAACATAACTCCGCATAGCAGCATGCTCTGGCACAGACAGATTGAAAAGACGGCCCTTAGGGAACTTACAACCTGGAATTAAGTTAATAGCACAATCACAGTCCCTATGTGGAGGAAGGGAACTGGACTTGGGCTCATCAAATACATCCTGGAAATCCGACAAAAACTCAGGGACCTCAGAAGAGGGGAAAGAGGAAATTGACATCAAAGGAACGTCACTATGTACCCCTTGACAACCCCAACTAGTCACAGACATAGATTTCCAATCCAGCACTGGATTATGTTCCTGTAACCATGGAAAACCCAGTACAACAACATCATGCAGGTTATGCAACACCAGAAAACGGCAATCTTCCTGATGTGCTGGAGCCATGTACATGGTCATCTGCGTCCAGTACTGAGGTTTATCCTTGGCCAATGGTGTAGCATCAATGCCTCTCAAAGGAATAGGGCTCTGCAAAGGCTGCAAGGGAAAACCACAGCGCCTGGCGAATTCTAAGTCCATTAAGTTCAGGGCAGCGCCCGAATCCACAAACGCCATGACAGAAAAGGACGACAATGAGCAAATCAGGGTGACAGATAAAAGAAATTTAGGCTGTACAGTACTGATGGTAACAGACCTAGCGACCCTCCTAGTACGCTTAGGGCAATCAGAAATAACGAGCAGAATCACCACAGTAAAAACAGAGCCTATTCTGACGTCTGAATTCCTGCTGTTCTGTTCTAGTCAAAATCCTATCACATTGCATAGGCTCAGGACTCTGCCCAGAGGACACTGCCATATGGTGCACAGCTTTGCGCTCACGCAGACGCCGATCAATCTGAATGGCTAGAGACATAGATTCACTCAAACCAGCAGGCGTAGGGAAGCCCACCATAACATCTTTAAGGGCTTCAGAAAGACCTTTTCTGAAAATAGCAGCCAGAGCATCCTCATTCCATTTAGTGAGCACAGACCATTTCCTAAATTTCTGGCAGTATAATTCTGCCGCTTCCCGACCCTGACACAGGGCCAACAGGGTTTTGTCTGCGTGATCCACAGAATTAGGTTCGTCATACAATAATCCGAGCGCTTGAAAAAATGCGTCTACATTCAGCAATGCCGGATCCCCTGATTCAATGGAGAATGCCCAGTCCTGAGGGTCACCACGCAGCAAGGATATGATGATTTTAACTTGCTGAATGGGATCACCAGAAGAACGGGGTTTCAAAGCAAAAAACAATTTGCAGTTATTTTTAAAGTTCAAAAACTTGGATCTGTCCCCAAAAAACAAATCAGGAGTAGGATTTTTAGGCTCCAAAGCCGGAGTCTGGACAACATAATCTTGGATACTCTGTACTCTTGCAGCAAGTTGATCCACACGAGAAAATAAACCCTGAACATCCATGCCAGAGCATAAATCCTGAACCACCCAGAGATCAAGAGGAAAAAAAAGACAAAACAGAGCACAGAAAAAAAAAATGGCTCAGAATTTTTTTTTCCTTCTTTTGAGATGCATTTAATTCATTTTTGGCCACTTGTACTGTTATGAACTGGTGGTTTAGGAGCAACATGGGACGAGCTCTGAAGGAGTATCTGTACTGACCGCAGTCCCTAAGCTCAACACAACACTAGAAGTAGTTGTGGGATGCTCCTGTCACTCCCTAGGCACCTCGTCACAGCCTGAGAACTAACTACCCCTAAAGATAGAAACAGGAAAACTATCTTGCCTCAGAGAAAATCCCCAAAGGATAGATAGCCCCCCACAAGTAATGACTGTGAGTGGAGAGGGAAAAGACATACACAGAATGAAACCAGGATGTAGCACAGGAGGCCAGTCTAGCTAGATAGATAAGACAGGATAGAATACTGTGCGGTCAGTATTAAAAACTACAAAATCCACACAGAGTTTACAAAAATCTCCACACCTGACTAAAGGTGTGGAGGGTAAATCTGCTTCCCAGAGCTTCCAGCTTAACAGAATTAATACTAACAAGCTGGACAAAACATAGAATGCACAGAACGAATAAGTCCACAACATGTGGACAGAAAAGAGCAAAGCAAGGACTTAACTTTGCTGAACTGGTCAGGATATCAGGGAAATCCAAGAGAGATGTGAATCCAACCAGGAACCATTGACAAGTGGCACTGGCTGAAGGGAAGAGCCAGGCATAAATAGCCGAGCAGAAAGACAATCAGTGGAAGCAGCTGCAAACTGCTAAATCCAAGGAGCAGCCATACCACTTAAAACCACCGGAGGGAGCCCAAGAGCAGAACTCACAAAAGTGCCACTTACAACCACCGGAGGGAGCCCAAAAGCGGAATTCACAACAGCGCCCCCCGCCGTGCAAACACCGCCGTACTTTGAGGGGCCCAATGCCAACGAGTGGGCCCCCCCTGCTTGCTCAGGATCACAGCACTTGCAAAGTTGAAATACTTACCTCTCCCTGCTCCACTGCCGTGACGTGGTCCAGATTTCCTGGGCCCACTAAATACTTGAACCAGCCCTACCCCCCACAGCTTTAGCCAAATGACCCCCAATTTCCAATGCCTTACTATTATTATAAGGTAAATTAAGATCGACAAGCTTCAGTAACAAGAATGGATGTTTTTGCCATTAAAATGGGCACTGTACATGTGTTCCTGGCCTCCACTCACTGCCGACTATGCTCCCCCATTGACTTGCATTGGGTTTCGTGTTTCGGTCGATCCCCGACTTTTCGCGATAATCGGCCGATTCCACTCGACTCGACCCTAAAAAACTAAAAGTCGCTCAACTCTACTCCTGGCATATAAGACTAAAAAAGTGCATGCAATGAGTTTTATTATGAAATAGATCTTTCTCTTTTACATTATATGCTTTTTCTTTCTGATCAGTTTTAACTTTACAAATAAGAAAACAAAAGTAAAATTGCAAAGAGAAAAGAAATCTTTCTGTTACCAGTCATCAGGAAAATGTTGAGTGTCTAGACTTGACAAAACACCTACTTCAAATAAAAGACTTGTGGCTCTGTGGCGCAATGGATAGCGCACTGGACTTCTAGGGAACTGATGTGATTTAAAGGTTGTGGGTTCGAGTCCCACCAGAGTCGTATTTTGAAGTTTGTGTGACATTTATACTTTGTCTCAGATGTATTTAGGTTTGAACTTGTCAAAGAATGTAGAAAGAGCAGATACTTAAGGCTCATTGACCCAAAGGATAGCAGATAGGGCACAATTCATTATTGCATATTTTTGGTCTAGTGTTTGGTGTTCTATGTCCTGTTTTCATTAGTCCCAAGTTCTTTTTTTAATTTGAACCTTTTTAAAAGTTGATTTATTATGTGTTTATAAGATATTTATTTACGATCTCTACTGTCTGGATTTGGGGTTTCTAGATATTTTTGGCTTATTTTTCAACTATAACTTAACAAAATGCAAATGTGGCACAAGCATACTCCAGTCCATCCATAGATTGATGATATGTTTTTTTGTTATGAATTTTAGGTCATTATGCAAAACGTGGACATTCTTTGGCTAAAAAGAGGCAAAACAAGTTTAAAGATGAGAACAGAGTGATATCAGCTGCCTTGTCCTCATAAACACTTTCTGCTTCGCTAACAAGATCACTGAATTCATGTAAGTAGGTAATTTTTGGAGAGCTGAAATTCAGCGGAAATTAGTTTTTTGTGATTAAGTTTATTTTTATGGTAAGAAATTAGTTTATAATTTTGGACAAATCATCTGATCTCTTTTCATAATAATCTAGAGTTAACACAAATTACCACTATAAAATCTGAAGCAGTAAACTTTGTGAAAGCCAAATTTTGTATCAGTCTGAAAACTTTTGGCCATTAATGTACAGTCCTAGATATTTTTCGAAAAACTGTAAAAGGAAAAAATGAGGAAAGGAAAAACTTCTAAAGAAAAGCATAGCTGACTGCTAAAGTCAGGATATCTACAGGAGCACTCCAGAAAATTTACCAGCATTAATTTGGACTAAAACAAATGTTCTCTGATAGTCTTATCATATGGCTAAAATTATTTCCTTTGTTTTGACTAATATCCTTCCCAAACCAGTGTCCCATTAGCGTGCAACGAAACTGATGTTCCAAGCCATTTTTCTCGGATTAAGTTTCTGAGGCTCAGTGGCTACTGCATTGAAGATGTAGAAAGTAAAAAAGATCAAAGCTTGAGAGTTAGAAATCAACCAAAGGAACCCCTTTTGTAGTCTTGCATACATTACTGTCCCACACTTTACCAACAGGGAACTCTGTTAGTAATTTAAAATTAACTCCTGGCATATAAGACTAAAAAAGTGCATGTAATGAGTTTTATTATGAAATAGATCTTTCTCTTTTACATTATATGCTTTTTCTTTCTGATCAGTTTTAACATTACAAATAGGAAAACAAAAGTAAAATTGCAAAAAGAAAATAAATCTTTCTGTTACCAGTCATCAGGAAAATGTTGAGTGTCTAGATTTGACAAAACACCTACTTCAAGTAAAAGACTTGTGGCTCTGTGGCGCAATGGATAGAGCATTGGACTTCTAGGGATCTGATGTGATTCAAAGGTTGTGGGTTCGAGTCCCACCAGAGTCGTATTTTGAAGTTTGTGTGACATTTATACTTTGTCTCAGTTGTTGTTGGAAATATGAAAATGGAAAAGTTAAAGTATCAGATCTGGGCTTCATATTAATGTTTAGAGAAAATTAGAAGTCGTATTTAGGTTTGAACTTGTCAAAGAACGTAGAAAGAGCAGATACTGAAGGCTCATTGACCCAAAGGATAGCAGATAGGGCACAATTCATTATTGCATATTTTTGGCCTAGTGTTTGGTGTTCTATGTCCTGTTTTCAGTAGTCCCAAGTTCTTTTTTTAATTTGAACCTTTTTAAAAGTTGATTTTTTATGTGTTTATAAGATATTTATTTACGATCTCTACTGTCTGGATTTGGGGTTTCTAGATATTTTTGGCTTATTTTTCAACTATAACTTAACAAAATGCAAATGTGGCACAAGCATACTCCAGTCCATCCATAGATTGATGATATGTTTTTTTGTTATGAATTTTAGGTCATTATGCAAAACGTGGACATTCTTTGGCTAAAAAGAGGCAAAACAAGTTTAAAGATGAGAACAGAGTGATATCAGCTGCCTTGTCCTCATAAACACTTTCTGCTTCGCTAACAAGATCACTGAATTCATGTAAGTAGGTAATTTTTGGAGAGCTGAAATTCAGCGGAAATTAGTTTTTTGTGATTAAGTTTATTTTTATGGTAAGAAATTAGTTTATAATTTTGGACAAATCATCTGATCTCTTTTCATAATAATCTAGAGTTAACACAAATTACCACTATAAAATCTGAAGCAGTAAACTTTGTGAAAGCCAAATTTTGTATCAGTCTGAAAACTTTTGGCCATTAATGTACAGTCCTAGATATTTTTCGAAAAACTGTAATAGGGCAGGAGGATCAACCGAGGGAACAACGGGCACCACATATCTCCGCAACAAAGATCTATGGAAAACATTATGAATGGCAAAAGAGGCTGGAAGAGCCAAACGAAAAGACACAGGATTGATAATTTCAGAAATCTTATAAGGACCATTAAACCGAGGCTTAAACTTAGGGGAAGAAACCTTCATAGGAACCTGACAAGAAGACAACCAAACCAAATCCCCCACACAAAGCCGGGGACCAACACACCGACGGCGGTTAGCAAAATGTTGAGCCTTTTCCTGAGACAACGTCAAATTGTCCACCACATGAGTCCAAATCTGCTGCAGCCTGTCCACCACAGAATCCACACCAGGAAGGTCAGAAGGCTCAACCTGCCCAGAAGAAAAACGAGGATGAAAACCAAAATTACAAAAGAAAGGTGAAACCAAAGTAGCTGAACTAGTCCTATAATTAAGGGCAAACTCGGCCAACGGCAAGAAAGCCACCCAATCATCCTGATCAGCAGACACAAAGCATCTCAAATAGGTTTCCAAGGTCTGATTAGTTCGCTCAGTTTGGCCATTAGTCTGAGGATGAAACGCCGAAGAAAAAGACAAATCAATGCCCATCCTAGCACAAAAGGCCTGCCAAAACCTAGAGACAAACTGAGAACCTCTGTCAGACACAATATTCTCCGGAATGCCATGCAAACGATCCACATGCTGAAAAAACAATGGAACCACATCAGAGGAGGAAGGCAACTTAGGCAAAGGTACCAGATGGACCATTTTAGAGAACCGGTCACAAACAACCCAGATAACAGACATCTTCTGGGAAACAGGAAGATCCGAAATAAAATCCATGGAAATATGTGTCCAGGGCCTCTCAGGGACCGGCAAAGGCAAAAGCAACCCACTAGCGCGGGAACAGCAAGGCTTGGCCCGGGCGCAAGTCCCACATGACTGCACAAAAGCACGCACATCGCACGACAAGGAAGGCCACCAAAAGGACCTAGCAACCAAATCTCTGGTACCAAAAATCCCAGGATGACCAGCCAACACTGAACAATGAACCTCAGAAATTACCTTACTTGTCCATCTATCAGGAACAAACAGCTTCCCCACTGGACAGCGGTCAGGCTTATCAGCCTGAAATTCCCGAAGCACCCGCCGCAAATCAGGGGAGATGGCAGAAAGAATCACCCCTTCCTTAAGAATGCCAACCGGCTCAGGGACTCCAGGAGAATCAGGCAAAAAACTCCTAGAGAGGGCATCAGCCTTAACATTCTTAGATTCCGGAAGATACGAGACCACAAAATCAAAACGGGAGAAAAACAGGGACCATCAAGCCTGTCTAGGATTCAGCCGCTTGGCCGACTCGAGGTAAATCAGATTCTTATGATCAGTCAAGACCACAACGCGGTGCTTAGCTCCCTCAAGCCAATGTCGCCACTCCTCAAACGCCCACTTCATAGCCAACAACTCCCGATTGCCGACATCATAATTGCGTTCCGCAGGCGAAAACTTTCGGGAAAAAAAAGCACACGGTTTCATCAAAGAACCTTCAGAATCCCTCTGAGACAAAACGGCCCCTGCCCCAATCTCAGAAGCGTCAACCTCAACCTGAAAAGGAAGAGAAACATCCGGCTGACGCAACACAGGGGCAGAAGTAAATCGGCGTTTAAGCTCCCGAAAGGCCTCAACAGCCGCAGAGGACCAATTCGCCACATCAGCGCCTTTCTTAGTCAAATCAGTAAGGGGCTTAACCACACTGGAAAAGTTGGCAATGAAACGGCGATAGAAATTAGCAAAGCCCAAAAATTTTTGAAGGCTCTTCACAGATGTGGGTTGAATCCAGTCATGAATAGCTTGGACCTTAACAGGATCCATTTCCATAGACGAGGGAGAAAAAACAAAACCCAAAAAAGAGACCTTCTGAACTCCGAATAGGCACTTAGACCCCTTCACAAATAAAGCATTATCACGAAGGATCTGGAATACCATCCTGACCTGCTTCACGTGAGACTCCCAATCATCGGAAAAAATCAAAATATCATCCAAATATACAACCATGAATTTATCAAGATAATTGCGGAAAATATCATGCATAAAAGATTGGAACACAGATGGAGCATTAGAGAGCCCGAATGGCATCACAAGGTATTCAAAATGGCCTTCGGGCGTATTAAATGCAGTTTTCCATTCGTCACCCTGTTTAATACGAATAAGATTATATGCCCCTCAGAGGTCAATCTTAGTGAACCAACTAGCCCCCTTAATCTGAGCAAACAAATCAGAAAGCAAAGGCAAGGGGTATTGGAATTTGACTGTGATCTTATTAAGAAGACGATAATCTATACAGGGTCTCAAGGAGCCATCCTTCTTAGCAACAAAAAAGAAACCCGCTTCCAATGGTGACGAAGACGGCCGAATATGCCCCTTCTCCAAAGATTCCTTAACATAACTCCGCATAGCAGCATGCTCTGGCACAGACAGATTGAAAAGACGGCCCTTAGGGAACTTACAACCTGGAATTAAGTTAATAGCACAATCACAGTCCCTATGTGGAGGAAGGGAACTGGACTTGGGCTCATCAAATACATCCTGGAAATCCGACAAAAACTCAGGGACCTCAGAAGAGGGGAAAGAGGAAATTGACATCAAAGGAACGTCACTATGTACCCCTTGACAACCCCAACTAGTCACAGACATAGATTTCCAATCCAGCACTGGATTATGTTCCTGTAACCATGGAAAACCCAGTACAACAACATCATGCAGGTTATGCAACACCAGAAAACGGCAATCTTCCTGATGTGCTGGAGCCATGTACATGGTCATCTGCGTCCAGTACTGAGGTTTATCCTTGGCCAATGGTGTAGCATCAATGCCTCTCAAAGGAATAGGGCTCTGCAAAGGCTGCAAGGGAAAACCACAGCGCCTGGCGAATTCTAAGTCCATTAAGTTCAGGGCAGCGCCCGAATCCACAAACGCCATGACAGAAAAGGACGACAATGAGCAAATCAGGGTGACAGATAAAAGAAATTTAGGCTGTACAGTACTGATGGTAACAGACCTAGCGACCCTCCTAGTACGCTTAGGGCAATCAGAAATAACGAGCAGAATCACCACAGTAAAAACAGAGCCTATTCTGACGTCTGAATTCCTGCTGTTCTGTTCTAGTCAAAATCCTATCACATTGCATAGGCTCAGGACTCTGCCCAGAGGACACTGCCATATGGTGCACAGCTTTGCGCTCACGCAGACGCCGATCAATCTGAATGGCTAGAGACATAGATTCACTCAAACCAGCAGGCGTAGGGAAGCCCACCATAACATCTTTAAGGGCTTCAGAAAGACCTTTTCTGAAAATAGCAGCCAGAGCATCCTCATTCCATTTAGTGAGCACAGACCATTTCCTAAATTTCTGGCAGTATAATTCTGCCGCTTCCCGACCCTGACACAGGGCCAACAGGGTTTTGTCTGCGTGATCCACAGAATTAGGTTCGTCATACAATAATCCGAGCGCTTGAAAAAATGCGTCTACATTCAGCAATGCCGGATCCCCTGATTCAATGGAGAATGCCCAGTCCTGAGGGTCACCACGCAGCAAGGATATGATGATTTTAACTTGCTGAATGGGATCACCAGAAGAACGGGGTTTCAAAGCAAAAAACAATTTGCAGTTATTTTTAAAGTTCAAAAACTTGGATCTGTCCCCAAAAAACAAATCAGGAGTAGGATTTTTAGGCTCCAAAGCCGGAGTCTGGACAACATAATCTTGGATACTCTGTACTCTTGCAGCAAGTTGATCCACACGAGAAAATAAACCCTGAACATCCATGCCAGAGCATAAATCCTGAACCACCCAGAGATCAAGAGGAAAAAAAAGACAAAACAGAGCACAGAAAAAAAAAATGGCTCAGAATTTTTTTTTCCTTCTTTTGAGATGCATTTAATTCATTTTTGGCCACTTGTACTGTTATGAACTGGTGGTTTAGGAGCAACATGGGACGAGCTCTGAAGGAGTATCTGTACTGACCGCAGTCCCTAAGCTCAACACAACACTAGAAGTAGTTGTGGGATGCTCCTGTCACTCCCTAGGCACCTCGTCACAGCCTGAGAACTAACTACCCCTAAAGATAGAAACAGGAAAACTATCTTGCCTCAGAGAAAATCCCCAAAGGATAGATAGCCCCCCACAAGTAATGACTGTGAGTGGAGAGGGAAAAGACATACACAGAATGAAACCAGGATGTAGCACAGGAGGCCAGTCTAGCTAGATAGATAAGACAGGATAGAATACTGTGCGGTCAGTATTAAAAACTACAAAATCCACACAGAGTTTACAAAAATCTCCACACCTGACTAAAGGTGTGGAGGGTAAATCTGCTTCCCAGAGCTTCCAGCTTAACAGAATTAATACTAACAAGCTGGACAAAACATAGAATGCACAGAACGAATAAGTCCACAACATGTGGACAGAAAAGAGCAAAGCAAGGACTTAACTTTGCTGAACTGGTCAGGATATCAGGGAAATCCAAGAGAGATGTGAATCCAACCAGGAACCATTGACAAGTGGCACTGGCTGAAGGGAAGAGCCAGGCATAAATAGCCGAGCAGAAAGACAATCAGTGGAAGCAGCTGCAAACTGCTAAATCCAAGGAGCAGCCATACCACTTAAAACCACCGGAGGGAGCCCAAGAGCAGAACTCACAAAAGTGCCACTTACAACCACCGGAGGGAGCCCAAAAGCGGAATTCACAACAGCGCCCCCCGCCGTGCAAACACCGCCGTACCTTGAGGGGCCCAATGCCAACGAGTGGGCCCCCCCTGCTTGCTCAGGATCACAGCACTTGCAAAGTTGAAATACTTACCTCTCCCTGCTCCACTGCCGTGACGTGGTCCAGATTTCCTGGGCCCACTAAATACTTGAACCAGCCCTACCCCCCACAGCTTTAGCCAAATGACCCCCAATTTCCAATGCCTTACTATTATTATAAGGTAAATTAAGATCGACAAGCTTCAGTAACAAGAATGGATGTTTTTGCCATTAAAATGGGCACTGTACATGTGTTCCTGGCCTCCACTCACTGCCGACTATGCTCCCCCATTGACTTGCATTGGGTTTCGTGTTTCGGTCGATCCCCGACTTTTCGCGATAATCGGCCGATTCCACTCGACTCGACCCTAAAAAACTAAAAGTCGCTCAACTCTACTCCTGGCATATAAGACTAAAAAAGTGCATGCAATGAGTTTTATTATGAAATAGATCTTTCTCTTTTACATTATATGCTTTTTCTTTCTGATCAGTTTTAACTTTACAAATAAGAAAACAAAAGTAAAATTGCAAAGAGAAAAGAAATCTTTCTGTTACCAGTCATCAGGAAAATGTTGAGTGTCTAGACTTGACAAAACACCTACTTCAAATAAAAGACTTGTGGCTCTGTGGCGCAATGGATAGCGCACTGGACTTCTAGGGAACTGATGTGATTTAAAGGTTGTGGGTTCGAGTCCCACCAGAGTCGTATTTTGAAGTTTGTGTGACATTTATACTTTGTCTCAGATGTATTTAGGTTTGAACTTGTCAAAGAATGTAGAAAGAGCAGATACTTAAGGCTCATTGACCCAAAGGATAGCAGATAGGGCACAATTCATTATTGCATATTTTTGGTCTAGTGTTTGGTGTTCTATGTCCTGTTTTCATTAGTCCCAAGTTCTTTTTTTAATTTGAACCTTTTTAAAAGTTGATTTATTATGTGTTTATAAGATATTTATTTACGATCTCTACTGTCTGGATTTGGGGTTTCTAGATATTTTTGGCTTATTTTTCAACTATAACTTAACAAAATGCAAATGTGGCACAAGCATACTCCAGTCCATCCATAGATTGATGATATGTTTTTTTGTTATGAATTTTAGGTCATTATGCAAAACGTGGACATTCTTTGGCTAAAAAGAGGCAAAACAAGTTTAAAGATGAGAACAGAGTGATATCAGCTGCCTTGTCCTCATAAACACTTTCTGCTTCGCTAACAAGATCACTGAATTCATGTAAGTAGGTAATTTTTGGAGAGCTGAAATTCAGCGGAAATTAGTTTTTTGTGATTAAGTTTATTTTTATGGTAAGAAATTAGTTTATAATTTTGGACAAATCATCTGATCTCTTTTCATAATAATCTAGAGTTAACACAAATTACCACTATAAAATCTGAAGCAGTAAACTTTGTGAAAGCCAAATTTTGTATCAGTCTGAAAACTTTTGGCCATTAATGTACAGTCCTAGATATTTTTCGAAAAACTGTAAAAGGAAAAAATGAGGAAAGGAAAAACTTCTAAAGAAAAGCATAGCTGACTGCTAAAGTCAGGATATCTACAGGAGCACTCCAGAAAATTTACCAGCATTAATTTGGACTAAAACAAATGTTCTCTGATAGTCTTATCATATGGCTAAAATTATTTCCTTTGTTTTGACTAATATCCTTCCCAAACCAGTGTCCCATTAGCGTGCAACGAAACTGATGTTCCAAGCCATTTTTCTCGGATTAAGTTTCTGAGGCTCAGTGGCTACTGCATTGAAGATGTAGAAAGTAAAAAAGATCAAAGCTTGAGAGTTAGAAATCAACCAAAGGAACCCCTTTTGTAGTCTTGCATACATTACTGTCCCACACTTTACCAACAGGGAACTCTGTTAGTAATTTAAAATTAACTCCTGGCATATAAGACTAAAAAAGTGCATGTAATGAGTTTTATTATGAAATAGATCTTTCTCTTTTACATTATATGCTTTTTCTTTCTGATCAGTTTTAACATTACAAATAGGAAAACAAAAGTAAAATTGCAAAAAGAAAATAAATCTTTCTGTTACCAGTCATCAGGAAAATGTTGAGTGTCTAGATTTGACAAAACACCTACTTCAAGTAAAAGACTTGTGGCTCTGTGGCGCAATGGATAGAGCATTGGACTTCTAGGGATCTGATGTGATTCAAAGGTTGTGGGTTCGAGTCCCACCAGAGTCGTATTTTGAAGTTTGTGTGACATTTATACTTTGTCTCAGTTGTTGTTGGAAATATGAAAATGGAAAAGTTAAAGTATCAGATCTGGGCTTCATATTAATGTTTAGAGAAAATTAGAAGTCGTATTTAGGTTTGAACTTGTCAAAGAACGTAGAAAGAGCAGATACTGAAGGCTCATTGACCCAAAGGATAGCAGATAGGGCACAATTCATTATTGCATATTTTTGGTCTAGTGTTTGGTGTTCTATGTCCTGTTTTCAGTAGTCCCAAGTTCTTTTTTTAATTTGAACCTTTTTAAAAGTTGATTTTTTATGTGTTTATAAGATATTTATTTACGATCTCTACTGTCTGGATTTGGGGTTTCTAGATATTTTTGGCTTATTTTTCAACTATAACTTAACAAAATGCAAATGTGGCACAAGCATACTCCAGTCCATCCATAGATTGATGATATGTTTTTTTGTTATGAATTTTAGGTCATTATGCAAAACGTGGACATTCTTTGGCTAAAAAGAGGCAAAACAAGTTTAAAGATGAGAACAGAGTGATATCAGCTGCCTTGTCCTCATAAACACTTTCTGCTTCGCTAACAAGATCACTGAATTCATGTAAGTAGGTAATTTTTGGAGAGCTGAAATTCAGCGGAAATTAGTTTTTTGTGATTAAGTTTATTTTTATGGTAAGAAATTAGTTTATAATTTTGGACAAATCATCTGATCTCTTTTCATAATAATCTAGAGTTAACACAAATTACCACTATAAAATCTGAAGCAGTAAACTTTGTGAAAGCCAAATTTTGTATCAGTCTGAAAACTTTTGGCCATTAATGTACAGTCCTAGATATTTTTCGAAAAACTGTAATAGGAAAAAATGAGGAAAGGATAAACTTCTAAAGAAAAGCATAGCTGACTGCTAAAGTCAGGATATCTACAGGAGCACTCCAGAAAATTTACCAGCATTAATTTGGACTAAAACAAATGTTCTCTGATAGTCTTATCATATGGCTAAAATTATTTCCTTTGTTTTGACTAATATCCTTCCCAAACCAGTGTCCCATTAGCGTGCAACGAAACTGATGTTCCAAGCCATTTTTCTCGGATTAAGTTTCTGAGGCTCAGTGGCTACTGCATTGAAGATGTAGAAAGTAAAAAAGATCAAAGCTTGAGAGTTAGAAACCAACCAAAGGAACCCCTTTTGTAGTCTTGCATACATTACTGTCCCACACTTTACCAACAGGGAACTCTGTTAGTAATTTAAAATTAACGCCTGGCATATAAGACTAAAAAAGTGCATGTAATGAGTTTTATTATGAAATAGATCTTTCTCTTTTACATTATATGCTTTTTCTTTCTGATCAGTTTTAACTTTACAAATAGGAAAACAAGAGTAAAATTGCAAAAAGAAAAGTAATCTTTCTGTTACCAGTCATCAAGAAAATGTTGAGTGTCTAGATTTGACAAAACACCTACTTCAAGTAAAAGACTTGTGGCTCTGTGGCGCAATGGATAGCGCATTGGACTTCTAGGGAACTGATGTGATTCAAAGGTTGTGGGTTCGAGTCCCACCAGAGTCGTATTTTGAAGTTTGTGTGACATTTATACTTTGTCTCAGTTGTTGTTCGAAATATGAAAAAGGAAAAAAAAAGTATTAATGTTTAGAGAAAATTAGAATTCGTATTTAGGTTTGAACTTGTCAAAGAATGTAGAAAGAGCAGATACTGAAGGCTCATTGACCCAAAGGATAGCAGATAGGGCACAATTCATTATTGCATATTTTTGGTCTAGTGTTTGGTGTTCTATGTCCTGTTTTCAGTAGTCCCAAGTTCTTTTTTTAATTTGAACCTTTTTAAAAGTTGTTTTTGTATGTGTTTATAAGATATTTCTTTATGATCTCTACTGTCTGGATTTTGGGTTTCTAGATATTTTTGGCTTATTTTTCAACTATAATTTAACAAAATGCAAATTTGGCACAAGCATACTCCAGTCCATCCATAGATTGATGATGTTTTTTTTTTATGAATTTTAGGTCATTATGCAAAACGTGGACATTCTTTGGCTAAAAAGTGGCAAAACAAGTTTAAAGATGAGAACAGAGTGATATCAGCTGCCTTGTCCTCATAAACACTTTCTGCTTCGCTAACGAGATCACTGAATTCATGTAAGTAGGTAATTTTTGGAGAGCTGAAATTCAGCGGAAATTAGTTTTTTGTGATTAAGTTTATTTTTATGGTAAGAAATTAGTTTATAATTTTGGACAAATCATCTGATCTCTTTTCATAATAATCTAGACTTAACACAAATTACCACTATAAAATCTGAAGCAGTAAACTTTGTGAAAGCCAAATTTTGTATCAGTCTGAAAACTTTTGGCCATTAATGTACAGTCCTAGATATTTTTAGAAAAACTGTAAAAGGAAAAAATGAGGAAAGGAAAAACTTCTAAAGAAAAGCATAGCTGACTGCTAAAGTCAGGATATCTACAGGAGCACTCCAGAAAATTTACCAGCATTAATTTGGACTAAAACAAATGTTCTCTGATAGTCTTATCATATGGCTAAAATTATTTCCTTTGTTTTGACTAATATCCTTCCCAAACCAGTGTCCCATTAGCGTGCAACGAAACTGATGTTCCAAGCCATTTTTCTCGGATTACGTTTCTGAGGCTCAGTGGCTACTGCATTGAAGATGTAGAAAGTAAAAAAGATCAAAGCTTGAGAGTTAGAAACCAACCAAAGGAACCCCTTTTGTAGTCTTGCATACATTACTGTCCCACACTTTACCAACAGGGAACTCTGTTAGTAATTTAAAATTAACTCCTGGCATATAAGACTAAAAAAGTGCATGTAATGAGTTTTATTATGAAATAGATCTTTCTCTTTTACATTATATGCTTTTTCTTTCTGATCAGTTTTAACTTTACAAATAGGAAAACAAAAGTAAAATTGCAAAAAGAAAAGAAATCTTTCTGTTACCAGTCATCAGGAAAATGTTGAGTGTCTAGATTTGACAAAACACCTACTTCAAGTAAAAGACTTGTGGCTCTGTGGCGCAATGGATAGCGCATTGGACTTCTAGGGAACTGATGTGATTCAAAGGTTGTGGGTTCGAGTCCCACCAGAGTCGTATTTTGAAGTTTGTGTGACATTTATACTTTGTCTCAGTTGTTGTTGGAAATATGAAAAAGGAAAAAAAAAGTATTAATGTTTAGAGAAAATTAGAAGTCGTATTTAGGTTTGAACTTGTCAAAGAATGTAGAAAGAGCAGATACTGAAGGCTCATTGACCCAAAGGATAGCAGATAGGGCACAATTCATTATTGCATATTTTTGGTCTAGTGTTTGGTGTTCTATGTCCTGTTTTCAGTAGTCCCAAATTCTTTTTTTAATTTGAACCTTTTTAAACGTTGTTTTTTTATGTGTTTATAAGATATTTCTTTACGATTTCTACTGTCTGGATTTGGGGTTTCTAGATATTTTTGGCTTATTTTTCAACTATAACTTAACAAAATGCAAATTTGGCACAATCATACTCCAGTCCATCCATAGATTGATGATATGTTTTTTTGTTATGAATTTTAGGTCATTATGCAAAACGTGGACATTCTTTGGCTAAAAAGTGGCAAAACAAGTTTAAAGATGAGAACAGAGTGATATCAGCTGCCTTGTCCTCATAAACACTTTCTGCTTCGCTAACGAGATCACTGAATTCATGTAAGTAGGTAATTTTTGGAGAGCTGAAATTCAGCGGAAATTAGTTTTTTGTGATTAAGTTTATTTTTATGGTAAGAAATTAGTTTACAATTTTGGACAAATCATCTGATCTCTTTTCATAATAATCTAGAGTTAACACAAATTACCACTATAAAATCTGAAGCAGTAAACTTTGTGAAAGCCAAATTTTGTATCAGTCTGAAAACTTTTGGCCATTAATGTACAGTCCTAGATATTTTTAGAAAAACTGTAAAAGGAAAAAATGAGGAAAGGAAAAACTTCTAAAGAAAAGCATAGCTGACTGCTAAAGTCAGGATATCTACAGGAGCACTCCAGAAAATTTACCAGCATTAATTTGGACTAAAACAAATGTTCTCTGATAGTCTTATCATATGGCTAAAATTATTTCCTTTGTTTTGACTAATATCCTTCCCAAACCAGTGTCCCATTAGCGTGCAACGAAACTGATGTTCCAAGCCATTTTTCTCGGATTAAGTTTCTGAGGCTCAGTGGCTACTGCATTGAAGATGTAGAAAGTAAAAAAGATCAAAGCTTGAGAGTTAGAAACCAACCAAAGGAACCCCTTTTGTAGTCTTGCATACATTACTGTCCCACACTTTACCAACAGGGAACTCTGTTAGTAATTTAAAATTAACTCCTGGCATATAAGACTAAAAAAGTGCATGTAATGAGTTTTATTATTAAATAGATCTTTCTCTTTTACATTATATGCTTTTTCTTTCTGATCAGTTTTAACTTTACAAATAGTTTCTGAGGCTCAGTGGCTACTGCATTGAAGATGTAGAAAGTAAAAAAGATCAAAGCTTGAGAGTTAGAAACCAACCAAAGGAACCCCTTTTGTAGTCTTGCATACATTACTGTCCCACACTTTACCAACAGGGAACTCTGTTAGTAATTTAAAATTAACTCCTGGCATATAAGACTAAAAAAGTGCATGTAATGAGTTTTATTATGAAATAGATCTTTCTCTTTTACATTATATGCTTTTTCTTTCTGATCAGTTTTAACTTTACAAATAGGAAAACAAAAGTAAAATTGCAAAAAGAAAAGAAATCTTTCTGTTACCAGTCATCAGGAAAATGTTGAGTGTCTAGATTTGACAAAACACCTACTTCAAGTAAAAGACTTGTGGCTCTGTGGCGCAATGGATAGCGCATTGGACTTCTAGGGAACTGATGTGATTCAAAGGTTGTGGGTTCGAGTCCCACCAGAGTCGTATTTTGAAGTTTGTGTGACATTTATACTTTGTCTCAGTTGTTGTTGGAAATATGAAAAAGGAAAAAAAAAGTATTAATGTTTTGAGAAAATTAGAAGTCGTATTTAGGTTTGAACTTGTCAAAGAATGTAGAAAGAGCAGATACTGAAGGCTCATTGACCCAAAGGATAGCAGATAGGGCACAATTCATTATTGCATATTTTTGGTCTAGTGTTTGGTGTTCTATGTCCTGTTTTCAGTAGTCCCAAATTCTTTTTTTAATTTGAACCTTTTTAAAAGTTGTTTTTTATGTGTTTATAAGATATTTCTTTACGATTTCTACTGTCTGGATTTGGGGTTTCTAGATATTTTTGGCTTATTTTTCAACTATAACTTAACAAAATGCAAATTTGGCACAATCATACTCCAGTCCATCCATAGATTGATGATATGTTTTTTTGTTATGAATTTTAGGTCATTATGTAAAACGTGGACATTCTTTGGCTAAAAAGTGGCAAAACAAGTTTAAAGATGAGAACAGAGTGATATCAGCTGCCTTGTCCTCATAAACACTTTCTGCTTCGCTAACGAGATCACTGAATTCATGTAAGTAGGTAATTTTTGGAGAGCTGAAATTCAGCGGAAATTAGTTTTTTGTGATTAAGTTTATTTTTATGGTAAGAAATTAGTTTATAATTTTGGACAAATCATCTGATCTCTTTTCATAATAATCTAGAGTTAACACAAATTACCACTATAAAATCTGAAGCAGTAAACTTTGTGAAAGCCAAATTTCGTATCAGTCTGAAAACTTTTGGCCATTAATGTACAGTCCTAGATATTTTTAGAAAAACTGTAAAAGGAAAAAATGAGGAAAGGAAAAACTTCTAAAGAAAAGCATAGCTGACTGCTAAAGTCAGGATATCTACAGGAGCACTCCAGAAAATTTACCAGCATTAATTTGGACTAAAACAAATGTTCTCTGATAGTCTTATCATATAGCTAAAATTATTTCCTTTGTTTTGACTAATATCCTTCCCAAACCAGTGTCCCATTAGCGTGCAACGAAACTGATGTTCCAAGCCATTTTTCTCGGATTAAGTTTCTGAGGCTCAGTGGCTACTGCATTGAAGATGTAGAAAGTAAAAAAGATCAAAGCTTGACAGTTAGAAACCAACCAAAGGAACCCCTTTTGTAGTCTTGCATACATTACTGTCCCACACTTTACCAACAGGGAACTCTGTTAATAATTTAAAATTAACTCCTGGCATATAAGACTAAAAAAGTGCATGTAATGAGTTTTATTATGAAATAGATCTTTCTCTTTTACATTATATGCTTTTTCTTTCTGATCAGTTTTAACTTTACAAATAGGAAAACAAAAGTAAAATTGCAAAGAGAAAAGAAATCTTTCTGTTACCAGTCATCAGGAAAATGTTGAGTGTCTAGATTTGACAAAACACCTACTTCAAGTAAAAGACTTGGGCTCTGTGGCGCAATGGATAGCGCATTGGACTTCTAGGGAACTGATGTGATTCAAAGGTTGTGGGTTCGAGTCCCACCAGAGTCGTATTTTGAAGTTTGTGTGACATTTATACTTTGTCTCAGTTGTTGTTGGAAATATGAAAAAGGAAAAGTTAAGGTATCAGATCTGGGCTTCATATTAATGTTTAGAGAAAATTAGAAGTCGTATTTAGGTTTGAACTTGTCAAAGAACGTAGAAAGAGCAGATACTGAAGGCTCATCGACCCAAAGGATAGCAGATAGGGCACAATTCATTATTGCATATTTTTGGTCTAGTGTTTGGTGTTCTATGTCCTGTTTTCAGTAGTCCCAAGTTCTTTTTTTAATTTGAACCTTTTTAAAAGTTGATTTTGTATGTGTTTATAAGATATTTCTTTACGATCTCTACTGTCTGGATTTGGGGTTTCTAGATATTTTTGGCTTATTTTTCAACTATAACTTAACAAAATGCAAATTTGGCACAAGCATACTCCAGTCCATCCATAGATTGATGATATGATTTTTTGTTATGAATTTTAGGTCATTATGCAAAACGTGGACATTCTTTGGCTAAAAAGTGGCAAAACAAGTTTAAAGATGAGAACAGAGTGATATCAGCTGCCTTGTCCTCATAAACACTTTCTGCTTCGCTAACGAGATCACTGAATTCATGTAAGTAGGTAATTTTTGGAGAGCTGAAATTCAGCGGAAATTAGTTTTTTGTGATTAAGTTTATTTTTATGGTAAGAAATTAGTTTATAATTTTGGACAAATCATCTGATCTCTTTTCATAATAATCTAGAGTTAACACAAATTACCACTATAAAATCTGAAGCAGTAAACTTTGTGAAAGCCAAATTTTGTATCAGTCTGAAAACTTTTGGCCATTAATGTACAGTCCTAGATATTTTTAGAAAAACTGTAAAAGGAAAAAATGAGGAAAGGAAAAACTTCTAAAGAAAAGCATAGCTGACTGCTAAAGTCAGGATATCTACAGGAGCACTCCAGAAAATTTACCAGCATTAATTTGGACTAAAACAAATGTTCTCTGATAGTCTTATCATATAGCTAAAATTATTTCCTTTGTTTTGACTAATATCCTTCCCAAACCAGTGTCCCATTAGCGTGCAACGAAACTGATGTTCCAAGCCATTTTTCTCGGATTAAGTTTCTGAGGCTCAGTGGCTACTGCATTGAAGATGTAGAAAGTAAAAAAGATCAAAGCTTGAGAGTTAGAAACCAACCAAAGGAACCCCTTTTGTAGTCTTGCATACATTACTGTCCCACACTTTACCAACAGGGAACTCTGTTAGTAATTTAAAATTAACTCCTGGCATATAAGACTAAAAAAGTGCATGTAATGAGTTTTATTATGAAATAGATCTTTCTCTTTTACATTATATGCTTTTTCTTTCTGATCAGTTTTAACTTTACAAATAGGAAAACAAAAGTAAAATTGCAAAGAGAAAAGAAATCTTTCTGTTACCAGTCATCAGGAAAATGTTGAGTGTCTAGATTTGACAAAACACCTACTTCAAGTAAAAGACTTGTGGCTCTGTGGCGCAATGGATAGCGCATTGGACTTCTAGGGAACTGATGTGATTCAAAGGTTGTGGGTTCGAGTCCCACCAGAGTCGTATTTTGAAGTTTGTGTGACATTTATACTTTGTCTCAGTTGTTGTTGGAAATATGAAAAAGGAAAAAAAAAGTATTAATGTTTTGAGAAAATTAGAAGTCGTATTTAGGTTTGAACTTGTCAAAGAATGTAGAAAGAGCAGATACTGAAGGCTCATTGACCCAAAGGATAGCAGATAGGGCACAATTCATTATTGCATATTTTTGGTCTAGTGTTTGGTGTTCTATGTCCTGTTTTCAGTAGTCCCAAATTCTTTTTTTAATTTGAACCTTTTTAAAAGTTGTTTTTTATGTGTTTATAAGATATTTCTTTACGATTTCTACTGTCTGGATTTGGGGTTTCTAGATATTTTTGGCTTATTTTTCAACTATAACTTAACAAAATGCAAATTTGGCACAATCATACTCCAGTCCATCCATAGATTGATGATATGTTTTTTTGTTATGAATTTTAGGTCATTATGTAAAACGTGGACATTCTTTGGCTAAAAAGTGGCAAAACAAGTTTAAAGATGAGAACAGAGTGATATCAGCTGCCTTGTCCTCATAAACACTTTCTGCTTCGCTAACGAGATCACTGAATTCATGTAAGTAGGTAATTTTTGGAGAGCTGAAATTCAGCGGAAATTAGTTTTTTGTGATTAAGTTTATTTTTATGGTAAGAAATTAGTTTATAATTTTGGACAAATCATCTGATCTCTTTTCATAATAATCTAGAGTTAACACAAATTACCACTATAAAATCTGAAGCAGTAAACTTTGTGAAAGCCAAATTTTGTATCAGTCTGAAAACTTTTGGCCATTAATGTACAGTCCTAGATATTTTTAGAAAAACTGTAAAAGGAAAAAATGAGGAAAGGAAAAACTTCTAAAGAAAAGCATAGCTGACTGCTAAAGTCAGGATATCTACAGGAGCACTCCAGAAAATTTACCAGCATTAATTTGGACTAAAACAAATGTTCTCTGATAGTCTTATCATATAGCTAAAATTATTTCCTTTGTTTTGACTAATATCCTTCCCAAACCAGTGTCCCATTAGCGTGCAACGAAACTGATGTTCCAAGCCATTTTTCTCGGATTAAGTTTCTGAGGCTCAGTGGCTACTGCATTGAAGATGTAGAAAGTAAAAAAGATCAAAGCTTGAGAGTTAGAAACCAACCAAAGGAACCCCTTTTGTAGTCTTGCATACATTACTGTCCCACACTTTACCAACAGGGAACTCTGTTAATAATTTAAAATTAACTCCTGGCATATAAGACTAAAAAAGTGCATGTAATGAGTTTTATTATGAAATAGATCTTTCTCTTTTACATTATATGCTTTTTCTTTCTGATCAGTTTTAACTTTACAAATAGGAAAACAAAAGTAAAATTGCAAAGAGAAAAGAAATCTTTCTGTTACCAGTCATCAGGAAAATGTTGAGTGTCTAGATTTGACAAAACACCTACTTCAAGTAAAAGACTTGGGCTCTGTGGCGCAATGGATAGCGCATTGGACTTCTAGGGAACTGATGTGATTCAAAGGTTGTGGGTTCGAGTCCCACCAGAGTCGTATTTTGAAGTTTGTGTGACATTTATACTTTGTCTCAGTTGTTGTTGGAAATATGAAAAAGGAAAAGTTAAGGTATCAGATCTGGGCTTCATATTAATGTTTAGAGAAAATTAGAAGTCGTATTTAGGTTTGAACTTGTCAAAGAACGTAGAAAGAGCAGATACTGAAGGCTCATCGACCCAAAGGATAGCAGATAGGGCACAATTCATTATTGCATATTTTTGGTCTAGTGTTTGGTGTTCTATGTCCTGTTTTCAGTAGTCCCAAGTTCTTTTTTTAATTTGAACCTTTTTAAAAGTTGATTTTGTATGTGTTTATAAGATATTTCTTTACGATCTCTACTGTCTGGATTTGGGGTTTCTAGATATTTTTGGCTTATTTTTCAACTATAACTTAACAAAATGCAAATTTGGCACAAGCATACTCCAGTCCATCCATAGATTGATGATATGTTTTTTTGTTATGAATTTTAGGTCATTATGCAAAACGTGGACATTCTTTGGCTAAAAAGTGGCAAAACAAGTTTAAAGATGAGAACAGAGTGATATCAGCTGCCTTGTCCTCATAAACACTTTCTGCTTCGCTAACGAGATCACTGAATTCATGTAAGTAGGTAATTTTTGGAGAGCTGAAATTCAGCGGAAATTAGTTTTTTGTGATTAAGTTTATTTTTATGGTAAGAAATTAGTTTATAATTTTGGACAAATCATCTGATCTCTTTTCATAATAATCTAGAGTTAACACAAATTACCACTATAAAATCTGAAGCAGTAAACTTTGTGAAAGCCAAATTTTGTATCAGTCTGAAAACTTTTGGCCATTAATGTACAGTCCTAGATATTTTTAGAAAAACTGTAAAAGGAAAAAATGAGGAAAGGAAAAACTTCTAAAGAAAAGCATAGCTGACTGCTAAAGTCAGGATATCTACAGGAGCACTCCAGAAAATTTACCAGCATTAATTTGGACTAAAACAAATGTTCTCTGATAGTCTTATCATATAGCTAAAATTATTTCCTTTGTTTTGACTAATATCCTTCCCAAACCAGTGTCCCATTAGCGTGCAACGAAACTGATGTTCCAAGCCATTTTTCTCGGATTAAGTTTCTGAGGCTCAGTGGCTACTGCATTGAAGATGTAGAAAGTAAAAAAGATCAAAGCTTGACAGTTAGAAACCAACCAAAGGAACCCCTTTTGTAGTCTTGCATACATTACTGTCCCACACTTTACCAACAGGGAACTCTGTTAATAATTTAAAATTAACTCCTGGCATATAAGACTAAAAAAGTGCATGTAATGAGTTTTATTATGAAATAGATCTTTCTCTTTTACATTATATGCTTTTTCTTTCTGATCAGTTTTAACTTTACAAATAGGAAAACAAAAGTAAAATTGCAAAGAGAAAAGAAATCTTTCTGTTACCAGTCATCAGGAAAATGTTGAGTGTCTAGATTTGACAAAACACCTACTTCAAGTAAAAGACTTGGGCTCTGTGGCGCAATGGATAGCGCATTGGACTTCTAGGGAACTGATGTGATTCAAAGGTTGTGGGTTCGAGTCCCACCAGAGTCGTATTTTGAAGTTTGTGTGACATTTATACTTTGTCTCAGTTGTTGTTGGAAATATGAAAAAGGAAAAGTTAAGGTATCAGATCTGGGCTTCATATTAATGTTTAGAGAAAATTAGAAGTCGTATTTAGGTTTGAACTTGTCAAAGAACGTAGAAAGAGCAGATACTGAAGGCTCATCGACCCAAAGGATAGCAGATAGGGCACAATTCATTATTGCATATTTTTGGTCTAGTGTTTGGTGTTCTATGTCCTGTTTTCAGTAGTCCCAAGTTCTTTTTTTAATTTGAACCTTTTTAAAAGTTGATTTTGTATGTGTTTATAAGATATTTCTTTACGATCTCTACTGTCTGGATTTGGGGTTTCTAGATATTTTTGGCTTATTTTTCAACTATAACTTAACAAAATGCAAATTTGGCACAAGCATACTCCAGTCCATCCATAGATTGATGATATGTTTTTTTGTTATGAATTTTAGGTCATTATGCAAAACGTGGACATTCTTTGGCTAAAAAGTGGCAAAACAAGTTTAAAGATGAGAACAGAGTGATATCAGCTGCCTTGTCCTCATAAACACTTTCTGCTTCGCTAACGAGATCACTGAATTCATGTAAGTAGGTAATTTTTGGAGAGCTGAAATTCAGCGGAAATTAGTTTTTTGTGATTAAGTTTATTTTTATGGTAAGAAATTAGTTTATAATTTTGGACAAATCATCTGATCTCTTTTCATAATAATCTAGAGTTAACACAAATTACCACTATAAAATCTGAAGCAGTAAACTTTGTGAAAGCCAAATTTTGTATCAGTCTGAAAACTTTTGGCCATTAATGTACAGTCCTAGATATTTTTAGAAAAACTGTAAAAGGAAAAAATGAGGAAAGGAAAAACTTCTAAATTAAAGCATAGCTGACTGCTAAAGTCAGGATATCTACAGGAGCACTCCAGAAAATTTACCAGCATTAATTTGGACTAAAACAAATGTTCTCTGATAGTCTTATCATATGGCTAAAATTATTTCCTTTGTTTTGACTAATATCCTTCCCAAACCAGTGTCCCATTAGCGTGCAACGAAACTGATGTTCCAAGCCATTTTTCTCGGATTAAGTTTCTGAGGCTCAGTGGCTACTGCATTGAAGATGTAGAAAGTAAAAAAGATCAAAGCTTGAGAGTTAGAAACCAACCAAAGGAACCCCTTTTGTAGTCTTGCATACATTACTGTCCCACACTTTACCAACAGGGAACTCTGTTAGTAATTTAAAATTAACTCCTGGCATATAAGACTAAAAAAGTGCATGTAATGAGTTTTATTATGAAATAGATCTTTCTCTTTAACATTATATGCTTTTTCTTTCTGATCAGTTTTAACTTTACAAATAGGAAAACAAAAGTAAAATTGCAAAGAGAAAAGAAATCTTTCTGTCACCAGTCATCAAGAAAATGTTGAGTGTCTAGATTTGACAAAACACCTACTTCAAGTAAAAGACTTGTGGCTCTGTGGCGCAATGGATAGCGCATTGGACTTCTAGGGAACTGATGTGATTCAAAGGTTGTGGGTTCGAGTCCCACCAGAGTCGTATTTTGAAGTTTGTGTGACATTTCTACTTTGTCTCAGTTGTTGTTGGAAATATGAAAAAGGAAAAGTTAAGGTATCAGATCTGGGCTTCATATTAATGTTTAGAGAAAATTAGAAGTCGTATTTAGGTTTGAACTTGTCAAAGAATGTAGAAATGTTTTGACTAATATCCTTCCCAAACCATTGTCCCATTAGCGTGCAACGAAACTGATGTTCCAAGCCATTTTTCTCGGATTAAGTTTCTGAGGCTCAGTGGCTACTGCATTGAAGATGTAGAAAGTAAAAAAGATCAAAGCTTGAGAGTTAGAAACCAACCAAAAGAACCCCTTTTGTAGTCTTGCATACATTACTGTCCCACACTTTACCAACAGGGAACTCTGTTAATAATTTAAAATTAACTCCTGGCATATAAGACTAAAAAAGTGCATGTAATGAGTTTTATTATGAAATAGATCTTTCTCTTTTACATTATATGCTTTTTCTTTCTGATCAGTTTTAACTTTACAAATAGGAAAACAAAAGTAAAATTGCAAAAAGAAAAGAAATCTTTCTGTTACCAGCCATCAGGAAAATGTTGAGTGTCTAGATTTGACAAAACACCTACTTCAAGTAAAAGACTTGTGGCTCTGTGGCGCAATGGATAGCGCATTGGACTTCTAGGGAACTGATGTGATTCAAAGGTTGTGGGTTCGAGTCCCACCAGAGTCGTATTTTGAAGTTTGTGTGACATTTATACTTTGTCTCAGTTGTTGTTGGAAATATGAAAAAGGAAAAAAAAAGTATTAATGTTTAGAGAAAATTAGAAGTCGTATTTAGGTTTGAACTTGTCAAAGAATGTAGAAAGAGCAGATACTGAAGGCTCATTGACCCAAAGGATAGCAGATAGGGCACAATTCATTATTGCATATTTTTGGTCTAGTGTTTGGTGTTCTATGTCCTGTTTTCAGTAGTCCCAAGTTCTTTTTTTAATTTGAACCTTTTTAAAAGTTGATTTTTTATGTGTTTATAAGATATTTCTTTACGATCTCTACTGTCTGGATTTGGGGTTTCTAGATATTTTTGGCTTATTTTTCAACTATAACTTAACAAAATGCAAATTTGGCACAAGCATACTCCAGTCCATCCATAGATTGATGATATGTTTTTTTGTTATGAATTTTAGGTCATTATGCAAAACGTGGACATTCTTTGGCTAAAAAGTGGCAAAACAAGTTTAAAGATGAGAACAGAGTGATATCAGCTGCCTTGTCCTCATAAACACTTTCTGCTTCGCTAACAAGATCACTGAATTCATGTAAGTAGGTAATTTTTGGAGAGCTGAAATTCAGCGGAAATTAGTTTTTTGTGATTAAGTTTATTTTTATGGTAAGAAATTAGTTTATAATTTTGGACAAATCATCTGATCTCTTTTCATAATAATCTAGACTTAACACAAATTACCACTATAAAATCTGAAGCAGTAAACTTTGTGAAAGCCAAATTTTGTATCAGTCTGAAAACTTTTGGCCATTAATGTACAGTCCTAGATATTTTTAGAAAAACTGTAAAAGGAAAAAATGAGGAAAGGAAAAACTTCTAAAGAAAAGCATAGCTGACTGCTAAAGTCAGGATATCTACAGGAGCACTCCAGAAAATTTACCAGCATTAATTTGGACTAAAACAAATGTTCTCTGATAGTCTTATCATATGGCTAAAATTATTTCCTTTGTTTTGACCAATATCCTTCCCAAACCAGTGTCCCATTAGCGTGCAACGAAACTGATGTTCCAAGCCATTTTTCTCGGATTACGTTTCTGAGGCTCAGTGGCTACTGCATTGAAGATGTAGAAAGTAAAAAAGATCAAAGCTTGAGAGTTAGAAACCAACCAAAGGAACCCCTTTTGTAGTCTTGCATACATTACTGTCCCACACTTTACCAACAGGGAACTCTGTTAGTAATTTAAAATTAACTCCTGGCATATAAGACTAAAAAAGTGCATGTAATGAGTTTTATTATGAAATAGATCTTTCTCTTTTACATTATATGCTTTTTCTTTCTGATCAGTTTTAACTTTACAAATAGGAAAACAAAAGTAAAATTGCAAAAAGAAAAGAAATCTTTCTGTTACCAGTCATCAGGAAAATGTTGAGTGTCTAGATTTGACAAAACACCTACTTCAAGTAAAAGACTTGTGGCTCTGTGGCGCAATGGATAGCGCATTGGACTTCTAGGGAACTGATGTGATTCAAAGGTTGTGGGTTCGAGTCCCACCAGAGTCGTATTTTGAAGTTTGTGTGACATTTATACTTTGTCTCAGTTGTTGTTGGAAATATGAAAAAGGAAAAAAAAAGTATTAATGTTTTGAGAAAATTAGAAGTCGTATTTAGGTTTGAACTTGTCAAAGAATGTAGAAAGAGCAGATACTGAAGGCTCATTGACCCAAAGGATAGCAGATAGGGCACAATTCATTATTGCATATTTTTGGTCTAGTGTTTGGTGTTCTATGTCCTGTTTTCAGTAGTCCCAAATTCTTTTTTTAATTTGAACCTTTTTAAAAGTTGTTTTTTATGTGTTTATAAGATATTTCTTTACGATTTCTACTGTCTGGATTTGGGGTTTCTAGATATTTTTGGCTTATTTTTCAACTATAACTTAACAAAATGCAAATTTGGCACAATCATACTCCAGTCCATCCATAGATTGATGATATGTTTTTTTGTTATGAATTTTAGGTCATTATGCAAAACGTGGACATTCTTTGGCTAAAAAGTGGCAAAACAAGTTTAAAGATGAGAACAGAGTGATATCAGCTGCCTTGTCCTCATAAACACTTTCTGCTTCGCTAACGAGATCACTGAATTCATGTAAGTAGGTAATTTTTGGAGATCTGAAATTCAGCGGAAATAAGTTTTTTGTGATTAAGTTTATTTTTATGGTAAGAAATTAGTTTATAATTTTGGACAAATCATCTGATCTCTTTTCATAATAATCTAGAGTTAACACAAATTACCACTATAAAATCTGAAGCAGTAAACTTTGTGAAAGCCAAATTTCGTATCAGTCTGAAAACTTTTGGCCATTAATGTACAGTCCTAGATATTTTTAGAAAAACTGTAAAAGGAAAAAATGAGGAAAGGAAAAACTTCTAAAGAAAAGCATAGCTGACTGCTAAAGTCAGGATATCTACAGGAGCACTCCAGAAAATTTACCAGCATTAATTTGGACTAAAACAAATGTTCTCTGATAGTCTTATCATATAGCTAAAATTATTTCCTTTGTTTTGACTAATATCCTTCCCAAACCAGTGTCCCATTAGCGTGCAACGAAACTGATGTTCCAAGCCATTTTTCTCGGATTAAGTTTCTGAGGCTCAGTGGCTACTGCATTGAAGATGTAGAAAGTAAAAAAGATCAAAGCTTGAGAGTTAGAAACCAACCAAAGGAACCCCTTTTGTAGTCTTGCATACATTACTGTCCCACACTTTACCAACAGGGAACTCTGTTAATAATTTAAAATTAACTCCTGGCATATAAGACTAAAAAAGTGCATGTAATGAGTTTTATTATGAAATAGATCTTTCTCTTTTACATTATATGCTTTTTCTTTCTGATCAGTTTTAACTTTACAAATAGGAAAACAAAAGTAAAATTGCAAAGAGAAAAGAAATCTTTCTGTTACCAGTCATCAGGAAAATGTTGAGTGTCTAGATTTGACAAAACACCTACTTCAAGTAAAAGACTTGGGCTCTGTGGCGCAATGGATAGCGCATTGGACTTCTAGGGAACTGATGTGATTCAAAGGTTGTGGGTTCGAGTCCCACCAGAGTCGTATTTTGAAGTTTGTGTGACATTTATACTTTGTCTCAGTTGTTGTTGGAAATATGAAAAAGGAAAAGTTAAGGTATCAGATCTGGGTTCATATTAATGTTTAGAGAAAATTAGAAGTCGTATTTAGGTTTGAACTTGTCAAAGAACGTAGAAAGAGCAGATACTGAAGGCTCATCGACCCAAAGGATAGCAGATAGGGCACAATTCATTATTGCATATTTTTGGTCTAGTGTTTGGTGTTCTATGTCCTGTTTTCAGTAGTCCCAAGTTCTTTTTTTAATTTGAACCTTTTTAAAAGTTGATTTTGTATGTGTTTATAAGATATTTCTTTACGATCTCTACTGTCTGGATTTGGGGTTTCTAGATATTTTTGGCTTATTTTTCAACTATAACTTAACAAAATGCAAATTTGGCACAAGCATACTCCAGTCCATCCATAGATTGATGATATGTTTTTTTGTTATGAATTTTAGGTCATTATGCAAAACGTGGACATTCTTTGGCTAAAAAGTGGCAAAACAAGTTTAAAGATGAGAACAGAGTGATATCAGCTGCCTTGTCCTCATAAACACTTTCTGCTTCGCTAACGAGATCACTGAATTCATGTAAGTAGGTAATTTTTGGAGAGCTGAAATTCAGCGGAAATTAGTTTTTTGTGATTAAGTTTATTTTTATGGTAAGAAATTAGTTTATAATTTTGGACAAATCATCTGATCTCTTTTCATAATAATCTAGAGTTAACACAAATTACCACTATAAAATCTGAAGCAGTAAACTTTGTGAAAGCCAAATTTTGTATCAGTCTGAAAACTTTTGGCCATTAATGTACAGTCCTAGATATTTTTAGAAAAACTGTAAAAGGAAAAAATGAGGAAAGGAAAAACTTCTAAATTAAAGCATAGCTGACTGCTAAAGTCAGGATATCTACAGGAGCACTCCAGAAAATTTACCAGCATTAATTTGGACTAAAACAAATGTTCTCTGATAGTCTTATCATATGGCTAAAATTATTTCCTTTGTTTTGACTAATATCCTTCCCAAACCAGTGTCCCATTAGCGTGCAACGAAACTGATGTTCCAAGCCATTTTTCTCGGATTAAGTTTCTGAGGCTCAGTGGCTACTGCATTGAAGATGTAGAAAGTAAAAAAGATCAAAGCTTGAGAGTTAGAAACCAACCAAAGGAACCCCTTTTGTAGTCTTGCATACATTACTGTCCCACACTTTACCAACAGGGAACTCTGTTAGTAATTTAAAATTAACTCCTGGCATATAAGACTAAAAAAGTGCATGTAATGAGTTTTATTATGAAATAGATCTTTCTCTTTTACATTATATGCTTTTTCTTTCTGATCAGTTTTAACTTTACAAATAGGAAAACAAAAGTAAAATTGCAAAAAGAAAAGAAATCTTTCTGTTACCAGTCATCAGGAAAATGTTGAGTGTCTAGATTTGACAAAACACCTACTTCAAGTAAAAGACTTGTGGCTCTGTGGCGCAATGGATAGCGCATTGGACTTCTAGGGAACTGATGTGATTCTTTGGCTAAAAACTGGCAAAACAAGTTTAAAGATGAGAACAGAGTGATATCAGCTGCCTTGTCCTCATAAACACTTTCTGCTTCGCTAACGAGATCACTGAATTCATGTAAGTAGGTAATTTTTGGAGAGCTGAAATTCAGCGGAAATTAGTTTTTTGTGATTAAGTTTATTTTTATGGTAAGAAATTAGTTTATAATTTTGGACAAATCATCTGATCTCTTTTCATAATAATCTAGAGTTAACACAAATTACCACTATAAAATCTGAAGCAGTAAACTTTGTGAAAGCCAAATTTTGTATCAGTCTGAAAACTTTTGGCCATTAATGTACAGTCCTAGATATTTTTAGAAAAACTGTAAAAGGAAAAAATGAGGAAAGGAAAAACTTCTAAAGAAAAGCATAGCTGACTGCTAAAGTCAGGATATCTACAGGAGCACTCCAGAAAATTTACCAGCATTAATTTGGACTAAAACAAATGTTCTCTGATAGTCTTATCATATAGCTAAAATTATTTCCTTTGTTTTGACTAATATCCTTCCCAAACCAGTGTCCCATTAGCGTGCAACGAAACTGATGTTCCAAGCCATTTTTCTCGGATTAAGTTTCTGAGGCTCAGTGGCTACTGCATTGAAGATGTAGAAAGTAAAAAAGATCAAAGCTTGAGAGTTAGAAACCAACCAAAGGAACCCCTTTTGTAGTCTTGCATACATTACTGTCCCACACTTTACCAACAGGGAACTCTGTTAATAATTTAAAATTAACTCCTGGCATATAAGACTAAAAAAGTGCATGTAATGAGTTTTATTATGAAATAGATCTTTCTCTTTTACATTATATGCTTTTTCTTTCTGATCAGTTTTAACTTTACAAATAGGAAAACAAAAGTAAAATTGCAAAGAGAAAAGAAATCTTTCTGTTACCAGTCATCAGGAAAATGTTGAGTGTCTAGATTTGACAAAACACCTACTTCAAGTAAAAGACTTGGGCTCTGTGGCGCAATGGATAGCGCATTGGACTTCTAGGGAACTGATGTGATTCAAAGGTTGTGGGTTCGAGTCCCACCAGAGTCGTATTTTGAAGTTTGTGTGACATTTATACTTTGTCTCAGTTGTTGTTGGAAATATGAAAAAGGAAAAGTTAAGGTATCAGATCTGGGCTTCATATTAATGTTTAGAGAAAATTAGAAGTCGTATTTAGGTTTGAACTTGTCAAAGAACGTAGAAAGAGCAGATACTGAAGGCTCATCGACCCAAAGGATAGCAGATAGGGCACAATTCATTATTGCATATTTTTGGTCTAGTGTTTGGTGTTCTATGTCCTGTTTTCAGTAGTCCCAAGTTCTTTTTTTAATTTGAACCTTTTTAAAAGTTGATTTTGTATGTGTTTATAAGATATTTCTTTACGATCTCTACTGTCTGGATTTGGGGTTTCTAGATATTTTTGGCTTATTTTTCAACTATAACTTAACAAAATGCAAATTTGGCACAAGCATACTCCAGTCCATCCATAGATTGATGATATGTTTTTTTGTTATGAATTTTAGGTCATTATGCAAAACGTGGACATTCTTTGGCTAAAAAGTGGCAAAACAAGTTTAAAGATGAGAACAGAGTGATATCAGCTGCCTTGTCCTCATAAACACTTTCTGCTTCGCTAACGAGATCACTGAATTCATGTAAGTAGGTAATTTTTGGAGAGCTGAAATTCAGCGGAAATTAGTTTTTTGTGATTAAGTTTATTTTTATGGTAAGAAATTAGTTTATAATTTTGGACAAATCATCTGATCTCTTTTCATAATAATCTAGAGTTAACACAAATTACCACTATAAAATCTGAAGCAGTAAACTTTGTGAAAGCCAAATTTTGTATCAGTCTGAAAACTTTTGGCCATTAATGTACAGTCCTAGATATTTTTAGAAAAACTGTAAAAGGAAAAAATGAGGAAAGGAAAAACTTCTAAATTAAAGCATAGCTGACTGCTAAAGTCAGGATATCTACAGGAGCACTCCAGAAAATTTACCAGCATTAATTTGGACTAAAACAAATGTTCTCTGATAGTCTTATCATATGGCTAAAATTATTTCCTTTGTTTTGACTAATATCCTTCCCAAACCAGTGTCCCATTAGCGTGCAACGAAACTGATGTTCCAAGCCATTTTTCTCGGATTAAGTTTCTGAGGCTCAGTGGCTACTGCATTGAAGATGTAGAAAGTAAAAAAGATCAAAGCTTGAGAGTTAGAAACCAACCAAAGGAACCCCTTTTGTAGTCTTGCATACATTACTGTCCCACACTTTACCAACAGGGAACTCTGTTAGTAATTTAAAATTAACTCCTGGCATATAAGACTAAAAAAGTGCATGTAATGAGTTTTATTATGAAATAGATCTTTCTCTTTAACATTATATGCTTTTTCTTTCTGATCAGTTTTAACTTTACAAATAGGAAAACAAAAGTAAAATTGCAAAGAGAAAAGAAATCTTTCTGTCACCAGTCATCAAGAAAATGTTGAGTGTCTAGATTTGACAAAACACCTACTCCAAGTAAAAGACTTGTGGCTCTGTGGCGCAATGGATAGCGCATTGGACTTCTAGGGAACTGATGTGATTCAAAGGTTGTGGGTTCGAGTCCCACCAGAGTCGTATTTTGAAGTTTGTGTGACATTTATACTTTGTCTCAGTTGTTGTTGGAAATATGAAAAAGGAAAAGTTAAGGTATCAGATCTGGGCTTCATATTAATGTTTAGAGAAAATTAGAAGTCGTATTTAGGTTTGAACTTGTCAAAGAATGTAGAAATGTTTTGACTAATATCCTTCCCAAACCAGTGTCCCATTAGCGTGCAACGAAACTGATGTTCCAAGCCATTTTTCTCGGATTAAGTTTCTGAGGCTCAGTGGCTACTGCATTGAAGATGTAGAAAGTAAAAAAGATCAAAGCTTGAGAGTTAGAAACCAACCAAAAGAACCCCTTTTGTAGTCTTGCATACATTACTGTCCCACACTTTACCAACAGGGAACTCTGTTAATAATTTAAAATTAACTCCTGGCATATAAGACTAAAAAAGTGCATGTAATGAGTTTTATTATGAAATAGATCTTTCTCTTTTACATTATATGCTTTTTCTTTCTGATCAGTTTTAACTTTACAAATAGGAAAACAAAAGTAAAATTGCAAAAAGAAAAGAAATCTTTCTGTTACCAGCCATCAGGAAAATGTTGAGTGTCTAGATTTGACAAAACACCTACTTCAAGTAAAAGACTTGTGGCTCTGTGGCGCAATGGATAGCGCATTGGACTTCTAGGGAACTGATGTGATTCAAAGGTTGTGGGTTCGAGTCCCACCAGAGTTGTATTTTGAAGTTTGTGTGACATTTATACTTTGTCTCAGTTGTTGTTGGAAATATGAAAAAGGAAAAAAAAAGTATTAATGTTTAGAGAAAATTAGAAGTCGTATTTAGGTTTGAACTTGTCAAAGAATGTAGAAAGAGCAGATACTGAAGGCTCATTGACCCAAAGGATAGCAGATAGGGCACAATTCATTATTGCATATTTTTGGTCTAGTGTTTGGTGTTCTATGTCCTGTTTTCAGTAGTCCCAAGTTCTTTTTTTAATTTGAACCTTTTTAAAAGTTGATTTTTTATGTGTTTATAAGATATTTCTTTACGATCTCTACTGTCTGGATTTGGGGTTTCTAGATATTTTTGGCTTATTTTTCAACTATAACTTAACAAAATGCAAATTTGGCACAAGCATACTCCAGTCCATCCATAGATTGATGATATGTTTTTTTGTTATGAATTTTAGGTCATTATGCAAAACGTGGACATTCTTTGGCTAAAAAGTGGCAAAACAAGTTTAAAGATGAGAACAGAGTGATATCAGCTGCCTTGTCCTCATAAACACTTTCTGCTTCGCTAACGAGATCACTGAATTCATGTAAGTAGGTAATTTTTGTAGAGCTGAAATTCAGCAGAAATTAGTTTTTTGTGATTAAGTTTATTTTTATGGTAAGAAATTAGTTTATAATTTTGGACAAATCATCTGATCTCTTTTCATAATAATCTAGACTTAACACAAATTACCACTATAAAATCTGAAGCAGTAAACTTTGTGAAAGCCAAATTTTGTATCAGTCTGAAAACTTTTGGCCATTAATGTACAGTCCTAGATATTTTTAGAAAAACTGTAAAAGGAAAAAATGAGGAAAGGAAAAACTTCTAAAGAAAAGCATAGCTGACTGCTAAAGTCAGGATATCTACAGGAGCACTCCAGAAAATTTACCAGCATTAATTTGGACTAAAACAAATGTTCTCTGATAGTCTTATCATATGGCTAAAATTATTTCCTTTGTTTTGACTAATATCCTTCCCAAACCAGTGTCCCATTAGCGTGCAACGAAACTGATGTTCCAAGCCATTTTTCTCGGATTACGTTTCTGAGGCTCAGTGGCTACTGCATTGAAGATGTAGAAAGTAAAAAAGATCAAAGCTTGAGAGTTAGAAACCAACCAAAGGAACCCCTTTTGTAGTCTTGCATACATTACTGTCCCACACTTTACCAACAGGGAACTCTGTTAGTAATTTAAAATTAACTCCTGGCATATAAGACTAAAAAAGTGCATGTAATGAGTTTTATTATTAAATAGATCTTTCTCTTTTACATTATATGCTTTTTCTTTCTGATCAGTTTTAACTTTACAAATAGGAAAACAAAAGTAAAATTGCAAAAAGAAAAGAAATCTTTCTGTTACCAGTCATCAGGAAAATGTTGAGTGTCTAGATTTGACAAAACACCTACTTCAAGTAAAAGACTTGTGGCTCTGTGGCGCAATGGATAGCGCATTGGACTTCTAGGGAACTGATGTGATTCAAAGGTTGTGGGTTCGAGTCCCACCAGAGTCGTATTTTGAAGTTTGTGTGACATTTATACTTTGTCTCAGTTGTTGTTGGAAATATGAAAAAGGAAAAAAAAAGTATTAATGTTTAGAGAAAATTAGAAGTCGTATTTAGGTTTGAACTCGTCAAAGAATGTAGAAAGAGCAGATACTGAAGGCTCATTGACCCAAAGGATAGCAGATAGGGCACAATTCATTATTGCATATTTTTGGTCTAGTGTTTGGTGTTCTATGTCCTGTTTTCAGTAGTCCCAAGTTCTTTTTTTAATTTGAACCTTTTTAAAAGTTGATTTTTTATGTGTTTATAAGATATTTCTTTACGATCTCTACTGTCTGGATTTGGGGTTTCTAGATATTTTTGGCTTATTTTTCAACTATAACTTAACAAAATGCAAATTTGGCACAAGCATACTCCAGTCCATCCATAGATTGATGATATGTTTTTTTGTTATGAATTTTAGGTCATTATGCAAAACGTGGACATTCTTTGGCTAAAAAGTGGCAAAACAAGTTTAAAGATGAGAACAGAGTGATATCAGCTGCCTTGTCCTCATAAACACTTTCTGCTTCACTAACGAGATCACTGAATTCATGTAAGTAGGTAATTTTTGGAGAGCTGAAATTCAGCAGAAATTAGTTTTTTGTGATTAAGTTTATTTTTATGGTAAGAAATTAGTTTATAATTTTGGACAAATCATCTGATCTCTTTTCATAATAATCTAGACTTAACACAAATTACCACTATAAAATCTGAAGCAGTAAACTTTGTGAAAGCCAAATTTTGTATCAGTCTGAAAACTTTTGGCCATTAATGTACAGTCCTAGATATTTTTAGAAAAACTGTAAAAGGAAAAAATGAGGAAAGGAAAAACTTCTAAAGAAAAGCATAGCTGACTGCTAAAGTCAGGATATCTACAGGAGCACTCCAGAAAATTTACCAGCATTAATTTGGACTAAAACAAATGTTCTCTGATAGTCTTATTATATGGCTAAAATTATTTCCTTTGTTTTGACTAATATCCTTCCCAAACCAGTGTCCCATTAGCGTGCAACGAAACTGATGTTCCAAGCCATTTTTCTCGGATTAAGTGTCTGAGGCTCAGTGGCTACTGCATTGAAGATGTAGAAAGTAAAAAAGATCAAAGCTTGAGAGTTAGAAACCAACCAAAGGAACCCTTTTTGTAGTCTTGCATACATTATTGTCCCACACTTTACCAACAGGGAACTCTGTTAGTAATTTAAAATTAACTCCTGGCATATAAGACTAAAAAAGTGCATGTAATGAGTTTTATTATGAAATAGATCTTTCTCTTTTACATTATATGCTTTTTCTTTCTGATCAGTTTTAACTTTACAAATAGGAAAACAAGAGTAAAATTGCAAAAAGAAAAGAAATCTTTCTGTTACCAGTCATCAGGAAAATGTTGAGTGTCTAGATTTGACAAAACACCTACTTCAAGTAAAAGACTTGTGGCTCTGTGGCGCAATGGATAGCGCATTGGACTTCTAGGGAACTGATGTGATTTAAAGGTTGTGGGTTCGAGTCCCACCAGAGTCGTATTTTGAAGTTTGTGTGACATTTATACTTTGTCTCAGTTGTTGTTGGAAATATGAAAAAGGAAAAAAAAAGTATCTGGGCTTCATATTAATGTTTAGAGAAAATTAGAAGTCGTATTTAGGTTTGAACTTGTCAAAGAACGTAGAAAGAGCAGATACTGAAGGCTCATCGACCCAAAGGATAGCAGATAGGGCACAATTCATTATTGCATATTTTTGGTCTAGTGTTTGGTGTTCTATGTCCTGTTTTCAGTAGTCCCAAGTTCTTTTTTTAATTTGAACCTTTTTAAAAGTTGATTTTGTATGTGTTTATAAGATATTTCTTTACGATCTCTACTGTCTGGATTTGGGGTTTCTAGATATTTTTGGCTTATTTTTCAACTATAACTTAACAAAATGCAAATTTGGCACAAGCATACTCCAGTCCATCCATAGATTGATGATATGTTTTTTTGTTATGAATTTTAGGTCATTATGCAAAACGTGGACATTCTTTGGCTAAAAAGTGGCAAAACAAGTTTAAAGATGAGAACAGAGTGATATCAGCTGCCTTGTCCTCATAAACACTTTCTGCTTCGCTAACGAGATCACTGAATTCATGTAAGTAGGTAATTTTTGGAGAGCTGAAATTCAGCGGAAATTAGTTTTTTGTGATTAAGTTTATTTTTATGGTAAGAAATTAGTTTACAATTTTGGACAAATCATCTGATCTCTTTTCATAATAATCTAGAGTTAACACAAATTACCACTATAAAATCTGAAGCAGTAAACTTTGTGAAAGCCAAATTTTGTATCAGTCTGAAAACTTTTGGCCATTAATGTACAGTCCTAGATATTTTTAGAAAAACTGTAAAAGGAAAAAATGAGGAAAGGAAAAACTTCTAAAGAAAAGCATAGCTGACTGCTAAAGTCAGGATATCTACAGGAGCACTCCAGAAAATTTACCAGCATTAATTTGGACTAAAACAAATGTTCTCTGATAGTCTTATCATATGGCTAAAATTATTTCCTTTGTTTTGACTAATATCCTTCCCAAACCAGTGTCCCATTAGCGTGCAACGAAACTGATGTTCCAAGCCATTTTTCTCGGATTACGTTTCTGAGGCTCAGTGGCTACTGCATTGAAGATGTAGAAAGTAAAAAAGATCAAAGCTTGAGAGTTAGAAACCAACCAAAGGAACCCCTTTTGTAGTCTTGCATACATTACTGTCCCACACTTTACCAACAGGGAACTCTGTTAGTAATTTAAAATTAACTCCTGGCATATAAGACTTAAAAAGTGCATGTAATGAGTTTTATTATTAAATAGATCTTTCTCTTTTACATTATATGCTTTTTCTTTCTGATCAGTTTTAACTTTACAAATAGGAAAACAAAAGTAAAATTGCAAAAAGAAAAGAAATCTTTCTGTTACCAGTCATCAGGAAAATGTTGAGTGTCTAGATTTGACAAAAGACCTACTTCAAGTAAAAGACTTGTGGCTCTGTGGCGCAATGGATAGCGCATTGGACTTCTAGGGAACTGATGTGATTCAAAGGTTGTGGGTTCGAGTCCCACCAGAGTTGTATTTTGAAGTTTGTGTGACATTTATACTTTGTCTCAGTTGTTGTTGGAAATATGAAAAAGGAAAAAAAAAGTATTAATGTTTAGAGAAAATTAGAAGTCGTATTTAGGTTTGAACTTGTCAAAAAATGTAGAAAGAGTAGATACTGAAGGCTCATTGACCCAAAGGATAGCAGATAGGGCACAATTCATTATTGCATATTTTTGGTCTAGTGTTTGGTGTTCTATGTCCTGTTTTCAGTAGTCCCAAGTTCTTTTTTTAATTTGAACCTTTTTAAAAGTTGATTTTTTATGTGTTTATAAGATATTTCTTTACGATCTCTACTGTCTGGATTTGGGGTTTCTAGATATTTTTGGCTTATTTTTCAACTATAACTTAACAAAATGCAAATTGGCACAAGCATACTCCAGTCCATCCATAGATTGATGATATGTTTTTTTGTTATGAATTTTAGGTCATTATGCAAAACGTGGACATTCTTTGGCTAAAAAGTGGCAAAACAAGTTTAAAGATGAGAACAGAGTGATATCAGCTGCCTTGTCCTCATAAACACTTTCTGCTTCGCTAACGAGATCACTGAATTCATGTAAGTAGGTAATTTTTGGAGAGCTGAAATTCAGCGGAAATTAGTTTTTTGTGATTAAGTTTAGTTTTATGGTAAGAAATTAGTTTATAATTTTGGACAAATCATCTGATCTCTTTTCATAATAATCTAGAGTTAACACAAATTACCACTATAAAATCTGAAGCAGTAAACTTTGTGAAAGCCAAATTTTGTATCAGTCTGAAAACTTTTGGCCATTAACCCCTTCATGACCCAGCCTATTTTGACCTTAAAGACCTTGCCGTTTTTTGCAATTCTGACCAGTGTCCCTTTATGAGGTAATAACTCAGGAATGCTTCAATGGATCCTAGCGGTTCTGAGATTGTTTTTTCGTGACATATTGGGCTTCATGTTAGTGGTAAATTTAGGTCAATAAATTCTGTGTTTATTTGTGATAAAAACGGAAATTTGGCGAAAATTTTGAAAATTTCGCAATTTTAACATTTTGAATTTTTATTCTGTTAAACCAGAGAGGTATGTGACACAAAATAGTTAATAAATAACATTTCCCACATGTATACTTTACATCAGCACAATTTTGGAAACAAAATTTTTTTTTGCTAGGAAGTTATAAGGGTTAAAATTTGACCAGCGATTTCTCATTTTTACAACGAAATTTACAAAACCATTTTTTTAGGGACCACCTCACATTTGAAGTCAGTTTGAGGGGTCTATATGGCTGAAAATACCCAAAAGTGACACCATTCTAAAAACTGCACCCCTCAAGGTGCACAAAACCACATTCAAGAAGTTTATTAACCCTTCAGGTGCTTCACAGCAGCAGAAGCAACATGGAAGGAAAAAATGAACATTTAACTTTTTAGTCACAAAAATGATTTTTCAGCAACAATTTTTTTATTTTCCCAATGGTAAAAGGAGAAACTGAACCACGAAAGTTGTTGTCCAATTTGTCCTGAGTACGCTGATACCTCATATGTGGGGGTAAACCACTGTTTGGGCGCACGGCAGGGCTTGGAAGGGAAGGAGCGCCATTTGACTTTTTGAATGAAAAATTGGCTGCACTCTTTAGCGGACACCATGTCACGTTTGGAGAGCCCCCGTGTGCCTAAAAATTGGAGCTCCCCCACAAGTGACCCCATTTTGGAAACTAGACGCCCCAAGGAACTTATCTACATGCATAGTGAGCCCTTTAAACCCCCAGGTGCTTCACAAATTGATCCGTAAAAATGAAAAAGTACTTTTTTTCACAAAAAAAATCTTTTACCCTCAATTTTTTCATTTTCACATGGGCAATAGGATAAAATGGATCCTAAAATTTGTTGGGCAATTTCTCCTGAGTACATTGATACCTCACATGTGGAGGTAAACCACTGTTTGGGCACATGGTAAGGCTCGGAAGGGAAGGAGCGCCATTTGACTTTTTGAATGAAAAATTATCTCCATCGTTAGCGGACACCATGTCGCATTTGGAGAGACCCTGTGTACCTAAACATTGGAGCTCCCCCACAAGTGACCCCATTTTGGAAACTGGACCCCCCAAGGAACTTTTTCTAGATGCCTAGTGAGCACTTTAAACCCTCAGGTGCTTCACAAATTGATCCGTAAAAATGAAAAAGTACTTTTTTTTCACAAAAAATTTATTTTCGTCTCAATTTTTTCATTTTCACATGGGCAATAGGATAAAATGGATCCTAAAATTTGTTGAGCAATTTCTCCCGAGTACGCCGATACCTCATATGTGGGGGTAAACCACTGTTTGGGCACACGGCAGGGCTCGGAAGGGAAGGCGCGCCTTTTGACTTTTTGAATGGAAAATTAGCTCCAATTGTTAGCGGACACCATGTCGCGTTTGGAGAGCCCCTGTGTGCCTATGCATTGGAGCTCCCCCACAAGTGACCCCATTTTGGAAACTAGACCCCCCAAGGAACTTATCTAGATGCATACTGAGCACTTTAAACCCCCAGGTGCTTCACAGAAGTTTATAATGCAGAGCCATGAAAATAAAAAATAATTTTTCTTTTCTCAAAAATGATTTTTTAGCCTGGAATTTCCTATTTTGCCAATGGTAATAGGAGAAATTGGACCACAAATGTTGTTGTCCAGTTTGTCCTGAGTACGCAGATACCCCATATGTGGGGGTAAACCACTGTTTGGGCGCACGGCAGGACTCAGAAGGGAAGGCACGCCATTTGGCTTTTTAAATGGAAAATTAGCTCCAATCATTAGCGGACACCATGTCGCGTTTGGAGAGCCCCTGTGTGCCTAAACATTGGAGATCCCCCACAAATGACCCCATTTTGGAAACTAGTCCCCCAAAGGAACTAATCTAGATGTGTGGTGAGCACTTTGAACCCTCAAGTGCTTCACAGAAGTTTATAACGCAGACCCATGAAAATTAAAAAAAAAAATTCTTTTCTCAAAAATGATTTTTTAGCCCGCTATTTTTTATTTTCCCAAGGGTAACAGGAGAAATTTGACCCCAAAAGTTGTTGTCCAGTTTCTCTTGAGTACGCTGATACCCCATATGTGGGGGTAAACCACTGTTTAGGCACATGCTGGGGCTCGGAAGTGAAGTAGTGACGTTTTGAAATGCAGACTTTGATGGAATGCTCTGCAGGCGTCACGTTGCGTTTGCAGAGCCCCTGATGTGGCTAAACAGTAGAAACCCCCCACAAGTGACCCCATTTTGGAAACTAGACCCCGAAAGGAACTTATCTAGATGTGAGGTGAGCACTTTGAACCCCCAAGTGCTTCACAGAAGTTCATAACACAGACCAGTGAAAATAATAAATACGTTTTCTTTCCTCAAAAATAATTATTTAGCCCAGAATTTGTTATTTTCCCAAGGGTTACAGGAGAAATTGGACCCCAAAAGTTGTTGTCCAGTTTCTCCTGAGTACGCTGATACCCCATGTGTGGGGGTAAACCACTGTTTGGGCACACGTTGGGGCTCCGAAGGGAAGTAGTGACTTTTGAAATGCAGACTTTGATGGAATGGTCTGCGGACGTCATGTTGCGTTTGCAGAGTCCCTGATGTGCCTAAACAGTAGAAACCCCCCACAAGTGACCCCATTTTAGAAACTAGACCCCGCAAGGAACTTATCTAGATATGTGGTGAGCACTTTGAACTCCCAAGTGTTTCACAGACGTTTACAATGCAGAGCCGTGAAAATAAAAAATAATTTTTCTTTCCTCAAAAATTATGTTTTAGCAAGCATTTTTTTATTTTCACAAGGGTAACAGGAGAAATTGGACCCCAGTAATTGTTGCGCAGTTTGTCCTGAGTATGCTGGTACCCCATGTGTGGGGGTAAACCACTGTTTGGGCACACGTCGGGGCTCCGAAGGGAAGTAGTGACTTTTGAAATGCAGACTTTGATGGAATGGTCTGCGGACGTCATGTTGCGTTTGCAGAGCCCCTGATGTGCCTAAACAGTAGAAACCCCCCACAAGTGACCCCATTTTAGAAACTAGACCCCGCAAGGAACTTATCTAGATATGTGGTGAGCACTTTGAACTCCCAAGTGTTTCACAGACGTTTACAACGCAGAGCCGTGAAAATAAAAAATAATTTTTCTTTCCTCAAAAATTATGTTTTAGCAAGCATTTTTTAATTTTCACAAGGGTAACAGGAGAAATTGGACCCCAGTAATTGTTGCGCAGTTTGTCCTGAGTATGCTGGTACCCCATATGTGGGTGTAAACCACTGTTTGGGCGCACGTCGGGGCTCGGAATTGAGGGAGCACCATTTGACTTTATGAATACAAGATTGGCTGGAATCAATGGTGGCGCCATGTTGCGTTTGGAGACCCCTGATGTGCCTAAACAGTGGAAACCCCTCAATTCTAACTCCAACACTAACCCCAACACACCCCTAACCCTAATCCCAACTGTAGCCATAACCCTAATCACACCCCTAACCACAACCCTAATTCCAACCCTAACCCTAAGGCTATGTGCCCATGTTGCGGATTCGTGTGAGATTTTTCAGCATCATTTTTGAAAAATCCGCGGGTAAAAGGCACTGCGTTTTACCTGCGGATTTACCATGGATTTCCAGTGTTTTTTGTGCGGATTTCACCTGTGGATTCCTATTGAGGAACAGGTGTAAAACGCTGCGGAATCCGCACAAAGAATTGACATGCTGCGGAAAATACAACGCAGCATTTCCGCGTGGTATTTTCCGCACCATGGGCACAGCGGATTTGGTTTTCCATATGTTTACATGGAACTGCAAACCTGATGGAACACTGCTGCGAATCCGCAGCGGCCAATCCGCTGCAGATCCGCAGCAAAATCCGCACCGTGTGCACATAGCCTAATTCTAAAGGTATGTGCACACGCTGCGGAAAACGCTGCGGATCCGCAGCAGTTTCCCATGAGTTTACAGTTCAATGTAAACCTATGGGAAACAAAAATCGCTGTACACATGCTGCGGAAAAACTGCACGGAAACGCAGCGGTTTACATTCCACAGCATGTCACTTCTTTCTGCGGATTCCGCAGCGGTTTTACAACTGCTCCAATAGAAAATCGCAGTTGTAAAACCGCAGTGAAATGCGCAGAAAAACCGCGGTAAATCCGCGATAAATCCACAGCGGTTTAGCACTGCGGATTTATCAAATCCGCAGCGGAAAAATCTGCAGGGGAACAGAATACGTGTGCACATACCGAAACCCTAACCCTAGCCCTACCCCTAACCCTAGCCCTACCCCTAACCCTACCCCTAACCCTACCCCTAACCGTAACCCTACCCCTAACCCTAACCCTATTCTAACCTTAGTGTAAAAAAAAAAATTATTTATTTTTTTATTGTCCCTACCTATGGGGGTGACAAAGGGGGGGGGGGTCATTTACTATTTTTTTTATTTTGATCACTGAGATAGGTTATATCTCAGTGATCAAAACTCACTTTGGAACGAATCTGCCGGCCGGCAGATTCGGCGGGCGCACTGCACATGCGCCCGCCATTTTGGAAGATGGCGGCGCCCAGGAAAGAAGACGGACGGATCCCGGGAGGTAAGTATAAGGGCGGGGGGAGATCAGGGCACGGGGGGAGCGTCGGAGCACGGAGGGGGGTGGATCGGAGCATGGGGGGGTGGATAGGAAATATGAAAAATATGTTGTTGGAAATATGAAAAAGGAAAAATAAAAGTATCATATCTGGGCTTCATGTTTAGAGAAAATTAGAAGTCGTATTTAGGTTTGAACTTGTCAAAGAACGTAGAAAGAGCAGATACTGAAGGCTCATTGACCCAAAGGATAGCAGATAGGGCACAATTCATTATTGCATATTTTTGGTCTAGTGTTTGGTGTTCTATGTCCTGTTTTCAGTAGTCCCAAGTTCTTTTTTTAATTTGAACCTTTTTAAAAGTTGATTTTTTATGTGTTCATAAGATATTTCTTTACGATCTCTACTGTCTGGATTTGGGGTTTCTAGATATTTTTGGCTTATTTTTCAACTATAACTTAACAAAATGCAAATTTGGCACAAGCATACTCCAGTCCATCCATAGATTGATGATATGTTTTTTTGTTATGAATTTTAGGTCATTATTCAATACGTGGACATTCTTTGGCTAAAAAGTGGCAAAACAAGTTTAAAGATGAGAACAGAGTGATATCAGCTGCCTTGTCCTCATAAACACTTTCTGCTTCGCTAACGAGATCACTGAATTCATGTAAGTAGGTAATTTTTGGAGAGCTGAAATTCAGCGGAAATTAGTTTTTTGTGATTAAGTTTATTTTTATGGTAAGAAATTAGTTTATAATTTTGGACAAATCATCTGATCTCTTTTCATAATAATCTAGACTTAACACAAATTACCACTATAAAATCTGAAGCAGTAAACTTTGTGAAAGCCAAATTTTGTATCAGTCTGAAAACTTTTGGCCATTAATGTACAGTCCTAGATATTTTTAGAAAAACTGTAAAAGGAAAAAATGAGGAAAGGAAAAACTTCTAAAGAAAAGCATAGCTGACTGCTAAAGTCAGGATATCTACAGGAGCACTCCAGAAAATTTACCAGCATTAATTTGGACTAAAACAAATGTTCTCTGATAGTCTTATCATATGGCTAAAATTATTTCCTTTGTTTTGACTAATATCCTTCCCAAACCAGTGTCCCATTAGCGTGCAACGAAACTGATGTTCCAAGCCATTTTTCTCGGATTAAGTTTCTGAGGCTCAGTGGCTACTGCATTGAAGATGTAGAAAGTAAAAAAGATCAAAGCTTGAGAGTTAGAAACCAACCAAAGGAACCCCTTTTGTAGTCTTGCATACATTATTGTCCCACACTTTACCAACAGGGAACTCTGTTAGTAATTTAAAATTAACTCCTGGCATATAAGACTAAAAAAGTGCATGTAATGAGTTTTATTATGAAATAGATCTTTCTCTTTTACATTATATGCTTTTTCTTTCTGATCAGTTTTAACTTTACAAATAGGAAAACAAGAGTAAAATTGCAAAAAGAAAAGAAATCTTTCTGTTACCAGTCATCAGGAAAATGTTGAGTGTCTAGATTTGACAAAACACCTACTTCAAGTAAAAGACTTGTGGCTCTGTGGCGCAATGGATAGCGCATTGGACTTCTAGGGAACTGATGTGATTCAAAGGTTGTGGGTTCGAGTCCCACCAGAGTCGTATTTTGAAGTTTGTGTGACATTTATACTTTGTCTCAGTTGTTGTTGGAAATATGAAAAAGGAAAAAAAAAGTATTAATGTTTAGAGAAAATTAGAAGTCGTATTTAGGTTTGAACTTGTCAAAGAATGTAGAAAGAGCAGATACTGAAGGCTCATTGACCCAAAGGATAGCAGATAGGGCACAATTCATTATTGCATATTTTTGGTCTAGTGTTTGGTGTTCTATGTCCTGTTTTCAGTAGTCCCAAGTTCTTTTTTTAATTTGAACCTTTTTAAAAGTTGATTTTTTATGTGTTTATAAGATATTTCTTTACGATCTCTACTGTCTGGATTTGGGGTTTCTAGATATTTTTGGCTTATTTTTCAACTATAACTTAACAAAATGCAAATTTGGCACAAGCATACTCCAGTCCATCCATAGATTGATGATATGTTTTTTTGTTATGAATTTTAGGTCATTATGCAAAACGTGGACATTCTTTGGCTAAAAAGTGGCAAAACAAGTTTAAAGATGAGAACACAGTGATATCAGCTGCCTTGTCCTCATAAACACTTTCTGCTTCGCTAACGAGATCACTGAATTCATGTAAGTAGGTAATTTTTGGAGAGCTGAAATTCAGCGGAAATTAGTTTTTTGTGATTAAGTTTATTTTTATGGTAAGAAATTAGTTTATAATTTTGGACAAATCATCTGATCTCTTTTCATAATAATCTAGACTTAACACAAATTACCACTATAAAATCTGAAGCAGTAAACTTTGTGAAAGCCAAATTTTGTATCAGTCTGAAAACTTTTGGCCATTAATGTACAGTCCTAGATATTTTTAGAAAAACTGTAAAAGGAAAAAATGAGGAAAGGAAAAACTTCTAAAGAAAAGCATAGCTGACTGCTAAAGTCAGGATATCTACAGGAGCACTCCAGAAAATTTACCAGCATTAATTTGGACTAAAACAAATGTTCTCTGATAGTCTTATCATATGGCTAAAATTATTTCCTTTGTTTTGACTAATATCCTTCCCAAACCAGTGTCCCATTAGTGTGCAACGAAACTGATGTTCCAAGCCATTTTTCTCGGATTAAGTTTCTGAGGCTCAGTGGCTACTGCATTGAAGATGTAGAAAGTAAAAAAGATCAAAGCTTGAGAGTTAGAAACCAACCAAAGGAACCCCTTTTGTAGTCTTGCATACATTATTGTCCCACACTTTACCAACAGGGAACTCTGTTAGTAATTTAAAATTAACTCCTGGCATATAAGACTAAAAAAGTGCATGTAATGAGTTTTATTATGAAATAGATCTTTCTCTTTTACATTATATGCTTTTTCTTTCTGATCAGTTTTAACTTTACAAATAGGAAAACAAGAGTAAAATTGCAAAAAGAAAAGAAATCTTTCTGTTACCAGTCATCAGGAAAATGTTGAGTGTCTAGATTTGACAAAACACCTACTTCAAGTAAAAGACTTGTGGCTCTGTGGCGCAATGGATAGTGCATTGGACTTCTAGGGAACTGATGTGATTCAAAGGTTGTGGGTTCGAGTCCCACCAGAGTCGTATTTTGAAGTTTGTGTGACATTTATACTTTGTCTCAGTTGTTGTTGGAAATATGAAAAAGGAAAAAAAAAGTATTAATGTTTAGAGAAAATTAGAAGTCGTATTTAGGTTTGAACTTGTCAAAGAATGTAGAAAGAGCAGATACTGAAGGCTCATTGACCCAAAGGATAGCAGATAGGGCACAATTCATTATTGCATATTTTTGGTCTAGTGTTTGGTGTTCTATGTCCTGTTTTCAGTAGTCCCAAGTTCTTTTTTTAATTTGAACCTTTTTAAAAGTTGATTTTTTATGTGTTTATAAGATATTTCTTTACGATCTCTACTGTCTGGATTTGGGGTTTCTAGATATTTTTGGCTTATTTTTCAACTATAACTTAACAAAATGCAAATTTGGCACAATCATACTCCAGTCCATCCATAGATTGATGATATGTTTTTTTCTTATGAATTTTAGGTCATTATGCAAAACGTGGACATTCTTTGGCTAAAAAGTGGCAAAACAAGTTTAAAGATGAGAACAGAGTGATATCAGCTGCCTTGTCCTCATAAACACTTTCTGCTTCGCTAACGAGATCACTGAATTCATGTAAGTAGGTAATTTTTGGAGAGCTGAAATTCAGCGGAAATTAGTTTTTTGTGATTAAGTTTATTTTTATGGTAAGAAATTAGTTTATAATTTTGGACAAATCATCTGATCTCTTTTCATAATAATCTAGAGTTAACACAAATTACCACTATAAAATCTGAAGCAGTAAACTTTGTGAAAGCCAAATTTTGTATCAGTCTGAAAACTTTTGGCCATTAATGTACAGTCCTAGATATTTTTAGAAAAACTGTAAAAGGAAAAAATGAGGAAAGGAAAAACTTCTAAAGAAAAGCATAGCTGACTGCTAAAGTCAGGATATCTACAGGAGCACTCCAGAAAATTTACCAGCATTAATTTGGACTGAAACAAATGTTCTCTGATAGATAGATTTGACAAAACACCTACTTCAAGTAAAAGACTTGTGGCTTTGTGGCGCAATGGATAGCGCATTGGACTTCTAGGGAACTGATGTGATTCAAAGGTTGTGGGTTCGAGTCCCACCAGAGTCGTATTTTGAAGTTTGTGTGACATTTATACTTGGTCTCAGTTGTTGTTGGAAATATGAAAAAGGAAAAAAAAAGTATTAATGTTTAGAGAAAATTAGAAGTCGTATTTAGGTTTGAACTTGTCAAAGAATGTAGAAAGAGCAGATACTGAAGGCTCATTGACCCAAAGGATAGCAGATAGGGCACAATTCATTATTGCATATTTTTGGTCTAGTGTTTGGTGTTCTATGTCCTGTTTTCAGTAGTCCCAAGTTCTTTTTTTAATTTGAACCTTTTTAAAAGTTGATTTTTTATGTGTTTATAAGATATTTCTTTACGATCTCTACTGTCTGGATTTGGGGTTTCTAGATATTTTTGGCTTATTTTTCAACTATAACTTAACAAAATGCAAATTTGGCACAAGCATACTCCAGTCCATCCATAGATTGATGATATGTTTTTTTGTTATGAATTTTAGGTCATTATGCAAAACGTGGACATTCTTTGGCTAAAAAGTGGCAAAACAAGTTTAAAGATGAGAACAGAGTGATATCAGCTGCCTTGTCCCCATAAACACTTTCTGCTTCGTTAACGAGATCACTGAATTCATGTAAGTAGGTAATTTTTGGAGAGCTGAAATTCAGCAGAAATTAGTTTTTTGTGATTAAGTTTATTTTTATGGTAAGAAATTAGTTTATAATTTTGGACAAATCATCTGATCTCTTTTCATAATAATCTAGACTTAACACAAATTACCACTATAAAATCTGAAGCAGTAAACTTTGTGAAAGCCAAATTTTGTATCAGTCTGAAAACTTTTGGCCATTAATGTACAGTCCTAGATATTTTTAGAAAAACTGTAAAAGGAAAAAATGAGGAAAGGAAAAACTTCTAAAGAAAAGCATAGCTGACTGCTAAAGTCAGGATATCTACAGGAGCACTCCAGAAAATTTACCAGCATTAATTTGGACTAAAACAAATGTTCTCTGATAGTCTTATCATATGGCTAAAATTATTTCCTTTGTTTTGACTAATATCCTTCCCAAACCAGTGTCCCATTAGCGTGCAACGAAACTGATGTTCCAAGCCATTTTTCTCGGATTAAGTTTCTGAGGCTCAGTGGCTACTGCATTGAAGATGTAGAAAGTAAAAAAGATCAAAGCTTGAGAGTTAGAAACCAACCAAAGGAACCCCTTTTGTAGTCTTGCATACATTATTGTCCCACACTTTACCAACAGGGAACTCTGTTAGTAATTTAAAATTAACTCCTGGCATATAAGACTAAAAAAGTGCATGTAATGAGTTTTATTATGAAATAGATCTTTCTCTTTTACATTATATGCTTTTTCTTTCTGATCAGTTTTAACTTTACAAATAGGAAAACAAGAGTAAAATTGCAAAAAGAAAAGAAATCTTTCTGTTACCAGTCATCAGGAAAATGTTGAGTGTCTAGATTTGACAAAACACCTACTTCAAGTAAAAGACTTGTGGCTCTGTGGCGCAATGGATAGCGCATTGGACTTCTAGGGAACTGATGTGATTCAAAGGTTGTGGGTTCGAGTCCCACCAGAGTCGCATTTTGAAGTTTGTGTGACATTTATACTTTGTCTCAGTTGTTGTTGGAAATATGAAAAAGGAAAAAAAAAGTATTAATGTTTAGAGAAAATTAGAAGTCGTATTTAGGTTTGAACTTGTCAAAGAATGTAGAAAGAGCAGATACTGAAGGCTCATTGACCCAAAGGATAGCAGATAGGGCACAATTCATTATTGCATATTTTTGGTCTAGTGTTTGGTGTTCTATGTCCTGTTTTCAGTAGTCCCAAGTTCTTTTTTTAATTTGAACCTTTTTAAAAGTTGATTTTTTATGTGTTTATAAGATATTTCTTTACGATCTCTACTGTCTGGATTTGGGGTTTCTAGATATTTTTGGCTTATTTTTCAACTATAACTTAACAAAATGCAAATTTGGCACAAGCATACTCCAGTCCATCCATAGATTGATGATATGTTTTTTTGTTATGAATTTTAGGTCATTATGCAAAACGTGGACATTCTTTGGCTAAAAAGTGGCAAAACAAGTTTAAAGATGAGAACAGAGTGATATCAGCTGCCTTGTCCTCATAAACACTTTCTGCTTCGCTAACGAGATCACTGAATTCATGTAAGTAGGTAATTTTTGGAGAGCTGAAATTCAGCGGAAATTAGTTTTTTGTGATTAAGTTTATTTTTATGGTAAGAAATTAGTTTATAATTTTGGACAAATCATCTGATCTCTTTTCATAATAATCTAGACTTAACACAAATTACCACTATAAAATCTGAAGCAGTAAACTTTGTGAAAGCCAAATTTTGTATCAGTCTGAAAACTTTTGGCCATTAATGTACAGTCCTAGATATTTTTAGAAAAACTGTAAAAGGAAAAAATGAGGAAAGGAAAAACTTCTAAAGAAAAGCATAGCTGACTGCTAAAGTCAGGATATCTACAGGAGCACTCCAGAAAATTTACCAGCATTAATTTGGACTAAAACAAATGTTCTCTGATAGTCTTATCATATGGCTAAAATTATTTCCTTTGTTTTGACTAATATCCTTCCCAAACCAGTGTCCCATTAGTGTGCAACGAAACTGATGTTCCAAGCCATTTTTCTCGGATTAAGTTTCTGAGGCTCAGTGGCTACTGCATTGAAGATGTAGAAAGTAAAAAAGATCAAAGCTTGAGAGTTAGAAACCAACCAAAGGAACCCCTTTTGTAGTCTTGCATACATTATTGTCCCACACTTTACCAACAGGGAACTCTGTTAGTAATTTAAAATTAACTCCTGGCATATAAGACTAAAAAAGTGCATGTAATGAGTTTTATTATGAAATAGATCTTTCTCTTTTACATTATATGCTTTTTCTTTCTGATCAGTTTTAACTTTACAAATAGGAAAACAAGAGTAAAATTGCAAAAAGAAAAGAAATCTTTCTGTTACCAGTCATCAGGAAAATGTTGAGTGTCTAGATTTGACAAAACACCTACTTCAAGTAAAAGACTTGTGGCTCTGTGGCGGAATGGATAGCGCATTGGACTTCTAGGGAACTGATGTGATTCAAAGGTTGTGGGTTCGAGTCCCACCAGAGTCGTATTTTGAAGTTTGTGTGACATTTATACTTTGTCTCAGTTGTTGTTGGAAATATGAAAAAGGAAAAGTTAAGGTATCAGATCTGGGCTTCATATTAATGTTTAGAGAAAATTAGAAGTCGTATTTAGGTTTGAACTTGTCAATGAACGTAGAAAGAGCAGATACTGAAGGCTCATCGACCCAAAGGATAGCAGATAGGGCACAATTCATTATTGCATATTTTTGGTCTAGTGTTTGGTGTTCTATGTCCTGTTTTCAGTAGTCCCAAGTTCTTTTTTTAATTTGAACCTTTTTAAAAGTTGATTTTGTATGTGTTTATAAGATATTTCTTTACGATCTCTACTGTCTGGATTTGGGGTTTCTAGATATTTTTGGCTTATTTTTCAACTATAACTTAACAAAATGCAAATTTGGCACAAGCATACTCCAGTCCATCCATAGATTGATGATATGTTTTTTTGTTATGAATTTTAGGTCATTATGCAAAACGTGGACATTCTTTGGCTAAAAAGTGGCAAAACAAGTTTAAAGATGAGAACAGAGTGATATCAGCTGCCTTGTCCTCATAAACACTTTCTGCTTCGCTAACGAGATCACTGAATTCATGTAAGTAGGTAATTTTTGGAGAGCTGAAATTCAGCGGAAATTAGTTTTTTGTGATTAAGTTTATTTTTATGGTAAGAAATTAGTTTATAATTTTGGACAAATCATCTGATCTCTTTTCATAATCTAGAGTTAACACAAATTACCACTATAAAATCTGAAGCAGTAAACTTTGTGAAAGCCAAATTTTGTATCAGTCTGAAAACTTTTGGCCATTAATGTACAGTCCTAGATATTTTTAGAAAAACTGTAAAAGGAAAAAATGAGGAAAGGAAAAACTTCTAAATTAAAGCATAGCTGACTGCTAAAGTCAGGATATCTACAGGAGCACTCCAGAAAATTTACCAGCATTAATTTGGACTAAAACAAATGTTCTCTGATAGTCTTATCATATGGCTAAAATTATTTCCTTTGTTTTGACTAATATCCTTCCCAAACCAGTGTCCCATTAGCGTGCAACGAAACTGATGTTCCAAGCCATTTTTCTCGGATTAAGTTTCTGAGGCTCAGTGGCTACTGCATTGAAGATGTAGAAAGTAAAAAAGATCAAAGCTTGAGAGTTAGAAACCAACCAAAGGAACCCCTTTTGTAGTCTTGCATACATTACTGTCCCACACTTTACCAACAGGCAACTCTGTTAGTAATTTAAAATTAATTCTTGGCATATAAGACTCTGTGGCGCAATGGATAGCGCATTGGACTTCTAGGGAACTGATGTGATTCAAAGGTTGTGGGTTCGAGTCCCACCAGAGTCGTATTTTGAAGTTTGTGTGACATTTATACTTTGTCTCAGTTGTTGTTGGAAATATGAAAAAGGAAAAAAAAAGTATTAATGTTTAGAGAAAATTAGAAGTCATATTTAGGTTTGAACTTGTCAAAGAATGTAGAAAGAGCAGATACTGAAGGCTCATTGACCCAAAGGATAGCAGATAGGGCACAATTCATTATTGCATATTTTTGGTCTAGTGTTTGGTGTTCTATGTCCTGTTTTCAGTAGTCCCAAGTTCTTTTTTTAATTTGAACCTTTTTAAAAGTTGATTTTTTATGTGTTTATAAGATATTTCTTTACGATTTCTACTGTCTGGATTTGGGGTTTCTAGATATTTTTGGCTTATTTTTCAACTATAACTTAACAAAATGCAAATTTGGCACAATCATACTCCAGTCCATCCATAGATTGATGATATGTTTTTTTGTTATGAATTTTAGGTCATTATGCAAAACGTGGACATTCTTTGGCTAAAAAGTGGCAAAACAAGTTTAAAGATGAGAACAGAGTGATATCAGCTGCCTTGTCCTCATAAACACTTTCTGCTTCGCTAACGAGATCACTGAATTCATGTAAGTAGGTAATTTTTGGAGATCTGAAATTCAGCGGAAATTAGTTTTTTGTGATTAAGTTTATTTTTATGGTAAGAAATTAGTTTACAATTTTGGACAAATCATCTGATCTCTTTTCATAATAATCTAGAGTTAACACAAATTACCACTATAAAATCTGAAGCAGTAAACTTTGTGAAAGCCAAATTTTGTATCAGTCTGAAAACTTTTGGCCATTAATGTACAGTCCTAGATATTTTTAGAAAAACTGTAAAAGGAAAAAATGAGGAAAGGAAAAACTTCTAAAGAACAGCATAGCTGACTGCTAAAGTCAGGATATCTACAGGAGCACTCCAGAAAATTTACCAGCATTAATTTGGACTAAAACAAATGTTCTCTGATAGTCTTATCATATGGCTAAAATTATTTCCTTTGTTTTGACTAATATCCTTCCCAAACCAGTGTCCCATTAGCGTGCAACGAAACTGATGTTCCAAGCCATTTTTCTCGGATTAAGTTTCTGAGGCTCAGTGGCTACTGCATTGAAGATGTAGAAAGTAAAAAAGATCAAAGCTTGAGAGTTAGAAACCAACCAAAGGAACCCCTTTTGTAGTCTTGCATACATTACTGTCCCACACTTTACCAACAGGGAACTCTGTTAGTAATTTAAAATTAACTCCTGGCATATAAGACTAAAAAAGTGCATGTAATGAGTTTTATTATGAAATAGATCTTTCTCTTTTACATTATATGCTTTTTCTTTCTGATCAGTTTTAACTTTACAAATAGGAAAACAAAAGTAAAATTGCAAAGAGAAAAGAAATCTTTCTGTTACCAGTCATCAGGAAAATGTTGAGTGTCTAGATTTGACAAAACACCTACTTCAAGTAAAAGACTTGGGCTCTGTGGCGCAATGGATAGCGCATTGGACTTCTAGGGAACTGATGTGATTCAAAGGTTGTGGGTTCGAGTCCCACCAGAGTCGTATTTTGAAGTTTGTGTGACATTTATACTTTGTCTCAGTTGTTGTTGGAAATATGAAAAAGGAAAAGTTAAGGTATCAGATCTGGGCTTCATATTAATGTTTAGAGAAAATTAGAAGTCGTATTTAGGTTTGAACTTGTCAAAGAACGTAGAAAGAGCAGATACTGAAGGCTCATTGACCCAAAGGATAGCAGATAGGGCACAATTCATTATTGCATATTTTTGGTCTAGTGTTTGGTGTTCTATGTCCTGTTTTCAGTAGTCCCAAGTTCTTTTTTTAATTTGAACCTTTTTAAAAGTTGATTTTTTATGTGTTTATAAGATATTTCTTTACGATTTCTACTGTCTGGATTTGGGGTTTCTAGATATTTTTGGCTTATTTTTCAACTATAACTTAACAAAATGCAAATTTGGCACAATCATACTCCAGTCCATCCATAGATTGATGATATGTTTTTTTGTTATGAATTTTAGGTCATTATGCAAAACGTGGACATTCTTTGGCTAAAAAGTGGCAAAACAAGTTTAAAGATGAGAACAGAGTGATATCAGCTGCCTTGTCCTCATAAACACTTTCTGCTTCGCTAACGAGATCACTGAATTCATGTAAGTAGGTAATTTTTGGAGAGCTGAAATTCAGCGGAAATTAGTTTTTTGTGATTAAGTTTATTTTTATGGTAAGAAATTAGTTTATAATTTTGGACAAATCATCTGATCTCTTTTCATAATAATCTAGAGTTAACACAAATTACCACTATAAAATCTGAAGCAGTAAACTTTGTGAAAGCCAAATTTTGTATCAGTCTGAAAACTTTTGGCCATTAATGTACAGTCCTAGATATTTTTAGAAAAACTGTAAAAGGAAAAAATGAGGAAAGGAAAAACTTCTAAAGAAAAGCATAGCTGACTGCTAAAGTCAGGATATCTACAGGAGCACTCCAGAAAATTTACCAGCATTAATTTGGACTAAAACAAATGTTCTCTGATAGTCTTATCATATAGCTAAAATTATTTCCTTTGTTTTGACTAATATCCTTCCCAAACCAGTGTCCCATTAGCGTGCAACGAAACTGATGTTCCAAGCCATTTTTCTCGGATTAAGTTTCTGAGGCTCAGTGGCTACTGCATTGAAGATGTAGAAAGTAAAAAAGATCAAAGCTTGAGAGTTAGAAACCAACCAAAGGAACCCCTTTTGTAGTCTTGCATACATTACTGTCCCACACTTTACCAACAGGGAACTCTGTTAATAATTTAAAATTAACTCCTGGCATATAAGACTAAAAAAGTGCATGTAATGAGTTTTATTATGAAATAGATCTTTCTCTTTTACATTATATGCTTTTTCTTTCTGATCAGTTTTAACTTTACAAATAGGAAAACAAAAGTAAAATTGCAAAGAGAAAAGAAATCTTTCTGTTACCAGTCATCAGGAAAATGTTGAGTGTCTAGATTTGACAAAACACCTACTTCAAGTAAAAGACTTGGGCTCTGTGGCGCAATGGATAGCGCATTGGACTTCTAGGGAACTGATGTGATTCAAAGGTTGTGGGTTCGAGTCCCACCAGAGTCGTATTTTGAAGTTTGTGTGACATTTATACTTTGTCTCAGTTGTTGTTGGAAATATGAAAAAGGAAAAAAAAAGTATTAATGTTTAGAGAAAATTAGAAGTCGTATTTAGGTTTGAACTTGTCAAAGAATGTAGAAAGAGCAGATACTGAAGGCTCATTGACCCAAAGGATAGCAGATAGGGCACAATTCATTATTGCATATTTTTGGTCTAGTGTTTGGTGTTCTATGTCCTGTTTTCAGTAGTCCCAAGTTCTTTTTTTAATTTGAACCTTTTTAAAAGTTTTTTTTATGTGTTTATAAGATATTTCTTTACGATTTCTACTGTCTGGATTTGGGGTTTCTAGATATTTTTGGCTTATTTTTCAACTATAACTTAACAAAATGCAAATTTGGCACAATCATACTCCAGTCCATCCATAGATTGATGATATGTTTTTTTGTTATGAATTTTAGGTCATTATGCAAAACGTGGACATTCTTTGGCTAAAAAGTGGCAAAACAAGTTTAAAGATGAGAACAGAGTGATATCAGCTGCCTTGTCCTCATAAACACTTTCTGCTTCGCTAACGAGATCACTGAATTCATGTAAGTAGGTAATTTTTGGAGAGCTGAAATTCAGCGGAAATTAGTTTTTTGTGATTAAGTTTATTTTTATGGTAAGAAATTAGTTTATAATTTTGGACAAATCATCTGATCTCTTTTCATAATAATCTAGAGTTAACACAAATTACCACTATAAAATCTGAAGCAGTAAACTTTGTGAAAGCCAAATTTTGTATCAGTCTGAAAACTTTTGGCCATTAATGTACAGTCCTAGATATTTTTAGAAAAACTGTAAAAGGAAAAAATGAGGAAAGGAAAAACTTCTAAATTAAAGCATAGCTGACTGCTAAAGTCAGGATATCTACAGGAGCACTCCAGAAAATTTACCAGCATTAATTTGGACTAAAACAAATGTTCTCTGATAGTCTTATCATATGGCTAAAATTATTTCCTTTGTTTTGACTAATATCCTTCCCAAACCAGTGTCCCATTAGCGTGCAACGAAACTGATGTTCCAAGCCATTTTTCTCGGATTAAGTTTCTGAGGCTCAGTGGCTACTGCATTGAAGATGTAGAAAGTAAAAAAGATCAAAGCTTGAGAGTTAGAAACCAACCAAAGGAACCCCTTTTGTAGTCTTGCATACATTACTGTCCCACACTTTACCAACAGGGAACTCTGTTAGTAATTTAAAATTAACTCCTGGCATATAAGACTAAAAAAGTGCATGTAATGAGTTTTATTATGAAATAGATCTTTCTCTTTTACATTATATGCTTTTTCTTTCTGATCAGTTTTAACTTTACAAATAGGAAAACAAAAGTAAAATTGCAAAGAGAAAAGAAATCTTTCTGTTACCAGTCATCAGGAAAATGTTGAGTGTCTAGATTTGACAAAACACCTACTTCAAGTAAAAGACTTGGGCTCTGTGGCGCAATGGATAGCGCATTGGACTTCTAGGGAACTGATGTGATTCAAAGGTTGTGGGTTCGAGTCCCACCAGAGTCGTATTTTGAAGTTTGTGTGACATTTATACTTTGTCTCAGTTGTTGTTGGAAATATGAAAAAGGAAAAGTTAAGGTATCAGATCTGGGCTTCATATTAATGTTTAGAGAAAATTAGAAGTCGTATTTAGGTTTGAACTTGTCAAAGAACGTAGAAAGAGCAGATACTGAAGGCTCATTGACCCAAAGGATAGCAGATAGGGCACAATTCATTATTGCATATTTTTGGTCTAGTGTTTGGTGTTCTATGTCCTGTTTTCAGTAGTCCCAAGTTCTTTTTTTAATTTGAACCTTTTTAAAAGTTGATTTTTTATGTGTTTATAAGATATTTCTTTACGATTTCTACTGTCTGGATTTGGGGTTTCTAGATATTTTTGGCTTATTTTTCAACTATAACTTAACAAAATGCAAATTTGGCACAATCATACTCCAGTCCATCCATAGATTGATGATATGTTTTTTTGTTATGAATTTTAGGTCATTATGCAAAATGTGGACATTCTTTGGCTAAAAAGTGGCAAAACAAGTTTAAAGATGAGAACAGAGTGATATCAGCTGCCTTGTCCTCATAAACACTTTCTGCTTCGCTAACGAGATCACTGAATTCATGTAAGTAGGTAATTTTTGGAGAGCTGAAATTCAGCGGAAATTAGTTTTTTGTGATTAAGTTTATTTTTATGGTAAGAAATTAGTTTATAATTTTGGACAAATCATCTGATCTCTTTTCATAATAATCTAGAGTTAACACAAATTACCACTATAAAATCTGAAGCAGTAAACTTTGTGAAAGCCAAATTTTGTATCAGTCTGAAAACTTTTGGCCATTAATGTACAGTCCTAGATATTTTTAGAAAAACTGTAAAAGGAAAAAATGAGGAAAGGAAAAACTTCTAAATTAAAGCATAGCTGACTGCTAAAGTCAGGATATCTACAGGAGCACTCCAGAAAATTTACCAGCATTAATTTGGACTAAAACAAATGTTCTCTAATAGTCTTATCATATGGCTAAAATTATTTCCTTTGTTTTGACTAATATCCTTCCCAAACCAGTGTCCCATTAGCGTGCAACGAAACTGATGTTCCAAGCCATTTTTCTCGGATTAAGTTTCTGAGGCTCAGTGGCTACTGCATTGAAGATGTAGAAAGTAAAAAAGATCAAAGCTTGAGAGTTAGAAACCAACCAAAGGAACCCCTTTTGTAGTCTTGCATACATTACTGTCCCACACTTTACCAACAGGAAACTCTGTTAGTAATTTAAAATTAACTCCTGGCATATAAGACTCTGTGGCGCAATGGATAGCGCATTGGACTTCTAGGGAACTGATGTGATTCAAAGATTTTGGACAAATCATCTGATCTCTTTTCATAATAATCTAGACTTAACACAAATTACCACTATAAAATCCGAAGCAGTAAACTTTGTGAAAGCCAAATTTTGTATCAGTCTGAAAACTTTTGGCCATTAATGTACAGTCCTAGATATTTTTAGAAAAACTGTAAAAGGAAAAAATGAGGAAAGGAAAAACTTCTAAAGAAAAGCATAGCTGACTGCTAAAGTCAGGATATCTACAGGAGCACTCCAGAAAATTTACCAGCATTAATTTGGACTAAAACAAATGTTCTCTGATAGTCTTATCATATGGCTAAAATTATTTCCTTTGTTTTGACTAATATCCTTCCCAAACCAGTGTCCCATTAGCGTGCAACGAAACTGATGTTCCAAGCCATTTTTCTCGGATTACGTTTCTGAGGCTCAGTGGCTACTGCATTGAAGATGTAGAAAGTAAAAAAGATCAAAGCTTGAGAGTTAGAAACCAACCAAAGGAACCCCTTTTGTAGTCTTGCATACATTATTGTCCCACACTTTACCAACAGGGAACTCTGTTAGTAATTTAAAATTAACTCCTGGCATATAAGACTAAAAAAGTGCATGTAATGAGTTTTATTATGAAATAGATCTTTCTCTTTTACATTATATGCTTTTTCTTTCTGATCAGTTTTAACTTTACAAATAGGAAAACAAGAGTAAAATTGCAAAAAGAAAAGAAATCTTTCTGTTACCAGTCATCAGGAAAATGTTGAGTGTCTAGATTTGACAAAACACCTACTTCAAGATAAAGACTTGTGGCTCTGTGGCGCAATGGATAGCGCATTGGACTTCTAGGGAACTGATGTGATTCAAAGGTTGTGGGTTCGAGTTCCACCAGAGTCGTATTTTGAAGTTTGTGTGACATTTATACTTTGTCTCAGTTGTTGTTGGAAATATGAAAAAGGAAAAGTTAAGGTATCAGATCTGGGCTTCATATTAATGTTTAGAGAAAATTAGAAGTCGTATTTAGGTTTGAACTTGTCAAAGAACGTAGAAAGAGCAGATACTGAAGGCTCATCGACCCAAAGGATAGCAGATAGGGCACAATTCATTATTGCATATTTTTGGTCTAGTGTTTGGTGTTCTATGTCCTGTTTTCAGTAGTCCCAAGTTCTTTTTTTAATTTGAACCTTTTTAAAAGTTGATTTTGTATGTGTTTATAAGATATTTCTTTACGATCTCTACTGTCTGGATTTGGGGTTTCTAGATATTTTTGGCTTATTTTTCAACTATAACTTAACAAAATGCAAATTTGGCACAAGCATACTCCAGTCCATCCATAGATTGATGATATGTTTTTTTGTTATGAATTTTAGGTCATTATGCAAAACGTGGACATTCTTTGGCTAAAAAGTGGCAAAACAAGTTTAAAGATGAGAACAGAGTGATATCAGCTGCCTTGTCCTCATAAACACTTTCTGCTTCGCTAACGAGATCACTGAATTCATGTAAGTAGGTAATTTTTGGAGAGCTGAAATTCAGCGGAAATTAGTTTTTTGTGATTAAGTTTATTTTTATGGTAAGAAATTAGTTTATAATTTTGGACAAATCATCTGATCTCTTTTCATAATAATCTAGAGTTAACACAAATTACCACTATAAAATCTGAAGCAGTAAACTTTGTGAAAGCCAAATTTTGTATCAGTCTGAAAACTTTTGGCCATTAATGTACAGTCCTAGATATTTTTAGAAAAACTGTAAAAGGAAAAAATGAGGAAAGGAAAAACTTCTAAAGAAAAGCATAGCTGACTGCTAAAGTCAGGATATCTACAGGAGCACTCCAGAAAATTTACCAGCATTAATTTGGACTAAAACAAATGTTCTCTGATAGTCTTATCATATAGCTAAAATTATTTCCTTTGTTTTGACTAATATCCTTCCCAAACCAGTGTCCCATTAGCGTGCAACGAAACTGATGTTCCAAGCCATTTTTCTCGGATTACGTTTCTGAGGCTCAGTGGCTACTGAATTGAAGATGTAGAAAGTAAAAAAGATCAAAGATTGAGAGTTAGAAACCAACCAAAGGAACCCCTTTTGTAGTCTTGCATACATTACTGTCCCACACTTTACCAACAGGGAACTCTGTTAGTAATTTAAAATTAACTCCTGGCATATAAGACTAAAAAAGTGCATGTAATGAGTTTTATTATGAAATACATCTTTCTCTTTTACATTATATGCTTTTTCTTTCTGATCAGTTTTAACTTTACAAATAGGAAAACAAAAGTAAAATTGCAAAAAGAAAAGAAATCTTTCTGTTACCAGTCATCAGGAAAATGTTGAGTGTCTAGATTTGACAAAACACCTACTTCAAGTAAAAGACTTGTGGCTCTGTGGCGCAATGGATAGCGCATTGGACTTCTAGGGAACTGATGTGATTCAAAGGTTGTGGGTTCGAGTCCCACCAGAGTCGTATTTTGAAGTTTGTGTGACATTTATACTTTGTCTCAGTTGTTGTTGGAAATATGAAAAAGGAAAAAAAAAGTATTAATGTTTAGAGAAAATTAGAAGTCGTATTTAGGTTTGAACTTGTCAAAGAATGTAGAAAGAGCAGATACTGAAGGCTCATTGACCCAAAGGATAGCAGATAGGGCACAATTCATTATTGCATATTTTTGGTCTAGTGTTTGGTGTTCTATGTCCTGTTTTCAGTAGTCCCAAGTTCTTTTTTTAATTTGAACCTTTTTAAAAGTTGATTTTTTTATGTGTTTATAAGATATTTCTTTACGATTTCTACTGTCTGGATTTGGGGTTTCTAGATATTTTTGGCTTATTTTTCAACTATAACTTAACAAAATGCAAATTTGGCACAATCATACTCCAGTCCATCCATAGATTGATGATATGTTTTTTTGTTATGAATTTTAGGTCATTATGCAAAACGTGGACATTCTTTGGCTAAAAAGTGGCAAAACAAGTTTAAAGATGAGAACAGAGTGATATCAGCTGCCTTGTCCTCATAAACACTTTCTGCTTCGCTAACGAGATCACTGAATTCATGTAAGTAGGTAATTTTTGGAGAGCTGAAATTCAGCGGAAATTAGTTTTTTGTGATTAAGTTTATTTTTATGGTAAGAAATTAGTTTAGAATTTTGGACAAATCATCTGATCTCTTTTCATAATAATCTAGAGTTAACACAAATTACCACTATAAAATCTGAAGCAGTAAACTTTGTGAAAGCCAAATTTTGTATCAGTCTGAAAACTTTTGGCCATTAATGTACAGTCCTAGATATTTTTAGAAAAACTGTAAAAGGAAAAAATGAGGAAAGGAAAAACTTCTAAAGAAAAGCATAGCTGACTGCTAAAGTCAGGATATCTACAGGAGCACTCCAGAAAATTTACCAGCATTAATTTGGACTAAAACAAATGTTCTCTGATAGTCTTATCATATAGCTAAAATTATTTCCTTTGTTTTGACTAATATCCTTCCCAAACCAGTGTCCCATTAGCGTGCAACGAAACTGATGTTCCAAGCCATTTTTCTCGGATTACGTTTCTGAGGCTCAGTGGCTACTGCATTGAAGATGTAGAAAGTAAAAAAGATCAAAGCTTGAGAGTTAGAAACCAACCAAAGGAACCCCTTTTGTAGTCTTGCAAACATTACTGTCCCACACTTTACCAACAGGGAACTCTGTTAATAATTTAAAATTAACTCCTGGCATATAAGACTAAAAAAGTGCATGTAATGAGTTTTATTATGAAATAGATCTTTCTCTTTTACATTATATGCTTTTTCTTTCTGATCAGTTTTAACTTTACAAATAGGAAAACAAAAGTAAAATTGCAAAAAGAAAAGAAATCTTTCTGTTACCAGTCATCAGGAAAATGTTGAGTGTCTAGATTTGACAAAACACCTACTTCAAGTAAAAGACTTGTGGCTCTGTGGCGCAATGGATAGCGCATTGGACTTCTAGGGAACTGATGTGATTCAAAGGTTGTGGGTTCGAGTCCCACCAGAGTCGTATTTTGAAGTTTGTGTGACATTTATACTTTGTCTCAGTTGTTGTTGGAAATATGAAAAAGGAAAAAAAAAAGTATTAATGTTTAGAGAAAATTAGAAGTCGTATTTAGGTTTGAACTTGTCAAAGAATGTAGAAAGAGCAGATACTGAAGGCTCATTGACCCAAAGGATAGCAGATAGGGCACAATTCATTATTGCATATTTTTGGTCTAGTGTTTGGTGTTCTAAGTCCTGTTTTCAGTAGTCCCAAGTTCTTTTTTTAATTTGAACCTTTTTAAAAGTTGATTTTGTATGTGTTTATAAGATATTTCTTTACGATCTCTACTGTCTGGATTTGGGGTTTCTAGATATTTTTGGCTTATTTTTCAACTATAACTTAACAAAATGCAAATTTGGCACAAGCATACTCCAGTCCATCCATAGATTGATGATATGTTTTTTTGTTATGAATTTTAGGTCATTATGCAAAACGTGGACATTCTTTGGCTAAAAAGTGGCAAAACAAGTTTAAAGATGAGAACAGAGTGATATCAGCTGCCTTGTCCTCATAAACACTTTCTGCTTCGCTAACGAGATCACTGAATTCATGTAAGTAGGTAATTTTTGGAGAGCTGAAATTCAGCAGAAATTAGTTTTTTGTGATTAAGTTTATTTTTATGGTAAGAAATTAGTTTATAATTTTGGACAAATCATCTGATCTCTTTTCATAATAATCTAGACTTAACACAAATTACCACTATAAAATCTGAAGCAGTAAACTTTGTGAAAGCCAAATTTTGTATCAGTCTGAAAACTTTTGGCCATTAATGTACAGTCCTAGATATTTTTAGAAAAACTGTAAAAGGAAATAATGAGGAAAGGAAAAACTTCTAAAGAAAAGCATAGCTGACTGCTAAAGTCAGGATATCTACAGGAGCACTCCAGAAAATTTACCAGCATTAATTTGGACTAAAACAAATGTTCTCTGATAGTCTTATCATATGGCTAAAATTATTTCCTTTGTTTTGACTAATATCCTTCCCAAACCAGTGTCCCATTAGCGTGCAACGAAACTGATGTTCCAAGCCATTTTTCTCGGATTAAGTTTCTGAGGCTCAGTGGCTACTGCATTGAAGATGTAGAAAGTAAAAAAGATCAAAGCTTGAGAGTTAGAAACCAACCAAAGGAACCCCTTTTGTAGTCTTGCATACATTACTGTCCCACACTTTACCAACAGGGAACTCTGTTAGTAATTTAAAATTAACTCCTGGCATATAAGACTAAAAAAGTGCATGTAATGAGTTTTATTATGAAATACATCTTTCTCTTTTACATTATATGCTTTTTCTTTCTGATCAGTTTTAACTTTACAAATAGGAAAACAAAAGTAAAATTGCAAAAAGAAAAGAAATCTTTCTGTTACCAGTCATCAGGAAAATGTTGAGTGTCTAGATTTGACAAAACACCTACTTCAAGTAAAAGACTTGTGGCTCTGTGGCGCAATGGATAGCGCATTGGACTTCTAGGGAACTGATGTGATTCAAAGGTTGTGGGTTCGAGTCCCACCAGAGTCGTATTTTGAAGTTTGTGTGACATTTATACTTTGTCTCAGTTGTTGTTGGAAATATGAAAAAGGAAAAAAAAAGTATTAATGTTTAGAGAAAATTAGAAGTCGTATTTAGGTTTGAACTTGTCAAAGAATGTAGAAAGAGCAGATACTGAAGGCTCATTGACCCAAAGGATAGCAGATAGGGCACAATTCATTATTGCATATTTTTGGTCTAGTGTTTGGTGTTCTATGTCCTGTTTTCAGTAGTCCCAAGTTCTTTTTTTAATTTGAACCTTTTTAAAAGTTGATTTTTTATGTGTTTATAAGATATTTCTTTACGATTTCTACTGTCTGGATTTGGGGTTTCTAGATATTTTTGGCTTATTTTTCAACTATAACTTAACAAAATGCAAATTTGGCACAATCATACTCCAGTCCATCCATAGATTGATGATATGTTTTTTTGTTATGAATTTTAGGTCATTATGCAAAACGTGGACATTCTTTGGCTAAAAAGTGGCAAAACAAGTTTAAAGATGAGAACAGAGTGATATCAGCTGCCTTGTCCTCATAAACACTTTCTGCTTCGCTAACGAGATCACTGAATTCATGTAAGTAGGTAATTTTTGGAGAGCTGAAATTCAGCGGAAATTAGTTTTTTGTGATTAAGTTTATTTTTATGGTAAGAAATTAGTTTATAATTTTGGACAAATCATCTGATCTCTTTTCATAATAATCTAGAGTTAACACAAATTACCACTATAAAATCTGAAGCAGTAAACTTTGTGAAAGCCAAATTTTGTATCAGTCTGAAAACTTTTGGCCATTAATGTACAGTCCTAGATATTTTTAGAAAAACTGTAAAAGGAAAAAATGAGGAAAGGAAAAACTTCTAAAGAAAAGCATAGCTGACTGCTAAAGTCAGGATATCTACAGGAGCACTCCAGAAAATTTACCAGCATTAATTTGGACTAAAACAAATGTTCTCTGATAGTCTTATCATATAGCTAAAATTATTTCCTTTGTTTTGACTAATATCCTTCCCAAACCAGTGTCCCATTAGCGTGCAACGAAACTGATGTTCCAAGCCATTTTTCTCGGATTACGTTTCTGAGGCTCAGTGGCTACTGCATTGAAGATGTAGAAAGTAAAAAAGATCAAAGCTTGAGAGTTAGAAACCAACCAAAGGAACCCCTTTTGTAGTCTTGCATACATTATTGTCCCACACTTTACCAACAGGGAACTCTGTTAGTAATTTAAAATTAACTCCTGGCATATAAGACTAAAAAAGTGCATGTAATGAGTTTTATTATGAAATAGATCTTTCTCTTTTACATTATATGCTTTTTCTTTCTGATCAGTTTTAACTTTACAAATAGGAAAACAAGAGTAAAATTGCAAAAAGAAAAGAAATCTTTCTGTTACCAGTCATCAGGAAAATGTTGAGTGTCTAGATTTGACAAAACACCTACTTCAAGTAAAAGACTTGTGGCTCTGTGGCGCAATGGATAGCGCATTGGACTTCTAGGGAACTGATGTGATTCAAAGGTTGTGGGTTCGAGTCTCACCAGAGTCGTATTTTGAAGTTTGTGTGACATTTATACTTTGTCTCAGTTGTTGTTGGAAATATGAAAAAGGAAAAGTTAAGGTATCAGATCTGGGCTTCATATTAATGTTTAGAGAAAATTAGAAGTCGTATTTAGGTTTGAACTTGTCAAAGAACGTAGAAAGAGCAGATACTGAAGGCTCATCGACCCAAAGGATAGCAGATAGGGCACAATTCATTATTGCATATTTTTGGTCTAGTGTTTGGTGTTCTATGTCCTGTTTTCAGTAGTCCCAAGTTCTTTTTTTAATTTGAACCTTTTTAAAAGTTGATTTTGTATGTGTTTATAAGATATTTCTTTACGATCTCTACTGTCTGGATTTGGGGTTTCTAGATATTTTTGGCTTATTTTTCAACTATAACTTAACAAAATGCAAATTTGGCACAAGCATACTCCAGTCCATCCATAGATTGATGATATGTTTTTTTGTTATGAATTTTAGGTCATTATGCAAAACGTGGACATTCTTTGGCTAAAAAGTGGCAAAACAAGTTTAAAGATGAGAACAGAGTGATATCAGCTGCCTTGTCCTCATAAACACTTTCTGCTTCGCTAACGAGATCACTGAATTCATGTAAGTAGGTAATTTTTGGAGAGCTGAAATTCAGCGGAAATTAGTTTTTTGTGATTAAGTTTATTTTTATGGTAAGAAATTAGTTTATAATTTTGGACAAATCATCTGATCTCTTTTCATAATAATCTAGAGTTAACACAAATTACCACTATAAAATCTGAAGCAGTAAACTTTGTGAAAGCCAAATTTTGTATCAGTCTGAAAACTTTTGGCCATTAATGTACAGTCCTAGATATTTTTAGAAAAACTGTAAAAGGAAAAAATGAGGAAAGGAAAAACTTCTAAAGAAAAGCATAGCTGACTGCTAAAGTCAGGATATCTACAGGAGCACTCCAGAAAATTTACCAGCATTAATTTGGACTAAAACAAATGTTCTCTGATAGTCTTATCATATAGCTAAAATTATTTCCTTTGTTTTGACTAATATCCTTCCCAAACCAGTGTCCCATTAGCGTGCAACGAAACTGATGTTCCAAGCCATTTTTCTCGGATTAAGTTTCTGAGGCTCAGTGGCTACTGCATTGAAGATGTAGAAAGTAAAAAAGATCAAAGCTTGAGAGTTAGAAACCAACCAAAGGAACCCCTTTTGTAGTCTTGCATACATTACTGTCCCACACTTTACCAACAGGGAACTCTGTTAATAATTTAAAATTAACTCCTGGCATATAAGACTAAAAAAGTGCATGTAATGAGTTTTATTATGAAATAGATCTTTCTCTTTTACATTATATGCTTTTTCTTTCTGATCAGTTTTAACTTTACAAATAGGAAAACAAAAGTAAAATTGCAAAGAGAAAAGAAATCTTTCTGTTACCAGTCATCAGGAAAATGTTGAGTGTCTAGATTTGACAAAACACCTACTTCAAGTAAAAGACTTGGGCTCTGTGGCGCAATGGATAGCGCATTGGACTTCTAGGGAACTGATGTGATTCAAAGGTTGTGGGTTCGAGTCCCACCAGAGTCGTATTTTGAAGTTTGTGTGACATTTATACTTTGTCTCAGTTGTTGTTGGAAATATGAAAAAGGAAAAAAAAAGTATTAATGTTTAGAGAAAATTAGAAGTCGTATTTAGGTTTGAACTTGTCAAAGAATGTAGAAAGAGCAGATACTGAAGGCTCATTGACCCAAAGGATAGCAGATAGGGCACAATTCATTATTGCATATTTTTGGTCTAGTGTTTGGTGTTCTATGTCCTGTTTTCAGTAGTCCCAAGTTCTTTTTTTAATTTGAACCTTTTTAAAAGTTGATTTTTTATGTGTTTATAAGATATTTCTTTACGATTTCTACTGTCTGGATTTGGGGTTTCTAGATATTTTTGGCTTATTTTTCAACTATAACTTAACAAAATGCAAATTTGGCACAATCATACTCCAGTCCATCCATAGATTGATGATATGTTTTTTTGTTATGAATTTTAGGTCATTATGCAAAACGTGGACATTCTTTGGCTAAAAAGTGGCAAAACAAGTTTAAAGATGAGAACAGAGTGATATCAGCTGCCTTGTCCTCATAAACACTTTCTGCTTCGCTAACGAGATCACTGAATTCATGTAAGTAGGTAATTTTTGGAGATCTGAAATTCAGCGGAAATTAGTTTTTTGTGATTAAGTTTATTTTTATGGTAAGAAATTAGTTTACAATTTTGGACAAATCATCTGATCTCTTTTCATAATAATCTAGAGTTAACACAAATTACCACTATAAAATCTGAAGCAGTAAACTTTGTGAAAGCCAAATTTTGTATCAGTCTGAAAACTTTTGGCCATTAATGTACAGTCCTAGATATTTTTAGAAAAACTGTAAAAGGAAAAAATGAGGAAAGGAAAAACTTCTAAAGAAAAGCATAGCTGACTGCTAAAGTCAGGATATCTACAGGAGCACTCCAGAAAATTTACCAGCATTAATTTGGACTAAAACAAATGTTCTCTGATAGTCTTATCATATGGCTAAAATTATTTCCTTTGTTTTGACTAATATCCTTCCCAAACCAGTGTCCCATTAGCGTGCAACGAAACTGATGTTCCAAGCCATTTTTCTCGGATTACGTTTCTGAGGCTCAGTGGCTACTGCATTGAAGATGTAGAAAGTAAAAAAGATCAAAGCTTGAGAGTTAGAAACCAACCAAAGGAACCCCTTTTGTAGTCTTGCATACATTACTGTCCCACACTTTACCAACAGGGAACTCTGTTAATAATTTAAAATTAACTCCTGGCATATAAGACTAAAAAAGTGCATGTAATGAGTTTTATTATGAAATAGATCTTTCTCTTTTACATTATATGCTTTTTCTTTCTGATCAGTTTTAACTTTACAAATAGGAAAACAAAAGTAAAATTGCAAAGAGAAAAGAAATCTTTCTGTTACCAGTCATCAGGAAAATGTTGAGTGTCTAGATTTGACAAAACACCTACTTCAAGTAAAAGACTTGGGCTCTGTGGCGCAATGGATAGCGCATTGGACTTCTAGGGAACTGATGTGATTCAAAGGTTGTGGGTTCGAGTCCCACCAGAGTCGTATTTTGAAGTTTGTGTGACATTTATACTTTGTCTCAGTTGTTGTTGGAAATATGAAAAAGGAAAAAAAAAGTATTAATGTTTAGAGAAAATTAGAAGTCGTATTTAGGTTTGAACTTGTCAAAGAATGTAGAAAGAGCAGATACTGAAGGCTCATTGACCCAAAGGATAGCAGATAGGGCACAATTCATTATTGCATATTTTTGGTCTAGTGTTTGGTGTTCTATGTCCTGTTTTCAGTAGTCCCAAGTTCTTTTTTTAATTTGAACCTTTTTAAAAGTTGATTTTTTATGTGTTTATAAGATATTTCTTTACGATTTCTACTGTCTGGATTTGGGGTTTCTAGATATTTTTGGCTTATTTTTCAACTATAACTTAACAAAATGCAAATTTGGCACAATCATACTCCAGTCCATCCATAGATTGATGATATGTTTTTTTGTTATGAATTTTAGGTCATTATGCAAAACGTGGACATTCTTTGGCTAAAAAGTGGCAAAACAAGTTTAAAGATGAGAACAGAGTGATATCAGCTGCCTTGTCCTCATAAACACTTTCTGCTTCGCTAACGAGATCACTGAATTCATGTAAGTAGGTAATTTTTGGAGATCTGAAATTCAGCGGAAATTAGTTTTTTGTGATTAAGTTTATTTTTATGGTAAGAAATTAGTTTACAATTTTGGACAAATCATCTGATCTCTTTTCATAATAATCTAGAGTTAACACAAATTACCACTATAAAATCTGAAGCAGTAAACTTTGTGAAAGCCAAATTTTGTATCAGTCTGAAAACTTTTGGCCATTAATGTACAGTCCTAGATATTTTTAGAAAAACTGTAAAAGGAAAAAATGAGGAAAGGAAAAACTTCTAAAGAAAAGCATAGCTGACTGCTAAAGTCAGGATATCTACAGGAGCACTCCAGAAAATTTACCAGCATTAATTTGGACTAAAACAAATGTTCTCTGATAGTCTTATCATATGGCTAAAATTATTTCCTTTGTTTTGACTAATATCCTTCCCAAACCAGTGTCCCATTAGCGTGCAACGAAACTGATGTTCCAAGCCATTTTTCTCGGATTACGTTTCTGAGGCTCAGTGGCTACTGCATTGAAGATGTAGAAAGTAAAAAAGATCAAAGCTTGAGAGTTAGAAACCAACCAAAGGAACCCCTTTTGTAGTCTTGCATACATTATTGTCCCACACTTTACCAACAGGGAACTCTGTTAGTAATTTAAAATTAACTCCTGGCATATAAGACTAAAAAAGTGCATGTAATGAGTTTTATTATGAAATAGATCTTTCTCTTTTACATTATATGCTTTTTCTTTCTGATCAGTTTTAACTTTACAAATAGGAAAACAAGAGTAAAATTGCAAAAAGAAAAGAAATCTTTCTGTTACCAGTCATCAGGAAAATGTTGAGTGTCTAGATTTGACAAAACACCTACTTCAAGTAAAAGACTTGTGGCTCTGTGGCGGAATGGATAGCGCATTGGACTTCTAGGGAACTGATGTGATTCAAAGGTTGTGGGTTCGAGTCCCACCAGAGTCGTATTTTGAAGTTTGTGTGACATTTATACTTTGTCTCAGTTGTTGTTGGAAATATGAAAAAGGAAAAGTTAAGGTATCAGATCTGGGCTTCATATTAATGTTTAGAGAAAATTAGAAGTCGTATTTAGGTTTGAACTTGTCAAAGAACGTAGAAAGAGCAGATACTGAAGGCTCATCGACCCAAAGGATAGCAGATAGGGCACAATTCATTATTGCATATTTTTGGTCTAGTGTTTGGTGTTCTATGTCCTGTTTTCAGTAGTCCCAAGTTCTTTTTTTAATTTGAACCTTTTTAAAAGTTGATTTTGTATGTGTTTATAAGATATTTCTTTACGATCTCTACTGTCTGGATTTGGGGTTTCTAGATATTTTTGGCTTATTTTTCAACTATAACTTAACAAAATGCAAATTTGGCACAAGCATACTCCAGTCCATCCATAGATTGATGATATGTTTTTTTGTTATGAATTTTAGGTCATTATGCAAAACGTGGACATTCTTTGGCTAAAAAGTGGCAAAACAAGTTTAAAGATGAGAACAGAGTGATATCAGCTGCCTTGTCCTCATAAACACTTTCTGCTTCGCTAACGAGATCACTGAATTCATGTAAGTAGGTAATTTTTGGAGAGCTGAAATTCAGCGGAAATTAGTTTTTTGTGATTAAGTTTATTTTTATGGTAAGAAATTAGTTTACAATTTTGGACAAATCATCTGATCTCTTTTCATAATAATCTAGAGTTAACACAAATTACCACTATAAAATCTGAAGCAGTAAACTTTGTGAAAGCCAAATTTTGTATCAGTCTGAAAACTTTTGGCCATTAATGTACAGTCCTAGATATTTTTAGAAAAACTGTAAAAGGAAAAAATGAGGAAAGGAAAAACTTCTAAATTAAAGCATAGCTGACTGCTAAAGTCAGGATATCTACAGGAGCACTCCAGAAAATTTACCAGCATTAATTTGGACTAAAACAAATGTTCTCTGATAGTCTTATCATATGGCTAAAATTATTTCCTTTGTTTTGACTAATATCCTTCCCAAACCAGTGTCCCATTAGCGTGCAACGAAACTGATGTTCCAAGCCATTTTTCTCGGATTAAGTTTCTGAGGCTCAGTGGCTACTGCATTGAAGATGTAGAAAGTAAAAAAGATCAAAGCTTGAGAGTTAGAAACCAACCAAAGGAACCCCTTTTGTAGTCTTGCATACATTACTGTCCCACACTTTACCAACAGGGAACTCTGTTAGTAATTTGAAATTAACTCCTGGCATATAAGACTAAAAAAGTGCATGTAATGAGTTTTATTATGAAATAGATCTTTCTCTTTTACATTATATGCTTTTTCTTTCTGATCAGTTTTAACTTTACAAATAGGAAAACAAAAGTAAAATTGCAAAGAGAAAAGAAATCTTTCTGTTACCAGTCATCAGGAAAATGTTGAGTGTCTAGATTTGACAAAACACCTACTTCAAGTAAAAGACTTGGGCTCTGTGGCGCAATGGATAGCGCATTGGACTTCTAGGGAACTGATGTGATTCAAAGGTTGTGGGTTCGAGTCCCACCAGAGTCGTGTTTTGAAGTTTGTGTGACATTTATACTTTGTCTCAGTTGTTGTTGGAAATATGAAAAAGGAAAAGTTAAGGTATCAGATCTGGGCTTCATATTAATGTTTAGAGAAAATTAGAAGTCGTATTTAGGTTTGAACTTGTCAAAGAACGTAGAAAGAGCAGATACTGAAGGCTCATTGACCCAAAGGATAGCAGATAGGGCACAATTCATTATTGCATATTTTTGGTCTAGTGTTTGGTGTTCTATGTCCTGTTTTCAGTAGTCCCAAGTTCTTTTTTTAATTTGAACCTTTTTAAAAGTTGATTTTTTATGTGTTTATAAGATATTTCTTTACGATTTCTACTGTCTGGATTTGGGGTTTCTAGATATTTTTGGCTTATTTTTCAACTATAACTTAACAAAATGCAAATTTGGCACAATCATACTCCAGTCCATCCATAGATTGATGATATGTTTTTTTGTTATGAATTTTAGGTCATTATGCAAAACGTGGACATTCTTTGGCTAAAAAGTGGCAAAACAAGTTTAAAGATGAGAACAGAGTGATATCAGCTGCCTTGTCCTCATAAACACTTTCTGCTTCGCTAACGAGATCACTGAATTCATGTAAGTAGGTAATTTTTGGAGAGCTGAAATTCAGCGGAAATTAGTTTTTTGTGATTAAGTTTATTTTTATGGTAAGAAATTAGTTTATAATTTTGGACAAATCATCTGATCTCTTTTCATAATAATCTAGAGTTAACACAAATTACCACTATAAAATCTGAAGCAGTAAACTTTGTGAAAGCCAAATTTTGTATCAGTCTGAAAACTTTTGGCCATTAATGTACAGTCCTAGATATTTTTAGAAAAACTGTAAAAGGAAAAAATGAGGAAAGGAAAAACTTCTAAAGAAAAGCATAGCTGACTGCTAAAGTCAGGATATCTACAGGAGCACTCCAGAAAATTTACCAGCATTAATTTGGACTAAAACAAATGTTCTCTGATAGTCTTATCATATAGCTAAAATTATTTCCTTTGTTTTGACTAATATCCTTCCCAAACCAGTGTCCCATTAGCGTGCAACGAAACTGATGTTCCAAGCCATTTTTCTCGGATTAAGTTTCTGAGGCTCAGTGGCTACTGCATTGAAGATGTAGAAAGTAAAAAAGATCAAAGCTTGAGAGTTAGAAACCAACCAAAGGAACCCCTTTTGTAGTCTTGCATACATTATTGTCCCACACTTTACCAACAGGGAACTCTGTTAGTAATTTAAAATTAACTCCTGGCATATAAGACTAAAAAAGTGCATGTAATGAGTTTTATTATGAAATAGATCTTTCTCTTTTACATTATATGCTTTTTCTTTCTGATCAGTTTTAACTTTACAAATAGGAAAACAAGAGTAAAATTGCAAAAAGAAAAGAAATCTTTCTGTTACCAGTCATCAGGAAAATGTTGAGTGTCTAGATTTGACAAAACACCTACTTCAAGTAAAAGACTTGTGGCTCTGTGGCGCAATGGATAGCGCATTGGACTTCTAGGGAACTGATGTGATTCAAAGGTTGTGGGTTCGAGTCCCACCAGAGTCGTATTTTGAAGTTTGTGTGACATTTATACTTTGTCTCAGTTGTTGTTGGAAATATGAAAAAGGAAAAAAAAAGTATTAATGTTTAGAGAAAATTAGAAGTCGTATTTAGGTTTGAACTTGTCAAAGAATGTAGAAAGAGCAGATACTGAAGGCTCATTGACCCAAAGGATAGCAGATAGGGCACAATTCATTATTGCATATTTTTGGTCTAGTGTTTGGTGTTCTATGTCCTGTTTTCAGTAGTCCCAAGTTCTTTTTTTAATTTGAACCTTTTTAAAAGTTGATTTTTTATGTGTTTATAAGATATTTCTTTACGATTTCTACTGTCTGGATTTGGGGTTTCTAGATATTTTTGGCTTATTTTTCAACTATAACTTAACAAAATGCAAATTTGGCACAATCATACTCCAGTCCATCCATAGATTGATGATATGTTTTTTTGTTATGAATTTTAGGTCATTATGCAAAACGTGGACATTCTTTGGCTAAAAAGTGGCAAAACAAGTTTAAAGATGAGAACAGAGTGATATCAGCTGCCTTGTCCTCATAAACACTTTCTGCTTCGCTAACGAGATCACTGAATTCATGTAAGTAGGTAATTTTTGGAGATCTGAAATTCAGCGGAAATTAGTTTTTTGTGATTAAGTTTATTTTTATGGTAAGAAATTAGTTTATAATTTTGGACAAATCATCTGATCTCTTTTCATAATAATCTAGAGTTAACACAAATTACCACTATAAAATCTGAAGCAGTAAACTTTGTGAAAGCCAAATTTTGTATCAGTCTGAAAACTTTTGGCCATTAATGTACAGTCCTAGATATTTTTAGAAAAACTGTAAAAGGAAAAAATGAGGAAAGGAAAAACTTCTAAAGAAAAGCATAGCTGACTGCTAAAGTCAGGATATCTACAGGAGCACTCCAGAAAATTTACCAGCATTAATTTGGACTAAAACAAATGTTCTCTGATAGTCTTATCATATAGCTAAAATTATTTCCTTTGTTTTGACTAATATCCTTCCCAAACCAGTGTCCCATTAGCGTGCAACGAAACTGATGTTCCAAGCCATTTTTCTCGGATTAAGTTTCTGAGGCTCAGTGGCTACTGCATTGAAGATGTAGAAAGTAAAAAAGATCAAAGCTTGAGAGTTAGAAACCAACCAAAGGAACCCCTTTTGTAGTCTTGCATACATTATTGTCCCACACTTTACCAACAGGGAACTCTGTTAGTAATTTAAAATTAACTCCTGGCATATAAGACTAAAAAAGTGCATGTAATGAGTTTTATTATGAAATAGATCTTTCTCTTTTACATTATATGCTTTTTCTTTCTGATCAGTTTTAACTTTACAAATAGGAAAACAAGAGTAAAATTGCAAAAAGAAAAGAAATCTTTCTGTTACCAGTCATCAGGAAAATGTTGAGTGTCTAGATTTGACAAAACACCTACTTCAAGTAAAAGACTTGTGGCTCTGTGGCGCAATGGATAGCGCATTGGACTTCTAGGGAACTGATGTGATTCAAAGGTTGTGGGTTCGAGTCCCACCAGAGTCGTATTTTGAAGTTTGTGTGACATTTATACTTTGTCTCAGTTGTTGTTGGAAATATGAAAAAGGAAAAAAAAAGTATTAATGTTTAGAGAAAATTAGAAGTCGTATTTAGGTTTGAACTTGTCAAAGAATGTAGAAAGAGCAGATACTGAAGGCTCATTGACCCAAAGGATAGCAGATAGGGCACAATTCATTATTGCATATTTTTGGTCTAGTGTTTGGTGTTCTATGTCCTGTTTTCAGTAGTCCCAAGTTCTTTTTTTAATTTGAACCTTTTTAAAAGTTGATTTTTTATGTGTTTATAAGATATTTCTTTACGATTTCTACTGTCTGGATTTGGGGTTTCTAGATATTTTTGGCTTATTTTTCAACTATAACTTAACAAAATGCAAATTTGGCACAATCATACTCCAGTCCATCCATAGATTGATGATATGTTTTTTTGTTATGAATTTTAGGTCATTATGCAAAACGTGGACATTCTTTGGCTAAAAAGTGGCAAAACAAGTTTAAAGATGAGAACAGAGTGATATCAGCTGCCTTGTCCTCATAAACACTTTCTGCTTCGCTAACGAGATCACTGAATTCATGTAAGTAGGTAATTTTTGGAGATCTGAAATTCAGCGGAAATTAGTTTTTTGTGATTAAGTTTATTTTTATGGTAAGAAATTAGTTTACAATTTTGGACAAATCATCTGATCTCTTTTCATAATAATCTAGAGTTAACACAAATTACCACTATAAAATCTGAAGCAGTAAACTTTGTGAAAGCCAAATTTTGTATCAGTCTGAAAACTTTTGGCCATTAATGTACAGTCCTAGATATTTTTAGAAAAACTGTAAAAGGAAAAAAATGAGGAAAGGAAAAACTTCTAAAGAAAAGCATAGCTGACTGCTAAAGTCAGGATATCTACAGGAGCACTCCAGAAAATTTACCAGCATTAATTTGGACTAAAACAAATGTTCTCTGATAGTCTTATCATATGGCTAAAATTATTTCCTTTGTTTTGACTAATATCCTTCCCAAACCAGTGTCCCATTAGCGTGCAACGAAACTGATGTTCCAAGCCATTTTTCTCGGATTACGTTTCTGAGGCTCAGTGGCTACTGCATTGAAGATGTAGAAAGTAAAAAAGATCAAAGCTTGAGAGTTAGAAACCAACCAAAGGAACCCCTTTTGTAGTCTTGCATACATTATTGTCCCACACTTTACCAACAGGGAACTCTGTTAGTAATTTAAAATTAACTCCTGGCATATAAGACTAAAAAAGTGCATGTAATGAGTTTTATTATGAAATAGATCTTTCTCTTTTACATTATATGCTTTTTCTTTCTGATCAGTTTTAACTTTACAAATAGGAAAACAAGAGTAAAATTGCAAAAAGAAAAGAAATCTTTCTGTTACCAGTCATCAGGAAAATGTTGAGTGTCTAGATTTGACAAAACACCTACTTCAAGTAAAAGACTTGTGGCTCTGTGGCGCAATGGATAGCGCAATGGATAGCGCATTGGACTTCTAGGGAACTGATGTGATTCAAAGGTTGTGGGTTCGAGTCCCACCAGAGTCGTATTTTGAAGTTTGTGTGACATTTATACTTTGTCTCAGTTGTTGTTGGAAATATGAAAAAGGAAAAGTTAAGGTATCAGATCTGGGCTTCATATTAATGTTTAGAGAAAATTAGAAGTCGTATTTAGGTTTGAACTTGTCAAAGAACGTAGAAAGAGCAGATACTGAAGGCTCATCGACCCAAAGGATAGCAGATAGGGCACAATTCATTATTGCATATTTTTGGTCTAGTGTTTGGTGTTCTATGTCCTGTTTTCAGTAGTCCCAAGTTCTTTTTTTAATTTGAACCTTTTTAAAAGTTGATTTTGTATGTGTTTATAAGATATTTCTTTACGATCTCTACTGTCTGGATTTGGGGTTTCTAGATATTTTTGGCTTATTTTTCAACTATAACTTAACAAAATGCAAATTTGGCACAAGCATACTCCAGTCCATCCATAGATTGATGATATGTTTTTTTGTTATGAATTTTAGGTCATTATGCAAAACGTGGACATTCTTTGGCTAAAAAGTGGCAAAACAAGTTTAAAGATGAGAACAGAGTGATATCAGCTGCCTTGTCCTCATAAACACTTTCTGCTTCGCTAACGAGATCACTGAATTCATGTAAGTAGGTAATTTTTGGAGAGCTGAAATTCAGCGGAAATTAGTTTTTTGTGATTAAGTTTATTTTTATGGTAAGAAATTAGTTTACAATTTTGGACAAATCATCTGATCTCTTTTCATAATAATCTAGAGTTAACACAAATTACCACTATAAAATCTGAAGCAGTAAACTTTGTGAAAGCCAAATTTTGTATCAGTCTGAAAACTTTTGGCCATTAATGTACAGTCCTAGATATTTTTAGAAAAACTGTAAAAGGAAAAAATGAGGAAAGGAAAAACTTCTAAATTAAAGCATAGCTGACTGCTAAAGTCAGGATATCTACAGGAGCACTCCAGAAAATTTACCAGCATTAATTTGGACTAAAACAAATGTTCTCTGATAGTCTTATCATATGGCTAAAATTATTTCCTTTGTTTTGACTAATATCCTTCCCAAACCAGTGTCCCATTAGCGTGCAACGAAACTGATGTTCCAAGCCATTTTTCTCGGATTAAGTTTCTGAGGCTCAGTGGCTACTGCATTGAAGATGTAGAAAGTAAAAAAGATCAAAGCTTGAGAGTTAGAAACCAACCAAAGGAACCCCTTTTGTAGTCTTGCATACATTACTGTCCCACACTTTACCAACAGGGAACTCTGTTAATAATTTAAAATTAACTCCTGGCATATAAGACTAAAAAAGTGCATGTAATGAGTTTTATTATGAAATAGATCTTTCTCTTTTACATTATATGCTTTTTCTTTCTGATCAGTTTTAACTTTACAAATAGGAAAACAAAAGTAAAATTGCAAAGAGAAAAGAAATCTTTCTGTTACCAGTCATCAGGAAAATGTTGAGTGTCTAGATTTGACAAAACACCTACTTCAAGTAAAAGACTTGTGGCTCTGTGGCGCAATGGATAGCGCATTGGACTTCTAGGGAACTGATGTGATTCAAAGGTTGTGGGTTCGAGTCCCACCAGAGTCATATTTTGAAGTTTGTGTGACATTTATACTTTGTCTCAGTTGTTGTTGGAAATATGAAAAAGGAAAAGTTAAGGTATCAGATCTGGGCTTCATATTAATGTTTAGAGAAAATTAGAAGTCGTATTTAGGTTTGAACTTGTCAAAGAACGTAGAAAGAGCAGATACTGAAGGCTCATCGACCCAAAGGATAGCAGATAGGGCACAATTCATTATTGCATATTTTTGGTCTAGTGTTTGGTGTTCTATGTCCTGTTTTCAGTAGTCCCAAGTTCTTTTTTTAATTTGAACCTTTTTAAAAGTTGATTTTGTATGTGTTTATAAGATATTTCTTTACAATCTCTACTGTCTGGATTTGGGGTTTCTAGATATTTTTGGCTTATTTTTCAACTATAACTTAACAAAATGCAAATTTGGCACAAGCATACTCCAGTCCATCCATAGATTGATGATATGTTTTTTTGTTATGAATTTTAGGACATTATGCAAAACGTGGACATTCTTTGGCTAAAAAGTGGCAAAACAAGTTTAAAGATGAGAACAGAGTGATATCAGCTGCCTTGTCCTCATAAACACTTTCTGCTTCGCTAACGAGATCACTGAATTCATGTAAGTAGGTAATTTTTGGAGAGCTGAAATTCAGCGGAAATTAGTTTTTTGTGATTAAGTTTATTTTTATGGTAAGAAATTAGTTTATAATTTTGGACAAATCATCTGATCTCTTTTCATAATAATCTAGAGTTAACACAAATTACCACTATAAAATCTGAAGCAGTAAACTTTGTGAAAGCCAAATTTTGTATCAGTCTGAAAACTTTTGGCCATTAATGTACAGTCCTAGATATTTTTAGAAAAACTGTAAAAGGAAAAAATGAGGAAAGGAAAAACTTCTAAATTAAAGCATAGCTGACTGCTAAAGTCAGGATATCTACAGGAGCACTCCAGAAAATTTACCAGCATTAATTTGGACTAAAACAAATGTTCTCTGATAGTCTTATCATATGGCTAAAATTATTTCCTTTGTTTTGACTAATATCCTTCCCAAACCAGTGTCCCATTAGCGTGCAACGAAACTGATGTTCCAAGCCATTTTTCTCGGATTAAGTTTCTGAGGCTCAGTGGCTACTGCATTGAAGATGTAGAAAGTAAAAAAGATCAAAGCTTGAGAGTTAGAAACCAACGAAAGGAACCCCTTTTGTAGTCTTGCATACATTACTGTCCCACACTTTACCAACAGGGAACTCTGTTAGTAATTTAAAATTAACTCCTGGCATATAAGACTAAAAAAGTGCATGTAATGAGTTTTATTATGAAATAGATCTTTCTCTTTTACATTATATGCTTTTTCTTTCTGATCAGTTTTAACTTTACAAATAGGAAAACAAAAGTAAAATTGCAAAGAGAAAAGAAATCTTTCTGTTACCAGTCATCAGGAAAATGTTGAGTGTCTAGATTTGACAAAACACCTACTTCAAGTAAAAGACTTGGGCTCTGTGGCGCAATGGATAGCGCATTGGACTTCTAGGGAACTGATGTGATTCAAAGGTTGTGGGTTCGAGTCCCACCAGAGTCGTGTGATTCAAAGGTTGTGGGTTCGAGTCCCACCAGAGTCGTATTTTGAAGTTTGTGTGACATTTATACTTTGTCTCAGTTGTTGTTGGAAATATGAAAAAGGAAAAGTTAAGGTATCAGATCTGGGCTTCATATTAATGTTTAGAGAAAATTAGAAGTCGTATTTAGGTTTGAACTTGTCAAAGAACGTAGAAAGAGCAGATACTGAAGGCTCATTGACCCAAAGGATAGCAGATAGGGCACAATTCATTATTGCATATTTTTGGTCTAGTGTTTGGTGTTCTATGTCCTGTTTTCAGTAGTCCCAAGTTCTTTTTTTAATTTGAACCTTTTTAAAAGTTGATTTTTTATGTGTTTATAAGATATTTCTTTACGATTTCTACTGTCTGGATTTGGGGTTTCTAGATATTTTTGGCTTATTTTTCAACTATAACTTAACAAAATGCAAATTTGGCACAATCATACTCCAGTCCATCCATAGATTGATGATATGTTTTTTTGTTATGAATTTTAGGTCATTATGCAAAACGTGGACATTCTTTGGCTAAAAAGTGGCAAAACAAGTTTAAAGATGAGAACAGAGTGATATCAGCTGCCTTGTCCTCATAAACACTTTCTGCTTCGCTAACGAGATCACTGAATTCATGTAAGTAGGTAATTTTTGGAGATCTGAAATTCAGCGGAAATTAGTTTTTTGTGATTAAGTTTATTTTTATGGTAAGAAATTAGTTTACAATTTTGGACAAATCATCTGATCTCTTTTCATAATAATCTAGAGTTAACACAAATTACCACTATAAAATCTGAAGCAGTAAACTTTGTGAAAGCCAAATTTTGTATCAGTCTGAAAACTTTTGGCCATTAATGTACAGTCCTAGATATTTTTAGAAAAACTGTAAAAGGAAAAAATGAGGAAAGGAAAAACTTCTAAAGAAAAGCATAGCTGACTGCTAAAGTCAGGATATCTACAGGAGCACTCCAGAAAATTTACCAGCATTAATTTGGACTAAAACAAATGTTCTCTGATAGTCTTATCATATGGCTAAAATTATTTCCTTTGTTTTGACTAATATCCTTCCCAAACCAGTGTCCCATTAGCGTGCAACGAAACTGATGTTCCAAGCCATTTTTCTCGGATTACGTTTCTGAGGCTCAGTGGCTACTGCATTGAAGATGTAGAAAGTAAAAAAGATCAAAGCTTGAGAGTTAGAAACCAACCAAAGGAACCCCTTTTGTAGTCTTGCATACATTACTGTCCCACACTTTACCAACAGGGAACTCTGTTAGTAATTTAAAATTAACTCCTGGCATATAAGACTAAAAAAGTGCATGTAATGAGTTTTATTATTAAATAGATCTTTCTCTTTTACATTATATGCTTTTTCTTTCTGATCAGTTTTAACTTTACAAATAGGAAAACAAAAGTAAAATTGCAAAAAGAAAAGAAATCTTTCTGTTACCAGTCATCAGGAAAATGTTGAGTGTCTAGATTTGACAAAACACCTACTTCAAGTAAAAGACTTGTGGCTCTGTGGCGCAATGGATAGCGCATTGGACTTCTAGGGAACTGATGTGATTCAAAGGTTGTGGGTTCGAGTCCCACCAGAGTCGTATTTTGAAGTTTGTGTGACATTTATACTTTGTCTCAGTTGTTGTTGGAAATATGAAAAAGGAAAAAAAAAGTATTAATGTTTAGAGAAAATTAGAAGTCGTATTTAGGTTTGAACTTGTCAAAGAATGTAGAAAGAGCAGATACTGAAGGCTCATTGACCCAAAGGATAGCAGATAGGGCACAATTCATTATTGCATATTTTTGGTCTAGTGTTTGGTGTTCTATGTCCTGTTTTCAGTAGTCCCAAGTTCTTTTTTTAATTTGAACCTTTTTAAAAGTTGATTTTTTATGTGTTTATAAGATATTTCTTTACGATCTCTACTGTCTGGATTTGGGGTTTCTAGATATTTTTGGCTTATTTTTCAACTATAACTTAACAAAATGCAAATTTGGCACAAGCATACTCCAGTCCATCCATAGATTGATGATATGTTTTTTTGTTATGAATTTTAGGTCATTATGCAAAACGTGGACATTCTTTGGCTAAAAAGTGGCAAAACAAGTTTAAAGATGAGAACAGAGTGATATCAGCTGCCTTGTCCTCATAAACACTTTCTGCTTCGCTAACGAGATCACTGAATTCATGTAAGTAGGTAATTTTTGGAGAGCTGAAATTCAGCAGAAATTAGTTTTTTGTGATTAAGTTTATTTTTATGGTAAGAAATTAGTTTATAATTTTGGACAAATCATCTCATCTCTTTTCATAATAATCTAGACTTAACACAAATTACCACTATAAAATCTGAAGCAGTAAACTTTGTGAAAGCCAAATTTTGTATCAGTCTGAAAACTTTTGGCCATTAATGTACAGTCCTAGATATTTTTAGAAAAACTGTAAAAGGAAAAAATGAGGAAAGGAAAAACTTCTAAAGAAAAGCATAGCTGACTGCTAAAGTCAGGATATCTACAGGAGCACTCCAGAAAATTTACCAGCATTAATTTGGACTAAAACAAATGTTCTCTGATAGTCTTATCATATGGCTAAAATTATTTCCTTTGTTTTGACTAATATCCTTCCCAAACCAGTGTCCCATTAGCGTGCAACGAAACTGATGTTCCAAGCCATTTTTCTCGGATTAAGTTTCTGAGGCTCAGTGGCTACTGCATTGAAGATGTAGAAAGTAAAAAAGATCAAAGCTTGAGAGTTAGAAACCAACCAAAGGAACCCCTTTTGTAGTCTTGCATACATTATTGTCCCACACTTTACCAACAGGGAACTCTGTTAGTAATTTAAAATTAACTCCTGGCATATAAGACTAAAAAAGTGCATGTAATGAGTTTTATTATGAAATAGATCTTTCTCTTTTACATTATATGCTTTTTCTTTCTGATCAGTTTTAACTTTACAAATAGGAAAACAAGAGTAAAATTGCAAAAAGAAAAGAAATCTTTCTGTTACCAGTCATCAGGAAAATGTTGAGTGTCTAGATTTGACAAAACACCTACTTCAAGTGAAAGACTTGTGGCTCTGTGGCGCAATGGATAGCGCATTGGACTTCTAGGGAACTGATGTGATTCAAAGGTTGTGGGTTCGAGTCCCACCAGTGTCGTATTTTGAAGTTTGTGTGACATTTATACTTTGTCTCAGTTGTTGTTGGAAATATGAAAAAGGAAAAGTTAAGGTATCAGATCTGGGCTTCATATTAATGTTTAGAGAAAATTAGAAGTCGTATTTAGGTTTGAACTTGTCAAAGAACGTAGAAAGAGCAGATACTGAAGGCTCATCGACCCAAAGGATAGCAGATAGGGCACAATTCATTATTGCATATTTTTGGTCTAGTGTTTGGTGTTCTATGTCCTGTTTTCAGTAGTCCCAAGTTCTTTTTTTAATTTGAACCTTTTTAAAAGTTGATTTTGTATGTGTTTATAAGATATTTCTTTACGATCTCTACTGTCTGGATTTGGGGTTTCTAGATATTTTTGGCTTATTTTTCAACTATAACTTAACAAAATGCAAATTTGGCACAAGCATACTCCAGTCCATCCATAGATTGATGATATGTTTTTTTGTTATGAATTTTAGGTCATTATGCAAAACGTGGACATTCTTTGGCTAAAAAGTGGCAAAACAAGTTTAAAGATGAGAACAGAGTGATATCAGCTGCCTTGTCCTCATAAACACTTTCTGCTTCGCTAACGAGATCACTGAATTCATGTAAGTAGGTAATTTTTGGAGAGCTGAAATTCAGCAGAAATTAGTTTTTTGTGATTAAGTTTATTTTTATGGTAAGAAATTAGTTTATAATTTTGGACAAATCATCTGATCTCTTTTCATAATAATCTAGACTTAACACAAATTACCACTATAAAATCTGAAGCAGTAAACTTTGTGAAAGCCAAATTTTGTATCAGTCTGAAAACTTTTGGCCATTAATGTACAGTCCTAGATATTTTTAGAAAAACTGTAAAAGGAAAAAATGAGGAAAGGAAAAACTTCTAAAGAAAAGCATAGCTGACTGCTAAAGTCAGGATATCTACAGGAGCACTCCAGAAAATTTACCAGCATTAATTTGGACTAAAACAAATGTTCTCTGATAGTCTTATCATATGGCTAAAATTATTTCCTTTGTTTTGACTAATATCCTTCCCAAACCAGTGTCCCATTAGCGTGCAACGAAACTGATGTTCCAAGCCATTTTTCTCGGATTAAGTTTCTGAGGCTCAGTGGCTACTGCATTGAAGATGTAGAAAGTAAAAAAGATCAAAGCTTGAGAGTTAGAAACCAACCAAAGGAACCCCTTTTGTAGTCTTGCATACATTATTGTCCCACACTTTACCAACAGGGAACTCTGTTAGTAATTTAAAATTAACTCCTGGCATATAAGACTAAAAAAGTGCATGTAATGAGTTTTATTATGAAATAGATCTTTCTCTTTTACATTATATGCTTTTTCTTTCTGATCAGTTTTAACTTTACAAATAGGAAAACAAGAGTAAAATTGCAAAAAGAAAAGAAATATTTCTGTTACCAGTCATCAGGAAAATGTTGAGTGTCTAGATTTGACAAAACACCTACTTCAAGTAAAAGACTTGTGGCTCTGTGGCGCAATGGATAGCGCATTGGACTTCTAGGGAACTGATGTGATTCAAAGGTTGTGGGTTCGAGTCCCACCAGAGTCGTATTTTGAAGTTTGTGTGACATTTATACTTTGTCTCAGTTGTTGTTGGAAATATGAAAAAGGAAAAGTTAAGGTATCAGATCTGGGCTTCATATTAATGTTTAGAGAAAATTAGAAGTCGTATTTAGGTTTGAACTTGTCAAAGAACGTAGAAAGAGCAGATACTGAAGGCTCATCGACCCAAAGGATAGCAGATAGGGCACAATTCATTATTGCATATTTTTGGTCTAGTGTTTGGTGTTCTATGTCCTGTTTTCAGTAGTCCCAAGTTCTTTTTTTAATTTGAACCTTTTTAAAAGTTGATTTTGTATGTGTTTATAAGATATTTCTTTACGATCTCTACTGTCTGGATTTGGGGTTTCTAGATATTTTTGGCTTATTTTTCAACTATAACTTAACAAAATGCAAATTTGGCACAAGCATACTCCAGTCCATCCATAGATTGATGATATGTTTTTTTGTTATGAATTTTAGGTCATTATGCAAAACGTGGACATTCTTTGGCTAAAAAGTGGCAAAACAAGTTTAAAGATGAGAACAGAGTGATATCAGCTGCCTTGTCCTCATAAACACTTTCTGCTTCGCTAACGAGATCACTGAATTCATGTAAGTAGGTAATTTTTGGAGAGCTGAAATTCAGCGGAAATTAGTTTTTTGTGATTAAGTTTATTTTTATGGTAAGAAATTAGTTTACAATTTTGGACAAATCATCTGATCTCTTTTCATAATAATCTAGAGTTAACACAAATTACCACTATAAAATCTGAAGCAGTAAACTTTGTGAAAGCCAAATTTTGTATCAGTCTGAAAACTTTTGGCCATTAATGTACAGTCCTAGATATTTTTAGAAAAACTGTAAAAGGAAAAAATGAGGAAAGGAAAAACTTCTAAAGAAAAGCATAGCTGACTGCTAAAGTCAGGATATCTACAGGAGCACTCCAGAAAATTTACCAGCATTAATTTGGACTAAAACAAATGTTCTCTGATAGTCTTATCATATAGCTAAAATTATTTCCTTTGTTTTGACTAATATCCTTCCCAAACCAGTGTCCCATTAGCGTGCAACGAAACTGATGTTCCAAGCCATTTTTCTCGGATTAAGTTTCTGAGGCTCAGTGGCTACTGCATTGAAGATGTAGAAAGTAAAAAAGATCAAAGCTTGAGAGTTAGAAACCAACCAAAGGAACCCCTTTTGTAGTCTTGCATACATTACTGTCCCACACTTTACCCACAGGGAACTCTGTTAATAATTTAAAATTAACTCCTGGCATATAAGACTAAAAAAGTGCATGTAATGAGTTTTATTATGAAATAGATCTTTCTCTTTTACATTATATGCTTTTTCTTTCTGATCAGTTTTAACTTTACAAATAGGAAAACAAAAGTAAAATTGCAAAGAGAAAAGAAATCTTTCTGTTACCAGTCATCAGGAAAATGTTGAGTGTCTAGATTTGACAAAACACCTACTTCAAGTAAAAGACTTGTGGCTCTGTGGCGCAATGGATAGCGCATTGGACTTCTAGGGAACTGATGTGATTCAAAGGTTGTGGGTTCGAGTCCCACCAGAGTCGTATTTTGAAGTTTGTGTGACATTTATACTTTGTCTCAGTTGTTGTTGGAAATATGAAAAAGGAAAAGTTAAGGTATCAGATCTGGGCTTCATATTAATGTTTAGAGAAAATTAGAAGTCGTATTTAGGTTTGAACTTGTCAAAGAACGTAGAAAGAGCAGATACTGAAGGCTCATTGACCCAAAGGATAGCAGATAGGGCACAATTCATTATTGCATATTTTTGGTCTAGTGTTTGGTGTTCTATGTCCTGTTTTCAGTAGTCCCAAGTTCTTTTTTTAATTTGAACCTTTTTAAAAGTTGATTTTGTATGTGTTTATAAGATATTTCTTTACGATCTCTACTGTCTGGATTTGGGGTTTCTAGATATTTTTGGCTTATTTTTCAACTATAACTTAACAAAATGCAAATTTGGCACAAGCATACTCCAGTCCATCCATAGATTGATGATATGTTTTTTTGTTATGAATTTTAGGACATTATGCAAAACGTGGACATTCTTTGGCTAAAAAGTGGCAAAACAAGTTTAAAGATGAGAACAGAGTGATATCAGCTGCCTTGTCCTCATAAACACTTTCTGCTTCGCTAACGAGATCACTGAATTCATGTAAGTAGGTTATTTTTGGAGAGCTGAAATTCAGCGGAAATTAGTTTTTTGTGATTAAGTTTATTTTTATGGTAAGAAATTAGTTTATAATTTTGGACAAATCATCTGATCTCTTTTCATAATAATCTAGAGTTAACACAAATTACCACTATAAAATCTGAAGCAGTAAACTTTGTGAAAGCCAAATTTTGTATCAGTCTGAAAACTTTTGGCCATTAATGTACAGTCCTAGATATTTTTAGAAAAACTGTAAATGGAAAAAATGAGGAAAGGAAAAACTTCTAAATTAAAGCATAGCTGACTGCTAAAGTCAGGATATCTACAGGAGCACTCCAGAAAATTTACCAGCATTAATTTGGACTAAAACAAATGTTCTCTGATAGTCTTATCATATGGCTAAAATTATTTCCTTTGTTTTGACTAATATCCTTCCCAAACCAGTGTCCCATTAGCGTGCAACGAAACTGATGTTCCAAGCCATTTTTCTCGGATTAAGTTTCTGAGGCTCAGTGGCTACTGCATTGAAGATGTAGAAAGTAAAAAAGATCAAAGCTTGAGAGTTAGAAACCAACCAAAGGAACCCCTTTTGTAGTCTTGCATACATTACTGTCCCACACTTTACCAACAGGTAACTCTGTTAGTAATTTAAAATTAACTCCTGGCATATAAGACTCTGTGGCGCAATGGATAGCGCATTGGACTTCTAGGGAACTGATGTGATTCAAAGGTTGTGGGTTTGAGTCCCACCAGAGTCGTATTTTGAAGTTTGTGTGACATTAATACTTTGTCTCAGTTGTTGTTGGAAATATGAAAAAGGAAAAAAAAAGTATTAATGTTTAGAGAAAATTAGAAGTCATATTTAGGTTTGAACTTGTCAAAGAATGTAGAAAGAGCAGATACTGAAGGCTCATTGACCCAAAGGATAGCAGATAGGGCACAATTCATTATTGCATATTTTTGGTCTAGTGTTTGGTGTTCTATGTCCTGTTTTCAGTAGTCCCAAGTTCTTTTTTTAATTTGAACCTTTTTAAAAGTTGATTTTTTATGTGTTTATAAGATATTTCTTTACGATTTCTACTGTCTGGATTTGGGGTTTCTAGATATTTTTGGCTTATTTTTCAACTATAACTTAACAAAATGCAAATTTGGCACAATCATACTCCAGTCCATCCATAGATTGATGATATGTTTTTTTGTTATGAATTTTAGGTCATTATGCAAAACGTGGACATTCTTTGGCTAAAAAGTGGCAAAACAAGTTTAAAGATGAGAACAGAGTGATATCAGCTGCCTTGTCCTCATAAACACTTTCTGCTTCGCTAACGAGATCACTGAATTCATGTAAGTAGGTAATTTTTGGAGAGCTGAAATTCAGCGGAAATTAGTTTTTTGTGATTAAGTTTATTTTTATGGTAAGAAATTAGTTTATAATTTTGGACAAATCATCTGATCTCTTTTCATAATAATCTAGAGTTAACACAAATTACCACTATAAAATCTGAAGCAGTAAACTTTGTGAAAGCCAAATTTTGTATCAGTCTGAAAACTTTTGGCCATTAATGTACAGTCCTAGATATTTTTAGAAAAACTGTAAAAGGAAAAAATGAGGAAAGGAAAAACTTCTAAAGAAAAGCATAGCTGACTGCTAAAGTCAGGATATCTACAGGAGCACTCCAGAAAATTTACCAGCATTAATTTGGACTAAAACAAATGTTCTCTGATAGTCTTATCATATAGCTAAAATTATTTCCTTTGTTTTGACTAGTATCCTTCCCAAACCAGTGTCCCATTAGCGTGCAACGAAACTGATGTTCCAAGCCATTTTTCTCGGATTAAGTTTCTGAGGCTCAGTGGCTACTGCATTGAAGATGTAGAAAGTAAAAAAGATCAAAGCTTGAGAGTTAGAAACCAACCAAAGGAACCCCTTTTGTAGTCTTGCATACATTACTGTCCCACACTTTACCAACAGGGAACTCTGTTAATAATTTAAAATTAACTCCTGGCATATAAGACTAAAAAAGTGCATGTAATGAGTTTTATTATGAAATAGATCTTTCTCTTTTACATTATATGCTTTTTCTTTCTGATCAGTTTTAACTTTACAAATAGGAAAACAAAAGTAAAATTGCAAAGAGAAAAGAAATCTTTCTGTTACCAGTCATCAGGAAAATGTTGATTGTCTAGATTTGACAAAACACCTACTTCAAGTAAAAGACTTGTGGCTCTGTGGCACAATGGATAGCGCATTGGACTTCTAGGGAACTGATGTGATTCAAAGGTTGTGGGTTCGAGTCCCACCAGAGTCGTATTTTGAAGTTTGTGTGACATTTATACTTTGTCTCAGTTGTTTTTGGATATATGAAAAAGGAAAAGTTAAGGTATCAGATCTGGGCTTCATATTAATGTTTAGAGAAAATTAGAAGTCGTATTTAGGTTTGAACTTGTCAAAGAACGTAGAAAGAGCAGATACTGAAGGCTCATCGACCCAAAGGATAGCAGATAGGGCACAATTCATTATTGCATATTTTTGGTCTAGTGTTTGGTGTTCTATGTCCTGTTTTCAGTAGTCCCAAGTTCTTTTTTTAATTTGAACCTTTTTAAAAGTTGATTTTGTATGTGTTTATAAGATATTTCTTTACGATCTCTACTGTCTGGATTTGGGGTTTCTAGATATTTTTGGCTTATTTTTCAACTATAACTTAACAAAATGCAAATTTGGCACAAGCATACTCCAGTCCATCCATAGATTGATGATATGTTTTTTTGTTATGAATTTTAGGTCATTATGCAAAACGTGGACATTCTTTGGCTAAAAAGTGGCAAAACAAGTTTAAAGATGAGAACAGAGTGATATCAGCTGCCTTGTCCTCATAAACACTTTCTGCTTCGCTAACGAGATCACTGAATTCATGTAAGTAGGTAATTTTTGGAGAGCTGAAATTCAGCGGAAATTAGTTTTTTGTGATTAAGTTTATTTTTATGGTAAGAAATTAGTTTATAATTTTGGACAAATCATCTGATCTCTTTTCATAATAATCTAGAGTTAACACAAATTACCACTATAAAATCTGAAGCAGTAAACTTTGTGAAAGCCAAATTTTGTATCAGTCTGAAAACTTTTGGCCATTAATGTACAGTCCTAGATATTTTTAGAAAAACTGTAAAAGGAAAAAATGAGGAAAGGAAAAACTTCTAAAGAAAAGCATAGCTGACTGCTAAAGTCAGGATATCTACAGGAGCACTCCAGAAAATTTACCAGCATTAATTTGGACTAAAACAAATGTTCTCTGATAGTCTTATCATATAGCTAAAATTATTTCCTTTGTTTTGACTAATATCCTTCCCAAACCAGTGTCCCATTAGCGTGCAACGAAACTGATGTTCCAAGCCATTTTTCTCGGATTAAGTTTCTGAGGCTCAGTGGCTACTGCATTGAAGATGTAGAAAGTAAAAAAGATCAAAGCTTGAGAGTTAGAAACCAACCAAAGGAACCCCTTTTGTAGTCTTGCATACATTACTGTCCCACACTTTACCAACAGGGAACTCTGTTAATAATTTAAAATTAACTCCTGGCATATAAGACTAAAAAAGTGCATGTAATGAGTTTTATTATGAAATAGATCTTTCTCTTTTACATTATATGCTTTTTCTTTCTGATCAGTTTTAACTTTACAAATAGGAAAACAAAAGTAAAATTGCAAAGAGAAAAGAAATCTTTCTGTTACCAGTCATCAGGAAAATGTTGAGTGTCTAGATTTGACAAAACACCTACTTCAAGTAAAAGACTTGTGGCTCTGTGGCGCAATGGATAGCGCATTGGACTTCTAGGGAACTGATGTGATTCAAAGGTTGTGGGTTCGCGTCCCACCAGAGTCGTATTTTGAAGTTTGTGTGACATTTATACTTTGTCTCAGTTGTTGTTGGAAATATGAAAAAGGAAAAGTTAAGGTATCAGATCTGGGCTTCATATTAATGTTTAGAGAAAATTAGAAGTCGTATTTAGGTTTGAACTTGTCAAAGAACGTAGAAAGAGCAGATACTGAAGGCTCATCGACCCAAAGGATAGCAGATAGGGCACAATTCATTATTGCATATTTTTGGTCTAGTGTTTGGTGTTCTATGTCCTGTTTTCAGTAGTCCCAAGTTCTTTTTTTAATTTGAACCTTTTTAAAAGTTGATTTTTTATGTGTTTATAAGATATTTCTTTACGATTTCTACTGTCTGGATTTGGGGTTTCTAGATATTTTTGGCTTATTTTTCAACTATAACTTAACAAAATGCAAATTTGGCACAATCATACTCCAGTCCATCCATAGATTGATGATATGTTTTTTTGTTATGAATTTTAGGTCATTATGCAAAACGTGGACATTCTTTGGCTAAAAAGTGGCAAAACAAGTTTAAAGATGAGAACAGAGTGATATCAGCTGCCTTGTCCTCATAAACACTTTCTGCTTCGCTAACGAGATCACTGAATTCATGTAAGTAGGTAATTTTTGGAGAGCTGAAATTCAGCGGAAATTAGTTTTTTGTGATTAAGTTTATTTTTATGGTAAGAAATTAGTTTATAATTTTGGACAAATCATCTGATCTCTTTTCATAATAATCTAGAGTTAACACAAATTACCACTATAAAATCTGAAGCAGTAAACTTTGTGAAAGCCAAATTTTGTATCAGTCTGAAAACTTTTGGCCATTAATGTACAGTCCTAGATATTTTTAGAAAAACTGTAAAAGGAAAAAATGAGGAAAGGAAAAACTTCTAAAGAAAAGCATAGCTGACTGCTAAAGTCAGGATATCTACAGGAGCACTCCAGAAAATTTACCAGCATTAATTTGGACTAAAACAAATGTTCTCTGATAGTCTTATCATATAGCTAAAATTATTTTCTTTGTTTTGACTAATATCCTTCCCAAACCAGTGTCCCATTAGCGTGCAACGAAACTGATGTTCCAAGCCATTTTTCTCGGATTAAGTTTCTGAGGCTCAGTGGCTACTGCATTGAAGATGTAGAAAGTAAAAAAGATCAAAGCTTGAGAGTTAGAAACCAACCAAAGGAACCCCTTTTGTAGTCTTGCATACATTACTGTCCCACACTTTACCAACAGGGAACTCTGTTAATAATTTAAAATTAACTCCTGGCATATAAGACTAAAAAAGTGCATGTAATGAGTTTTATTATGAAATAGATCTTTCTCTTATACATTATATGCTTTTTCTTTCTGATCAGTTTTAACTTTACAAATAGGAAAACAAAAGTAAAATTGCAAAGAGAAAAGAAATCTTTCTGTTACCAGTCATCAGGAAAATGTTGAGTGTCTAGATTTGACAAAACACCTACTTCAAGTAAAAGACTTGTGGCTCTGTGGCGCAATGGATAGCGCATTGGACTTCTAGGGAACTGATGTGATTCAAAGGTTGTGGGTTCGAGTCCCACCAGAGTCGTATTTTGAAGTTTGTGTGATATTTATACTTTGTCTCAGTTGTTGTTGGAAATATGAAAAAGGAAAAGTTAAGGTATCAGATCTGGGCTTCATATTAATGTTTAGAGAAAATTAGAAGTCGTATTTAGGTTTGAACTTGTCAAAGAACGTAGAAAGAGCAGATACTGAAGGCTCATTGACCCAAAGGATAGCAGATAGGGCACAATTCATTATTGCATATTTTTGGTCTAGTGTTTGGTGTTCTATGTCCTGTTTTCAGTAGTCCCAAGTTCTTTTTTTATTTTGAACCTTTTTAAAAGTTGATTTTTTATGTGTTTATAAGATATTTCTTTACGATTTCTACTGTCTGGATTTGGGGTTTCTAGATATTTTTGGCTTATTTTTCAACTATAACTTAACAAAATGCAAATTTGGCACAATCATACTCCAGTCCATCCATAGATTGATGATATGTTTTTTTGTTATGAATTTTAGGTCATTATGCAAAACGTGGACATTCTTTGGCTAAAAAGTGGCAAAACAAGTTTAAAGATGAGAACAGAGTGATATCAGCTGCCTTGTCCTCATAAACACTTTCTGCTTCGCTAACGAGATCACTGAATTCATGTAAGTAGGTAATTTTTGGAGAGCTGAAATTCAGCGGAAATTAGTTTTTTGTGATTAAGTTTATTTTTATGGTAAGAAATTAGTTTATAATTTTGGACAAATCATCTGATCTCTTTTCATAATAATCTAGAGTTAACACAAATTACCACTATAAAATCTGAAGCAGTAAACTTTGTGAAAGCCAAATTTTGTATCAGTCTGAAAACTTTTGGCCATTAATGTACAGTCCTAGATATTTTTAGAAAAACTGTAAAAGGAAAAAATGAGGAAAGGAAAAACTTCTAAAGAAAAGCATAGCTGACTGCTAAAGTCAGGATATCTACAGGAGCACTCCAGAAAATTTACCAGCATTAATTTGGACTAAAACAAATGTTCTCTGATAGTCTAATCATATAGCTAAAATTATTTCCTTTGTTTTGACTAATATCCTTCCCAAACCAGTGTCCCATTAGCGTGCAACGAAACTGATGTTCCAAGCCATTTTTCTCGGATTAAGTTTCTGAGGCTCAGTGGCTACTGCATTGAAGATGTAGAAAGTAAAAAAGATCAAAGCTTGAGAGTTAGAAACCAACCAAAGGAACCCCTTTTGTAGTCTTGCATACATTACTGTCCCACACTTTACCAACAGGGAACTCTGTTAATAATTTAAAATTAACTCCTGGCATATAAGACTAAAAAAGTGCATGTAATGAGTTTTATTATGAAATAGATCTTTCTCTTTTACATTATATGCTTTTTCTTTCTGATCATTTTTAACTTTACAAATAGGAAAACAAAAGTAAAATTGCAAAGAGAAAAGAAATATTTCTGTTACCAGTCATCAGGAAAATGTTGAGTGTCTAGATTTGACAAAACACCTACTTCAAGTAAAAGACTTGGGCTCTGTGGCGCAATGGATAGCGCATTGGACTTCTAGGGAACTGATGTGATTCAAAGGTTGTGGGTTCGAGTCCCACCAGAGTCGTATTTTGAAGTTTGTGTGACATTTATACTTTGTCTCAGTTGTTGTTGGAAATATGAAAAAGGAAAAAAAAAGTATTAATGTTTAGAGAAAATTAGAAGTCGTATTTAGGTTTGAACTTGTCAAAGAATGTAGAAAGAGCAGATACTGAAGGCTCATTGACCCAAAGGATAGCAGATAGGGCACAATTCATTATTGCATATTTTTGGTCTAGTGTTTGGTGTTCTATGTCCTGTTTTCAGTAGTCCCAAGTTCTTTTTTTAATTTGAACCTTTTTAAAAGTTGATTTTTTATGTGTTTATAAGATATTTCTTTATGATTTCTACTGTCTGGATTTGGGGTTTCTAGATATTTTTGGCTTATTTTTCAACTATAACTTAACAAAATGCAAATTTGGCACAATCATACTCCAGTCCATCCATAGATTGATGATATGTTTTTTTGTTATGAATTTTAGGTCATTATGCAAAACGTGGACATTCTTTGGCTAAAAAGTGGCAAAACAAGTTTAAAGATGAGAACAGAGTGATATCAGCTGCCTTGTCCTCATAAACACTTTCTGCTTCGCTAACGAGATCACTGAATTCATGTAAGTAGGTAATTTTTGGAGATCTGAAATTCAGCGGAAATTAGTTTTTTGTGATTAAGTTTATTTTTATGGTAAGAAATTAGTTTACAATTTTGGACAAATCATCTGATCTCTTTTCATAATAATCTAGAGTTAACACAAATTACCACTATAAAATCTGAAGCAGTAAACTTTGTGAAAGCCAAATTTTGTATCAGTCTGAAAACTTTTGGCCATTAATGTACAGTCCTAGATATTTTTAGAAAAACTGTAAAAGGAAAAAATGAGGAAAGGAAAAACTTCTAAAGAAAAGCATAGCTGACTGCTAAAGTCAGGATATCTACAGGAGCACTCCAGAAAATTTACCAGCATTAATTTGGACTAAAACAAATGTTCTCTGATAGTCTTATCATATGGCTAAAATTATTTCCTTTGTTTTGACTAATATCCTTCCCAAACCAGTGTCCCATTAGCGTGCAACGAAACTGATGTTCCAAGCCATTTTTCTCGGATTAAGTTTCTGAGGCTCAGTGGCTACTGCATTGAAGATGTAGAAAGTAAAAAAGATCAAAGCTTGAGAGTTAGAAACCAACCAAAGGAACCCCTTTTGTAGTCTTGCATACATTACTGTCCCACACTTTACCAACAGGGAACTCTGTTAGTAATTTAAAATTAACTCCTGGCATATAAGACTAAAAAAGTGCATGTAATGAGTTTTATTATGAAATAGATCTTTCTCTTTTACATTATATGCTTTTTCTTTCTGATCAGTTTTAACTTTACAAATAGGAAAACAAAAGTAAAATTGCAAAGAGAAAAGAAATCTTTCTGTTACCAGTCATCAGGAAAATGTTGAGTGTCTAGATTTGACAAAACACCTACTTCAAGTAAAAGACTTGGGCTCTGTGGCGCAATGGATAGCGCATTGGACTTCTAGGGAACTGATGTGATTCAAAGGTTGTGGGTTCGAGTCCCACCAGAGTCGTATTTTGAAGTTTGTGTGACATTTATACTTTGTCTCAGTTGTTGTTGGAAATATGAAAAAGGAAAAGTTAAGGTATCAGATCTGGGCTTCATATTAATGTTTAGAGAAAATTAGAAGTCGTATTTAGGTTTGAACTTGTCAAAGAACGTAGAAAGAGCAGATACTGAAGGCTCATTGACCCAAAGGATAGCAGATAGGGCACAATTCATTATTGCATATTTTTGGTCTAGTGTTTGGTGTTCTATGTCCTGTTTTCAGTAGTCCCAAGTTCTTTTTTTAATTTGAACCTTTTTAAAAGTTGATTTTTTATGTGTTTATAAGATATTTCTTTACGATTTCTACTGTCTGGATTTGGGGTTTCTAGATATTTTTGGCTTATTTTTCAACTATAACTTAACAAAATGCAAATTTGGCACAATCATACTCCAGTCCATCCATAGATTGATGATATGTTTTTTTGTTATGAATTTTAGGTCATTATGCAAAACGTGGACATTCTTTGGCTAAAAAGTGGCAAAACAAGTTTAAAGATGAGAACAGAGTGATATCAGCTGCCTTGTCCTCATAAACACTTTCTGCTTCGCTAACGAGATCACTGAATTCATGTAAGTAGGTAATTTTTGGAGAGCTGAAATTCAGCGGAAATTAGTTTTTTGTGATTAAGTTTATTTTTATGGTAAGAAATTAGTTTATAATTTTGGACAAATCATCTGATCTCTTTTCATAATAATCTAGAGTTAACACAAATTACCACTATAAAATCTGAAGCAGTAAACTTTGTGAAAGCCAAATTTTGTATCAGTCTGAAAACTTTTGGCCATTAATGTACAGTCCTAGATATTTTTAGAAAAACTGTAAAAGGAAAAAATGAGGAAAGGAAAAACTTCTAAAGAAAAGCATAGCTGACTGCTAAAGTCAGGATATCTACAGGAGCACTCCAGAAAATTTACCAGCATTAATTTGGACTAAAACAAATGTTCTCTGATAGTCTTATCATATAGCTAAAATTATTTCCTTTGTTTTGACTAATATCCTTCCCAAACCAGTGTCCCATTAGCGTGCAACGAAACTGATGTTCCAAGCCATTTTTCTCGGATTAAGTTTCTGAGGCTCAGTGGCTACTGCATTGAAGATGTAGAAAGTAAAAAAGATCAAAGCTTGAGAGTTAGAAACCAACCAAACGAACCCCTTTTGTAGTCTTGCATACATTACTGTCCCACACTTTACCAACAGGGAACTCTGTTAATAATTTAAAATTAACTCCTGGCATATAAGACTAAAAAAGTGCATGTAATGAGTTTTATTATGAAATAGATCTTTCTCTTTTACATTATATGCTTTTTCTTTCTGATCAGTTTTAACTTTACAAATAGGAAAACAAAAGTAAAATTGCAAAGAGAAAAGAAATCTTTCTGTTACCAGTCATCAGGAAAATGTTGAGTGTCTAGATTTGACAAAACACCTACTTCAAGTAAAAAACTTGTGGCTCTGTGGCGCAATGGATAGCGCATTGGACTTCTAGGGAACTGATGTGATTCAAAGGTTGTGGGTTCGAGTCCCACCAGAGTCGTATTTTGAAGTTTGTGTGACATTTATACTTTGTCTCAGTTGTTGTTGGAAATATGAAAAAGGAAAAAAAAAGTATTAATGTTTAGAGAAAATTAGAAGTCGTATTTAGGTTTGAACTTGTCAAAGAATGTAGAAAGAGCAGATACTGAAGGCTCATTGACCCAAAGGATAGCAGATAGGGCACAATTCATTATTGCATATTTTTGGTCTAGTGTTTGGTGTTCTATGTCCTGTTTTCAGTAGTCCCAAGTTCTTTTTTTAATTTGAACCTTTTTAAAAGTTGATTTTTTATGTGTTTATAAGATATTTCTTTACGATTTCTACTGTCTGGATTTGGGGTTTCTAGATATTTTTGGCTTATTTTTCAACTATAACTTAACAAAATGCAAATTTGGCACAATCATACTCCAGTCCATCCATAGATTGATGATATGTTTTTTTGTTATGAATTTTAGGTCATTATGCAAAACGTGGACATTCTTTGGCTAAAAAGTGGCAAAACAAGTTTAAAGATGAGAACAGAGTGATATCAGCTGCCTTGTCCTCATAAACACTTTCTGCTTCGCTAACGAGATCACTGAATTCATGTAAGTAGGTAATTTTTGGAGATCTGAAATTCAGCGGAAATTAGTTTTTTGTGATTAAGTTTATTTTTATGGTAAGAAATTAGTTTACAATTTTGGACAAATCATCTGATCTCTTTTCATAATAATCTAGAGTTAACACAAATTACCACTATAAAATCTGAAGCAGTAAACTTTGTGAAAGCCAAATTTTGTATCAGTCTGAAAACTTTTGGCCATTAATGTACAGTCCTAGATATTTTTAGAAAAACTGTAAAAGGAAAAAATGAGGAAAGGAAAAACTTCTAAAGAAAAACATAGCTGACTGCTAAAGTCAGGATATCTACAGGAGCACTCCAGAAAATTTACCAGCATTAATTTGGACTAAAACAAATGTTCTCTGATAGTCTTATCATATGGTTAAAATTATTTCCTTTGTTTTGACTAATATCCTTCCCAAACCAGTGTCCCATTAGCGTGCAACGAAACTGATGTTCCAAGCCATTTTTCTCGGATTACGTTTCTGAGGCTCAGTGGCTACTGCATTGAAGATGTAGAAAGTAAAAAAGATCAAAGCTTGAGAGTTAGAAACCAACCAAAGGAACCCCTTTTGTAGTCTTGCATACATTACTGTCCCACACTGTACCAACAGGGAACTCTGTTAGTAATTTAAAATTAACTCCTGGCATATAAGACTAAAAAAGTGCATGTAATGAGTTTTATTATTAAATAGATCTTTCTCTTTTACATTATATGCTTTTTCTTTCTGATCAGTTTTAACTTTACAAATAGGAAAACAAAAGTAAAATTGCAAAAAGAAAAGAAATCTTTCTGTTACCAGTCATCAGGAAAATGTTGAGTGTCTAGATTTGACAAAACACCTACTTCAAGTAAAAGACTTGGGCTCTGTGGCGCAATGGATAGCGCATTGGACTTCTAGGGAACTGATGTGATTCAAAGGTTGTGGGTTCGAGTCCCACCAGAGTCGTATTTTGAAGTTTGTGTGACATTTATACTTTGTCTCAGTTGTTGTTGGAAATATGAAAGAGGAAAAAAAAAGTATTAATGTTTAGAGAAAATTAGAAGTCGTATTTAGGTTTGAACTTGTCAAAGAATGTAGAAAGAGCAGATACTGAAGGCTCATTTACCCAAAGGATAGCAGATAGGGCACAATTCATTATTGCATATTTTTGGTCTAGTGTTTGGGTTCTATGTCCTGTTTTCAGTAGTCCCAAGTTCTTTTTTTAATTTGAACCTTTTTAAAAGTTGATTTTTTATGTGTTTATAAGATATTTCTTTACGATCTCTACTGTCTGGATTTGGGGTTTCTAGATATTTTTGGCTTATTTTTCAACTATAACTTAACAAAATGCAAATTTGGCACAAGCATACTCCAGTCCATCCATAGATTGATGATATGTTTTTTTGTTATGAATTTTAGGTCATTATGCAAAACGTGGACATTCTTTGGCTAAAAAGTGGCAAAACAAGTTTAAAGATGAGAACAGAGTGATATCAGCTGCCTTGTCCTCATAAACACTTTCTGCTTCGCTAACGAGATCACTGAATTCATGTAAGTAGGTAATTTTTGGAGAGCTGAAATTCAGCAGAAATTAGTTTTTTGTGATTAAGTTTATTTTTATGGTAAGAAATTAGTTTATAATTTTGGACAAATCATCTGATCTCTTTTCATAATAATCTAGACTTAACACAAATTACCACTATAAAATCTGAAGCAGTAAACTTTGTGAAAGCCAAATTTTGTATCAGTCTGAAAACTTTTGGCCATTAATGTACAGTCCTAGATATTTTTAGAAAAACTGTAAAAGGAAAAAATGAGGAAAGGAAAAACTTCTAAAGAAAAGCATAGCTGACTGCTAAAGTCAGGATATCTACAGGAGCACTCCAGAAAATTTACCAGCATTAATTTGGACTAAAACAAATGTTCTCTGATAGTCTTATCATATGGCTAAAATTATTTCCTTTGTTTTGACTAATATCCTTCCCAAACCAGTGTCCCATTAGCGTGCAATGAAACTGATGTTCCAAGCCATTTTTCTCGGATTAAGTTTCTGAGGCTCAGTGGCTACTGCATTGAAGATGTAGAAAGTAAAAAAGATCAAAGCTTGAGAGTTAGAAACCAACCAAAGGAACCCCTTTTGTAGTCTTGCATACATTATTGTCCCACACTTTACCAACAGGGAACTCTGTTAGTAATTTAAAATTAACTCCTGGCATATAAGACTAAAAAAGTGCATGTAATGAGTTTTATTATGAAATAGATCTTTCTCTTTTACATTATATGCTTTTTCTTTCTGATCAGTTTTAACTTTACAAATAGGAAAACAAGAGTAAAATTGCAAAAAGAAAAGAAATCTTTCTGTTACCAGTCATCAGGAAAATGTTGAGTGTCTAGATTTGACAAAACACCTACTTCAAGTAAAAGACTTGTGGCTCTGTGGCGCAATGGATAGCGCATTGGACTTCTAGGGAACTGATGTGATTCAAAGGTTGTGGGTTCGAGTCCCACCAGAGTCGTATTTTGAAGTTTGTGTGACATTTATACTTTGTCTCAGTTGTTGTTGGAAATATGAAAAAGGAAAAGTTAAGGTATCAGATCTGGGCTTCATATTAATGTTTAGAGAAAATTAGAAGTCGTATTTAGGTTTGAACTTGTCAAAGAACGTAGAAAGAGCAGATACTGAAGGCTCATCGACCCAAAGGATAGCAGATAGGGCACAATTCATTATTGCATATTTTTGGTCTAGTGTTTGGTGTTCTATGTCCTGTTTTCAGTAGTCCCAAGTTCTTTTTTTAATTTGAACCTTTTTAAAAGTTGATTTTGTATGTGTTTATAAGATATTTCTTTACGATCTCTACTGTCTGGATTTGGGGTTTCTAGATATTTTTGGCTTATTTTTCAACTATAACTTAACAAAATGCAAATTTGGCACAAGCATACTCCAGTCCATCCATAGATTGATGATATGTTTTTTTGTTATGAATTTTAGGTCATTATGCAAAACGTGGACATTCTTTGGCTAAAAAGTGGCAAAACAAGTTTAAAGATGAGAACAGAGTGATATCAGCTGCCTTGTCCTCATAAACACTTTCTGCTTCGCTAACGAGATCACTGAATTCATGTAAGTAGGTAATTTTTGGAGAGCTGAAATTCAGCAGAAATTAGTTTTTTGTGATTAAGTTTATTTTTATGGTAAGAAATTAGTTTATAATTTTGGACAAATCATCTGATCTCTTTTCATAATAATCTAGACTTAACACAAATTACCACTATAAAATCTGAAGCAGTAAACTTTGTGAAAGCCAAATTTTGTATCAGTCTGAAAACTTTTGGCCATTAATGTACAGTCCTAGACATTTTTAGAAAAACTGTAAAAGGAAAAAATGAGGAAAGGAAAAACTTCTAAAGAAAAGCATAGCTGACTGCTAAAGTCAGGATATCTACAGGAGCACTCAAGAAAATTTACCAGCATTAATTTGGACTAAAACAAATGTTCTCTGATAGTCTTATCATATGGCTAAAATTATTTCCTTTGTTTTGACTAATATCCTTCCCAAACCAGTGTCCCATTAGCGTGCAACGAAACTGATGTTCCAAGCCATTTTTCTCGGATTAAGTTTCTGAGGCTCAGTGGCTACTGCATTGAAGATGTAGAAAGTAAAAAAGATCAAAGCTTGAGAGTTAGAAACCAACCAAAGGAACCCCTTTTGTAGTCTTGCATACATTATTGTCCCACACTTTACCAACAGGGAACTCTGTTAGTAATTTAAAATTAACTCCTGGCATATAAGACTAAAAAAGTACATGTAATGAGTTTTATTATGAAATAGATCTTTCTCTTTTACATTATATGCTTTTTCTTTCTGATCAGTTTTAACTTTACAAATAGGAAAACAAGAGTAAAATTGCAAAAAGAAAAGAAATCTTTCTGTTACCAGTCATCAGGAAAATGTTGAGTGTCTAGATTTGACAAAACACCTACTTCAAGTAAAAGACTTGGGCTCTGTGGCGCAATGGATAGCGCATTGGACTTCTAGGGAACTGATGTGGGTTCGAGTCCCACCAGAGTCGTATTTTGAAGTTTGTGTGACATTTATACTTTGTCTCAGTTGTTGTTGGAAATATGAAAAAGGAAAAAAAAAGTATTAATGTTTAGAGAAAATTAGAAGTCGTATTTAGGTTTGAACTTGTCAAAGAATGCAGAAAGAGCAGATACTGAAGGCTCATTGACCCAAAGGATAGCAGATAGGGCACAATTCATTATTGCATATTTTTGGTCTAGTGTTTGGTGTTCTATGTCCTGTTTTCAGTAGTCCCAAGTTCTTTTTTTAATTTGAACCTTTTTAAAAGTTGATTTTTTATGTGTTTATAAGATATTTCTTTACGATTTCTACTGTCTGGATTTGGGGTTTCTAGATATTTTTGGCTTATTTTTCAACTATAACTTAACAAAATGCAAATTTGGCACAATCATACTCCAGTCCATCCATAGATTGATGATATGTTTTTTTGTTATGAATTTTAGGTCATTATGCAAAACGTGGACATTCTTTGGCTAAAAAGTGGCAAAACAAGTTTAAAGATGAGAACAGAGTGATATCAGCTGCCTTGTCCTCATAAACACTTTCTGCTTCGCTAACGAGATCACTGAATTCATGTAAGTAGGTAATTTTTGGAGATCTGAAATTCAGCGGAAATTAGTTTTTTGTGATTAAGTTTATTTTTATGGTAAGAAATTAGTTTATAATTTTGGACAAATCATCTGATCTCTTTTCATAATAATCTAGACTTAACACAAATTACCACTATAAAATCTGAAGCAGTAAACTTTGTGAAAGCCAAATTTTGTATCAGTCTGAAAACTTTTGGCCATTAATGTACAGTCTTAGATATTTTTAGAAAAACTGTAAAAGGAAATAATGAGGAAAGGAAAAACTTCTAAAGAAAAGCGTAGCTGACTGCTAAAGTCAGGATATCTACAGGAGCACTCCAGAAAATTTACCAGAATTAATTTGGACTAAAACAAATGTTCTCTGATAGTCTTATCATATGGCTAAAATTATTTCCTTTGTTTTGACTAATATCCTTCCCAAACCAGTGTCCCATTAGCGTGCAACGAAACTGATGTTCCAAGCCATTTTTCTCGGATTAAGTTTCTGAGGCTCAGTGGCTACTGCATTGAAGATGTAGAAAGTAAAAAAGATCAAAGCTTGAGAGTTAGAAACCAACCAAAGGAACCCCTTTTGTAGTCTTGCATACATTATTGTCCCACACTTTACCAACAGGGAACTCTGTTAGTAATTTAAAATTAACTCCTGGCATATAAGACTAAAAAAGTGCATGTAATGAGTTTTATTATGAAATAGATCTTTCTCTTTTACATTATATGCTTTTTCTTTCTGATCAGTTTTAACTTTACAAATAGGAAAACAAGAGTAAAATTGCAAAAAGAAAAGAAATCTTTCTGTTACCAGTCATCAGGAAAATGTTGAGTGTCTAGATTTGACAAAACACCTACTTCAAGTAAAAGACTTGAAACTCATCAAAGAGAATGAAGACTTTCTAGACAGAACAGAAGCATCTCTACTGGTCACAGAAGGTGCAAAAAGTGTCAGAGCACCTCCAAAAGCAGATGAGTGGAAGCATGTGACCAAAAGAAGCAAGAAGACCATGGAGAAATCACCAACCACACAACTGAAGAACCGATATCAAATCTTTGTAGAGGATGAAGATGGCACACCTAAGAATGAAGCAATACCAGCAAGCAAAAAAGAAAAGGGCACACAGCAACAAGTGACAGCAAAAAGTACAGCCAAGAAGCAACGAAGAGTGGTGGTGGTGGGAGACTCACTACTGAGAGGCACCGAAGCAGCCATCTGCAGACCGGACATAACTGCAAGAGAAGTATGCTGCCTTCCAGGTGCGATGATCAAGGATGTGACCGATAGGATACCAAAGCTCTTCAGCTCCAAGGACGTCCACCCATTTCTTCTGATACATGTTGGCACCAATGACACGGCAAGGAAGGACCTACCGACAATCTGCAAGGACTTTGAAGAGTTGGGGAAGAAAGTAAAAGAACTGGATGCACAGGTAGTTTTTTCTTCTATCCTTCCAGTAGACGAGCATGGCACCAGGAGATGGAACAGGATCCTTGATGCAAACAACTGGCTAAGACGATGGTGCAGACAACAAGGATTTGGATTCCTGGACCACGGTGTGAATTACTGGTATGATGGACTCCTCGCCAGAGACGGACTACACCTCAACAAACCTGGGAAACACACATTCGCCAGAAGACTCGCTACACTCATCAGGAGGGCGTTAAACTAGAAGAAGAGGGGACGGGAAGAAAAACATTAGACTCGAACAAAGACGACCCAGGAAAACATACTCAGAAGGGAGGTAAGAACATTTCTAAAACAATCCACAGTGAGGAGATTGGAACAAAACAAAATCCTCTAAACTGCATGCTCGCAAACGCCAGAAGCCTGACAAACAAGATGGAAGAACTAGAAGCAGAAATATCTACAGGTAACTTTGACATAGTGGGAATAACCGAGACATGGTTAGATGAAAGCTATGACTGGGCAGTTAACTTACAGGGTTACAGTCTGTTTAGAAAGGATCGTAAAAATCGGAGAGGAGGAGGGGTTTGTCTCTATGTAAAGTCTTGTCTAAAGTCCACTTTAAGGGAGGATATTAGCGAAGGGAATGAGGATGTCGAGTCCATATGGGTTGAAATTCATGGAGGGAAAAATGGTAACAAAATTCTCATTGGGGTCTGTTACAAACCCCCAAATATAACAGAAAGCATGGAAAGTCTACTTCTAAAGCAGATAGATGAAGCTGCAACCCATAATGAGGTCCTGGTTATGGGGGACTTTAACTACCCGGATATTAACTGGGAAACAGAAACCTGTGAAACCCATAAAGGCAACAGGTTTCTGCTAATAACCAAGAAAAATTATCTTTCACAATTGGTGCAGAATCCAACCAGAGGAGCAGCACTTTTAGACCTAATACTATCTAATAGACCTGACAGAATAACAAATCTGCAGGTGGTTGGGCATTTAGGAAATAGCGACCACAATATTGTGCAGTTTCACCTGTCTTTCACTAGGGGGACTTGTCAGGGAGTCACAAAAACATTGAACTTTAGGAAGGCAAAGTTTGAACAGCTTAGAGATGCCCTTAATCTGGTAGACTGGGACAATATCCTCAGAAATGAGAATACAGATAATAAATGGGAAATGTTTAAGAACATCCTAAATAGGCAGTGTAAGCGGTTTATACCTTGTGGGAATAAAAGGACTAGAAATAGGAAAAACCCAATGTGGCTAAACAAAGAAGTAAGACAGGCAATTAACAGTAAAAAGAAAGCATTTGCACTACTAAAGCAGGATGGCACCATTGAAGCTCTAAAAAACTATAGGGAGAAAAATACTTTATCTAAAAAACTAATTAAAGCTGCCAAAAAGGAAACAGAGAAGCACATTGCTAAGGAGAGTAAAACTAATCCCAAACTGTTCTTCAACTATATCAATAGTAAAAGAATAAAAACTGAAAATGTAGGCCCCTTAAAAAATAGTGAGGAAAGAATGGTTGTAGATGACGAGGAAAAAGCTAACATATTAAACACCTTTTTCTCCACGGTATTCACGGTGGAAAATGAAATGCTAGGTGAAATCCCAAGAAACAATGAAAACCCTATATTAAGGGTCACCAATCTAACCCAAGAAGAGGTGCGAAACCAGCTAAATAAGATTAAAATAGATAAATCTCCGGGTCCGGATGGCATACACCCACGAGTACTAAGAGAACTAAGTAATGTAATAGATAAACCATTATTTCTTATTTTTAGTGACTCTATAGCGACAGGGTCTGTTCCGCAGGACTGGCGCATAGCAAATGTGGTGCCAATATTCAAAAAGGGCTCTAAAAGTGAACCTGGAAATTATAGGCCAGTAAGTCTAACCTCTATTGTTGGTAAAATATTTGAAGGGTTTCTGAGGGATGTTATTCTGGATTATCTCAATGAGAATAACTGTTTAACTCCATATCAGCATGGGTTTATGAGAAATCGCTCCTGTCAAACCAATCTAATCAGTTTTTATGAAGAGGTAAGCTATAGACTGGACCACGGTGAGTCATTGGACGTGGTATATCTCGATTTTTCCAAAGCGTTTGATACCGTGCCGCACAAGAGGTTGCTACACAAAATGAGAATGCTTGGTCTGGGGGAAAATGTGTGTAAATGGGTTAGTAACTGGCTTAGTGATAGAAAGCAGAGGGTGGTTATAAATGGTATAGTCTCTAACTGGGTCGCTGTGACCAGTGGGGTACCGCAGGGGTCAGTATTGGGACCTGTTCTCTTCAACATATTCATTAATGATCTGGTAGAAGGTTTACACAGTAAAATATCGATATTTGCAGATGATACAAAACTATGTAAAGCAGTTAATACAAGAGACGATAGTATTCTGCTACAGATGGATCTGGATAAGTTGGAAACTTGGGCTGAAAGGTGGCAGATGAGGTTTAACAATGATAAATGTAAGGTTATACACATGGGAAGAGGGAATCAATATCACCATTACACACTGAACGGGAAACCACTGGGTAAATCTGACAGGGAGAAGGACTTGGGGATCCTAGTTAATGATAAACTTACCTGGAGCAGCCAGTGCCAGGCAGCAGCTGCCAAGGCAAACAGGATCATGGGGTGCATTAAAAGAGGTCTGGATACACATGATGAGAGCATTATACTGCCTCTGTACAAATCCCTAGTTAGACCGCACATGGAGTACTGTGTCCAGTTTTGGGCACCGGTGCTCAGGAAGGATATAATGGAACTAGAGAGAGTACAAAGGAGGGCAACAAAATTAATAAAGGGGATGGGAGAACTACAATACCCAGATAGATTAGCGAAATTAGGATTATTTAGTCTAGAAAAAAGACGACTGAGGGGCGATCTAATAACCATGTATAAGTATATAAGGGGACAATACAAATATCTCGCTGAGGATCTGTTTATACCAAGGAAGGTGACGGGCACAAGGGGGCATTCTTTGCGTCTGGAGGAGAGAAGGTTTTTCCACCAACATAGAAGAGGATTCTTTACTGTTAGGGCAGTGAGAATCTGGAATTGCTTGCCTGAGGAGGTGGTGATGGCGAACTCAGTCGAGGGGTTCAAGAGAGGCCTGGATGTCTTCCTGGAGCAGAACAATATTGTATCATACAATTATTAGGTTCTGTAGAAGGACGTAGATCTGGGTATTTATTATGATGGAATATAGGCTGAACTGGATGGACAAATGTCTTTTTTCGGCCTTACTAACTATGTTACTATGTTACTTGTGGCTCTGTGGCGCAATGGATAGCGCATTGGACTTCTAGGGAACTGATGTGATTCAAAGGTTGTGGGTTCGAGTCCCACCAGAGTCGTATTTTGAAGTTTGTGTGACATTTATACTTTGTCTCAGTTGTTGTTGGAAATATGAAAAAGGAAAAGTTAAGGTATCAGATCTGGGCTTCATATTAATGTTTAGAGAAAATTAGAAGTCGTATTTAGGTTTGAACTTGTCAAAGAACGTAGAAAGAGCAGATACTGAAGGCTCATTGACCCAAAGGATAGCAGATAGGGCACAATTCATTATTGCATATTTTTGGTCTAGTGTTTGGTGTTCTATGTCCTGTTTTCAGTAGTCCCAAGTTCTTTTTTTAATTTGAACCTTTTTAAAAGTTGATTTTTTATGTGTTTATAAGATATTTCTTTACGATCTCTACTGTCTGGATTTGGGGTTTCTAGATATTTTTGGCTTATTTTTCAACTATAACTTAACAAAATGCAAATTTGGCACAAGCATACTCCAGTCCATCCATAGATTGATGATATGTTTTTTTGTTATGAATTTTAGGTCATTATGCAAAACGTGGACATTCTTTGGCTAAAAAGTGGCAAAACAAGTTTAAAGATGAGAACAGAGTGATATCAGCTGCCTTGTCCTCATAAACACTTTCTGCTTCGCTAACGAGATCACTGAATTCATGTAAGTAGGTAATTTTTGGAGAGCTGAAATTCAGCAGAAATTTGTTTTTTGTGATTAAGTTTATTTTTATGGTAAGAAATTAGTTTATAATTTTGGACAAATCATCTGATCTCTTTTCATAATAATCTAGACTTAACACAAATTACCACTATAAAATCTGAAGCAGTAAACTTTGTGAAAGCCAAATTTTGTATCAGTCTGAAAACTTTTGGCCATTAATGTACAGTCCTAGATATTTTTAGAAAAACTGTAAAAGGAAAAAATGAGGAAAGGAAAAACTTCTAAAGAAAAGCATAGCTGACTGCTAAAGTCAGGATATCTACAGGAGCACTCCAGAAAATTTACCAGCATTAATTTGGACTAAAACAAATGTTCTCTGATAGTCTTATCATATGGCTAAAATTATTTCCTTTGTTTTGACTAATATCCTTCCCAAACCAGTGTCCCATTAGCGTGCAACGAAACTGATGTTCCAAGCCATTTTTCTCGGATTAAGTTTCTGAGGCTCAGTGGCTACTGCATTGAAGATGTAGAAAGTAAAAAAGATCAAAGCTTGAGAGTTAGAAACCAACCAAAGGAACCCCTTTTGTAGTCTTGCATACATTATTGTCCCACACTTTACCAACAGGGAACTCTGTTAGTAATTTAAAATTAACTCCTGGCATATAAGACTAAAAAAGTGCATGTAATGAGTTTTATTATGAAATAGATCTTTCTCTTTTACATTATATGCTTTTTCTTTCTGATCAGTTTTAACTTTACAAATAGGAAAACAAGAGTAAAATTGCAAAAAGAAAAGAAATCTTTCTGTTACCAGTCATCAGGAAAATGTTGAGTGTCTAGATTTGACAAAACACCTACTTCAAGTAAAAGACTTGTGGCTCTGTGGCGCAATGGATAGCGCATTGGACTTCTAGGGAACTGATGTGATTCAAAGGTTGTGGGTTCGAGTCCCACCAGAGTCGTATTTTGAAGTTTGTGTGACATTTATACTTTGTCTCAGTTGTTGTTGGAAATATGAAAAAGGAAAAGTTAAGGTATCAGATCTGGGCTTCATAATAATGTTTAGAGAAAATTAGAAGTCGTATTTAGGTTTGAACTTGTCAAAGAACGTAGAAAGAGCAGATACTGAAGGCTCATCGACCCAAAGGATAGCAGATAGGGCACAATTCATTATTGCATATTTTTGGTCTAGTGTTTGGTGTTCTATGTCCTGTTTTCAGTAGTCCCAAGTTCTTTTTTTAATTTGAACCTTTTTAAAAGTTGATTTTGTATGTGTTTATAAGATATTTCTTTACGATCTCTACTGTCTGGATTTGGGGTTTCTAGATATTTTTGGCTTATTTTTCAACTATAACTTAACAAAATGCAAATTTGGCACAAGCATACTCCAGTCCATCCATAGATTGATGATATGTTTTTTTGTTATGAATTTTAGGTCATTATGCAAAACGTGGACATTCTTTGGCTAAAAAGTGGCAAAACAAGTTTAAAGATGAGAACAGAGTGATATCAGCTGCCTTGTCCTCATAAACACTTTCTGCTTCGCTAACGAGATCACTGAATTCATGTAAGTAGGTAATTTTTGGAGAGCTGAAATTCAGCGGAAATTAGTTTTTTGTGATTAAGTTTATTTTTATGGTAAGAAATTAGTTTATATTTTTGGACAAATCATCTGATCTCTTTTCATAATAATCTAGAGTTAACACAAATTACCACTATAAAATCTGAAGCAGTAAACTTTGTGAAAGCCAAATTTTGTATCAGTCTGAAAACTTTTGGCCATTAATGTACAGTCCTAGATATTTTTAGAAAAACTGTAAAAGGAAAAAATGAGGAAAGGAAAAACTTCTAAATTAAAGCATAGCTGACTGCTAAAGTCAGGATATCTACAGGAGCACTCCAGAAAATTTACCAGCATTAATTTGGACTAAAACAAATGTTCTCTGATAGTCTTATCATATGGCTAAAATTATTTCCTTTGTTTTGACTAATATCCTTCCCAAACCAGTGTCCCATTAGCGTGCAACGAAACTGATGTTCCAAGCCATTTTTCTCGGATTAAGTTTCTGAGGCTCAGTGGCTACTGCATTGAAGATGTAGAAAGTAAAAAAGATCAAAGCTTGAGAGTTAGAAACCAACCAAAGGAACCCTTTTGTAGTCTTGCATACATTACTGTCCCACACTGTACCAACAGGAAACTCTGTTAGTAATTTAAAATTAACTACTGGCATATAAGACTCTGTGGCGCAATGGATAGCGCGTTGGACTTCTAGGGAACTGATGTGATTCAAAGGTTGTGTGTTCGAGTCCCACCAGAGTCGTATTTTGAAGTTTGTGTGACATTTATACTTTGTCTCAGTTGTTGTTGGAAATATGAAAAAGGAAAAAAAAAGTATTAATGTTTTGAGAAAATTAGAAGTCGTATTTAGGTTTGAACTTGTCAAAAAATGTAGAAAGAGCAGATACTGAAGGCTCATTGACCCAAAGGATAGCAGATAGGGCACAATTCATTATTGCATATTTTTGGTCTAGTGTTTGGTGTTCTATGTCCTGTTTTCAGTAGTCCCAAGTTCTTTTTTTAATTTGAACCTTTTTAAAAGTTGATTTTTTATGTGTTTATAAGATATTTCTTTACGATTTCTACTGTCTGGATTTGGGGTTTCTAGATATTTTTGGCTTATTTTTCAACTATAACTTAACAAAATGCAAATTTGGCACAATCATACTCCAGTCCATCCATAGATTGATGATATGTTTTTTTGTTATGAATTTTAGGTCATTATGCAAAACGTGGACATTCTTTGGCTAAAAAGTGGCAAAACAAGTTTAAAGATGAGAACAGAGTGATATCAGCTGCCTTGTCCTCATAAACACTTTCTGCTTCGCTAACGAGATCACTGAATTCATGTAAGTAGGTAATTTTTGGAGAGCTGAAATTCAGCGGAAATTAGTTTTTTGTGATTAAGTTTATTTTTATGGTAAGAAATTAGTTTACAATTTTGGACAAATCATCTGATCTCTTTTCATAATAATCTAGAGTTAACACAAATTACCACTATAAAATCTGAAGCAGTAAACTTTGTGAAAGCCAAATTTTGTATCAGTCTGAAAACTTTTGGCCATTAATGTACAGTCCTAGATATTTTTAGAAAAACTGTAAAAGGAAAAAATGAGGAAAGGAAAAACTTCTAAAGAAAAGCATAGCTGACTGCTAAAGTCAGGATATCTACAGGAGCACTCCAGAAAATTTACCAGCATTAATTTGGACTAAAACAAATGTTCTCTGATAGTCTTATCATATGGCTAAAATTATTTCCTTTGTTTTGACTAATATCCTTCCCAAACCAGTGTCCCATTAGCGTGCAACGAAACTGATGTTCCAAGCCATTTTTCTCGGATTAAGTTTCTGAGGCTCAGTGGCTACTGCATTGAAGATGTAGAAAGTAAAAAAGATCAAAGCTTGAGAGTTAGAAACCAACCAAAGGAACCCCTTTTGTAGTCTTGCATACATTACTGTCCCACACTTTACCAACAGGGAACTCTGTTAGTAATTTAAAATTAACTCCTGGCATATAAGACTAAAAAAGTGCATGTAATGAGTTTTATTATGAAATAGATCTTTCTCTTTTACATTATATGCTTTTTCTTTCTGATCAGTTTTAACTTTACAAATAGGAAAACAAAAGTAAAATTGCAAAGAGAAAAGAAATCTTTCTGTTACCAGTCATCAGGAAAATGTTGAGTGTCTAGATTTGACAAAACACCTACTTCAAGTAAAAGTCTTGGGCTCTGTGGCGCAATGGATAGCGCATTGGACTTCTAGGGAACTGATGTGATTCAAAGGTTGTGGGTTCGAGTCCCACCAGAGTCGTATTTTGAAGTTTGTGTGACATTTATACTTTGTCTCAGTTGTTGTTGGAAATATGAAAAAGGAAAAGTTAAGGTATCAGATCTGGGCTTCATATTAATGTTTAGAGAAAATTAGAAGTCGTATTTAGGTTTGAACTTGTCAAAGAACGTAGAAAGAGCAGATACTGAAGGCTCATTGACCCAAAGGATAGCAGATAGGGCACAATTCATTATTGCATATTTTTGGTCTAGTGTTTGGTGTTCTATGTCCTGTTTTCAGTAGTCCCAAGTTCTTTTTTTAATTTGAACCTTTTTAAAAGTTGATTTTTTATGTGTTTATAAGATATTTCTTTACGATTTCTACTGTCTGGATTTGGGGTTTCTAGATATTTTTGGCTTATTTTTCAACTATAACTTAACAAAATGCAAATTTGGCACAATCATACTCCAGTCCATCCATAGATTGATGATATGTTTTTTTGTTATGAATTTTAGGTCATTATGCAAAACGTGGACATTCTTTGGCTAAAAAGTGGCAAAACAAGTTTAAAGATGAGAACAGAGTGATATCAGCTGCCTTGTCCTCATAAACACTTTCTGCTTCGCTAACGAGATCACTGAATTCATGTAAGTAGGTAATTTTTGGAGAGCTGAAATTCAGCGGAAATTAGTTTTTTGTGATTAAGTTTATTTTTATGGTAAGAAATTAGTTTATAATTTTGGACAAATCATCTGATCTCTTTTCATAATAATCTAGAGTTAACACAAATTACCACTATAAAATCTGAAGCAGTAAACTTTGTGAAAGCCAAATTTTGTATCAGTCTGAAAACTTTTGGCCATTAATGTACAGTCCTAGATATTTTTAGAAAAACTGTAAAAGGAAAAAATGAGGAAAGGAAAAACTTCTAAAGAAAAGCATAGCTGACTGCTAAAGTCAGGATATCTACAGGAGCACTCCAGAAAATTTACCAGCATTAATTTGGACTAAAACAAATGTTCTCTGATAGTCTTATCATATAGCTAAAATTATTTCCTTTGTTTTGACTAATATCCTTCCCAAACCAGTGTCCCATTAGCGTGCAACGAAACTGATGTTCCAAGCCATTTTTCTCGGATTAAGTTTCTGAGGCTCAGTGGCTACTGCATTGAAGATGTAGAAAGTAAAAAAGATCAAAGCTTGAGAGTTAGAAACCAACCAAAGGAACCCCTTTTGTAGTCTTGCATACATTACTCTCCCACACTTTACCAACAGGGAACTCTGTTAATAATTTAAAATTAACTCCTGGCATATAAGACTAAAAAAGTGCATGTAATGAGTTTTATTATGAAATAGATCTTTCTCTTTTACATTACATGCTTTTTCTTTCTGATCAGTTTTAACTTTACAAATAGGAAAACAAAAGTAAAATTGCAAAGAGAAAAGAAATCTTTCTGTTACCAGTCATCAGGAAAATGTTGAGTGTCTAGATTTGACAAAACACCTACTTCAAGTAAAAGACTTGGGCTCTGTGGTGCAATGGATAGCGCATTGGACTTCTAGGGAACTGATGTGATTCAAAGGTTGTGGGTTCGAGTCCCACCAGAGTCGTATTTTGAAGTTTGTGTGACATTTATACTTTGTCTCAGTTGTTGTTGGAAATATGAAAAAGGAAAAAAAAAGTATTAATGTTTAGAGAAAATTAGAAGTCGTATTTAGGTTTGAACTTGTCAAAGAATGTAGAAAGAGCAGATACTGAAGGCTCATTGACCCAAAGGATAGCAGATAGGGCACAATTCATTATTGCATATTTTTGGTCTAGTGTTTGGTGTTCTATGTCCTGTTTTCAGTAGTCCCAAGTTCTTTTTTTAATTTGAACCTTTTTAAAAGTTGATTTTTTATGTGTTTATAAGATATTTCTTTATGATCTCTACTGTCTGGATTTGGGGTTTCTAGATATTTTTGGCTTATTTTTCAACTATAACTTAACAAAATGCAAATTTGGCACAAGCATACTCCAGTCCATCCATAGATTGATGATATGTTTTTTTGTTATGAATTTTAGGTCATTATGCAAAACGTGGACATTCTTTGGCTAAAAAGTGGCAAAACAAGTTTAAAGATGAGAACAGAGTGATATCAGCTGCCTTGTCCTCATAAACACTTTCTGCTTCGCTAACGAGATCACTGAATTCATGTAAGTAGGTAATTTTTGGAGAGCTGAAATTCAGCGGAAATTAGTTTTTTGTGATTAAGTTTATTTTTATGGTAAGAAATTAGTTTACAATTTTGGACAAATCATCTGATCTCTTTTCATAATAATCTAGAGTTAACACAAATTACCACTATAAAATCTGAAGCAGTAAACTTTGTGAAAGCCAAATTTTGTATCAGTCTGAAAACTTTTGGCCATTAATGTACAGTCCTAGATATTTTTAGAAAAACTGTAAAAGGAAAGAATGAGGAAAGGAAAAACTTCTAAATTAAAGCATAGCTGACTGCTAAAGTCAGGATATCTACAGGAGCACTCCAGAAAATTTACCAGCATTAATTTGGACTAAAACAAATGTTCTCTGATAGTCTTATCATATGGCTAAAATTATTTCCTTTGTTTTGACTAATATCCTTCCCAAACCAGTGTCCCATTAGCGTGCAACGAAACTGATGTTCCAAGCCATTTTTCTCGGATTAAGTTTCTGAGGCTCAGTGGCTACTGCATTGAAGATGTAGAAAGTAAAAAAGATCAAAGCTTGAGAGTTAGAAACCAACCAAAGGAACCCTTTTGTAGTCTTGCATACATTACTGTCCCACACTTTACCAACAGGGAACTCTGTTAGTAATTTAAAATTAACTACTGGCATATAAGACTCTGTGGCGCAATGGATAGCGCGTTGGACTTCTAGGGAACTGATGTGATTCAAAGGTTGTGTGTTCGAGTCCCACCAGAGTCGTATTTTGAAGTTTGTGTGACATTTATACTTTGTCTCAGTTGTTGTTGGAAATATGAAAAAGGAAAAAAAAAGTATTAATGTTTTTAGAAAATTAGAAGTCGTATTTAGGTTTGAACTTGTCAAAGAATGTAGAAAGAGCAGATACTGAAGGCTCATTGACCCAAAGGATAGCAGATAGGGCACAATTCATTATTGCATATTTTTGGTCTAGTGTTTGGTGTTCTATGTCCTGTTTTCAGTAGTCCCAAGTTCTTTTTTTAATTTGAACCTTTTTAAAAGTTGATTTTTTATGTGTTTATAAGATATTTCTTTACGATCTCTACTGTCTGGATTTGGGGTTTCTAGATATTTTTGGCTTATTTTTCAACTATAACTTAACAAAATGCAAATTTGGCACAAGCATACTCCAGTCCATCCATAGATTGATGATATGTTTTTTTGTTATGAATTTTAGGTCATTATGCAAAACGTGGACATTCTTTGGCTAAAAAGTGGCAAAACAAGTTTAACCCCTTAATGACCGCCAATACGTCTTTTAACTGACCTGAGATATAAGAGAATAGTATCCCCATACAGATGACAATCCAGCATCTGTTGGTTGTACACTATAGCTGACAACTTGCTGTATCAGCCACGATCAGTATTTGCACCTTCTAAATCTGTTTAACCCCTTAGATGCTGCTGTCAATAGTGACTACATCATTATAAATGGTTAACAGAGTGTGGGGGCTTCTTCGTTGTCACAATTGGTGCCCTCAGATCATGATTTTGTTGTCCTGATGTTTGCCATGGCAATTCATGACCAAATCGCGGCCTTAGAGTCTGACGGCTGTAGTAATCTGTTTAGAAGTTAGCAACATTTAGGTGGTAAAAATACACATTTTCATTTCTGTCATACCACTTTGCATTAATTCCTGTAAAGCACCTGAAGGGTTAATAAACTACCTGACAGCAGTTTTCAATATGTTTAGGGGTGCTGTTTCTAAAATGGTATCACGTTTGGGGGTTTCCCAATATATGGGACCCCTAAAGTCACTTCAAACATGGATAAGTCCCTAAAAAAATAAATGTGGTAAATTTCTTTGAAAAAATGAAAAATTGCTGCTACATTTTTAAACCTCCTAAAATGCTAACAAAATAAAATAACATTTTACAAATGGTGCTGATGTAAAGCAGACATGTGGGAAATGTTATTTATTAATGGTTTGCTGTTGTATGACTATCTGGATTAAAGGGATAATCATTCAAATTTAGAAAATTGCTAATTTTGTAACATTTTTCTCAAATTTTTAATATTTTTTTATAAATAAACACAAAAAATGTTGAACTAAATTTACCATTATCATAAAGTATAATGTGTCACGAAAAAACAATCTCAAAATCACTGGGATTTGTTGAAGCGTTGCAGAGTTATTACCACATAAAGTGACACTGGTCAGATTTCAAAAATTTGGCTCGGTCACTAAGGGGTTAAAGATGAGAACAGAGTGATATCAGCTGCCTTGTCCTCATAAACACTTTCTGCTTCGCTAACGAGATCACTGAATTCATGTAAGTAGGTAATTTTTGGAGAGCTGAAATTCAGCAGAAATTAGTTTTTTGTGATTAAGTTTATTTTTATGGTAAGAAATTAGTTTATAATTTTGGACAAATCATCTGATCTCTTTTCATAATAATCTAGACTTAACACAAATTACCACTATAAAATCTGAAGCAGTAAACTTTGTGAAAGCCAAATTTTGTATCAGTCTGAAAACTTTTGGCCATTAATGTACAGTCCTAGATATTTTTAGAAAAACTGTAAAAGGAAAAAATGAGGAAAGGAAAAACTTCTAAAGAAAAGCATAGCTGACTGCTAAAGTCAGGATATCTACAGGAGCACTCCAGAAAATTTACCAGCATTAATTTGGACTAAAACAAATGTTCTCTGATAGTCTTATCATATGGCTAAAATTATTTCCTTTGTTTTGACTAATATCCTTCCCAAACCAGTGTCCCATTAGCGTGCAACGAAACTGATGTTCCAAGCCATTTTTCTCGGATTAAGTTTCTGAGGCTCAGTGGCTACTGCATTGAAGATGTAGAAAGTAAAAAAGATCAAAGCTTGAGAGTTAGAAACCAACCAAAGGAACCCCTTTTGTAGTCTTGCATACATTATTGTCCCACACTTTACCAACAGGGAACTCTGTTAGTAATTTAAAATTAACTCCTGGCATATAAGACTAAAAAAGTGCATGTAATGAGTTTTATTATGAAATAGATCTTTCTCTTTTACATTATATGCTTTTTCTTTCTGATCAGTTTTAACTTTACAAATAGGAAAACAAGAGTAAAATTGCAAAAAGAAAAGAAATCTTTCTGTTACCAGTCATCAGGAAAATGTTGAGTGTCTAGATTTGACAAAACACCTACTTCAAGTAAAAGACTTGTGGCTCTGTGGCGCAATGGATAGCGCATTGGACTTCTAGGGAACTGATGTGATTCAAAGGTTGTGGGTTCGAGTCCCACCAGAGTCGTATTTTGAAGTTTGTGTGACATTTATACTTTGTCTCAGTTGTTGTTGGAAATATGAAAAAGGAAAAGTTAAGGTATCAGATCTGGGCTTCATATTAATGTTTAGAGAAAATTAGAAGTCGTATTTAGGTTTGAACTTGTCAAAGAACGTAGAAAGAGCAGATACTGAAGGCTCATCGACCCAAAGGATAGCAGATAGGGCACAATTCATTATTGCATATTTTTGGTCTAGTGTTTGGTGTTCTATGTCCTGTTTTCAGTAGTCCCAAGTTCTTTTTTTAATTTGAACCTTTTTAAAAGTTGATTTTGTATGTGTTTATAAGATATTTCTTTACGATCTCTACTGTCTGGATTTGGGGTTTCTAGATATTTTTGGCTTATTTTTCAACTATAACTTAACAAAATGCAAATTTGGCACAAGCATACTCCAGTCCATCCATAGATTGATGATATGTTTTTTTGTTATGAATTTTAGGTCATTATGCAAAACGTGGACATTCTTTGGCTAAAAAGTGGCAAAACAAGTTTAAAGATGAGAACAGAGTGATATCAGCTGCCTTGTCCTCATAAACACTTTCTGCTTCGCTAACGAGATCACTGAATTCATGTAAGTAGGTAATTTTTGGAGAGCTGAAATTCAGCGGAAATTAGTTTTTTGTGATTAAGTTTATTTTTATGGTAAGAAATTAGTTTATATTTTTGGACAAATCATCTGATCTCTTTTCATAATAATCTAGAGTTAACACAAATTACCACTATAAAATCTGAAGCAGTAAACTTTGTGAAAGCCAAATTTTGTATCAGTCTGAAAACTTTTGGCCATTAATGTACAGTCCTAGATATTTTTAGAAAAACTGTAAAAGGAAAAAATGAGGAAAGGAAAAACTTCTAAATTAAAGCATAGCTGACTGCTAAAGTCAGGATATCTACAGGAGCACTCCAGAAAATTTACCAGCATTAATTTGGACTAAAACAAATGTTCTCTGATAGTCTTATCATATGGCTAAAATTATTTCCTTTGTTTTGACTAATATCCTTCCCAAACCAGTGTCCCATTAGCGTGCAACGAAACTGATGTTCCAAGCCATTTTTCTCGGATTAAGTTTCTGAGGCTCAGTGGCTACTGCATTGAAGATGTAGAAAGTAAAAAAGATCAAAGCTTGAGAGTTAGAAACCAACCAAAGGAACCCTTTTGTAGTCTTGCATACATTACTGTCCCACACTTTACCAACAGGAAACTCTGTTAGTAATTTAAAATTAACTACTGGCATATAAGACTCTGTGGCGCAATGGATAGCGTGTTGGACTTCTAGGGAACTGATGTGATTCAAAGGTTGTGTGTTCGAGTCCCACCAGAGTCGTATTTTGAAGTTTGTGTGACATTTATACTTTGTCTCAGTTGTTGTTGGAAATATGAAAAAGGAAAAAAAAAGTATTAATGTTTTGAGAAAATTAGAAGTCGTATTTAGGTTTGAACTTGTCAAAAAATGTAGAAAGAGCAGATACTGAAGACTCATTGACCCAAAGGATAGCAGATAGGGCACAATTCATTATTGCATATTTTTGGTCTAGTGTTTGGTGTTCTATGTCCTGTTTTCAGTAGTCCCAAGTTCTTTTTTTAATTTGAACCTTTTTAAAAGTTGATTTTTTATGTGTTTATAAGATATTTCTTTACGATTTCTACTGTCTGGATTTGGGGTTTCTAGATATTTTTGGCTTATTTTTCAACTATAACTTAACAAAATGCAAATTTGGCACAATCATACTCCAGTCCATCCATAGATTGATGATATGTTTTTTTGTTATGAATTTTAGGTCATTATGCAAAACGTGGACATTCTTTGGCTAAAAAGTGGCAAAACAAGTTTAAAGATGAGAACAGAGTGATATCAGCTGCCTTGTCCTCAGAAACACTTTCTGCTTCGCTAACGAGATCACTGAATTCATGTAAGTAGGTAATTTTTGGAGAGCTGAAATTCAGCGGAAATTAGTTTTTTGTGATTAAGTTTATTTTTATGGTAAGAAATTAGTTTACAATTTTGGACAAATCATCTGATCTCTTTTCATAATAATCTAGAGTTAACACAAATTACCACTATAAAATCTGAAGCAGTAAACTTTGTGAAAGCCAAATTTTGTATCAGTCTGAAAACTTTTGGCCATTAATGTACAGTCCTAGATATTTTTAGAAAAACTGTAAAAGGAAAAAATGAGGAAAGGAAAAACTTCTAAATTAAAGCATAGCTGACTGCTAAAGTCAGGATATCTACAGGAGCACTCCAGAAAATTTACCAGCATTAATTTGGACTAAAACAAATGTTCTCTGATAGTCTTATCATATGGCTAAAATTATTTCCTTTGTTTTGACTAATATCCTTCCCAAACCAGTGTCCCATTAGCGTGCAACGAAACTGATGTTCCAAGCCATTTTTCTCGGATTAAGTTTCTGAGGCTCAGTGGCTACTGCATTGAAGATGTAGAAAGTAAAAAGATCAAAGCTTGAGAGTTAGAAACCAACCAAAGGAACCCTTTTGTAGTCTTGCATACATTACTGTCCCACACTTTACCAACAGGTAACTCTGTTAGTAATTTAAAATTAACTACTGGCATATAAGACTCTGTGGCGCAATGGATAGCGCGTTGGACTTCTAGGGAACTGATGTGATTCAAAGGTTGTGTGTTCGAGTCCCACCAGAGTCGTATTTTGAAGTTTGTGTGACATTTATACTTTGTCTCAGTTGTTGTTGGAAATATGAAAAAGGAAAAAAAAAGTATTAATGTTTTGAGAAAATTAGAAGTCGTATTTAGGTTTGAACTTGTCAAAAAATGTAGAAAGAGCAGATACTGAAGACTCATTGACCCAAAGGATAGCAGATAGGGCACAATTCATTATTGCATATTTTTGGTCTAGTGTTTGGTGTTCTATGTCCTGTTTTCAGTAGTCCCAAGTTCTTTTTTTAATTTGAACCTTTTTAAAAGTTGATTTTTTATGTGTTTATAAGATATTTCTTTACGATTTCTACTGTCTGGATTTGGGGTTTCTAGATATTTTTGGCTTATTTTTCAACTATAACTTAACAAAATGCAAATTTGGCACAATCATACTCCAGTCCATCCATAGATTGATGATATGTTTTTTTGTTATGAATTTTAGGTCATTATGCAAAACGTGGACATTCTTTGGCTAAAAAGTGGCAAAACAAGTTTAAAGATGAGAACAGAGTGATATCAGCTGCCTTGTCCTCAGAAACACTTTCTGCTTCGCTAACGAGATCACTGAATTCATGTAAGTAGGTAATTTTTGGAGAGCTGAAATTCAGCGGAAATTAGTTTTTTGTGATTAAGTTTATTTTTATGGTAAGAAATTAGTTTACAATTTTGGACAAATCATCTGATCTCTTTTCATAATAATCTAGAGTTAACACAAATTACCACTATAAAATCTGAAGCAGTAAACTTTGTGAAAGCCAAATTTTGTATCAGTCTGAAAACTTTTGGCCATTAATGTACAGTCCTAGATATTTTTAGAAAAACTGTAAAAGGAAAAAATGAGGAAAGGAAAAACTTCTAAAGAAAAGCATAGCTGACTGCTAAAGTCAGGATATCTACAGGAGCACTCCAGAAAATTTACCAGCATTAATTTGGACTAAAACAAATGTTCTCTGATAGTCTTATCATATGGCTAAAATTATTTCCTTTGTTTTGACTAATATCCTTCCCAAACCAGTGTCCCATTAGCGTGCAACGAAACTGATGTTCCAAGCCATTTTTCTCGGATTAAGTTTCTGAGGCTCAGTGGCTACTGCATTGAAGATGTAGAAAGTAAAAAAGATCAAAGCTTGAGAGTTAGAAACCAACCAAAGGAACCCCTTTTGTAGTCTTGCATACATTACTGTCCCACACTTTACCAACAGGGAACTCTGTTAGTAATTTAAAATTAACTCCTGGCATATAAGACTAAAAAAGTGCATGTAATGAGTTTTATTATTAAATAGATCTTTCTCTTTTACATTATATGCTTTTTCTTTCTGATCAGTTTTAACTTTACAAATAGGAAAACAAAAGTAAAATTGCAAAGAGAAAAGAAATCTTTCTGTTACCAGTCATCAGGAAAATGTTGAGTGTCTAGATTTGACAAAACACCTACTTCACGTAAAAGACTTGGGCTCTGTGGCGCAATGGATAGCGCATTGGACTTCTAGGGAACTGATGTGATTCAAAGGTTGTGGGTTCGAGTCCCACCAGAGTCGTATTTTGAAGTTTGTGTGACATTTATACTTTGTCTCAGTTGTTGTTGGAAATATGAAAAAGGAAAAGTTAAGGTATCAGATCTGGGCTTCATATTAATGTTTAGAGAAAATTAGAAGTCGTATTTAGGTTTGAACTTGTCAAAGAACGTAGAAAGAGCAGATACTGAAGGCTCATTGACCCAAAGGATAGCAGATAGGGCACAATTCATTATTGCATATTTTTGGTCTAGTGTTTGGTGTTCTATGTCCTGTTTTCAGTAGTCCCAAGTTCTTTTTTTAATTTGAACCTTTTTAAAAGTTGATTTTGTATGTGTTTATAAGATATTTCTTTACGATCTCTACTGTCTGGATTTGGGGTTTCTAGATATTTTTGGCTTATTTTTCAACTATAACTTAACAAAATGCAAATTTGGCACAAGCATACTCCAGTCCATCCATAGATTGATGATATGTTTTTTTGTTATGAATTTTAGGTCATTATGCAAAACGTGGACATTCTTTGGCTAAAAAGTGGCAAAACAAGTTTAAAGATGAGAACAGAGTGATATCAGCTGCCTTGTCCTCATAAACACTTTCTGCTTCGCTAACGAGATCACTGAATTCATGTAAGTAGGTAATTTTTGGAGAGCTGAAATTCAGCAGAAATTAGTTTTTTGTGATTAAGTTTATTTTTATGGTAAGAAATTAGTTTATAATTTTGGACAAATCATCTGATCTCTTTTCATAATAATCTAGACTTAACACAAATTACCACTATAAAATCTGAAGCAGTAAACTTTGTGAAAGCCAAATTTTGTATCAGTCTGAAAACTTGTGGCCATTAATGTACAGTCCTAGATATTTTTAGAAAAACTGTAAAAGGAAAAAATGAGGAAAGGAAAAACTTCTAAAGAAAAGCATAGCTGACTGCTAAAGTCAGGATATCTACAGGAGCACTCCAGAAAATTTACCAGCATTAATTTGGACTAAAACAAATGTTCTCTGATAGTCTTATCATATGGCTAAAATTATTTCCTTTGTTTTGACTAATATCCTTCCCAAACCAGTGTCCCATTAGCGTGCAACGAAACTGATGTTCCAAGCCATTTTTCTCGGATTAAGTTTCTGAGGCTCAGTGGCTACTGCATTGAAGATGTAGAAAGTAAAAAAGATCAAAGCTTGAGAGTTAGAAACCAACCAAAGGAACCCCTTTTGTAGTCTTGCATACATTATTGTCCCACACTTTACCAACAGGGAACTCTGTTAGTAATTTAAAATTAACTCCTGGCATATAAGACTAAAAAAGTGCATGTAATGAGTTTTATTATGAAATAGATCTTTCTCTTTTACATTATATGCTTTTTCTTTCTGATCAGTTTTAACTTTACAAATAGGAAAACAAGAGTAAAATTGCAAAAAGAAAAGAAATCTTTCTGTTACCAGTCATCAGGAAAATGTTGAGTGTCTAGATTTGACAAAACACCTACTTCAAGTAAAAGACTTGTGGCTCTGTGGCGCAATGGATAGCGCATTGGACTTCTAGGGAACTGATGTGATTCAAAGGTTGTGGGTTCGAGTCCCACCAGAGTCGTATTTTGAAGTTTGTGTGACATTTATACTTTGTCTCAGTTGTTGTTGGAAATATGAAAAAGGAAAAGTTAAGGTATCAGATCTGGGCTTCATATTAATGTTTAGAGAAAATTAGAAGTCGTATTTAGGTTTGAACTTGTCAAAGAACGTAGAAAGAGCAGATACTGAAGGCTCATCGACCCAAAGGATAGCAGATAGGGCACAATTCATTATTGCATATTTTTGGTCTAGTGTTTGGTGTTCTATGTCCTGTTTTCAGTAGTCCCAAGTTCTTTTTTTAATTTGAACCTTTTTAAAAGTTGATTTTGTATGTGTTTATAAGATATTTCTTTACGATCTCTACTGTCTGGATTTGGGGTTTCTAGATATTTTTGGCTTATTTTTCAACTATAACTTAACAAAATGCAAATTTGGCACAAGCATACTCCAGTCCATCCATAGATTGATGATATGTTTTTTTGTTATGAATTTTAGGTCATTATGCAAAACGTGGACATTCTTTGGCTAAAAAGTGGCAAAACAAGTTTAAAGATGAGAACAGAGTGATATCAGCTGCCTTGTCCTCATAAACACTTTCTGCTTCGCTAACGAGATCACTGAATTCATGTAAGTAGGTAATTTTTGGAGAGCTGAAATTCAGCGGAAATTAGTTTTTTGTGATTAAGTTTATTTTTATGGTAAGAAATTAGTTTATATTTTTGGACAAATCATCTGATCTCTTTTCATAATAATCTAGAGTTAACACAAATTACCACTATAAAATCTGAAGCAGTAAACTTTGTGAAAGCCAAATTTTGTATCAGTCTGAAAACTTTTGGCCATTAATGTACAGTCCTAGATATTTTTAGAAAAACTGTAAAAGGAAAAAATGAGGAAAGGAAAAACTTCTAAATTAAAGCATAGCTGACTGCTAAAGTCAGGATATCTACAGGAGCACTCCAGAAAATTTACCAGCATTAATTTGGACTAAAACAAATGTTCTCTGATAGTCTTATCATATGGCTAAAATTATTTCCTTTGTTTTGACTAATATCCTTCCCAAACCAGTGTCCCATTAGCGTGCAACGAAACTGATGTTCCAAGCCATTTTTCTCGGATTAAGTTTCTGAGGCTCAGTGGCTACTGCATTGAAGATGTAGAAAGTAAAAAAGATCAAAGCTTGAGAGTTAGAAACCAACCAAAGGAACCCTTTTGTAGTCTTGCATACATTACTGTCCCACACTTTACCAACAGGAAACTCTGTTAGTAATTTAAAATTAACTACTGGCATATAAGACTCTGTGGCGCAATGGATAGCGTGTTGGACTTCTAGGGAACTGATGTGATTCAAAGGTTGTGTGTTCGAGTCCCACCAGAGTCGTATTTTGAAGTTTGTGTGACATTTATACTTTGTCTCAGTTGTTGTTGGAAATATGAAAAAGGAAAAAAAAAGTATTAATGTTTTGAGAAAATTAGAAGTCGTATTTAGGTTTGAACTTGTCAAAAAATGTAGAAAGAGCAGATACTGAAGACTCATTGACCCAAAGGATAGCAGATAGGGCACAATTCATTATTGCATATTTTTGGTCTAGTGTTTGGTGTTCTATGTCCTGTTTTCAGTAGTCCCAAGTTCTTTTTTTAATTTGAACCTTTTTAAAAGTTGATTTTTTATGTGTTTATAAGATATTTCTTTACGATTTCTACTGTCTGGATTTGGGGTTTCTAGATATTTTTGGCTTATTTTTCAACTATAACTTAACAAAATGCAAATTTGGCACAATCATACTCCAGTCCATCCATAGATTGATGATATGTTTTTTTGTTATGAATTTTAGGTCATTATGCAAAACGTGGACATTCTTTGGCTAAAAAGTGGCAAAACAAGTTTAAAGATGAGAACAGAGTGATATCAGCTGCCTTGTCCTCAGAAACACTTTCTGCTTCGCTAACGAGATCACTGAATTCATGTAAGTAGGTAATTTTTGGAGAGCTGAAATTCAGCGGAAATTAGTTTTTTGTGATTAAGTTTATTTTTATGGTAAGAAATTAGTTTACAATTTTGGACAAATCATCTGATCTCTTTTCATAATAATCTAGAGTTAACACAAATTACCACTATAAAATCTGAAGCAGTAAACTTTGTGAAAGCCAAATTTTGTATCAGTCTGAAAACTTTTGGCCATTAATGTACAGTCCTAGATATTTTTAGAAAAACTGTAAAAGGAAAAAATGAGGAAAGGAAAAACTTCTAAATTAAAGCATAGCTGACTGCTAAAGTCAGGATATCTACAGGAGCACTCCAGAAAATTTACCAGCATTAATTTGGACTAAAACAAATGTTCTCTGATAGTCTTATCATATGGCTAAAATTATTTCCTTTGTTTTGACTAATATCCTTCCCAAACCAGTGTCCCATTAGCGTGCAACGAAACTGATGTTCCAAGCCATTTTTCTCGGATTAAGTTTCTGAGGCTCAGTGGCTACTGCATTGAAGATGTAGAAAGTAAAAAGATCAAAGCTTGAGAGTTAGAAACCAACCAAAGGAACCCTTTTGTAGTCTTGCATACATTACTGTCCCACACTTTACCAACAGGTAACTCTGTTAGTAATTTAAAATTAACTACTGGCATATAAGACTCTGTGGCGCAATGGATAGCGCGTTGGACTTCTAGGGAACTGATGTGATTCAAAGGTTGTGTGTTCGAGTCCCACCAGAGTCGTATTTTGAAGTTTGTGTGACATTTATACTTTGTCTCAGTTGTTGTTGGAAATATGAAAAAGGAAAAAAAAAGTATTAATGTTTTGAGAAAATTAGAAGTCGTATTTAGGTTTGAACTTGTCAAAAAATGTAGAAAGAGCAGATACTGAAGACTCATTGACCCAAAGGATAGCAGATAGGGCACAATTCATTATTGCATATTTTTGGTCTAGTGTTTGGTGTTCTATGTCCTGTTTTCAGTAGTCCCAAGTTCTTTTTTTAATTTGAACCTTTTTAAAAGTTGATTTTTTATGTGTTTATAAGATATTTCTTTACGATTTCTACTGTCTGGATTTGGGGTTTCTAGATATTTTTGGCTTATTTTTCAACTATAACTTAACAAAATGCAAATTTGGCACAATCATACTCCAGTCCATCCATAGATTGATGATATGTTTTTTTGTTATGAATTTTAGGTCATTATGCAAAACGTGGACATTCTTTGGCTAAAAAGTGGCAAAACAAGTTTAAAGATGAGAACAGAGTGATATCAGCTGCCTTGTCCTCAGAAACACTTTCTGCTTCGCTAACGAGATCACTGAATTCATGTAAGTAGGTAATTTTTGGAGAGCTGAAATTCAGCGGAAATTAGTTTTTTGTGATTAAGTTTATTTTTATGGTAAGAAATTAGTTTACAATTTTGGACAAATCATCTGATCTCTTTTCATAATAATCTAGAGTTAACACAAATTACCACTATAAAATCTGAAGCAGTAAACTTTGTGAAAGCCAAATTTTGTATCAGTCTGAAAACTTTTGGCCATTAATGTACAGTCCTAGATATTTTTAGAAAAACTGTAAAAGGAAAAAATGAGGAAAGGAAAAACTTCTAAAGAAAAGCATAGCTGACTGCTAAAGTCAGGATATCTACAGGAGCACTCCAGAAAATTTACCAGCATTAATTTGGACTAAAACAAATGTTCTCTGATAGTCTTATCATATGGCTAAAATTATTTCCTTTGTTTTGACTAATATCCTTCCCAAACCAGTGTCCCATTAGCGTGCAACGAAACTGATGTTCCAAGCCATTTTTCTCGGATTAAGTTTCTGAGGCTCAGTGGCTACTGCATTGAAGATGTAGAAAGTAAAAAAGATCAAAGCTTGAGAGTTAGAAACCAACCAAAGGAACCCCTTTTGTAGTCTTGCATACATTACTGTCCCACACTTTACCAACAGGGAACTCTGTTAGTAATTTAAAATTAACTCCTGGCATATAAGACTAAAAAAGTGCATGTAATGAGTTTTATTATTAAATAGATCTTTCTCTTTTACATTATATGCTTTTTCTTTCTGATCAGTTTTAACTTTACAAATAGGAAAACAAAAGTAAAATTGCAAAGAGAAAAGAAATCTTTCTGTTACCAGTCATCAGGAAAATGTTGAGTGTCTAGATTTGACAAAACACCTACTTCACGTAAAAGACTTGGGCTCTGTGGCGCAATGGATAGCGCATTGGACTTCTAGGGAACTGATGTGATTCAAAGGTTGTGGGTTCGAGTCCCACCAGAGTCGTATTTTGAAGTTTGTGTGACATTTATACTTTGTCTCAGTTGTTGTTGGAAATATGAAAAAGGAAAAGTTAAGGTATCAGATCTGGGCTTCATATTAATGTTTAGAGAAAATTAGAAGTCGTATTTAGGTTTGAACTTGTCAAAGAACGTAGAAAGAGCAGATACTGAAGGCTCATTGACCCAAAGGATAGCAGATAGGGCACAATTCATTATTGCATATTTTTGGTCTAGTGTTTGGTGTTCTATGTCCTGTTTTCAGTAGTCCCAAGTTCTTTTTTTAATTTGAACCTTTTTAAAAGTTGATTTTTTATGTGTTTATAAGATATTTCTTTACGATTTCTACTGTCTGAATTTGGGGTTTCTAGATATTTTTGGCTTATTTTTCAACTATAACTTAACAAAATGCAAATTTGGCACAATCATACTCCAGTCCATCCATAGATTGATGATATGTTTTTTTGTTATGAATTTTAGGTCATTATGCAAAACGTGGACATTCTTTGGCTAAAAAGTGGCAAAACAAGTTTAAAGATGAGAACAGAGTGATATCAGCTGCCTTGTCCTCATAAACACTTTCTGCTTCGCTAACGAGATCACTGAATTCATGTAAGTAGGTAATTTTTGGAGAGCTGAAATTCAGCGGAAATTAGTTTTTTGTGATTAAGTTTATTTTTATGGTAAGAAATTAGTTTACAATTTTGGACAAATCATCTGATCTCTTTTCATAATAATCTAGAGTTAACACAAATTACCACTATAAAATCTGAAGCAGTAAACTTTGTGAAAGCCAAATTTTGTATCAGTCTGAAAACTTTTGGCCATTAATGTACAGTCCTAGATATTTTTAGAAAAACTGTAAAAGGAAAAAATGAGGAAAGGAAAAACTTCTAAAGAAAAGCATAGCTGACTGCTAAAGTCAGGATATCTACAGGAGCACTCCAGAAAATTTACCAGCATTAATTTGGACTAAAACAAATGTTCTCTGATAGTCTTATCATATGGCTAAAATTATTTCCTTTGTTTTGACTAATATCCTTCCCAAACCAGTGTCCCATTAGCGTGCAACGAAACTGATGTTCCAAGCCATTTTTCTCGGATTAAGTTTCTGAGGCTCAGTGGCTACTGCATTGAAGATGTAGAAAGTAAAAAAGATCAAAGCTTGAGAGTTAGAAACCAACCAAAGGAACCCCTTTTGTAGTCTTGCATACATTACTGTCCCACACTTTACCAACAGGGAACTCTGTTAGTAATTTAAAATTAACTCCTGGCATATAAGACTAAAAAAGTGCATGTAATGAGTTTTATTATGAAATAGATCTTTCTCTTTTACATTATATGCTTTTTCTTTCTGATCAGTTTTAACTTTACAAATAGGAAAACAACAGTAAAATTGCAAAGAGAAAAGAAATCTTTCTGTTACCAGTCATCAGGAAAATGTTGAGTGTCTAGATTTGACAAAACACCTACTTCAAGTAAAAGACTTGGGCTCTGTGGCGCAATGGATAGCGCATTGGACTTCTAGGGAACTGATGTGATTCAAAGGTTGTGGGTTCGAGTCCCACCAGAGTCGTATTTTGAAGTTTGTGTGACATTTATACTTTGTCTCAGTTGTTGTTGGAAATATGAAAAAGGAAAAGTTAAGGTATCAGATCTGGGCTTCATATTAATGTTTAGAGAAAATTAGAAGTCGTATTTAGGTTTGAACTTGTCAAAGAACGTAGAAAGAGCAGATACTGAAGGCTCATTGACCCAAAGGATAGCAGATAGGGCACAATTCATTATTGCATATTTTTGGTCTAGTGTTTGGTGTTCTATGTCCTGTTTTCAGTAGTCCCAAGTTCTTTTTTTAATTTGAACCTTTTTAAAAGTTGATTTTTTATGTGTTTATAAGATATTTCTTTACGATTTCTACTGTCTGAATTTGGGGTTTCTAGATATTTTTGGCTTATTTTTCAACTATAACTTAACAAAATGCAAATTTGGCACAATCATACTCCAGTCCATCCATAGATTGATGATATGTTTTTTTGTTATGAATTTTAGGTCATTATGCAAAACGTGGACATTCTTTGGCTAAAAAGTGGCAAAACAAGTTTAAAGATGAGAACAGAGTGATATCAGCTGCCTTGTCCTCATAAACACTTTCTGCTTCGCTAACGAGATCACTGAATTCATGTAAGTAGGTAATTTTTGGAGAGCTGAAATTCAGCGGAAATTAGTTTTTTGTGATTAAGTTTATTTTTATGGTAAGAAATTAGTTTATAATTTTGGACAAATCATCTGATCTCTTTTCATAATAATCTAGAGTTAACACAAATTACCACTATAAAATCTGAAGCAGTAAACTTTGTGAAAGCCAAATTTTGTATCAGTCTGAAAACTTTTGGCCATTAATGTACAGTCCTAGATATTTTTAGAAAAACTGTAAAAGGAAAAAATGAGGAAAGGAAAAACTTCTAAAGAAAAGCATAGCTGACTGCTAAAGTCAGGATATCTGCAGGAGCACTCCAGAAAATTTACCAGCATTAATTTGGACTAAAACAAATGTTCTCTGATAGTCTTATCATATAGCTAAAATTATTTCCTTTGTTTTGACTAATATCCTTCCCAAACCAGTGTCCCATTAGCGTGCAACGAAACTGATGTTCCAAGCCATTTTTCTCGGATTAAGTTTCTGAGGCTCAGTGGCTACTGCATTGAAGATGTAGAAAGTAAAAAAGATCAAAGCTTGAGAGTTAGAAACCAACCAAAGGAACCCCTTTTGTAGTCTTGCATACATTACTGTCCCACACTTTACCAACAGGGAACTCTGTTAATAATTTAAAATTAACTCCTGGCATATAAGACTAAAAAAGTGCATGTAATGAGTTTTATTATGAAATAGATCTTTCTCTTTTACATTATATGCTTTTTCTTTCTGATCAGTTTTAACTTTACAAATAGGAAAACAAAAGTAAAATTGCAAAAAGAAAAGAAATCTTTCTGTTACCAGTCATCAGGAAAATGTTGAGTGTCTAGATTTGACAAAACACCTACTTTAAGTAGACTTGTGGCTCTGTGGCGCAATGGATAGCGCATTGGACTTCTAGGGAACTGATGTGATTCAAAGGTTGTGGGTTCGAGTCCCACCAGAGTCGTATTTTGAAGTTTGTGTGACATTTATACTTTGTCTCAGTTGTTGTTGGAAATATGAAAAAGGAAAAAAAAAGTATTAATGTTTAGAGAAAATTAGAAGTCGTATTTAGGTTTGAACTTGTCAAAGAATGTAGAAAGAGCAGATACTGAAGGCTCATTGACCCAAAGGATAGCAGATAGGGCACAATTCATTATTGCATATTTTTGGTCTAGTGTTTGGTGTTCTATGTCCTGTTTTCAGTAGTCCCAAGTTCTTTTTTTAATTTGAACCTTTTTAAAAGTTGATTTTTTATGTGTTTATAAGATATTTCTTTACGATCTCTACTGTCTGGATTTGGGGTTTCTAGATATTTTTGGCTTATTTTTCAACTATAACTTAACAAAATGCAAATTTGGCACAAGCATACTCCAGTCCATCCATAGATTGATGATATGTTTTTTTGTTATGAATTTTAGGTCATTATGCAAAACGTGGACATTCTTTGGCTAAAAAGTGGCAAAACAAGTTTAAAGATGAGAACAGAGTGATATCAGCTGCCTTGTCCTCATAAACACTTTCTGCTTCGCTAACGAGATCACTGAATTCATGTAAGTAGGTAATTTTTGGAGAGCTGAAATTCAGCGGAAATTAGTTTTTTGTGATTAAGTTTATTTTTATGGTAAGAAATTAGTTTACAATTTTGGACAAATCATCTGATCTCTATTCATAATAACCTAGAGTTAACACAAATTACCACTATAAAATCTGAAGCAGTAAACTTTGTGAAAGCCAAATTTTGTATCAGTCTGAAAACTTTTGGCCATTAATGTACAGTCCTAGATATTTTTAGAAAAACTGTAAAAGGAAAAAATGAGGAAAGGAAAAACTTCTAAAGAAAAGCATAGCTGACTGCTAAAGTCAGGATATCTACAGGAGCACTCCAGAAAATTTACCAGCATTAATTTGGACTAAAACAAATGTTCTCTGATAGTCTTATCATATGGTTAAAATTATTTCTTTTGTTTTGACTAATATCCTTCCCAAACCAGTGTCCCATTAGCGTGCAACGAAACTGATGTTCCAAGCCATTTTTCTCGGATTAAGTTTCTGAGGCTCAGTGGCTACTGCATTGAAGATGTAGAAAGTAAAAAAGATCAAAGCTTGAGAGTTAGAAACCAACCAAAGGAACCCCTTTTGTAGTCTTGCATACATTACTGTCCCACACTTTACCAACAGGGAACTCTGTTAGTAATTTAAAATTAACTCCTGGCATATAAGACTAAAAAAGTGCATGTAATGAGTTTTATTATTAAATAGATCTTTCTCTTTTACATTATATGCTTTTTCTTTCTGATCAGTTTTAACTTTACAAATAGGAAAACAAAAGTAAAATTGCAAAAAGAAAAGAAATCTTTCTGTTACCAGTCATCAGGAAAATGTTGAGTGTCTAGATTTGACAAAACACCTACTTCAAATAAAAGACTTGTGGCTCTGTGGCGCAATGGATAGCGCATTGGACTTCTAGGGAACTGATGTGATTCAAAGGTTGTGGGTTCGAGTCCCACCAGAGTCGTATTTTGAAGTTTGTGTGACATTTATACTTTGTCTCAGTTGTTGTTGGAAATATGAAAAAGGAAAAGTTAAGGTATCAGATCTGGGCTTCATATTAATGTTTAGAGAAAATTAGAAGTCGTATTTAGGTTTGAACTTGTCAAAGAACGTAGAAAGAGCAGATACTGAAGGCTCATCGACCCAAAGGATAGCAGATAGGGCACAATTCATTATTGCATATTTTTGGTCTAGTGTTTGGTGTTCTATGTCCTGTTTTCAGTAGTCCCAAGTTCTTTTTTTAATTTGAACCTTTTTAAAAGTTGATTTTGTATGTGTTTATAAGATATTTCTTTACGATCTCTATTGTCTGGATTTGGGGTTTCTAGATATTTTTGGCTTATTTTTCAACTATAACTTAACAAAATGCAAATTTGGCACAAGCATACTCCAGTCCATCCATAGATTGATGATATGTTTTTTTGTTATGAATTTTAGGTCATTATGCAAAACGTGGACATTCTTTGGCTAAAAAGTGGCAAAACAAGTTTAAAGATGAGAACAGAGTGATATCAGCTGCCTTGTCCTCATAAACACTTTCTGCTTCGCTAACGAGATCACTGAATTCATGTAAGTAGGTAATTTTTGGAGAGCTGAAATTCAGCGGAAATTAGTTTTTTGTGATTAAGTTTATTTTTATGGTAAGAAATTAGTTTATAATTTTGGACAAATTATCTGATCTCTTTTCATAATAATCTAGAGTTAACACAAATTACCACTATAAAATCTGAAGCAGTAAACTTTGTGAAAGCCAAATTTTGTATCAGTCTGAAAACTTTTGGCCATTAATGTACAGTCCTAGATATTTTTAGAAAATCTGTAAAAGGAAAAAATGAGGAAAGGAAAAACTTCTAAAGAAAAGCATAGCTGACTGCTAAAGTCAGGATATCTACAGGAGCACTCCAGAAAATTTACCAGCATTAATTTGGACTAAAACAAATGTTCTCTGATAGTCTTATCATATAGCTAAAATTATTTCCTTTGTTTTGACTAATATCCTTCCCAAACCAGTGTCCCATTAGCGTGCAACGAAACTGATGTTCCAAGCCATTTTTCTCGGATTAAGTTTCTGAGGCTCAGTGGCTACTGCATTGAAGATGTAGAAAGTAAAAAAGATCAAAGCTTGAGAGTTAGAAACCAACCAAAGGAACCCCTTTTGTAGTCTTGCATACATTACTGTCCCACACTTTACCAACAGGGAACTCTGTTAATAATTTAAAATTAACTCCTGGCATATAAGACTAAAAAAGTGCATGTAATGAGTTTTATTATGAAATAGATCTTTCTCTTTTACATTATATGCTTTTTCTTTCTGATCAGTTTTAACTTTACAAATAGGAAAACAAAAGTAAAATTGCAAAGAGAAAAGAAATCTTTCTGTTACCAGTCATCAGGAAAATGTTGAGTGTCTAGATTTGACAAAACACCTACTTCAAGTAAAAAACTTGTGGCTCTGTGGCGCAATGGATAGCGCATTGGACTTCTAGGGAACTGATGTGATTCAAAGGTTGTGGGTTCGAGTCCCACCAGAGTTGTATTTTGAAGTTTGTGTGACATTTATACTTTGTCTCAGTTGTTGTTGGAAATATGAAAAAGGAAAAAAAAAGTATTAATGTTTAGAGAAAATTAGAAGTCGTATTTAGGTTTGAACTTGTCAAAGAACGTAGAAAGAGCAGATACTGAAGGCTCATCGACCCAAAGGATAGCAGATAGGGCACAATTCATTATTGCATATTTTTGGTCTAGTGTTTGGTGTTCTATGTCCTGTTTTCAGTAGTCCCAAGTTCTTTTTTTAATTTGAACCTTTTTAAAAGTTGATTTTGTATGTGTTTATAAGATATTTCTTTACGATCTCTACTGTCTGGATTTGGGGTTTCTAGATATTTTTGGCTTATTTTTCAACTATAACTTAACAAAATGCAAATTTGGCACAAGCATACTCCAGTCCATCCATAGATTGATGATATGTTTTTTTGTTATGAATTTTAGGTCATTATGCAAAACGTGGACATTCTTTGGCTAAAAAGTGGCAAAACAAGTTTAAAGATGAGAACAGAGTGATATCAGCTGCCTTGTCCTCATAAACACTTTCTGCTTCGCTAACGAGATCACTGAATTCATGTAAGTAGGTAATTTTTGGAGAGCTGAAATTCAGCGGAAATTAGTTTTTTGTGATTAAGTATATTTTTATGGTAAGAAATTAGTTTATAATTTTGGACAAATCATCTGATCTCTTTTCATAATAATCTAGAGTTAACACAAATTACCACTATAAAATCTGAAGCAGTAAACTTTGTGAAAGCCAAATTTTGTATCAGTCTGAAAATTTTTGGCCATTAATGTACAGTCCTAGATATTTTTAGAAAAACTGTAAAAGGAAAAAATGAGGAAAGGAAAAACTTCTAAAGAAAAGCATAGCTGACTGCTAAAGTCAGGATATCTACAGGAGCACTCCAGAAAATTTACCAGCATTAATTTGGACTAAAACAAATGTTCTCTGATAGTCTTATCATATAGCTAAAATTATTTCCTTTGTTTTGACTAATATCCTTCCCAAACCAGTGTCCCATTAGCGTGCAACGAAACTGATGTTCCAAGCCATTTTTCTCGGATTAAGTTTCTGAGGCTCAGTGGCTACTGCATTGAAGATGTAGAAAGTAAAAAAGATCAAAGCTTGAGAGTTAGAAACCAACCAAAGGAACCCCTTTTGTAGTCTTGCATACATTATTGTCCCACACTTTACCAACAGGGAACTCTGTTAATAATTTAAAATTAACTCCTGGCATATAAGACTAAAAAAGTGCATGTAATGAGTTTTATTATGAAATAGATCTTTCTCTTTTACATTATATGCTTTTTCTTTCTGATCAGTTTTAACTTTACAAATAGGAAAACAAGAGTAAAATTGCAAAAAGAAAAGAAATCTTTCTGTTACCAGTCATCAGGAAAATGTTGAGTGTCTAGATTTGACAAAACACCTACTTCAAGTAAAAGACTTGTGGCTCTGTGGCGCAATGGATAGCGCATTGGACTTCTAGGGAACTGATGTGATTCAAAGGTTGTGGGTTCGAGTCCCACCAGAGTCGTATTTTGAAGTTTGTGTGACATTTATACTTTGTCTCAGTTGTTGTTGGAAATATGAAAAAGGAAAAGTTAAGGTATCAGATCTGGGCTTCATATTAATGTTTAGAGAAAATTAGAAGTCGTATTTAGGTTTGAACTTGTCAAAGAACGTAGAAAGAGCAGATACTGAAGGCTCATCGACCCAAAGGATAGCAGATAGGGCACAATTCATTATTGCATATTTTTGGTCTAGTGTTTGGTGTTCTATGTCCTGTTTTCAGTAGTCCCAAGTTCTTTTTTTAATTTGAACCTTTTTAAAAGTTGATTTTGTATGTGTTTATAAGATATTTCTTTACGATCTCTACTGTCTGGATTTGGGGTTTCTAGATATTTTTGGCTTATTTTTCAACTATAACTTAACAAAATGCAAATTTGGCACAAGCATACTCCAGTCCATCCATAGATTGATGATATGTTTTTTTGTTATGAATTTTAGGTCATTATGCAAAACGTGGACATTCTTTGGCTAAAAAGTGGCAAAACAAGTTTAAAGATGAGAACAGAGTGATATCAGCTGCCTTGTCCTCATAAACACTTTCTGCTTCGCTAACGAGATCACTGAATTCATGTAAGTAGGTAATTTTTGGAGAGCTGAAATTCAGCGGAAATTAGTTTTTTGTGATTAAGTTTATTTTTATGGTAAGAAATTAGTTTATAATTTTGGACAAATCATCTGATCTCTTTTCATAATAATCTAGAGTTAACACAAATTACCACTATAAAATCTGAAGCAGTAAACTTTGTGAAAGCCAAATTTTGTATCAGTCTGAAAATTTTTGGCCATTAATGTACAGTCCTAGATATTTTTAGAAAAACTGTAAAAGGAAAAAATGAGGAAAGGAAAAACTTCTAAAGAAAAGCATAGCTGACTGCTAAAGTCAGGATATCTACAGGAGCACTCCAGAAAATTTACTAGCATTAATTTGGACTAAAACAAATGTTCTCTGATAGTCTTATCATATAGCTAAAATTATTTCCTTTGTTTTGACTAATATCCTTCCCAAACCAGTGTCCCATTAGCGTGCAACGAAACTGATGTTCCAAGCCATTTTTCTCGGATTAAGTTTCTGAGGCTCAGTGGCTACTGCATTGAAGATGTAGAAAGTAAAAAAGATCAAAGCTTGAGAGTTAGAAACCAACCAAAGGAACCCCTTTTGTAGTCTTGCATACATTATTGTCCCACACTTTACCAACAGGGAACTCTGTTAATAATTTAAAATTAACTCCTGGCATATAAGACTAAAAAAGTGCATGTAATGAGTTTTATTATGAAATAGATCTTTCTCTTTTACATTATATGCTTTTTCTTTCTGATCAGTTTTAACTTTACAAATAGGAAAACAAAAGTAAAATTGCAAAGAGAAAAGAAATCTTTCTGTTACCAGTCATCTGGAAAATGTTGAGTGTCTAGATTTGACAAAACACCTACTTCAAGTAAAAGACTTGGGCTCTGTGGCGCAATGGATAGCGCATTGGACTTCTAGGGAACTGATGTGATTCAAAGGTTGTGGGTTCGAGTCCCACCAGAGTCGTATTTTGAAGTTTGTGTGACATTTATACTTTGTCTCAGTTGTTGTTGGAAATATGAAAAAGGAAAAGTTAAGGTATCAGATCTGGGCTTCATATTAATGTTTAGAGAAAATTAGAAGTCGTATTTAGGTTTGAACTTGTCAAAGAACGTAGAAAGAGCAGATACTGAAGGCTCATCGACCCAAAGGATAGCAGATAGGGCACAATTCATTATTGCATATTTTTGGTCTAGTGTTTGGTGTTCTATGTCCTGTTTTCAGTAGTCCCAAGTTCTTTTTTTAATTTGAACCTTTTTAAAAGTTGATTTTGTATGTGTTTATAAGATATTTCTTTACGATCTCTACTGTCTGGATTTGGGGTTTCTAGATATTTTTGGCTTATTTTTCAACTATAACTTAACAAAATGCAAATTTGGCACAAGCATACTCCAGTCCATCCATAGATTGATGATATGTTTTTTTGTTATGAATTTTAGGTCATTATGCAAAACGTGGACATTCTTTGGCTAAAAAGTGGCAAAACAAGTTTAAAGATGAGAACAGAGTGATATCAGCTGCCTTGTCCTCATAAACACTTTCTGCTTCGCTAACGAGATCACTGAATTCATGTAAGTAGGTAATTTTTGGAGAGCTGAAATTCAGCGGAAATTAGTTTTTTGTGATTAAGTTTATTTTTATGGTAAGAAATTAGTTTATAATTTTGGACAAATCATCTGATCTCTTTTCATAATAATCTAGAGTTAACACAAATTACCACTATAAAATCTGAAGCAGTAAACTTTGTGAAAGCCAAATTTTGTATCAGTCTGAAAATTTTTGGCCATTAATGTACAGTCCTAGATATTTTTACAAAAACTGTAAAAGGAAAAAATGAGGAAAGGAAAAACTTCTAAAGAAAAGCATAGCTGACTGCTAAAGTCAGGATATCTACAGGAGCACTCCAGAAAATTTACTAGCATTAATTTGGACTAAAACAAATGTTCTCTGATAGTCTTATCATATAGCTAAAATTATTTCCTTTGTTTTGACTAATATCCTTCCCAAACCAGTGTCCCATTAGCGTGCAACGAAACTGATGTTCCAAGCCATTTTTCTCGGATTAAGTTTCTGAGGCTCAGTGGCTACTGCATTGAAGATGTAGAAAGTAAAAAAGATCAAAGCTTGAGAGTTAGAAACCAACCAAAGGAACCCCTTTTGTAGTCTTGCATACATTATTGTCCCACACTTTACCAACAGGGAACTCTGTTAATAATTTAAAATTAACTCCTGGCATATAAGACTAAAAAAGTGCATGTAATGAGTTTTATTATGAAATAGATCTTTCTCTTTTACATTATATGCTTTTTCTTTCTGATCAGTTTTAACTTTACAAATAGGAAAACAAAAGTAAAATTGCAAAGAGAAAAGAAATCTTTCTGTTACCAGTCATCTGGAAAATGTTGAGTGTCTAGATTTGACAAAACACCTACTTCAAGTAAAAGACTTGGGCTCTGTGGCGCAATGGATAGCGCATTGGACTTCTAGGGATCTGATGTGATTCAAAGGTTGTGGGTTCGAGTCCCACCAGAGTCGTATTTTGAAGTTTAATAATAATAATAATAATAATAATAATCTTTATTTTTATATAGCGCTAACATATTCCGCAGCGCTTTACAGTTTTTGCACACATTATCATCACTGTCCCCGATAGGGCTCACAATCTAGAATCCCTATCAGTATGTCTTTTGAATGTGGGAGGAAACCGGAGTGCCCGGAGGAAACCCACGCAAACACGGAGAGAACATACAAACTCTTTGCAGATGTTGTCCTGGGTGGGATTAGAACCCAGGACCCCAGCGCTGCAAGGCTGTGTGACATTTATACTTTGTCTCAGTTGTTGTTGGAAATATGAAAAAGGAAAAAAAAAGTATTAATGTTTAGAGAAAATTAGAAGTCGTATTTAGGTTTGAACTTGTCAAAGAATGTAGAAAGAGCAGATACTGAAGGCTCATTGACCCAAAGGATAGCAGATAGGGCACAATTCATTATTGCATATTTTTGGTCTAGTGTTTGGTGTTCTATGTCCTGTTTTCAGTAGTCCCAAGTTCTTTTTTTAATTTGAACCTTTTTAAAAGTTGATTTTTTATGTGTTTATAAGATATTTCTTTACGATTTCTACTGTCTGGATTTGGGGTTTCTAGATATTTTTGGCTTATTTTTCAACTATAACTTAACAAAATGCAAATTTGGCACAATCATACTCCAGTCCATCCATAGATTGATGATATGTTTTTTTGTTATGAATTTTAGGTCATTATGCAAAACGTGGACATTCTTTGGCTAAAAAGTGGCAAAACAAGTTTAAAGATGAGAACAGAGTGATATCAGCTGCCTTGTCCTCATAAACACTTTCTGCTTCGCTAACGAGATCACTGAATTCATGTAAGTAGGTAATTTTTGGAGATCTGAAATTCAGCGGAAATTAGTTTTTTGTGATTAAGTTTATTTTTATGGTAAGAAATTAGTTTACAATTTTGGACAAATCATCTGATCTCTTTTCATAATAATCTAGAGTTAACACAAATTACCACTATAAAATCTGAAGCAGTAAACTTTGTGAAAGCCAAATTTTGTATCAGTCTGAAAACTTTTGGCCATTAATGTACAGTCCTAGATATTTTTAGAAAATCTGTAAAAGGAAAAAATGAGGAAAGGAAAAACTTCTAAAGAAAAGCATAGCTGACTGCTAAAGTCAGGATATCTACAGGAGCACTCCAGAAAATTTACCAGCATTAATTTGGACTAAAACAAATGTTCTCTGATAGTCTTATCATATGGCTAAAATTATTTCCTTTGTTTTGACTAATATCCTTCCCAAACCAGTGTCCCATTAGCGTGCAACGAAACTGATGTTCCAAGCCATTTTTCTCGGATTACGTTTCTGAGGCTCAGTGGCTACTGCATTGAAGATGTAGAAAGTAAAAAAGATCAAAGCTTGAGAGTTAGAAACCAACCAAAGGAACCCCTTTTGTAGTCTTGCATACATTACTGTCCCACACTTTACCAACAGGGAACTCTGTTAGTAATTTAAAATTAACTCCTGGCATATAAGACTAAAAAAGTGCATGTAATGAGTTTTATTATTAAATAGATCTTTCTCTTTTACATTATATGCTTTTTCTTTCTGATCAGTTTTAACTTTACAAATAGGAAAACAAAAGTAAAATTGCAAAAAGAAAATAAATCTTTCTGTTACCAGTCATCAGGAAAATGTTGAGTGTCTAGATTTGACAAAACACCTACTTCAAGTAAAAGACTTGGGCTCTGTGGCGCAATGGATAGCGCATTGGACTTCTAGGGAACTGATGTGATTCAAAGGTTGTGGGTTCGAGTCCCACCAGAGTCGTATTTTGAAGTTTGTGTGACATTTATACTTTGTCTCAGTTGTTGTTGGAAATATGAAAAAGGAAAAAAAAAGTATTAATGTTTAGAGAAAATTAGAAGTCGTGTTTAGGTTTGAACTTGTCAAAGAATGTAGAAAGAGCAGATACTGAAGGCTCATTGACCCAAAGGATAGCAGATAGGGCACAATTCATTATTGCATATTTTTGGTCTAGTGTTTGGTGTTCTATGTCCTGTTTTCAGTAGTCCCAAGTTCTTTTTTTAATTTGAACCTTTTTAAAAGTTGATTTTTTATGTGTTTATAAGATATTTCTTTACGATCTCTACTGTCTGGATTTGGGGTTTCTAGATATTTTTGGCTTATTTTTCAACTATAACTTAACAAAATGCAAATTTGGCACAAGCATACTCCAGTCCATCCATAGATTGATGATATGTTTTTTTGTTATGAATTTTAGGTCATTATGCAAAACGTGGACATTCTTTGGCTAAAAAGTGGCAAAACAAGTTTAAAGATGAGAACAGAGTGATATCAGCTGCCTTGTCCTCATAAACACTTTCTGCTTCGCTAACGAGATCACTGAATTCATGTAAGTAGGTAATTTTTGGAGAGCTGAAATTCAGCAGAAATTAGTTTTTTGTGATTAAGTTTATTTTTATGGTAAGAAATTAGTTTATAATTTTGGACAAATCATCTGATCTCTTTTCATAATAATCTAGACTTAACACAAATTACCACTATAAAATCTGAAGCAGTAAACTTTGTGAAAGCCAAATTTTGTATCAGTCTGAAAACTTGTGGCCATTAATGTACAGTCCTAGATATTTTTAGAAAAACTGTAAAAGGAAAAAATGAGGAAAGGAAAAACTTCTAAAGAAAAGCATAGCTGACTGCTAAAGTCAGGATATCTACAGGAGCACTCCAGAAAATTTACCAGCATTAATTTGGACTAAAACAAATGTTCTCTGATAGTCTTATCATATGGCTAAAATTATTTCCTTTGTTTTGACTAATATCCTTCCCAAACCAGTGTCCCATTAGCGTGCAACGAAACTGATGTTCCAAGCCATTTTTCTCGGATTAAGTTTCTGAGGCTCAGTGGCTACTGCATTGAAGATGTAGAAAGTAAAAAAGATCAAAGCTTGAGAGTTAGAAACCAACCAAAGGAACCCCTTTTGTAGTCTTGCATACATTATTGTCCCACACTTTACCAACAGGGAACTCTGTTAGTAATTTAAAATTAACTCCTGGCATATAAGACTAAAAAAGTGCATGTAATGAGTTTTATTATGAAATAGATCTTTCTCTTTTACATTATATGCTTTTTCTTTCTGATCAGTTTTAACTTTACAAATAGGAAAACAAGAGTAAAATTGCAAAAAGAAAAGAAATCTTTCTGTTACCAGTCATCAGGAAAATGTTGAGTGTCTAGATTTGACAAAACACCTACTTCAAGTAAAAGACTTGTGGCTCTGTGGCGCAATGGATAGCGCATTGGACTTCTAGGGAACTGATGTGATTCAAAGGTTGTGGGTTCGAGTCCCACCAGAGTCGTATTTTGAAGTTTGTGTGACATTTATACTTTGTCTCAGTTGTTGTTGGAAATATGAAAAAGGAAAAGTTAAGGTATCAGATCTGGGCTTCATATTAATGTTTAGAGAAAATTAGAAGTCGTATTTAGGTTTGAACTTGTCAAAGAACGTAGAAAGAGCAGATACTGAAGGCTCATCGACCCAAAGGATAGCAGATAGGGCACAATTCATTATTGCATATTTTTGGTCTAGTGTTTGGTGTTCTATGTCCTGTTTTCAGTAGTCCCAAGTTCTTTTTTTAATTTGAACCTTTTTAAAAGTTGATTTTGTATGTGTTTATAAGATATTTCTTTACGATCTCTACTGTCTGGATTTGGGGTTTCTAGATATTTTTGGCTTATTTTTCAACTATAACTTAACAAAATGCAAATTTGGCACAAGCATACTCCAGTCCATCCATAGATTGATGATATGTTTTTTTGTTATGAATTTTAGGTCATTATGCAAAACGTGGACATTCTTTGGCTAAAAAGTGGCAAAACAAGTTTAAAGATGAGAACAGAGTGATATCAGCTGCCTTGTCCTCATAAACACTTTCTGCTTCGCTAACGAGATCACTGAATTCATGTAAGTAGGTAATTTTTGGAGAGCTGAAATTCAGCGGAAATTAGTTTTTTGTGATTAAGTATATTTTTATGGTAAGAAATTAGTTTATAATTTTGGACAAATCATCTGATCTCTTTTCATAATAATCTAGAGTTAACACAAATTACCACTATAAAATCTGAAGCAGTAAACTTTGTGAAAGCCAAATTTTGTATCAGTCTGAAAATTTTTGGCCATTAATGTACAGTCCTAGATATTTTTAGAAAAACTGTAAAAGGAAAAAATGAGGAAAGGAAAAACTTCTAAAGAAAAGCATAGCTGACTGCTAAAGTCAGGATATCTACAGGAGCACTCCAGAAAATTTACCAGCATTAATTTGGACTAAAACAAATGTTCTCTGATAGTCTTATCATATAGCTAAAATTATTTCCTTTGTTTTGACTAATATCCTTCCCAAACCAGTGTCCCATTAGCGTGCAACGAAACTGATGTTCCAAGCCATTTTTCTCGGATTAAGTTTCTGAGGCTCAGTGGCTACTGCATTGAAGATGTAGAAAGTAAAAAAGATCAAAGCTTGAGAGTTAGAAACCAACCAAAGGAACCCCTTTTGTAGTCTTGCATACATTATTGTCCCACACTTTACCAACAGGGAACTCTGTTAATAATTTAAAATTAACTCCTGGCATATAAGACTAAAAAAGTGCATGTAATGAGTTTTATTATGAAATAGATCTTTCTCTTTTACATTATATGCTTTTTCTTTCTGATCAGTTTTAACTTTACAAATAGGAAAACAAGAGTAAAATTGCAAAAAGAAAAGAAATCTTTCTGTTACCAGTCATCAGGAAAATGTTGAGTGTCTAGATTTGACAAAACACCTACTTCAAGTAAAAGACTTGTGGCTCTGTGGCGCAATGGATAGCGCATTGGACTTCTAGGGAACTGATGTGATTCAAAGGTTGTGGGTTCGAGTCCCACCAGAGTCGTATTTTGAAGTTTGTGTGACATTTATACTTTGTCTCAGTTGTTGTTGGAAATATGAAAAAGGAAAAGTTAAGGTATCAGATCTGGGCTTCATATTAATGTTTAGAGAAAATTAGAAGTCGTATTTAGGTTTGAACTTGTCAAAGAACGTAGAAAGAGCAGATACTGAAGGCTCATCGACCCAAAGGATAGCAGATAGGGCACAATTCATTATTGCATATTTTTGGTCTAGTGTTTGGTGTTCTATGTCCTGTTTTCAGTAGTCCCAAGTTCTTTTTTTAATTTGAACCTTTTTAAAAGTTGATTTTGTATGTGTTTATAAGATATTTCTTTACGATCTCTACTGTCTGGATTTGGGGTTTCTAGATATTTTTGGCTTATTTTTCAACTATAACTTAACAAAATGCAAATTTGGCACAAGCATACTCCAGTCCATCCATAGATTGATGATATGTTTTTTTGTTATGAATTTTAGGTCATTATGCAAAACGTGGACATTCTTTGGCTAAAAAGTGGCAAAACAAGTTTAAAGATGAGAACAGAGTGATATCAGCTGCCTTGTCCTCATAAACACTTTCTGCTTCGCTAACGAGATCACTGAATTCATGTAAGTAGGTAATTTTTGGAGAGCTGAAATTCAGCGGAAATTAGTTTTTTGTTATTAAGTTTATTTTTATGGTAAGAAATTAGTTTATAATTTTGGACAAATCATCTGATCTCTTTTCATAATAATCTAGAGTTAACACAAATTACCACTATAAAATCTGAAGCAGTAAACTTTGTGAAAGCCAAATTTTGTATCAGTCTGAAAATTTTTGGCCATTAATGTACAGTCCTAGATATTTTTAGAAAAACTGTAAAAGGAAAAAATGAGGAAAGGAAAAACTTCTAAAGAAAAGCATAGCTGACTGCTAAAGTCAGGATATCTACAGGAGCACTCCAGAAAATTTACTAGCATTAATTTGGACTAAAACAAATGTTCTCTGATAGTCTTATCATATAGCTAAAATTATTTCCTTTGTTTTGACTAATATCCTTCCCAAACCAGTGTCCCATTAGCGTGCAACGAAACTGATGTTCCAAGCCATTTTTCTCGGATTAAGTTTCTGAGGCTCAGTGGCTACTGCATTGAAGATGTAGAAAGTAAAAAAGATCAAAGCTTGAGAGTTAGAAACCAACCAAAGGAACCCCTTTTGTAGTCTTGCATACATTATTGTCCCACACTTTACCAACAGGGAACTCTGTTAATAATTTAAAATTAACTCCTGGCATATAAGACTAAAAAAGTGCATGTAATGAGTTTTATTATGAAATAGATCTTTCTCTTTTACATTATATGCTTTTTCTTTCTGATCAGTTTTAACTTTACAAATAGGAAAACAAAAGTAAAATTGCAAAGAGAAAAGAAATCTTTCTGTTACCAGTCATCTGGAAAATGTTGAGTGTCTAGATTTGACAAAACACCTACTTCAAGTAAAAGACTTGGGCTCTGTGGCGCAATGGATAGCGCATTGGACTTCTAGGGAACTGATGTGATTCAAAGGTTGTGGGTTCGAGTCCCACCAGAGTCGTATTTTGAAGTTTGTGTGACATTTATACTTTGTCTCAGTTGTTGTTGGAAATATGAAAAAGGAAAAAAAAAGTATTAATGTTTAGAGAAAATTAGAAGTCGTATTTAGGTTTGAACTTGTCAAAGAATGTAGAAAGAGCAGATACTGAAGGCTCATTGACCCAAAGGATAGCAGATAGGGCACAATTCATTATTGCATATTTTTGGTCTAGTGTTTGGTGTTCTATGTCCTGTTTTCAGTAGTCCCAAGTTCTTTTTTTAATTTGAACCTTTTTAAAAGTTGATTTTTTATGTGTTTATAAGATATTTCTTTACGATTTCTACTGTCTGGATTTGGGGTTTCTAGATATTTTTGGCTTATTTTTCAACTATAACTTAACAAAATGCAAATTTGGCACAATCATACTCCAGTCCATCCATAGATTGATGATATGTTTTTTTGTTATGAATTTTAGGTCATTATGCAAAACGTGGACATTCTTTGGCTAAAAAGTGGCAAAACAAGTTTAAAGATGAGAACAGAGTGATATCAGCTGCCTTGTCCTCATAAACACTTTCTGCTTCGCTAACGAGATCACTGAATTCATGTAAGTAGGTAATTTTTGGAGATCTGAAATTCAGCGGAAATTAGTTTTTTGTGATTAAGTTTATTTTTATGGTAAGAAATTAGTTTACAATTTTGGACAAATCATCTGATCTCTTTTCATAATAATCTAGAGTTAACACAAATTACCACTATAAAAGCTGAAGCAGTAAACTTTGTGAAAGCCAAATTTTGTATCAGTCTGAAAACTTTTGGCCATTAATGTACAGTCCTAGATATTTTTAGAAAAACTGTAAAAGGAAAAAATGAGGAAAGGAAAAACTTCTAAAGAAAAGCATAGCTGACTGCTAAAGTCAGGATATCTACAGGAGCACTCCAGAAAATTTACCAGCATTAATTTGGACTAAAACAAATGTTCTCTGATAGTCTTATCATATGGCTAAAATTATTTCCTTTGTTTTGACTAATATCCTTCCCAAACCAGTGTCCCATTAGCGTGCAACGAAACTGATGTTCCAAGCCATTTTTCTCGGATTACGTTTCTGAGGCTCAGTGGCTACTGCATTGAAGATGTAGAAAGTAAAAAAGATCAAAGCTTGAGAGTTAGAAACCAACCAAAGGAACCCCTTTTGTAGTCTTGCATACATTACTGTCCCACACTTTACCAACAGGGAACTCTGTTAGTAATTTAAAATTAACTCCTGGCATATAAGACTAAAAAAGTGCATGTAATGAGTTTTATTATTAAATAGATCTTTCTCTTTTACATTATATGCTTTTTCTTTCTGATCAGTTTTAACTTTACAAATAGGAAAACAAAAGTAAAATTGCAAAAAGAAAAGAAATCTTTCTGTTACCAGTCATCAGGAAAATGTTGAGTGTCTAGATTTGACAAAACACCTACTTCAAGTAAAAGACTTGTGGCTCTGTGGCGCAATGGATAGCGCATTGGACTTCTAGGGAACTGATGTGATTCAAAGGTTGTGGGTTCGAGTCCCACCAGAGTCGTATTTTGAAGTTTGTGTGACATTTATACTTTGTCTCAGTTGTTGTTGGAAATATGAAAAAGGAAAAAAAAAGTATTAATGTTTAGAGAAAATTAGAAGTCGTATTTAGGTTTGAACTTGTCAAAGAATGTAGAAAGAGCAGATACTGAAGGCTCATTGACCCAAAGGATAGCAGATAGGGCACAATTCATTATTGCATATTTTTGGTCTAGTGTTTGGTGTTCTATGTCCTGTTTTCAGTAGTCCCAAGTTCTTTTTTTAATTTGAACCTTTTTAAAAGTTGATTTTGTATGTGTTTATAAGATATTTCTTTACGATCTCTACTGTCTGGATTTGGGGTTTCTAGATATTTTTGGCTTATTTTTCAACTATAACTTAACAAAATGCAAATTTGGCACAAGCATACTCCAGTCCATCCATAGATTGATGATATGTTTTTTTGTTATGAATTTTAGGTCATTATGCAAAACGTGGACATTCTTTGGCTAAAAAGTGGCAAAACAAGTTTAAAGATAAGAACAGAGTGATATCAGCTGCCTTGTCCTCATAAACACTTTCTGCTTCGCTAACGAGATCACTGAATTCATGTAAGTAGGTAATTTTTGGAGAGCTGAAATTCAGCAGAAATTAGTTTTTTGTGATTAAGTTTATTTTTATGGTAAGAAATTAGTTTATAATTTTGGACAAATCATCTGATCTCTTTTCATAATAATCTAGACTTAACACAAATTACCACTATAAAATCTGAAGCAGTAAACTTTGTGAAAGCCAAATTTTGTATCAGTCTGAAAACTTTTGGCCATTAATGTACAGTCCTAGATATTTTTAGAAAAACTGTAAAAGGAAAAAATGAGGAAAGGAAAAACTTCTAAAGAAAAGCATAGCTGACTGCTAAAGTCAGGATATCTACAGGAGCACTCCAGAAAATTTACCAGCATTAATTTGGACTAAAACAAATGTTCTCTGATAGTCTTATCATATAGCTAAAATTATTTCCTTTGTTTTGACTAATATCCTTCCCAAACCAGTGTCCCATTAGCGTGCAACGAAACTGATGTTCCAAGCCATTTTTCTCGGATTAAGTTTCTGAGGCTCAGTGGCTACTGCATTGAAGATGTAGAAAGTAAAAAAGATCAAAGCTTGAGAGTTAGAAACCAACCAAAGGAACCCCTTTTGTAGTCTTGCATACATTATTGTCCCACACTTTACCAACAGGGAACTCTGTTAGTAATTTAAAATTAACTCCTGGCATATAAGACTAAAAAAGTGCATGTAATGAGTTTTATTATGAAATAGATCTTTCTCTTTTACATTATATGCTTTTTCTTTCTGATCAGTTTTAACTTTACAAATAGGAAAACAAGAGTAAAATTGCAAAAAGAAAAGAAATATTTCTGTTGCCAGTCATCAGGAAAATGTTGAGTGTCTAGATTTGACAAAACACCTACTTCAAGTAAAAGACTTGTGGCTCTGTGGCGCAATGGATAGCGCATTGGACTTCTAGGGAACTGATGTGATTCAAAGGTTGTGGGTTCGAGTCCCACCAGAGTCGTATTTTGAAGTTTGTGTGACATTTATACTTTGTCTCAGTTGTTGTTGGAAATATGAAAAAGGAAAAGTTAAGGTATCAGATCTGGGCTTCATATTAATGTTTAGAGAAAATTAGAAGTCGTATTTAGGTTTGAACTTGTCAAAGAACGTAGAAAGAGCAGATACTGAAGGCTCATCGACCCAAAGGATAGCAGATAGGGCACAATTCATTATTGCATATTTTTGGTCTAGTGTTTGGTGTTCTATGTCCTGTTTTCAGTAGTCCCAAGTTCTTTTTTTAATTTGAACCTTTTTAAAAGTTGATTTTGTATGTGTTTATAAGATATTTCTTTACGATCTCTACTGTCTGGATTTGGGGTTTCTAGATATTTTTGGCTTATTTTTCAACTATAACTTAACAAAATGCAAATTTGGCACAAGCATACTCCAGTCCATCCATAGATTGATGATATGTTTTTTTGTTATGAATTTTAGGTCATTATGCAAAACGTGGACATTCTTTGGCTAAAAAGTGGCAAAACAAGTTTAAAGATGAGAACAGAGTGATATCAGCTGCCTTGTCCTCATAAACACTTTCTGCTTCGCTAACGAGATCACTGAATTCATGTAAGTAGGTAATTTTTGGAGATCTGAAATTCAGCGGAAATTAGTTTTTTGTGATTAAGTTTATTTTTATGGTAAGAAATTAGTTTACAATTTTGGACAAATCATCTGATCTCTTTTCATAATAATCTAGAGTTAACACAAATTACCACTATAAAATCTGAAGCAGTAAACTTTGTGAAAGCCAAATTTTGTATCAGTCTGAAAACTTTTGGCCATTAATGTACAGTCCTAGATATTTTTAGAAAAACTGTAAAAGGAAAAAATGAGGAAAGGAAAAACTTCTAAAGAAAAGCATAGCTGACTGCTAAAGTCAGGATATCTACAGGAGCACTCCAGAAAATTTACCAGCATTAATTTGGACTAAAACAAATGTTCTCTGATAGTCTTATCATATGGCTAAAATTATTTCCTTTGTTTTGACTAATATCCTTCCCAAACCAGTGTCCCATTAGCGTGCAACGAAACTGATGTTCCAAGCCATTTTTCTCGGATTACGTTTCTGAGGCTCAGTGGCTACTGCATTGAAGATGTAGAAAGTAAAAAAGATCAAAGCTTGAGAGTTAGAAACCAACCAAAGGAACCCCTTTTGTAGTCTTGCATACATTACTGTCCCACACTTTACCAACAGGGAACTCTGTTAGTAATTTAAAATTAACTCCTGGCATATAAGACTAAAAAAGTGCATGTAATGAGTTTTATTATTAAATAGATCTTTCTCTTTTACATTATATGCTTTTTCTTTCTGATCAGTTTTAACTTTACAAATAGGAAAACAAAAGTAAAATTGCAAAAAGAAAAGAAATCTTTCTGTTACCAGTCATCAGGAAAATGTTGAGTGTCTAGATTTGACAAAACACCTACTTCAAGTAAAAGACTTGTGGCTCTGTGGCGCAATGGATAGCGCATTGGACTTCTAGGGAACTGATGTGATTCAAAGGTTGTGGGTTCGAGTCCCACCAGAGTCGTATTTTGAAGTTTGTGTGACATTTATACTTTGTCTCAGTTGTTGTTGGAAATATGAAAAAGGAAAAGTTAAGGTATCAGATCTGGGCTTCATATTAATGTTTAGAGAAAATTAGAAGTCGTATTTAGGTTTGAACTTGTCAAAGAACGTAGAAAGAGCAGATACTGAAGGCTCATCGACCCAAAGGATAGCAGATAGGGCACAATTCATTATTGCATATTTTTGGTCTAGTGTTTGGTGTTCTATGTCCTGTTTTCAGTAGTCCCAAGTTCTTTTTTTAATTTGAACCTTTTTAAAAGTTGATTTTGTATGTGTTTATAAGATATTTCTTTACGATCTCTACTGTCTGGATTTGGGGTTTCTAGATATTTTTGGCTTATTTTTCAACTATAACTTAACAAAATGCAAATTTGGCACAAGCATACTCCAGTCCATCCATAGATTGATGATATGTTTTTTTGTTATGAATTTTAGGTCATTATGCAAAACGTGGACATTCTTTGGCTAAAAAGTGGCAAAACAAGTTTAAAGATGAGAACAGAGTGATATCAGCTGCCTTGTCCTCATAAACACTTTCTGCTTCGCTAACGAGATCACTGAATTCATGTAAGTAGGTAATTTTTGGAGAGCTGAAATTCAGCGGAAATTAGTTTTTTGTGATTAAGTATATTTTTATGGTAAGAAATTAGTTTATAATTTTGGACAAATCATCTGATCTCTTTTCATAATAATCTAGAGTTAACACAAATTACCACTATAAAATCTGAAGCAGTAAACTTTGTGAAAGCCAAATTTTGTATCAGTCTGAAAATTTTTGGCCATTAATGTACAGTCCTAGATATTTTTAGAAAAACTGTAAAAGGAAAAAATGAGGAAAGGAAAAACTTCTAAAGAAAAGCATAGCTGACTGCTAAAGTCAGGATATCTACAGGAGCACTCCAGAAAATTTACCAGCATTAATTTGGACTAAAACAAATGTTCTCTGATAGTCTTATCATATAGCTAAAATTATTTCCTTTGTTTTGACTAATATCCTTCCCAAACCAGTGTCCCATTAGCGTGCAACAAAACTGATGTTCCAAGCCATTTTTCTCGGATTAAGTTTCTGAGGCTCAGTGGCTACTGCATTGAAGATGTAGAAAGTAAAAAAGATCAAAGCTTGAGAGTTAGAAACCAACCAAAGGAACCCCTTTTGTAGTCTTGCATACATTATTGTCCCACACTTTACCAACAGGGAACTCTGTTAATAATTTAAAATTAACTCCTGGCATATAAGACTAAAAAAGTGCATGTAATGAGTTTTATTATGAAATAGATCTTTCTCTTTTACATTATATGCTTTTTCTTTCTGATCAGTTTTAACTTTACAAATAGGAAAACAAGAGTAAAATTGCAAAAAGAAAAGAAATCTTTCTGTTACCAGTCATCAGGAAAATGTTGAGTGTCTAGATTTGACAAAACACCTACTTCAAGTAAAAGACTTGTGGCTCTGTGGCGCAATGGATAGCGCATTGGACTTCTAGGGAACTGATGTGATTCAAAGGTTGTGGGTTCGAGTCCCACCAGAGTCGTATTTTGAAGTTTGTGTGACATTTATACTTTGTCTCAGTTGTTGTTGGAAATATGAAAAAGGAAAAGTTAAGGTATCAGATCTGGGCTTCATATTAATGTTTAGAGAAAATTAGAAGTCGTATTTAGGTTTGAACTTGTCAAAGAACGTAGAAAGAGCAGATACTGAAGGCTCATCGACCCAAAGGATAGCAGATAGGGCACAATTCATTATTGCATATTTTTGGTCTAGTGTTTGGTGTTCTATGTCCTGTTTTCAGTAGTCCCAAGTTCTTTTTTTAATTTGAACCTTTTTAAAAGTTGATTTTGTATGTGTTTATAAGATATTTCTTTACGATCTCTACTGTCTGGATTTGGGGTTTCTAGATATTTTTGGCTTATTTTTCAACTATAACTTAACAAAATGCAAATTTGGCACAAGCATACTCCAGTCCATCCATAGATTGATGATATGTTTTTTTGTTATGAATTTTAGGTCATTATGCAAAACGTGGACATTCTTTGGCTAAAAAGTGGCAAAACAAGTTTAAAGATGAGAACAGAGTGATATCAGCTGCCTTGTCCTCATAAACACTTTCTGCTTCGCTAACGAGATCACTGAATTCATGTAAGTAGGTAATTTTTGGAGAGCTGAAATTCAGCGGAAATTAGTTTTTTGTTATTAAGTTTATTTTTATGGTAAGAAATTAGTTTATAATTTTGGACAAATCATCTGATCTCTTTTCATAATAATCTAGAGTTAACACAAATTACCACTATAAAATCTGAAGCAGTAAACTTTGTGAAAGCCAAATTTTGTATCAGTCTGAAAATTTTTGGCCATTAATGTACAGTCCTAGATATTTTTAGAAAAACTGTAAAAGGAAAAAATGAGGAAAGGAAAAACTTCTAAAGAAAAGCATAGCTGACTGCTAAAGTCAGGATATCTACAGGAGCACTCCAGAAAATTTACTAGCATTAATTTGGACTAAAACAAATGTTCTCTGATAGTCTTATCATATAGCTAAAATTATTTCCTTTGTTTTGACTAATATCCTTCCCAAACCAGTGTCCCATTAGCGTGCAACGAAACTGATGTTCCAAGCCATTTTTCTCGGATTAAGTTTCTGAGGCTCAGTGGCTACTGCATTGAAGATGTAGAAAGTAAAAAAGATCAAAGCTTGAGAGTTAGAAACCAACCAAAGGAACCCCTTTTGTAGTCTTGCATACATTATTGTCCCACACTTTACCAACAGGGAACTCTGTTAATAATTTAAAATTAACTCCTGGCATATAAGACTAAAAAAGTGCATGTAATGAGTTTTATTATGAAATAGATCTTTCTCTTTTACATTATATGCTTTTTCTTTCTGATCAGTTTTAACTTTACAAATAGGAAAACAAAAGTAAAATTGCAAAGAGAAAAGAAATCTTTCTGTTACCAGTCATCTGGAAAATGTTGAGTGTCTAGATTTGACAAAACACCTACTTCAAGTAAAAGACTTGGGCTCTGTGGCGCAATGGATAGCGCATTGGACTTCTAGGGAACTGATGTGATTCAAAGGTTGTGGGTTCGAGTCCCACCAGAGTCGTATTTTGAAGTTTGTGTGACATTTATACTTTGTCTCAGTTGTTGTTGGAAATATGAAAAAGGAAAAAAAAAGTATTAATGTTTAGAGAAAATTAGAAGTCGTATTTAGGTTTGAACTTGTCAAAGAATGTAGAAAGAGCAGATACTGAAGGCTCATTGACCCAAAGGATAGCAGATAGGGCACAATTCATTATTGCATATTTTTGGTCTAGTGTTTGGTGTTCTATGTCCTGTTTTCAGTAGTCCCAAGTTCTTTTTTTAATTTGAACCTTTTTAAAAGTTGATTTTTTATGTGTTTATAAGATATTTCTTTACGATTTCTACTGTCTGGATTTGGGGTTTCTAGATATTTTTGGCTTATTTTTCAACTATAACTTAACAAAATGCAAATTTGGCACAATCATACTCCAGTCCATCCATAGATTGATGATATGTTTTTTTGTTATGAATTTTAGGTCATTATGCAAAACGTGGACATTCTTTGGCTAAAAAGTGGCAAAACAAGTTTAAAGATGAGAACAGAGTGATATCAGCTGCCTTGTCCTCATAAACACTTTCTGCTTCGCTAACGAGATCACTGAATTCATGTAAGTAGGTAATTTTTGGAGATCTGAAATTCAGCGGAAATTAGTTTTTTGTGATTAAGTTTATTTTTATGGTAAGAAATTAGTTTACAATTTTGGACAAATCATCTGATCTCTTTTCATAATAATCTAGAGTTAACACAAATTACCACTATAAAAGCTGAAGCAGTAAACTTTGTGAAAGCCAAATTTTGTATCAGTCTGAAAACTTTTGGCCATTAATGTACAGTCCTAGATATTTTTAGAAAAACTGTAAAAGGAAAAAATGAGGAAAGGAAAAACTTCTAAAGAAAAGCATAGCTGACTGCTAAAGTCAGGATATCTACAGGAGCACTCCAGAAAATTTACCAGCATTAATTTGGACTAAAACAAATGTTCTCTGATAGTCTTATCATATGGCTAAAATTATTTCCTTTGTTTTGACTAATATCCTTCCCAAACCAGTGTCCCATTAGCGTGCAACGAAACTGATGTTCCAAGCCATTTTTCTCGGATTACGTTTCTGAGGCTCAGTGGCTACTGCATTGAAGATGTAGAAAGTAAAAAAGATCAAAGCTTGAGAGTTAGAAACCAACCAAAGGAACCCCTTTTGTAGTCTTGCATACATTACTGTCCCACACTTTACCAACAGGGAACTCTGTTAGTAATTTAAAATTAACTCCTGGCATATAAGACTAAAAAAGTGCATGTAATGAGTTTTATTATTAAATAGATCTTTCTCTTTTACATTATATGCTTTTTCTTTCTGATCAGTTTTAACTTTACAAATAGGAAAACAAAAGTAAAATTGCAAAAAGAAAAGAAATCTTTCTGTTACCAGTCATCAGGAAAATGTTGAGTGTCTAGATTTGACAAAACACCTACTTCAAGTAAAAGACTTGTGGCTCTGTGGCGCAATGGATAGCGCATTGGACTTCTAGGGAACTGATGTGATTCAAAGGTTGTGGGTTCGAGTCCCACCAGAGTCGTATTTTGAAGTTTGTGTGACATTTATACTTTGTCTCAGTTGTTGTTGGAAATATGAAAAAGGAAAAAAAAAGTATTAATGTTTAGAGAAAATTAGAAGTCGTATTTAGGTTTGAACTTGTCAAAGAATGTAGAAAGAGCAGATACTGAAGGCTCATTGACCCAAAGGATAGCAGAAAGGGCACAATTCATTATTGCATATTTTTGGTCTAGTGTTTGGTGTTCTATGTCCTGTTTTCAGTAGTCCCAAGTTCTTTTTTTAATTTGAACCTTTTTAAAAGTTGATTTTTTATGTGTTTATAAGATATTTCTTTACGATCTCTACTGTCTGGATTTGGGGTTTCTAGATATTTTTGGCTTATTTTTCAACTATAACTTAACAAAATGCAAATTTGGCACAAGCATACTCCAGTCCATCCATAGATTGATGATATGTTTTTTTGTTATGAATTTTAGGTCATTATGCAAAACGTGGACATTCTTTGACTAAAAAGTGGCAAAACAAGTTTAAAGATAAGAACAGAGTGATATCAGCTGCCTTGTCCTCATAAACACTTTCTGCTTCGCTAACGAGATCACTGAATTCATGTAAGTAGGTAATTTTTGGAGAGCTGAAATTCAGCAGAAATTAGTTTTTTGTGATTAAGTTTATTTTTATGGTAAGAAATTAGTTTATAATTTTGGACAAATCATCTGATCTCTTTTCATAATAATCTAGACTTAACACAAATTACCACTATAAAATCTGAAGCAGTAAACTTTGTGAAAGCCAAATTTTGTATCAGTCTGAAAACTTTTGGCCATTAATGTACAGTCCTAGATATTTTTAGAAAAACTGTAAAAGGAAAAAATGAGGAAAGGAAAAACTTCTAAAGAAAAGCATAGCTGACTGCTAAAGTCAGGATATCTACAGGAGCACTCCAGAAAATTTACCAGCATTAATTTGGACTAAAACAAATGTTCTCTGATAGTCTTATCATATAGCTAAAATTATTTCCTTTGTTTTGACTAATATCCTTCCCAAACCAGTGTCCCATTAGCGTGCAACGAAACTGATGTTCCAAGCCATTTTTCTCGGATTAAGTTTCTGAGGCTCAGTGGCTACTGCATTGAAGATGTAGAAAGTAAAAAAGATCAAAGCTTGAGAGTTAGAAACCAACCAAAGGAACCCCTTTTGTAGTCTTGCATACATTATTGTCCCACACTTTACCAACAGGGAACTCTGTTAGTAATTTAAAATTAACTCCTGGCATATAAGACTAAAAAAGTGCATGTAATGAGTTTTATTATGAAATAGATCTTTCTCTTTTACATTATATGCTTTTTCTTTCTGATCAGTTTTAACTTTACAAATAGGAAAACAAGAGTAAAATTGCAAAAAGAAAAGAAATATTTCTGTTACCAGTCATCAGGAAAATGTTGAGTGTCTAGATTTGACAAAACACCTACTTCAAGTAAAAGACTTGTGGCTCTGTGGCGCAATGGATAGCGCATTGGACTTCTAGGGAACTGATGTGATTCAAAGGTTGTGGGTTCGAGTCCCACCAGAGTCGTATTTTGAAGTTTGTGTGACATTTATACTTTGTCTCAGTTGTTGTTGGAAATATGAAAAAGGAAAAGTTAAGGTATCAGATCTGGGCTTCATATTAATGTTTAGAGAAAATTAGAAGTCGTATTTAGGTTTGAACTTGTCAAAGAACGTAGAAAGAGCAGATACTGAAGGCTCATCGACCCAAAGGATAGCAGATAGGGCACAATTCATTATTGCATATTTTTGGTCTAGTGTTTGGTGTTCTATGTCCTGTTTTCAGTAGTCCCAAGTTCTTTTTTTAATTTGAACCTTTTTAAAAGTTGATTTTGTATGTGTTTATAAGATATTTCTTTACGATCTCTACTGTCTGGATTTGGGGTTTCTAGATATTTTTGGCTTATTTTTCAACTATAACTTAACAAAATGCAAATTTGGCACAAGCATACTCCAGTCCATCCATAGATTGATGATATGTTTTTTTGTTATGAATTTTAGGTCATTATGCAAAACGTGGACATTCTTTGGCTAAAAAGTGGCAAAACAAGTTTAAAGATGAGAACAGAGTGATATCAGCTGCCTTGTCCTCATAAACACTTTCTGCTTCGCTAACGAGATCACTGAATTCATGTAAGTAGGTAATTTTTGGAGAGCTGAAATTCAGCGGAAATTAGTTTTTTGTGATTAAGTTTATTTTTATGGTAAGAAATTAGTTTATAATTTTGGACAAATCATCTGATCTCTTTTCATAATAATCTAGAGTTAACACAAATTACCACTATAAAATCTGAAGCAGTAAACTTTGTGAAAGCCAAATTTTGTATCAGTCTGAAAACTTTTGGCCATTAATGTACAGTCCTAGATATTTTTAGAAAAACTGTAAAAGGAAAAAATGAGGAAAGGAAAAACTTCTAAAGAAAAGCATAGCTGACTGCTAAAGTCAGGATATCTACAGGAGCACTCCAGAAAATTTACCAGCATTAATTTGGACTAAAACAAATGTTCTCTGATAGTCTTATCATATAGCTAAAATTATTTCCTTTGTTTTGACTAATATCGTTCCCAAACCAGTGTCCCATTAGCGTGCAACGAAACTGATGTTCCAAGCCATTTTTCTCGGATTAAGTTTCTGAGGCTCAGTGGCTACTGCATTGAAGATGTAGAAAGTAAAAAAGATCAAAGCTTGAGAGTTAGAAACCAACCAAAGGAACCCCTTTTGTAGTCTTGCATACATTACTGTCCCACACTTTACCAACAGGGAACTCTGTTAATAATTTAAAATTAACTCCTGGCATATAAGACTAAAAAAGTGCATGTAATGAGTTTTATTATGAAATAGATCTTTCTCTTTTACATTATATGCTTTTTCTTTCTGATCAGTTTTAACTTTACAAATAGGAAAACAAAAGTAAAATTGCAAAGAGAAAAGAAATCTTTCTGTTACCAGTCATCAGGAAAATGTTGATTGTCTAGATTTGACAAAACACCTACTTCAAGTAAAAGACTTGGGCTCTGTGGCGCAATGGATAGCGCATTGGACTTCTAGGGAACTGATGTGATTCAAAGGTTGTGGGTTCGAGTCCCACCAGAGTCGTATTTTGAAGTTTGTGTGACATTTATACTTTGTCTCAGTTGTTGTTGGAAATATGAAAAAGGAAAAAAAAAGTATTAATGTTTAGAGAAAATTAGAAGTCGTATTTAGGTTTGAACTTGTCAAAGAATGTAGAAAGAGCAGATACTGAAGGCTCATTGACCCAAAGGATAGCAGATAGGGCAGAATTCATTATTGCATATTTTTGGTCTAGTGTTTGGTGTTCTATGTCCTGTTTTCAGTAGTCCCAAGTTCTTTTTTTAATTTGAACCTTTTTAAAAGTTGATTTTTTATGTGTTTATAAGATATTTCTTTACGATTTCTACTGTCTGGATTTGGGGTTTCTAGATATTTTTGGCTTATTTTTCAACTATAACTTAACAAAATGCAAATTTGGCACAATCATACTCCAGTCCATCCATAGATTGATGATATGTTTTTTTGTTATGAATTTTAGGTCATTATGCAAAACGTGGACATTCTTTGGCTAAAAAGTGGCAAAACAAGTTTAAAGATGAGAACAGAGTGATATCAGCTGCCTTGTCCTCATAAACACTTTCTGCTTCGCTAACGAGATCACTGAATTCATGTAAGTAGGTAATTTTTGGAGATCTGAAATTCAGCGGAAATTAGTTTTTTGTGATTAAGTTTATTTTTATGGTAAGAAATTAGTTTACAATTTTGGACAAATCATCTGATCTCTTTTCATAATAATCTAGAGTTAACACAAATTACCACTATAAAATCTGAAGCAGTAAACTTTGTGAAAGCCAAATTTTGTATCAGTCTGAAAACTTTTGGCCATTAATGTACAGTCCTAGATATTTTTAGAAAAACTGTAAAAGGAAAAAATGAGGAAAGGAAAAACTTCTAAAGAAAAGCATAGCTGACTGCTAAAGTCAGGATATCTACAGGAGCACTCCAGAAAATTTACCAGCATTAATTTGGACTAAAACAAATGTTCTCTGATAGTCTTATCATATGGCTAAAATTATTTCCTTTGTTTTGACTAATATCCTTCCCAAACCAGTGTCCCATTAGCGTGCAACGAAACTGATGTTCCAAGCCATTTTTCTCGGATTACGTTTCTGAGGCTCAGTGGCTACTGCATTGAAGATGTAGAAAGTAAAAAAGATCAAAGCTTGAGAGTTAGAAACCAACCAAAGGAACCCCTTTTGTAGTCTTGCATACATTACTGTCCCACACTTTACCAACAGGGAACTCTGTTAGTAATTTAAAATTAACTCCTGGCATATAAGACTAAAAAAGTGCATGTAATGAGTTTTATTATTAAATAGATCTTTCTCTTTTACATTATATGCTTTTTCTTTCTGATCAGTTTTAACTTTACAAATAGGAAAACAAAAGTAAAATTGCAAAAAGAAAAGAAATCTTTCTGTTACCAGTCATCAGGAAAATGTTGAGTGTCTAGATTTGACAAAACACCTACTTCAAGTAAAAGACTTGTGGCTCTGTGGCGCAATGGATAGCGCATTGGACTTCTAGGGAACTGATGTGATTCAAAGGTTGTGGGTTCGAGTCCCACCAGAGTCGTATTTTGAAGTTTGTGTGACATTTATACTTTGTCTCAGTTGTTGTTGGAAATATGAAAAAGGAAAAGTTAAGGTATCAGATCTGGGCTTCATATTAATGTTTAGAGAAAATTAGAAGTCGTATTTAGGTTTGAACTTGTCAAAGAACGTAGAAAGAGCAGATACTGAAGGCTCATCGACCCAAAGGATAGCAGATAGGGCACAATTCATTATTGCATATTTTTGGTCTAGTGTTTGGTGTTCTATGTCCTGTTTTCAGTAGTCCCAAGTTCTTTTTTTAATTTGAACCTTTTTAAAAGTTGATTTTGTATGTGTTTATAAGATATTTCTTTACGATCTCTACTGTCTGGATTTGGGGTTTCTAGATATTTTTGGCTTATTTTTCAACTATAACTTAACAAAATGCAAATTTGGCACAAGCATACTCCAGTCCATCCATAGATTGATGATATGTTTTTTTGTTATGAATTTTAGGTCATTATGCAAAACGTGGACATTCTTTGGCTAAAAAGTGGCAAAACAAGTTTAAAGATGAGAACAGAGTGATATCAGCTGCCTTGTCCTCATAAACACTTTCTGCTTCGCTAACGAGATCACTGAATTCATGTAAGTAGGTAATTTTTGGAGAGCTGAAATTCAGCGGAAATTAGTTTTTTGTGATTAAGTATATTTTTATGGTAAGAAATTAGTTTATAATTTTGGACAAATCATCTGATCTCTTTTCATAATAATCTAGAGTTAACACAAATTACCACTATAAAATCTGAAGCAGTAAACTTTGTGAAAGCCAAATTTTGTATCAGTCTGAAAATTTTTGGCCATTAATGTACAGTCCTAGATATTTTTAGAAAAACTGTAAAAGGAAAAAATGAGGAAAGGAAAAACTTCTAAAGAAAAGCATAGCTGACTGCTAAAGTCAGGATATCTACAGGAGCACTCCAGAAAATTTACCAGCATTAATTTGGACTAAAACAAATGTTCTCTGATAGTCTTATCATATAGCTAAAATTATTTCCTTTGTTTTGACTAATATCCTTCCCAAACCAGTGTCCCATTAGCGTGCAACGAAACTGATGTTCCAAGCCATTTTTCTCGGATTAAGTTTCTGAGGCTCAGTGGCTACTGCATTGAAGATGTAGAAAGTAAAAAAGATCAAAGCTTGAGAGTTAGAAACCAACCAAAGGAACCCCTTTTGTAGTCTTGCATACATTATTGTCCCACACTTTACCAACAGGGAACTCTGTTAATAATTTAAAATTAACTCCTGGCATATAAGACTAAAAAAGTGCATGTAATGAGTTTTATTATGAAATAGATCTTTCTCTTTTACATTATATGCTTTTTCTTTCTGATCAGTTTTAACTTTACAAATAGGAAAACAAGAGTAAAATTGCAAAAAGAAAAGAAATCTTTCTGTTACCAGTCATCAGGAAAATGTTGAGTGTCTAGATTTGACAAAACACCTACTTCAAGTAAAAGACTTGTGGCTCTGTGGCGCAATGGATAGCGCATTGGACTTCTAGGGAACTGATGTGATTCAAAGGTTGTGGGTTCGAGTCCCACCAGAGTCGTATTTTGAAGTTTGTGTGACATTTATACTTTGTCTCAGTTGTTGTTGGAAATATGAAAAAGGAAAAGTTAAGGTATCAGATCTGGGCTTCATATTAATGTTTAGAGAAAATTAGAAGTCGTATTTAGGTTTGAACTTGTCAAAGAACGTAGAAAGAGCAGATACTGAAGGCTCATCGACCCAAAGGATAGCAGATAGGGCACAATTCATTATTGCATATTTTTGGTCTAGTGTTTGGTGTTCTATGTCCTGTTTTCAGTAGTCCCAAGTTCTTTTTTTAATTTGAACCTTTTTAAAAGTTGATTTTGTATGTGTTTATAAGATATTTCTTTACGATCTCTACTGTCTGGATTTGGGGTTTCTAGATATTTTTGGCTTATTTTTCAACTATAACTTAACAAAATGCAAATTTGGCACAAGCATACTCCAGTCCATCCATAGATTGATGATATGTTTTTTTGTTATGAATTTTAGGTCATTATGCAAAACGTGGACATTCTTTGGCTAAAAAGTGGCAAAACAAGTTTAAAGATGAGAACAGAGTGATATCAGCTGCCTTGTCCTCATAAACACTTTCTGCTTCGCTAACGAGATCACTGAATTCATGTAAGTAGGTAATTTTTGGAGAGCTGAAATTCAGCGGAAATTAGTTTTTTGTTATTAAGTTTATTTTTATGGTAAGAAATTAGTTTATAATTTTGGACAAATCATCTGATCTCTTTTCATAATAATCTAGAGTTAACACAAATTACCACTATAAAATCTGAAGCAGTAAACTTTGTGAAAGCCAAATTTTGTATCAGTCTGAAAATTTTTGGCCATTAATGTACAGTCCTAGATATTTTTAGAAAAACTGTAAAAGGAAAAAATGAGGAAAGGAAAAACTTCTAAAGAAAAGCATAGCTGACTGCTAAAGTCAGGATATCTACAGGAGCACTCCAGAAAATTTACTAGCATTAATTTGGACTAAAACAAATGTTCTCTGATAGTCTTATCATATAGCTAAAATTATTTCCTTTGTTTTGACTAATATCCTTCCCAAACCAGTGTCCCATTAGCGTGCAACGAAACTGATGTTCCAAGCCATTTTTCTCGGATTAAGTTTCTGAGGCTCAGTGGCTACTGCATTGAAGATGTAGAAAGTAAAAAAGATCAAAGCTTGAGAGTTAGAAACCAACCAAAGGAACCCCTTTTGTAGTCTTGCATACATTATTGTCCCACACTTTACCAACAGGGAACTCTGTTAATAATTTAAAATTAACTCCTGGCATATAAGACTAAAAAAGTGCATGTAATGAGTTTTATTATGAAATAGATCTTTCTCTTTTACATTATATGCTTTTTCTTTCTGATCAGTTTTAACTTTACAAATAGGAAAACAAAAGTAAAATTGCAAAGAGAAAAGAAATCTTTCTGTTACCAGTCATCTGGAAAATGTTGAGTGTCTAGATTTGACAAAACACCTACTTCAAGTAAAAGACTTGGGCTCTGTGGCGCAATGGATAGCGCATTGGACTTCTAGGGAACTGATGTGATTCAAAGGTTGTGGGTTCGAGTCCCACCAGAGTCGTAGTTTGAAGTTTGTGTGACATTTATACTTTGTCTCAGTTGTTGTTGGAAATATGAAAAAGGAAAAAAAAAGTATTAATGTTTAGAGAAAATTAGAAGTCGTATTTAGGTTTGAACTTGTCAAAGAATGTAGAAAGAGCAGATACTGAAGGCTCATTGACCCAAAGGATAGCAGATAGGGCACAATTCATTATTGCATATTTTTGGTCTAGTGTTTGGTGTTCTATGTCCTGTTTTCAGTAGTCCCAAGTTCTTTTTTTAATTTGAACCTTTTTAAAAGTTGATTTTTTATGTGTTTATAAGATATTTCTTTACGATTTCTACTGTCTGGATTTGGGGTTTCTAGATATTTTTGGCTTATTTTTCAACTATAACTTAACAAAATGCAAATTTGGCACAATCATACTCCAGTCCATCCATAGATTGATGATATGTTTTTTTGTTATGAATTTTAGGTCATTATGCAAAACGTGGACATTCTTTGGCTAAAAAGTGGCAAAACAAGTTTAAAGATGAGAACAGAGTGATATCAGCTGCCTTGTCCTCATAAACACTTTCTGCTTCGCTAACGAGATCACTGAATTCATGTAAGTAGGTAATTTTTGGAGATCTGAAATTCAGCGGAAATTAGTTTTTTGTGATTAAGTTTATTTTTATGGTAAGAAATTAGTTTACAATTTTGGACAAATCATCTGATCTCTTTTCATAATAATCTAGAGTTAACACAAATTACCACTATAAAAGCTGAAGCAGTAAACTTTGTGAAAGCCAAATTTTGTATCAGTCTGAAAACTTTTGGCCATTAATGTACAGTCCTAGATATTTTTAGAAAAACTGTAAAAGGAAAAAATGAGGAAAGGAAAAACTTCTAAAGAAAAGCATAGCTGACTGCTAAAGTCAGGATATCTACAGGAGCACTCCAGAAAATTTACCAGCATTAATTTGGACTAAAACAAATGTTCTCTGATAGTCTTATCATATGGCTAAAATTATTTCCTTTGTTTTGACTAATATCCTTCCCAAACCAGTGTCCCATTAGCGTGCAACGAAACTGATGTTCCAAGCCATTTTTCTCGGATTACGTTTCTGAGGCTCAGTGGCTACTGCATTGAAGATGTAGAAAGTAAAAAAGATCAAAGCTTGAGAGTTAGAAACCAACCAAAGGAACCCCTTTTGTAGTCTTGCATACATTACTGTCCCACACTTTACCAACAGGGAACTCTGTTAGTAATTTAAAATTAACTCCTGGCATATAAGACTAAAAAAGTGCATGTAATGAGTTTTATTATTAAATAGATCTTTCTCTTTTACATTATATGCTTTTTCTTTCTGATCAGTTTTAACTTTACAAATAGGAAAACAAAAGTAAAATTGCAAAAAGAAAAGAAATCTTTCTGTTACCAGTCATCAGGAAAATGTTGAGTGTCTAGATTTGACAAAACACCTACTTCAAGTAAAAGACTTGTGGCTCTGTGGCGCAATGGATAGCGCATTGGACTTCTAGGGAACTGATGTGATTCAAAGGTTGTGGGTTCGAGTCCCACCAGAGTCGTATTTTGAAGTTTGTGTGACATTTATACTTTGTCTCAGTTGTTGTTGGAAATATGAAAAAGGAAAAAAAAAAGTATTAATGTTTAGAGAAAATTAGAAGTCGTATTTAGGTTTGAACTTGTCAAAGAATGTAGAAAGAGCAGATACTGAAGGCTCATTGACCCAAAGGATAGCAGATAGGGCACAATTCATTATTGCATATTTTTGGTCTAGTGTTTGGTGTTCTATGTCCTGTTTTCAGTAGTCCCAAGTTCTTTTTTTAATTTGAACCTTTTTAAAAGTTGATTTTTTATGTGTTTATAAGATATTTCTTTACGATCTCTACTGTCTGGATTTGGGGTTTCTAGATATTTTTGGCTTATTTTTCAACTATAACTTAACAAAATGCAAATTTGGCACAAGCATACTCCAGTCCATCCATAGATTGATGATATGTTTTTTTGTTATGAATTTTAGGTCATTATGCAAAACGTGGACATTCTTTGACTAAAAAGTGGCAAAACAAGTTTAAAGATAAGAACAGAGTGATATCAGCTGCCTTGTCCTCATAAACACTTTCTGCTTCGCTAACGAGATCACTGAATTCATGTAAGTAGGTAATTTTTGGAGAGCTGAAATTCAGCAGAAATTAGTTTTTTGTGATTAAGTTTATTTTTATGGTAAGAAATTAGTTTATAATTTTGGACAAATCATCTGATCTCTTTTCATAATAATCTAGACTTAACACAAATTACCACTATAAAATCTGAAGCAGTAAACTTTGTGAAAGCCAAATTTTGTATCAGTCTGAAAACTTTTGGCCATTAATGTACAGTCCTAGATATTTTTAGAAAAACTGTAAAAGGAAAAAATGAGGAAAGGAAAAACTTCTAAAGAAAAGCATAGCTGACTGCTAAAGTCAGGATATCTACAGGAGCACTCCAGAAAATTTACCAGCATTAATTTGGACTAAAACAAATGTTCTCTGATAGTCTTATCATATAGCTAAAATTATTTCCTTTGTTTTGACTAATATCCTTCCCAAACCAGTGTCCCATTAGCGTGCAACGAAACTGATGTTCCAAGCCATTTTTCTCGGATTAAGTTTCTGAGGCTCAGTGGCTACTGCATTGAAGATGTAGAAAGTAAAAAAGATCAAAGCTTGAGAGTTAGAAACCAACCAAAGGAACCCCTTTTGTAGTCTTGCATACATTATTGTCCCACACTTTACCAACAGGGAACTCTGTTAGTAATTTAAAATTAACTCCTGGCATATAAGACTAAAAAAGTGCATGTAATGAGTTTTATTATGAAATAGATCTTTCTCTTTTACATTATATGCTTTTTCTTTCTGATCAGTTTTAACTTTACAAATAGGAAAACAAGAGTAAAATTGCAAAAAGAAAAGAAATATTTCTGTTGCCAGTCATCAGGAAAATGTTGAGTGTCTAGATTTGACAAAACACCTACTTCAAGTAAAAGACTTGTGGCTCTGTGGCGCAATGGATAGCGCATTGGACTTCTAGGGAACTGATGTGATTCAAAGGTTGTGGGTTCGAGTCCCACCAGAGTCGTATTTTGAAGTTTGTGTGACATTTATACTTTGTCTCAGTTGTTGTTGGAAATATGAAAAAGGAAAAGTTAAGGTATCAGATCTGGGCTTCATATTAATGTTTAGAGAAAATTAGAAGTCGTATTTAGGTTTGAACTTGTCAAAGAACGTAGAAAGAGCAGATACTGAAGGCTCATCGACCCAAAGGATAGCAGATAGGGCACAATTCATTATTGCATATTTTTGGTCTAGTGTTTGGTGTTCTATGTCCTGTTTTCAGTAGTCCCAAGTTCTTTTTTTAATTTGAACCTTTTTAAAAGTTGATTTTGTATGTGTTTATAAGATATTTCTTTACGATCTCTACTGTCTGGATTTGGGGTTTCTAGATATTTTTGGCTTATTTTTCAACTATAACTTAACAAAATGCAAATTTGGCACAAGCATACTCCAGTCCATCCATAGATTGATGATATGTTTTTTTGTTATGAATTTTAGGTCATTATGCAAAACGTGGACATTCTTTGGCTAAAAAGTGGCAAAACAAGTTTAAAGATGAGAACAGAGTGATATCAGCTGCCTTGTCCTCATAAACACTTTCTGCTTCGCTAACGAGATCACTGAATTCATGTAAGTAGGTAATTTTTGGAGATCTGAAATTCAGCGGAAATTAGTTTTTTGTGATTAAGTTTATTTTTATGGTAAGAAATTAGTTTACAATTTTGGACAAATCATCTGATCTCTTTTCATAATAATCTAGAGTTAACACAAATTACCACTATAAAATCTGAAGCAGTAAACTTTGTGAAAGCCAAATTTTGTATCAGTCTGAAAACTTTTGGCCATTAATGTACAGTCCTAGATATTTTTAGAAAAACTGTAAAAGGAAAAAATGAGGAAAGGAAAAACTTCTAAAGAAAAGCATAGCTGACTGCTAAAGTCAGGATATCTACAGGAGCACTCCAGAAAATTTACCAGCATTAATTTGGACTAAAACAAATGTTCTCTGATAGTCTTATCATATGGCTAAAATTATTTCCTTTGTTTTGACTAATATCCTTCCCAAACCAGTGTCCCATTAGCGTGCAACGAAACTGATGTTCCAAGCCATTTTTCTCGGATTACGTTTCTGAGGCTCAGTGGCTACTGCATTGAAGATGTAGAAAGTAAAAAAGATCAAAGCTTGAGAGTTAGAAACCAACCAAAGGAACCCCTTTTGTAGTCTTGCATACATTACTGTCCCACACTTTACCAACAGGGAACTCTGTTAGTAATTTAAAATTAACTCCTGGCATATAAGACTAAAAAAGTGCATGTAATGAGTTTTATTATTAAATAGATCTTTCTCTTTTACATTATATGCTTTTTCTTTCTGATCAGTTTTAACTTTACAAATAGGAAAACAAAAGTAAAATTGCAAAAAGAAAAGAAATCTTTCTGTTACCAGTCATCAGGAAAATGTTGAGTGTCTAGATTTGACAAAACACCTACTTCAAGTAAAAGACTTGTGGCTCTGTGGCGCAATGGATAGCGCATTGGACTTCTAGGGAACTGATGTGATTCAAAGGTTGTGGGTTCGAGTCCCACCAGAGTCGTATTTTGAAGTTTGTGTGACATTTATACTTTGTCTCAGTTGTTGTTGGAAATATGAAAAAGGAAAAAAAAAGTATTAATGTTTAGAGAAAATTAGAAGTCGTATTTAGGTTTGAACTTGTCAAAGAATGTAGAAAGAGCAGATACTGAAGGCTCATTGACCCAAAGGATAGCAGATAGGGCAGAATTCATTATTGCATATTTTTGGTCTAGTGTTTGGTGTTCTATGTCCTGTTTTCAGTAGTCCCAAGTTCTTTTTTTAATTTGAACCTTTTTAAAAGTTGATTTTTTATGTGTTTATAAGATATTTCTTTACGATCTCTACTGTCTGGATTTGGGGTTTCTAGATATTTTTGGCTTATTTTTCAACTATAACTTAACAAAATGCAAATTTGGCACAAGCATACTCCAGTCCATCCATAGATTGATGATATGTTTTTTTGTTATGAATTTTAGGTCATTATGCAAAACGTGGACATTCTTTGGCTAAAAAGTGGCAAAACAAGTTTAAAGATGAGAACAGAGTGATATCAGCTGCCTTGTCCTCATAAACACTTTCTGCTTCGCTAACGAGATCACTGAATTCATGTAAGTAGGAAATTTTTGGAGAGCTGAAATTCAGCAGAAATTAGTTTTTTGTGATTAAGTTTATTTTTATGGTAAGAAATTAGTTTATAATTTTGGACAAATCATCTGATCTCTTTTCATAATAATCTAGACTTAACACAAATTACCACTATAAAATCTGAAGCAGTAAACTTTGTGAAAGCCAAATTTTGTATCAGTCTGAAAACTTTTGGCCATTAATGTACAGTCTTAGATATTTTTAGAAAAACTGTAAAAGGAAATAATGAGGAAAGGAAAAACTTCTAAAGAAAAGCATAGCTGACTGCTAAAGTCAGGATATCTACAGGAGCACTCCAGAAAATTTACCAGCATTAATTTGGACTAAAACAAATGTTCTCTGATAGTCTTATCATATGGCTAAAATTATTTCCTTTGTTTTGACTAATATCCTTCCCAAACCAGTGTCCCATTAGCGTGCAACGAAACTGATGTTCCAAGCCATTTTTCTCGGATTAAGTTTCTGAGGCTCAGTGGCTACTGCATTGAAGATGTAGAAAGTAAAAAAGATCAAAGCTTGAGAGTTAGAAACCAACCAAAGGAACCCCTTTTGTAGTCTTGCATACATTATTGTCCCACACTTTACCAACAGGGAACTCTGTTAGTAATTTAAAATTAACTCCTGGCATATAAGACTAAAAAAGTGCATGTAATGAGTTTTATTATGAAATAGATCTTTCTCTTTTACATTATATGCTTTTTCTTTCTGATCAGTTTTAACTTTACAAATAGGAAAACAAGAGTAAAATTGCAAAAAGAAAAGAAATATTTCTGTTACCAGTCATCAGGAAAATGTTGAGTGTCTAGATTTGACAAAACACCTACTTCAAGTAAAAGACTTGTGGCTCTGTGGCGCAATGGATAGCGCATTGGACTTCTAGGGAACTGATGTGATTCAAAGGTTGTGGGTTCGAGTCCCACCAGAGTCGTATTTTGAAGTTTGTGTGACATTTATACTTTGTCTCAGTTGTTGTTGGAAATATGAAAAAGGAAAAGTTAAGGTATCAGATCTGGGCTTCATATTAATGTTTAGAGAAAATTAGAAGTCGTATTTAGGTTTGAACTTGTCAAAGAACGTAGAAAGAGCAGATACTGAAGGCTCATCGACCCAAAGGATAGCAGATAGGGCACAATTCATTATTGCATATTTTTGGTCTAGTGTTTGGTGTTCTATGTCCTGTTTTCAGTAGTCCCAAGTTCTTTTTTTAATTTGAACCTTTTTAAAAGTTGATTTTGTATGTGTTTATAAGATATTTCTTTACGATCTCTACTGTCTGGATTTGGGGTTTCTAGATATTTTTGGCTTATTTTTCAACTATAACTTAACAAAATGCAAATTTGGCACAAGCATACTCCAGTCCATCCATAGATTGATGATATGTTTTTTTGTTATGAATTTTAGGTCATTATGCAAAACGTGGACATTCTTTGGCTAAAAAGTGGCAAAACAAGTTTAAAGATGAGAACAGAGTGATATCAGCTGCCTTGTCCTCATAAACACTTTCTGCTTCGCTAACGAGATCACTGAATTCATGTAAGTAGGTAATTTTTGGAGAGCTGAAATTCAGCGGAAATTAGTTTTTTGTGATTAAGTTTATTTTTATGGTAAGAAATTAGTTTATAATTTTGGACAAATCATCTGATCTCTTTTCATAATAATCTAGAGTTAACACAAATTACCACTATAAAATCTGAAGCAGTAAACTTTGTGAAAGCCAAATTTTGTATCAGTCTGAAAACTTTTGGCCATTAATGTACAGTCCTAGATATTTTTAGAAAAACTGTAAAAGGAAAAAATGAGGAAAGGAAAAACTTCTAAAGAAAAGCATAGCTGACTGCTAAAGTCAGGATATCTACAGGAGCACTCCAGAAAATTTACCAGCATTAATTTGGACTAAAACAAATGTTCTCTGATAGTCTTATCATATAGCTAAAATTATTTCCTTTGTTTTGACTAATATCGTTCCCAAACCAGTGTCCCATTAGCGTGCAACGAAACTGATGTTCCAAGCCATTTTTCTCGGATTAAGTTTCTGAGGCTCAGTGGCTACTGCATTGAAGATGTAGAAAGTAAAAAAGATCAAAGCTTGAGAGTTAGAAACCAACCAAAGGAACCCCTTTTGTAGTCTTGCATACATTACTGTCCCACACTTTACCAACAGGGAACTCTGTTAATAATTTAAAATTAACTCCTGGCATATAAGACTAAAAAAGTGCATGTAATGAGTTTTATTATGAAATAGATCTTTCTCTTTTACATTATATGCTTTTTCTTTCTGATCAGTTTTAACTTTACAAATAGGAAAACAAAAGTAAAATTGCAAAGAGAAAAGAAATCTTTCTGTTACCAGTCATCAGGAAAATGTTGATTGTCTAGATTTGACAAAACACCTACTTCAAGTAAAAGACTTGGGCTCTGTGGCGCAATGGATAGCGCATTGGACTTCTAGGGAACTGATGTGATTCAAAGGTTGTGGGTTCGAGTCCCACCAGAGTCGTATTTTGAAGTTTGTGTGACATTTATACTTTGTCTCAGTTGTTGTTGGAAATATGAAAAAGGAAAAAAAAAGTATTAATGTTTAGAGAAAATTAGAAGTCGTATTTAGGTTTGAACTTGTCAAAGAATGTAGAAAGAGCAGATACTGAAGGCTCATTGACCCAAAGGATAGCAGATAGGGCAGAATTCATTATTGCATATTTTTGGTCTAGTGTTTGGTGTTCTATGTCCTGTTTTCAGTAGTCCCAAGTTCTTTTTTTAATTTGAACCTTTTTAAAAGTTGATTTTTTATGTGTTTATAAGATATTTCTTTACGATTTCTACTGTCTGGATTTGGGGTTTCTAGATATTTTTGGCTTATTTTTCAACTATAACTTAACAAAATGCAAATTTGGCACAATCATACTCCAGTCCATCCATAGATTGATGATATGTTTTTTTGTTATGAATTTTAGGTCATTATGCAAAACGTGGACATTCTTTGGCTAAAAAGTGGCAAAACAAGTTTAAAGATGAGAACAGAGTGATATCAGCTGCCTTGTCCTCATAAACACTTTCTGCTTCGCTAACGAGATCACTGAATTCATGTAAGTAGGTAATTTTTGGAGATCTGAAATTCAGCGGAAATTAGTTTTTTGTGATTAAGTTTATTTTTATGGTAAGAAATTAGTTTACAATTTTGGACAAATCATCTGATCTCTTTTCATAATAATCTAGAGTTAACACAAATTACCACTATAAAATCTGAAGCAGTAAACTTTGTAAAAGCCAAATTTTGTATCAGTCTGAAAACTTTTAGCCATTAATGTACAGTCCTAGATATTTTTAGAAAAACTGTAAAAGGAAAAAATGAGGAAAGGAAAAACTTCTAAAGAAAAGCATAGCTGACTGCTAAAGTCAGGATATCTACAGGAGCACTCCAGAAAATTTACCAGCATTAATTTGGACTAAAACAAATGTTCTCTGATAGTCTTATCATATGGCTAAAATTATTTCCTTTGTTTTGACTAATATCCTTCCCAAACCAGTGTCCCATTAGCGTGCAACGAAACTGATGTTCCAAGCCATTTTTCTCGGATTAAGTTTCTGAGGCTCAGTGGCTACTGCATTGAAGATGTAGAAAGTAAAAAAGATCAAAGCTTGAGAGTTAGAAACCAACCAAAGGAACCCCTTTTGTAGTCTTGCATACATTACTGTCCCACACTTTACCAACAGGGAACTCTGTTAGTAATTTAAAATTAACTCCTGGCATATAAGACTAAAAAAGTGCATGTAATGAGTTTTATTATTAAATAGATCTTTCTCTTTTACATTATATGCTTTTTCTTTCTGATCAGTTTTAACTTTACAAATAGGAAAACAAAAGTAAAATTGCAAAAAGAAAAGAAATCTTTCTGTTACCAGTCATCAGGAAAATGTTGAGTGTCTAGATTTGACAAAACACCTACTTCAAGTAAAAGACTTGTGGCTCTGTGGCGCAATGGATACCGCATTGGACTTCTAGGGAACTGATGTGATTCAAAGGTTGTGGGTTCGAGTCCCACCAGAGTCGTATTTTGAAGTTTGTGTGACATTTATACTTTGTCTCAGTTGTTGTTGGAAATATGAAAAAGGAAAAAAAAAGTATTAATGTTTAGAGAAAATTAGAAGTCGTATTTAGGTTTGAACTTGTCAAAGAATGTAGAAAGAGCAGATACTGAAGGCTCATTGACCCAAAGGATAGCAGATAGGGCACAATTCATTATTGCATATTTTTGGTCTAGTGTTTGGTGTTCTATGTCCTGTTTTCAGTAGTCCCAAGTTCTTTTTTTAATTTGAACCTTTTTAAAAGTTGATTTTTTATGTGTTTATAAGATATTTCTTTACGATCTCTACTGTCTGGATTTGGGGTTTCTAGATATTTTTGGCTTATTTTTCAACTATAACTTAACAAAATGCAAATTTGGCACAAGCATACTCCAGTCCATCCATAGATTGATGATATGTTTTTTTGTTATGAATTTTAGGTCATTATGCAAAACGTGGACATTCTTTGGCTAAAAAGTGGCAAAACAAGTTTAAAGATGAGAACAGAGTGATATCAGCTGCCTTGTCCTCATAAACACTTTCTGCTTCGCTAACGAGATCACTGAATTCATGTAAGTAGGTAATTTTTGGAGAGCTGAAATTCAGCAGAAATTAGTTTTTTGTGATTAAGTTTATTTTTATGGTAAGAAATTAGTTTATAATTTTGGACAAATCATCTGATCTCTTTTCATAATAATCTAGACTTAACACAAATTACCACTATAAAATCTGAAGCAGTAAACTTTGTGAAAGCCAAATTTTGTATCAGTCTGAAAACTTTTGGCCATTAATGTACAGTCTTAGATATTTTTAGAAAAACTGTAAAAGGAAATAATGAGGAAAGGAAAAACTTCTAAAGAAAAGCGTAGCTGACTGCTAAAGTCAGGATATCTACAGGAGCACTCCAGAAAATTTACCAGAATTAATTTGGACTAAAACAAATGTTCTCTGATAGTCTTATCATATGGCTAAAATTATTTCCTTTGTTTTGACTAATATCCTTCCCAAACCAGTGTCCCATTAGCGTGCAACGAAACTGATGTTCCAAGCCATTTTTCTCGGATTAAGTTTCTGAGGCTCAGTGGCTACTGCATTGAAGATGTAGAAAGTAAAAAAGATCAAAGCTTGAGAGTTAGAAACCAACCAAAGGAACCCCTTTTGTAGTCTTGCATACATTATTGTCCCACACTTTACCAACAGGGAACTCTGTTAGTAATTTAAAATTAACTCCTGGCATATAAGACTAAAAAAGTGCATGTAATGAGTTTTATTATGAAATAGATCTTTCTCTTTTACATTATATGCTTTTTCTTTCTGATCAGTTTTAACTTTACAAATAGGAAAACAAGAGTAAAATTGCAAAAAGAAAAGAAATCTTTCTGTTACCAGTCATCAGGAAAATGTTGAGTGTCTAGATTTGACAAAACACCTACTTCAAGTAAAAGACTTGAAACTCATCAAAGAGAATGAAGACTTTCTAGACAGAACAGAAGCATCTCTACTGGTCACAGAAGGTGCAAAAAGTGTCAGAGCACCTCCAAAAGCAGATGAGTGGAAGCATGTGACCAAAAGAAGCAAGAAGACCATGGAGAAATCACCAACCACACAACTGAAGAACCGATATCAAATCTTTGTAGAGGATGAAGATGGCACACCTAAGAATGAAGCAATACCAGCAAGCAAAAAAGAAAAGGGCACACAGCAACAAGTGACAGCAAAAAGTACAGCCAAGAAGCAACGAAGAGTGGTGGTGGTGGGAGACTCACTACTGAGAGGCACCGAAGCAGCCATCTGCAGACCGGACATAACTGCAAGAGAAGTATGCTGCCTTCCAGGTGCGATGATCAAGGATGTGACCGATAGGATACCAAAGCTCTTCAGCTCCAAGGACGTCCACCCATTTCTTCTGATACATGTTGGCACCAATGACACGGCAAGGAAGGACCTACCGACAATCTGCAAGGACTTTGAAGAGTTGGGGAAGAAAGTAAAAGAACTGGATGCACAGGTAGTTTTTTCTTCTATCCTTCCAGTAGACGGGCATGGCACCAGGAGATGGAACAGGATCCTTGATGCAAACAACTGGCTAAGACGATGGTGCAGACAACAAGGATTTGGATTCCTGGACCACGGTGTGAATTACTGGTATGATGGACTCCTCGCCAGAGACGGACTACACCTCAACAAACCTGGGAAACACACATTCGCCAGAAGACTCGCTACACTCATCAGGAGGGCGTTAAACTAGAAGAAGAGGGGACGGGAAGAAAAACATTAGACTCGAACAAAGACGACCCAGGAAAACATACTCAGAAGGGAGATAAGAACATTTCTAAAACAATCCACAGTGAGGAGATTGGAACAAAACAAAATCCTCTAAACTGCATGCTCGCAAACGCCAGAAGCCTGACAAACAAGATGGAAGAACTAGAAGCAGAAATATCTACAGGTAACTTTGACATAGTGGGAATAACCGAGACATGGTTAGATGAAAGCTATGACTGGGCAGTTAACTTACAGGGTTACAGTCTGTTTAGAAAGGATCGTAAAAATCGGAGAGGAGGAGGGGTTTGTCTCTATGTAAAGTCTTGTCTAAAGTCCACTTTAAGGGAGGATATTAGCGAAGGGAATGAGGATGTCGAGTCCATATGGGTTGAAATTCATGGAGGGAAAAATGGTAACAAAATTCTCATTGGGGTCTGTTACAAACCCCCAAATATAACAGAAAGCATGGAAAGTCTACTTCTAAAGCAGATAGATGAAGCTGCAACCCATAATGAGGTCCTGGTTATGGGGGACTTTAACTACCCGGATATTAACTGGGAAACAGAAACCTGTGAAACCCATAAAGGCAACAGGTTTCTGCTAATAACCAAGAAAAATTATCTTTCACAATTGGTGCAGAATCCAACCAGAGGAGCAGCACTTTTAGACCTAATACTATCTAATAGACCTGACAGAATAACAAATCTGCAGGTGGTTGGGCATTTAGGAAATAGCGACCACAATATTGTGCAGTTTCACCTGTCTTTCACTAGGGGGACTTGTCAGGGAGTCACAAAAACATTGAACTTTAGGAAGGCAAAGTTTGAACAGCTTAGAGATGCCCTTAATCTGGTAGACTGGGACAATATCCTCAGAAATGAGAATACAGATAATAAATGGGAAATGTTTAAGAACATCCTAAATAGGCAGTGTAAGCGGTTTATACCTTGTGGGAATAAAAGGACTAGAAATAGGAAAAACCCAATGTGGCTAAACAAAGAAGTAAGACAGGCAATTAACAGTAAAAAGAAAGCATTTGCACTACTAAAGCAGGATGGCACCATTGAAGCTCTAAAAAACTATAGGGAGAAAAATACTTTATCTAAAAAACTAATTAAAGCTGCCAAAAAGGAAACAGAGAAGCACATTGCTAAGGAGAGTAAAACTAATCCCAAACTGTTCTTCAACTATATCAATAGTAAAAGAATAAAAACTGAAAATGTAGGCCCCTTAAAAAATAGTGAGGAAAGAATGGTTGTAGATGACGAGGAAAAAGCTAACATATTAAACACCTTTTTCTCCACGGTATTCACGGTGGAAAATGAAATGCTAGGTGAAATCCCAAGAAACAATGAAAACCCTATATTAAGGGTCACCAATCTAACCCAAGAAGAGGTGCGAAACCAGCTAAATAAGATTAAAATAGATAAATCTCCGGGTCCGGATGGCATACACCCACGAGTACTAAGAGAACTAAGTAATGTAATAGATAAACCATTATTTCTTATTTTTAGTGACTCTATAGCGACAGGGTCTGTTCCGCAGGACTGGCGCATAGCAAATGTGGTGCCAATATTCAAAAAGGGCTCTAAAAGTGAACCTGGAAATTATAGGCCAGTAAGTCTAACCTCTATTGTTGGTAAAATATTTGAAGGGTTTCTGAGGGATGTTATTCTGGATTATCTCAATGAGAATAACTGTTTAACTCCATATCAGCATGGGTTTATGAGAAATCGCTCCTGTCAAACCAATCTAATCAGTTTTTATGAAGAGGTAAGCTATAGACTGGACCACGGTGAGTCATTGGACGTGGTATATCTCGATTTTTCCAAAGCGTTTGATACCGTGCCGCACAAGAGGTTGCTACACAAAATGAGAATGCTTGGTCTGGGGGAAAATGTGTGTAAATGGGTTAGTAACTGGCTTAGTGATAGAAAGCAGAGGGTGGTTATAAATGGTATAGTCTCTAACTGGGTCGCTGTGACCCGTGGGGTACCGCAGGGGTCAGTATTGGGACCTGTTCTCTTCAACATATTCATTAATGATCTGGTAGAAGGTTTACACAGTAAAATATCGATATTTGCAGATGATACAAAACTATGTAAAGCAGTTAATACAAGAGACGATAGTATTCTGCTACAGATGGATCTGGATAAGTTGGAAACTTGGGCTGAAAGGTGGCAGATGAGGTTTAACAATGATAAATGTAAGGTTATACACATGGGAAGAGGGAATCAATATCACCATTACACACTGAACGGGAAACCACTGGGTAAATCTGACAGGGAGAAGGACTTGGGGATCCTAGTTAATGATAAACTTACCTGGAGCAGCCAGTGCCAGGCAGCAGCTGCCAAGGCAAACAGGATCATGGGGTGCATTAAAAGAGGTCTGGATACACATGATGAGAGCATTATACTGCCTCTGTACAAATCCCTAGTTAGACCGCACATGGAGTACTGTGTCCAGTTTTGGGCACCGGTGCTCAGGAAGGATATAATGGAACTAGAGAGAGTACAAAGGAGGGCAACAAAATTAATAAAGGGGATGGGAGAACTACAATACCCAGATAGATTAGCGAAATTAGGATTATTTAGTCTAGAAAAAAGACGACTGAGGGGCGATCTAATAACCATGTATAAGTATATAAGGGGACAATACAAATATCTCGCTGAGGATCTGTTTATACCAAGGAAGGTGACGGGCACAAGGGGGCATTCTTTGCGTCTGGAGGAGAGAAGGTTTTTCCACCAACATAGAAGAGGATTCTTTACTGTTAGGGCAGTGAGAATCTGGAATTGCTTGCCTGAGGAGGTGGTGATGGCGAACTCAGTCGAGGGGTTCAAGAGAGGCCTGGATGTCTTCCTGGAGCAGAACAATATTGTATCATACAATTATTAGGTTCTGTAGAAGGACGTAGATCTGGGTATTTATTATGATGGAATATAGGCTGAACTGGATGGACAAATGTCTTTTTTCGGCCTTACTAACTATGTTACTATGTTACTTGTGGCTCTGTGGCGCAATGGATAGCGCATTGGACTTCTAGGGAACTGATGTGATTCAAAGGTTGTGGGTTCGAGTCCCACCAGAGTCGTATTTTGAAGTTTGTGTGACATTTATACTTTGTCTCAGTTGTTGTTGGAAATATGAAAAAGGAAAAGTTAAGGTATCAGATCTGGGCTTCATATTAATGTTTAGAGAAAATTAGAAGTCGTATTTAGGTTTGAACTTGTCAAAGAACGTAGAAAGAGCAGATACTGAAGGCTCATTGACCCAAAGGATAGCAGATAGGGCACAATTCATTATTGCATATTTTTGGTCTAGTGTTTGGTGTTCTATGTCCTGTTTTCAGTAGTCCCAAGTTCTTTTTTTAATTTGAACCTTTTTAAAAGTTGATTTTTTATGTGTTTATAAGATATTTCTTTACGATTTCTACTGTCTGGATTTGGGGTTTCTAGATATTTTTGGCTTATTTTTCAACTATAACTTAACAAAATGCAAATTTGGCACAATCATACTCCAGTCCATCCATAGATTGATGATATGTTTTTTTGTTATGAATTTTAGGTCATTATGCAAAACGTGGACATTCTTTGGCTAAAAAGTGGCAAAACAAGTTTAAAGATGAGAACAGAGTGATATCAGCTGCCTTGTCTTCATAAACACTTTCTGCTTCGCTAACGAGATCACTGAATTCATGTAAGTAGGTAATTTTTGGAGAGCTGAAATTCAGCGGAAATTAGTTTTTTGTGATTAAGTTTATTTTTATGGTAAGAAATTAGTTTACAATTTTGGACAAATCATCTGATCTCTTTTCATAATAATCTAGAGTTAACACAAATTACCACTATAAAATCTGAAGCAGTAAACTTTGTGAAAGCCAAATTTTGTATCAGTCTGAAAACTTTTGGCCATTAATGTACAGTCCTAGATATTTTTAGAAAAACTGTAAAAGGAAAAAATGAGGAAAGGAAAAACTTCTAAAGAAAAGCATAGCTGACTGCTAAAGTCAGGATATCTACAGGAGCACTCCAGAAAATTTACCAGCATTAATTTGGACTAAAACAAATGTTCTCTGATAGTCTTATCATATGGCTAAAATTATTTCCTTTGTTTTGACTAATATCCTTCCCAAACCAGTGTCCCATTAGCGTGCAACGAAACTGATGTTCCAAGCCATTTTTCTCGGATTACGTTTCTGAGGCTCAGTGGCTACTGCATTGAAGATGTAGAAAGTAAAAAAGATCAAAGCTTGAGAGTTAGAAACCAACCAAAGGAACCCCTTTTGTAGTCTTGCATACATTACTGTCCCACACTTTACCAACAGGGAACTCTGTTAGTAATTTAAAATTAACTCCTGGCATATAAGACTAAAAAAGTGCATGTAATGAGTTTTATTATTAAATAGATCTTTCTCTTTTACATTATATGCTTTTTCTTTCTGATCAGTTTTAACTTTACAAATAGGAAAACAAAAGTAAAATTGCAAAAAGAAAAGAAATCTTTCTGTTACCAGTCATCAGGAAAATGTTGAGTGTCTAGATTTGACAAAACACCTACTTCAAGTAAAAGACTTGTGGCTCTGTGGCGCAATGGATAGCGCATTGGACTTCTAGGGAACTGATGTGATTCAAAGGTTGTGGGTTCGAGTCCCACCAGAGTCGTATTTTGAAGTTTGTGTGACATTTATACTTTGTCTCAGTTGTTGTTGGAAATATGAAAAAGGAAAAAAAAAGAAAATTAGAAGTCGTATTTAGGTTTGAACTTGTCAAAGAACGTAGAAAGAGCAGATACTGAAGGCTCCTTGACCCTATTTTTCAACTATAACTTAACAAAATGCAAATTTGGCACAAGCATACTCCAGTCCATCCATAGATTGATGATATGTTTTTTTTGTTATGAATTTTAGGTCATTATGCAAAACGTGGACATTCTTTGGCTAAAAAGTGGCAAAACAAGTTTAAAGATGAGAACAGAGTGATATCAGCTGCCTTGTCCTCATAAACACTTTCTGCTTCGCTAACGAGATCACTGAATTCATGTAAGTAGGTAATTTTTGGAGAGCTGAAATTAGCCACTGAGCCTCAGAAACTTAATCCGAGAAAAATGGCTTGGAACATCAGTTTCGTTGCACGCTAATGGGACACTGGTTTGGGAAGGATATTAGTCAAAACAAAGGAAATAATTTTAGCCATATGATAAGACTATCAGAGAACATTTGTTTTAGTCCAAATTAATGCTGGTAAATTTTCTGGAGTGCTCCTGTAGATATCCTGACTTTAGCAGTCAGCTATGCTTTTCTTTAGAAGTTTATCCTGGCATATAAGACTAAAAAAGTGCATGTAATGAGTTTTATTATGAAATAGATCTTTCTCTTTTACATTATATGCTTTTTCTTTCTGATCAGTTTTAACTTTACAAATAGGAAAACAAAAGTAAAATTGCAAAGAGAAAAGAAATCTTTCTGTTACCAGTCATCAGGAAAATGTTGAGTGTCTAGATTTGACAAAACACCTACTTCAAGTAAAAGACTTGGGCTCTGTGGCGCAATGGATAGCGCATTGGACTTCTAGGGAACTGATGTGATTCAAAGGTTGTGGGTTCGAGTCCCACCAGAGTCGTATTTTGAAGTTTGTGTGACATTTATACTTTGTCTCAGTTGTTGTTGGAAATATGAAAAAGGAAAAGTTAAGGTATCAGATCTGGGCTTCATATTAATGTTTAGAGAAAATTAGAAGTCGTATTTAGGTTTGAACTTGTCAAAGAACGTAGAAAGAGCAGATACTGAAGGCTCATTGACCCAAAGGATAGCAGATAGGGCACAATTCATTATTGCATATTTTTGGTCTAGTGTTTGGTGTTCTATGTCCTGTTTTCAGTAGTCCCAAGTTCTTTTTTTAATTTGAACCTTTTTAAAAGTTGATTTTTTATGTGTTTATAAGATATTTCTTTACGATCTCTACTGTCTGGATTTGGGGTTTCTAGATATTTTTGGCTTATTTTCAACTATAACTTAACAAAATGCAAATTTGGCACAAGCATACTCCAGTCCATCCATAGATTGATGATATGTTTTTTTGTTATGAATTTTAGGTCATTATGCAAAACGTGGACATTCTTTGGCTAAAAAGTGGCAAAACAAGTTTAAAGATGAGAACAGAGTGATATCAGCTGCCTTGTCCTCATAAACACTTTCTGCTTCGCTAACGAGATCACTGAATTCATGTAAGTAGGTAATTTTTGGAGATCTGAAATTCAGCGGAAATTAGTTTTTTGTGATTAAGTTTATTTTTATGGTAAGAAATTAGTTTATAATTTTGGACAAATCATCTGATTTCTTTTCATAATAATCTAGACTTAACACAAATTACCACTATAAAATCTGAAGCAGTAAACTTTGTGAAAGCCAAATTTTGTATCAGTCTGAAAACTTTTGGCCATTAATGTACAGTCTTAGATATTTTTAGAAAAACTGTAAAAGGAAATAATGAGGAAAGGAAAAACTTCTAAAGAAAAGCGTAGCTGACTGCTAAAGTCAGGATATCTACAGGAGCACTCCAGAAAATTTACCAGAATTAATTTGGACTAAAACAAATGTTCTCTGATAGTCTTATCATATGGCTAAAATTATTTCCTTTGTTTTGACTAATATCCTTCCCAAACCAGTGTCCCATTAGCGTGCAACGAAACTGATGTTCCAAGCCATTTTTCTCGGATTACGTTTCTGAGGCTCAGTGGCTACTGCATTGAAGATGTAGAAAGTAAAAAAGATCAAAGCTTGAGAGTTAGAAACCAACCAAAGGAACCCCTTTTGTAGTCTTGCATACATTACTGTCCCACACTTTACCAACAGGGAACTCTGTTAGTAATTTAAAATTAACTCCTGGCATATAAGACTAAAAAAGTGCATGTAATGAGTTTTATTATTAAATAGATCTTTCTCTTTTACATTATATGCTTTTTCTTTCTGATCAGTTTTAACTTTACAAATAGGAAAACAAAAGTAAAATTGCAAAAAGAAAAGAAATCTTTCTGTTACCAGTCATCAGGAAAATGTTGAGTGTCTAGATTTGACAAAACACCTACTTCAAGTAAAAGACTTGTGGCTCTGTGGCGCAATGGATAGCGCATTGGACTTCTAGGGAACTGATGTGATTTAAAGGTTGTGGGTTCGAGTCCCACCAGAGTCGTATTTTGAAGTTTGTGTGACATTTATACTTTGTCTCAGTTGTTGTTGGAAATATGAAAAAGGAAAAAAAAAGTATTAATGTTTAGAGAAAATTAGAAGTCGTATTTAGGTTTGAACTTGTCAAAGAATGTAGAAAGAGCAGATACTGAAGGCTCATTGACCCAAAGGATAGCAGATAGGGCACAATTCATTATTGCATATTTTTGGTCTAGTGTTTGGTGTTCTATGTCCTGTTTTCAGTAGTCCCAAGTTCTTTTTTTAATTTGAACCTTTTTAAAAGTTGATTTTTTATGTGTTTATAAGATATTTCTTTACGATCTCTACTGTCTGGATTTGGGGTTTCTAGATATTTTTGGCTTATTTTTCAACTATAACTTAACAAAATGCAAATTTGGCACAAGCATACTCCAGTCCATCCATAGATTGATGATATGTTTTTTTGTTATGAATTTTAGGTCATTATGCAAAACGTGGACATTCTTTGGCTAAAAAGTGGCAAAACAAGTTTAAAGATGAGAACAGAGTGATATCAGCTGCCTTGTCCTCATAAACACTTTCTGCTTCGCTAACGAGATCACTGAATTCATGTAAGTAGGTAATTTTTGGAGAGCTGAAATTCAGCAGAAATTAGTTTTTTGTGATTAAGTTTATTTTTATGGTAAGAAATTAGTTTATAATTTTGGACAAATCATCTGATCTCTTTTCATAATAATCTAGACTTAACACAAATTACCACTATAAAATCTGAAGCAGTAAACTTTGTGAAAGCCAAATTTTGTATCAGTCTGAAAACTTTTGGCCATTAATGTACAGTCCTAGATATTTTTAGAAAAACTGTAAAAGGAAAAAATGAGGAAAGGAAAAACTTCTAAAGAAAAGCATAGCTGACTGCTAAAGTCAGGATATCTACAGGAGCACTCCAGAAAATTTACCAGCATTAATTTGGACTAAAACAAATGTTCTCTGATAGTCTTATCATATGGCTAAAATTATTTCCTTTGTTTTGACTAATATCCTTCCCAAACCAGTGTCCCATTAGCGTGCAACGAAACTGATGTTCCAAGCCATTTTTCTCGGATTAAGTTTCTGAGGCTCAGTGGCTACTGCATTGAAGATGTAGAAAGTAAAAAAGATCAAAGCTTGAGAGTTAGAAACCAACCAAAGGAACCCCTTTTGTAGTCTTGCATACATTATTGTCCCACACTTTACCAACAGGGAACTCTGTTAGTAATTTAAAATTAACTCCTGGCATATAAGACTAAAAAAGTGCATGTAATGAGTTTTATTATGAAATAGATCTTTCTCTTTTACATTATATGCTTTTTCTTTCTGATCAGTTTTAACTTTACAAATAGGAAAACAAGAGTAAAATTGCAAAAAGAAAAGAAATCTTTCTGTTACCAGTCATCAGGAAAATGTTGAGTGTCTAGATTTGACAAAACACCTACTTCAAGTAAAAGACTTGTGGCTCTGTGGCGCAATGGATAGCGCATTGGACTTCTAGGGCAGAGGTCCCCAACTCCAGTCCTCAAGGCCCACCAACATGTCATGTTTTCAGGATTTCCTTAGTTTTGCCCAGGTAATAATTGCATCACCTGTGCAATGCAAAGGAAATCCTGAAAACATGACCTGTTGGTGGGCCTTGAGGACTGGAGTTGGGGACCTCTGTTCTAGGGAACTGATGTGATTCAAAGGTTGTGGGTTCGAGTCCCACCAGAGTCGTATTTTGAAGTTTGTGTGACATTTATACTTTGTCTCAGTTGTTGTTGGAAATATGAAAAAGGAAAAGTTAAGGTATCAGATCTGGGCTTCATATTAATGTTTAGAGAAAATTAGAAGTCGTATTTAGGTTTGAACTTGTCAAAGAACGTAGAAAGAGCAGATACTGAAGGCTCATCGACCCAAAGGATAGCAGATAGGGCACAATTCATTATTGCATATTTTTGGTCTAGTGTTTGGTGTTCTATGTCCTGTTTTCAGTAGTCCCAAGTTCTTTTTTTAATTTGAACCTTTTTAAAAGTTGATTTTGTATGTGTTTATAAGATATTTCTTTACGATCTCTACAGTCTGGATTTGGGGTTTCTAGATATTTTTGGCTTATTTTTCAACTATAACTTAACAAAATGCAAATTTGGCACAAGCATACTCCAGTCCATCCATAGATTGATGATATGTTTTTTTGTTATGAATTTTAGGTCATTATGCAAAACGTGGACATTCTTTGGCTAAAAAGTGGCAAAACAAGTTTAAAGATGAGAACAGAGTGATATCAGCTGCCTTGTCCTCATAAACACTTTCTGCTTCGCTAACGAGATCACTGAATTCATGTAAGTAGGTAATTTTTGGAGAGCTGAAATTCAGCGGAAATTAGTTTTTTGTGATTAAGTTTATTTTTATGGTAAGAAATTAGTTTATATTTTTGGACAAATCATCTGATCTCTTTTCATAATAATCTAGAGTTAACACAAATTACCACTATAAAATCTGAAGCAGTAAACTTTGTGAAAGCCAAATTTTGTATCAGTCTGAAAACTTTTGGCCATTAATGTACAGTCCTAGATATTTTTAGAAAAACTGTAAAAGGAAAAAATGAGGAAAGGAAAAACTTCTAAATTAAAGCATAGCTGACTGCTAAAGTCAGGATATCTACAGGAGCACTCCAGAAAATTTACCAGCATTAATTTGGACTAAAACAAATGTTCTCTGATAGTCTTATCATATGGCTAAAATTATTTCCTTTGTTTTGACTAATATCCTTCCCAAACCAGTGTCCCATTAGCGTGCAACGAAACTGATGTTCCAAGCCATTTTTCTCGGATTAAGTTTCTGAGGCTCAGTGGCTACTGCATTGAAGATGTAGAAAGTAAAAAAGATCAAAGCTTGAGAGTTAGAAACCAACCAAAGGAACCCTTTTGTAGTCTTGCATACATTACTGTCCCACACTTTACCAACAGGGAACTCTGTTAGTAATTTAAAATTAACTACTGGCATATAAGACTCTGTGGCGCAATGGATAGCGCGTTGGACTTCTAGGGAACTGATGTGATTCAAAGGTTGTGTGTTCGAGTCCCACCAGAGTCGTATTTTGAAGTTTGTGTGACATTTATACTTTGTCTCAGTTGTTGTTGGAAATATGAAAAAGGAAAAAAAAAGTATTAATGTTTAGAGAAAATTAGAAGTCGTATTTAGGTTTGAACTTGTCAAAGAATGTAGAAAGAGCAGATACTGAAGGCTCATTGACCCAAAGGATAGCAGATAGGGCACAATTCATTATTGCATATTTTTGGTCTAGTGTTTGGTGTTCTATGTCCTGTTTTCAGTAGTCCCAAGTTCTTTTTTTAATTTGAACCTTTTTAAAAGTTGATTTTTTATGTGTTTATAAGATATTTCTTTACGATCTCTACTGTCTGGATTTGGGGTTTCTAGATATTTTTGGCTTATTTTTCAACTATAACTTAACAAAATGCAAATTTGGCACAAGCATACTCCAGTCCATCCATAGATTGATGATATGTTTTTTTGTTATGAATTTTAGGTCATTATGCAAAACGTGGACATTCTTTGGCTAAAAAGTGGCAAAATAAGTTTAACCCCTTAATGACCGCCAATACGTCTTTTAACTGACCTGAGATATAAGAGAATAGTATCCCCATACAGATGACAATCCAGCATCTGTTGGTTGTACACTATAGCTGACAACTTGCTGTATCAGCCACGATCAGTATTTGCACCTTCTAAATCTGTTTAACCCCTTAGATGCTGCTGTCAATAGTGACTACATCATTATAAATGGTTAACAGAGTGTGGGGGCTTCTTCGTTGTCACAATTGGTGCCCTCAGATCATGATTTTGTTGTCCTGATGTTTGCCATGGCAATTCATGACCAAATCGCGGCCTTAGAGTCTGACGGCTGTAGTAATCTGTTTAGAAGTTAGCAACATTTAGGTGGTAAAAATACACATTTTCATTTCTGTCATACCACTTTGCATTAATTCCTGTAAAGCACCTGAAGGGTTAATAAACTACCTGACAGCAGTTTTCAATATGTTTAGGGGTGCTGTTTCTAAAATGGTATCACGTTTGGGGGTTTCCCAATATATGGGACCCCTAAAGTCACTTCAAACATGGATAAGTCCCTAAAAAAATAAATGTGGTAAATTTCTTTGAAAAAATGAAAAATTGCTGCTACATTTTTAAACCTCCTAAAATGCTAACAAAATAAAATAACATTTTACAAATGGTGCTGATGTAAAGCAGACATGTGGGAAATGTTATTTATTAATGGTTTGCTGTTGTATGACTATCTGGATTAAAGGGATAATCATTCAAATTTAGAAAATTGCTAATTTTGTAACATTTTTCTCAAATTTTTAATATTTTTTTATAAATAAACACAAAAAATGTTGAACTAAATTTACCATTATCATAAAGTATAATGTGTCACGAAAAAACAATCTCAAAATCACTGGGATTTGTTGAAGCGTTGCAGAGTTATTACCACATAAAGTGACACTGGTCAGATTTCAAAAATTTGGCTCGGTCACTAAGGGGTTAAAGATGAGAACAGAGTGATATCAGCTGCCTTGTCCTCATAAACACTTTCTGCTTCGCTAACGAGATCACTGAATTCATGTAAGTAGGTAATTTTTGGAGAGCTGAAATTCAGCAGAAATTAGTTTTTTGTGATTAAGTTTATTTTTATGGTAAGAAATTAGTTTATAATTTTGGACAAATCATCTGATCTCTTTTCATAATAATCTAGACTTAACACAAATTACCACTATAAAATCTGAAGCAGTAAACTTTGTGAAAGCCAAATTTTGTATCAGTCTGAAAACTTTTGGCCATTAATGTACAGTCCTAGATATTTTTAGAAAAACTGTAAAAGGAAAAAATGAGGAAAGGAAAAACTTCTAAAGAAAAGCATAGCTGACTGCTAAAGTCAGGATATCTACAGGAGCACTCCAGAAAATTTACCAGCATTAATTTGGACTAAAACAAATGTTCTCTGATAGTCTTATCATATGGCTAAAATTATTTCCTTTGTTTTGACTAATATCCTTCCCAAACCAGTGTCCCATTAGCGTGCAACGAAACTGATGTTCCAAGCCATTTTTCTCGGATTAAGTTTCTGAGGCTCAGTGGCTACTGCATTGAAGATGTAGAAAGTAAAAAAGATCAAAGCTTGAGAGTTAGAAACCAACCAAAGGAACCCCTTTTGTAGTCTTGCATACATTATTGTCCCACACTTTACCAACAGGGAACTCTGTTAGTAATTTAAAATTAACTCCTGGCATATAAGACTAAAAAAGTGCATGTAATGAGTTTTATTATGAAATAGATCTTTCTCTTTTACATTATATGCTTTTTCTTTCTGATCAGTTTTAACTTTACAAATAGGAAAACAAGAGTAAAATTGCAAAAAGAAAAGAAATCTTTCTGTTACCAGTCATCAGGAAAATGTTGAGTGTCTAGATTTGACAAAACACCTACTTCAAGTAAAAGACTTGTGGCTCTGTGGCGCAATGGATAGCGCATTGGACTTCTAGGGAACTGATGTGATTCAAAGGTTGTGGGTTCGAGTCCCACCAGAGTCGTATTTTGAAGTTTGTGTGACATTTATACTTTGTCTCAGTTGTTGTTGGAAATATGAAAAAGGAAAAGTTAAGGTATCAGATCTGGGCTTCATATTAATGTTTAGAGAAAATTAGAAGTCGTATTTAGGTTTGAACTTGTCAAAGAACGTAGAAAGAGCAGATACTGAAGGCTCATCGACCCAAAGGATAGCAGATAGGGCACAATTCATTATTGCATATTTTTGGTTTAGTGTTTGGTGTTCTATGTCCTGTTTTCAGTAGTCCCAAGTTCTTTTTTTAATTTGAACCTTTTTAAAAGTTGATTTTGTATGTGTTTATAAGATATTTCTTTACGATCTCTACTGTCTGGATTTGGGGTTTCTAGATATTTTTGGCTTATTTTTCAACTATAACTTAACAAAATGCAAATTTGGCACAAGCATACTCCAGTCCATCCATAGATTGATGATATGTTTTTTTGTTATGAATTTTAGGTCATTATGCAAAACGTGGACATTCTTTGGCTAAAAAGTGGCAAAACAAGTTTAAAGATGAGAACAGAGTGATATCAGCTGCCTTGTCCTCATAAACACTTTCTGCTTCGCTAACGAGATCACTGAATTCATGTAAGTAGGTAATTTTTGGAGAGCTGAAATTCAGCGGAAATTAGTTTTTTGTGATTAAGTTTATTTTTATGGTAAGAAATTAGTTTATATTTTTGGACAAATCATCTGATCTCTTTTCATAATAATCTAGAGTTAACACAAATTACCACTATAAAATCTGAAGCAGTAAACTTTGTGAAAGCCAAATTTTGTATCAGTCTGAAAACTTTTGGCCATTAATGTACAGTCCTAGATATTTTTAGAAAAACTGTAAAAGGAAAAAATGAGGAAAGGAAAAACTTCTAAATTAAAGCATAGCTGACTGCTAAAGTCAGGATATCTACAGGAGCACTCCAGAAAATTTACCAGCATTAATTTGGACTAAAACAAATGTTCTCTGATAGTCTTATCATATGGCTAAAATTATTTCCTTTGTTTTGACTAATATCCTTCCCAAACCAGTGTCCCATTAGCGTGCAACGAAACTGATGTTCCAAGCCATTTTTCTCGGATTAAGTTTCTGAGGCTCAGTGGCTACTGCATTGAAGATGTAGAAAGTAAAAAAGATCAAAGCTTGAGAGTTAGAAACCAACCAAAGGAACCCTTTTGTAGTCTTGCATACATTACTGTCCCACACTTTACCAACAGGAAACTCTGTTAGTAATTTAAAATTAACTACTGGCATATAAGACTCTGTGGCGCAATGGATAGCGTGTTGGACTTCTAGGGAACTGATGTGATTCAAAGGTTGTGTGTTCGAGTCCCACCAGAGTCGTATTTTGAAGTTTGTGTGACATTTATACTTTGTCTCAGTTGTTGTTGGAAATATGAAAAAGGAAAAAAAAAGTATTAATGTTTTGAGAAAATTAGAAGTCGTATTTAGGTTTGAACTTGTCAAAAAATGTAGAAAGAGCAGATACTGAAGACTCATTGACCCAAAGGATAGCAGATAGGGCACAATTCATTATTGCATATTTTTGGTCTAGTGTTTGGTGTTCTATGTCCTGTTTTCAGTAGTCCCAAGTTCTTTTTTTAATTTGAACCTTTTTAAAAGTTGATTTTTTATGTGTTTATAAGATATTTCTTTACGATTTCTACTGTCTGGATTTGGGGTTTCTAGATATTTTTGGCTTATTTTTCAACTATAACTTAACAAAATGCAAATTTGGCACAATCATACTCCAGTCCATCCATAGATTGATGATATGTTTTTTTGTTATGAATTTTAGGTCATTATGCAAAACGTGGACATTCTTTGGCTAAAAAGTGGCAAAACAAGTTTAAAGATGAGAACAGAGTGATATCAGCTGCCTTGTCCTCATAAACACTTTCTGCTTCGCTAACGAGATCACTGAATTCATGTAAGTAGGTAATTTTTGGAGAGCTGAAATTCAGCGGAAATTAGTTTTTTGTGATTAAGTTTATTTTTATGGTAAGAAATTAGTTTACAATTTTGGACAAATCATCTGATCTCTTTTCATAATAATCTAGAGTTAACACAAATTACCACTATAAAATCTGAAGCAGTAAACTTTGTGAAAGCCAAATTTTGTATCAGTCTGAAAACTTTTGGCCATTAATGTACAGTCCTAGATATTTTTAGAAAAACTGTAAAAGGAAAAAATGAGGAAAGGAAAAACTTCTAAAGAAAAGCATAGCTGACTGCTAAAGTCAGGATATCTACAGGAGCACTCCAGAAAATTTACCAGCATTAATTTGGACTAAAACAAATGTTCTCTGATAGTCTTATCATATGGCTAAAATTATTTCCTTTGTTTTGACTAATATCCTTCCCAAACCAGTGTCCCATTAGCGTGCAACGAAACTGATGTTCCAAGCCATTTTTCTCGGATTAAGTTTCTGAGGCTCAGTGGCTACTGCATTGAAGATGTAGAAAGTAAAAAAGATCAAAGCTTGAGAGTTAGAAACCAACCAAAGGAACCCCTTTTGTAGTCTTGCATACATTACTGTCCCACACTTTACCAACAGGGAACTCTGTTAGTAATTTAAAATTAACTCCTGGCATATAAGACTAAAAAAGTGCATGTAATGAGTTTTATTATGAAATAGATCTTTCTCTTTTACATTATATGCTTTTTCTTTCTGATCAGTTTTAACTTTACAAATAGGAAAACAAAAGTAAAATTGCAAAGAGAAAAGAAATCTTTCTGTTACCAGTCATCAGGAAAATGTTGAGTGTCTAGATTTGACCAAACACCTACTTCAAGTAAAAGTCTTGGGCTCTGTGGCGCAATGGATAGCGCATTGGACTTCTAGGGAACTGATGTGATTCAAAGGTTGTGGGTTCGAGTCCCACCAGAGTCGTATTTTGAAGTTTGTGTGACATTTATACTTTGTCTCAGTTGTTGTTGGAAATATGAAAAAGGAAAAGTTAAGGTATCAGATCTGGGCTTCATATTAATGTTTAGAGAAAATTAGAAGTCGTATTTAGGTTTGAACTTGTCAAAGAACGTAGAAAGAGCAGATACTGAAGGCTCATTGACCCAAAGGATAGCAGATAGGGCACAATTCATTATTGCATATTTTTGGTCTAGTGTTTGGTGTTCTATGTCCTGTTTTCAGTAGTCCCAAGTTCTTTTTTTAATTTGAACCTTTTTAAAAGTTGATTTTTTATGTGTTTATAAGATATTTCTTTACGATTTCTACTGTCTGGATTTGGGGTTTCTAGATATTTTTGGCTTATTTTTCAACTATAACTTAACAAAATGCAAATTTGGCACAATCATACTCCAGTCCATCCATAGATTGATGATATGTTTTTTTGTTATGAATTTTAGGTCATTATGCAAAACGTGGACATTCTTTGGCTAAAAAGTGGCAAAACAAGTTTAAAGATGAGAACAGAGTGATATCAGCTGCCTTGTCCTCATAAACACTTTCTGCTTCGCTAACGAGATCACTGAATTCATGTAAGTAGGTAATTTTTGGAGAGCTGAAATTCAGCGGAAATTAGTTTTTTGTGATTAAGTTTATTTTTATGGTAAGAAATTAGTTTATAATTTTGGACAAATCATCTGATCTCTTTTCATAATAATCTAGAGTTAACACAAATTACCACTATAAAATCTGAAGCAGTAAACTTTGTGAAAGCCAAATTTTGTATCAGTCTGAAAACTTTTGGCCATTAATGTACAGTCCTAGATATTTTTAGAAAAACTGTAAAAGGAAAAAATGAGGAAAGGAAAAACTTCTAAAGAAAAGCATAGCTGACTGCTAAAGTCAGGATATCTACAGGAGCACTCCAGAAAATTTACCAGCATTAATTTGGACTAAAACAAATGTTCTCTGATAGTCTTATCATATAGCTAAAATTATTTCCTTTGTTTTGACTAATATCCTTCCCAAACCAGTGTCCCATTAGCGTGCAACGAAACTGATGTTCCAAGCCATTTTTCTCGGATTAAGTTTCTGAGGCTCAGTGGCTACTGCATTGAAGATGTAGAAAGTAAAAAAGATCAAAGCTTGAGAGTTAGAAACCAACCAAAGGAACCCCTTTTGTAGTCTTGCATACATTACTCTCCCACACTTTACCAACAGGGAACTCTGTTAATAATTTAAAATTAACTCCTGGCATATAAGACTAAAAAAGTGCATGTAATGAGTTTTATTATGAAATAGATCTTTCTCTTTTACATTATATGCTTTTTCTTTCTGATCAGTTTTAACTTTACAAATAGGAAAACAAAAGTAAAATTGCAAAGAGAAAAGAAATCTTTCTGTTACCAGTCATCAGGAAAATGTTGAGTGTCTAGATTTGACAAAACACCTACTTCAAGTAAAAGACTTGGGCTCTGTGGTGCAATGGATAGCGCATTGGACTTCTAGGGAACTGATGTGATTCAAAGGTTGTGGGTTCGAGTCCCACCAGAGTCGTATTTTGAAGTTTGTGTGACATTTATACGTTGTTGTTGGAAATATGAAAAAGGAAAAAAAAAGTATTAATGTTTAGAGAAAATTAGAAGTGGTATTTAGGTTTGAACTTGTCAAAGAATGTAGAAAGAGCAGATACTGAAGGCTCATTGACCCAAAGGATAGCAGATAGGGCACAATTCATTATTGCATATTTTTGGTCTAGTGTTTGGTGTTCTATGTCCTGTTTTCAGTAGTCCCAAGTTCTTTTTTTAATTTGAACCTTTTTAAAAGTTGATTTTTTATGTGTTTATAAGATATTTCTTTATGATTTCTACTGTCTGGATTTGGGGTTTCTAGATATTTTTGGCTTATTTTTCAACTATAACTTAACAAAATGCAAATTTGGCACAATCATACTCCAGTCCATCCATAGATTGATGATATGTTTTTTTGTTATGAATTTTAGGTCATTATGCAAAACGTGGACATTCTTTGGCTAAAAAGTGGCAAAACAAGTTTAAAGATGAGAACAGAGGGATATCAGCTGCCTTGTCCTCATAAACACTTTCTGCTTCGCTAACGAGATCACTGAATTCATGTAAGTAGGTAATTTTTGGAGATCTGAAATTCAGCGGAAATTAGTTTTTTGTGATTAAGTTTATTTTTATGGTAAGAAATTAGTTTACAATTTTGGACAAATCATCTGATCTCTTTTCATAATAATCTAGAGTTAACACAAATTACCACTATAAAATCTGAAGCAGTAAACTTTGTGAAAGCCAAATTTTGTATCAGTCTGAAAACTTTTGGCCATTAATGTACAGTCCTAGATATTTTTAGAAAAACTGTAAAAGGAAAAAATGAGGAAAGGAAAAACTTCTAAATTAAAGCATAGCTGACTGCTAAAGTCAGGATATCTACAGGAGCACTCCAGAAAATTTACCAGCATTAATTTGGACTAAAACAAATGTTCTCTGATAGTCTTATCATATGGCTAAAATTATTTCCTTTGTTTTGACTAATATCCTTCCCAAACCAGTGTCCCATTAGCGTGCAACGAAACTGATGTTCCAAGCCATTTTTCTCGGATTAAGTTTCTGAGGCTCAGTGGCTACTGCATTGAAGATGTAGAAAGTAAAAAAGATCAAAGCTTGAGAGTTAGAAACCAACCAAAGGAACCCTTTTGTAGTCTTGCATACATTACTGTCCCACACTTTACCAACAGGGAACTCTGTTAGTAATTTAAAATTAACTACTGGCATATAAGACTCTGTGGCGCAATGGATAGCGCGTTGGACTTCTAGGGAACTGATGTGATTCAAAGGTTGTGTGTTCGAGTCCCACCAGAGTCGTATTTTGAAGTTTGTGTGACATTTATACTTTGTCTCAGTTGTTGTTGGAAATATGAAAAAGGAAAAAAAAAGTATTAATGTTTTGAGAAAATTAGAAGTCTTATTTAGGTTTGAACTTGTCAAAAAATGTAGAAAGAGCAGATACTGAAGGCTCATTGACCCAAAGGATAGCAGATAGGGCACAATTCATTATTGCATATTTTTGGTCTAGTGTTTGGTGTTCTATGTCCTGTTTTCAGTAGTCCCAAGTTCTTTTTTTAATTTGAACCTTTTTAAAAGTTGATTTTTTATGTGTTTATAAGATATTTCTTTACGATTTCTACTGTCTGGATTTGGGGTTTCTAGATATTTTTGGCTTATTTTTCAACTATAACTTAACAAAATGCAAATTTGGCACAATCATACTCCAGTCCATCCATAGATTGATGATATGTTTTTTTGTTATGAATTTTAGGTCATTATGCAAAACGTGGACATTCTTTGGCTAAAAAGTGGCAAAACAAGTTTAAAGATGAGAACAGAGTGATATCAGCTGCCTTGTCCTCATAAACACTTTCTGCTTCGCTAACGAGATCACTGAATTCATGTAAGTAGGTAATTTTTGGAGAGCTGAAATTCAGCGGAAATTAGTTTTTTGTGATTAAGTTTATTTTTATGGTAAGAAATTAGTTTACAATTTTGGACAAATCATCTGATCTCTTTTCATAATAATCTAGAGTTAACACAAATTACCACTATAAAATCTGAAGCAGTAAACTTTGTGAAAGCCAAATTTTGTATCAGTCTGAAAACTTTTGGCCATTAATGTACAGTCCTAGATATTTTTAGAAAAACTGTAAAAGGAAAAAATGAGGAAAGGAAAAACTTCTAAAGAAAAGCATAGCTGACTGCTAAAGTCAGGATATCTACAGGAGCACTCCAGAAAATTTACCAGCATTAATTTGGACTAAAACAAATGTTCTCTGATAGTCTTATCATATGGCTAAAATTATTTCCTTTGTTTTGACTAATATCCTTCCCAAACCAGTGTCCCATTAGCGTGCAACGAAACTGATGTTCCAAGCCATTTTTCTCGGATTAAGTTTCTGAGGCTCAGTGGCTACTGCATTGAAGATGTAGAAAGTAAAAAAGATCAAAGCTTGAGAGTTAGAAACCAACCAAAGGAACCCCTTTTGTAGTCTTGCATACATTACTGTCCCACACTTTACCAACAGGGAACTCTGTTAGTAATTTAAAATTAACTCCTGGCATATAAGACTAAAAAAGTGCATGTAATGAGTTTTATTATTAAATAGATCTTTCTCTTTTACATTATATGCTTTTTCTTTCTGATCAGTTTTAACTTTACAAATAGGAAAACAAAAGTAAAATTGCAAAGAGAAAAGAAATCTTTCTGTTACCAGTCATCAGGAAAATGTTGAGTGTCTAGATTTGACAAAACACCTACTTCAAGTAAAAGACTTGGGCTCTGTGGCGCAATGGATAGCGCATTGGACTTCTAGGGAACTGATGTGATTCAAAGGTTGTGGGTTCGAGTCCCACCAGAGTCGTATTTTGAAGTTTGTGTGACATTTATACTTTGTCTCAGTTGTTGTTGGAAATATGAAAAAGGAAAAGTTAAGGTATCAGATCTGGGCTTCATATTAATGTTTAGAGAAAATTAGAAGTCGTATTTAGGTTTGAACTTGTCAAAGAACGTAGAAAGAGCAGATACTGAAGGCTCATTGACCCAAAGGATAGCAGATAGGGCACAATTCATTATTGCATATTTTTGGTCTAGTGTTTGGTGTTCTATGTCCTGTTTTCAGTAGTCCCAAGTTCTTTTTTTAATTTGAACCTTTTTAAAAGTTGATTTTTTATGTGTTTATAAGATATTTCTTTACGATTTCTACTGTCTGAATTTGGGGTTTCTAGATATTTTTGGCTTATTTTTCAACTATAACTTAACAAAATGCAAATTTGGCACAATCATACTCCAGTCCATCCATAGATTGATGATATGTTTTTTTGTTATGAATTTTAGGTCATTATGCAAAACGTGGACATTCTTTGGCTAAAAAGTGGCAAAACAAGTTTAAAGATGAGAACAGAGTGATATCAGCTGCCTTGTCCTCATAAACACTTTCTGCTTCGCTAACGAGATCACTGAATTCATGTAAGTAGGTAATTTTTGGAGAGCTGAAATTCAGCGGAAATTAGTTTTTTGTGATTAAGTTTATTTTTATGGTAAGAAATTAGTTTACAATTTTGGACAAATCATCTGATCTCTTTTCATAATAATCTAGAGTTAACACAAATTACCACTATAAAATCTGAAGCAGTAAACTTTGTGAAAGCCAAATTTTGTATCAGTCTGAAAACTTTTGGCCATTAATGTACAGTCCTAGATATTTTTAGAAAAACTGTAAAAGGAAAAAATGAGGAAAGGAAAAACTTCTAAAGAAAAGCATAGCTGACTGCTAAAGTCAGGATATCTACAGGAGCACTCCAGAAAATTTACCAGCATTAATTTGGACTAAAACAAATGTTCTCTGATAGTCTTATCATATGGCTAAAATTATTTCCTTTGTTTTGACTAATATCCTTCCCAAACCAGTGTCCCATTAGCGTGCAACGAAACTGATGTTCCAAGCCATTTTTCTCGGATTAAGTTTCTGAGGCTCAGTGGCTACTGCATTGAAGATGTAGAAAGTAAAAAAGATCAAAGCTTGAGAGTTAGAAACCAACCAAAGGAACCCCTTTTGTAGTCTTGCATACATTACTGTCCCACACTTTACCAACAGGGAACTCTGTTAGTAATTTAAAATTAACTCCTGGCATATAAGACTAAAAAAGTGCATGTAATGAGTTTTATTATGAAATAGATCTTTCTCTTTTACATTATATGCTTTTTCTTTCTGATCAGTTTTAACTTTACAAATAGGAAAACAAAAGTAAAATTGCAAAGAGAAAAGAAATCTTTCTGTTACCAGTCATCAGGAAAATGTTGAGTGTCTAGATTTGACAAAACACCTACTTCAAGTAAAAGACTTGGGCTCTGTGGCGCAATGGATAGCGCATTGGACTTCTAGGGAACTGATGTG